>NC_057395.1:58317644-59057811 GCF_019320065.1 Cervus canadensis
GATTGCTGGGCATAACCCTCTAGTTTTTCTCTGATTCTGGGCTTCCTTGGTAGCTCAGCTGGTAAAGAATCCACCTGCAATGCAGGAGATCCCAGTTCAATTCCTGGATCGGGAAGATCCCCTGGAGGAGGGATAGGCTACCCACTCCGGGCTTTCCTGGTGTCTCAGGTAGTAAAAATCCACCTGCAATGCAGGAGACCTGGGTTTGATCCCTGGGTTGGAAAGACCCCTTGGAGGAGGGCATGGCAACCCATTCCAGCATACTTGCCTGGAGATTCCCCATGGGCAGAGGAGCCTGGTGGGCTACAGTCCATGGGGTCACAAAGAGCTGGACATGACTGAGCGACTAAGCACAGCTCTGATTCTGATTCAGTCAGTCTTGGTGGAAGGAGGGATGGGCAGGAGTTTGGTGGTGCTGACTCTGCTGGTCTGGGACCACACTTTGAGGACCACTGGTCTAGAACTGGAGATCTGAGGGCTTGCGGCACAGTGCCTGACATAGTCATCACAAGCCAGCCAACGCTGGGTGCTCAGTTAATATTCAGTTGACAGTCTTAAGAGCCCACTGTGTGAGGGTCTCTGCCCAAGACCAGGGGCCCTGCTGCTGAACATCTGGAGGAAAATCAGGATGTTCCTGGCCTCTGGGAAGTCAGAGTCCAATGGCACCTATAAGCAAAGGAACCCATACTTGAACCCAACATAGGTAGTGGGAGCTGGCCCCACACTGAGGAAGGCAGGCCAGGGGGAGGGAGGGGGAAGTGAACACTAGCAGGTAACTGACCAAGTGTATGACCTGCAGAAGCGCCTGGTGACCATGGTCCAACGGTGTGAACATAAAAAACCATAAGGGTACTGCTGTCTGCCAAGCCCTGAACCAGAATCTCTAGGCTCATCCTAACCACAAACCCACAGGGAAATGAAGTCCAGTCAAGGCAGTTTAACTGGTTACCAGACTGACATGATCATGATATCTTCCCATTGACTTAAGCCTACGTTTATGCCCTTTGGTCAAGTTTTACACTTTCTTTATAAAGATTTTATACATCTTTTGCTAGATTTAGGCTGAGTATACTTTTTGTTAAGAGTTTTGCCAATCATTCTAGTAATACTTCCTTATATTAAAAGGACCCAGTCTCTATGGAATGGTCATCATTTGCTTGAGATATGACAATGGTATTTAGACATATATATTTGACAGATGCTGATATATTTGATACGTATATTTGATACATTGATGCATATACATGTAAAGTTTATATGGCAAAATCTTAATATAGTCTATCAGTTTTTCAACTTTTCTATATGTTTGAAATCTTCAAAATAAAAAGTAGAAAAAATTAAAAAAAGAATCCAATCTCAATCACACTTTGCCCCTAGTTGTCTTGTCTTTTCTGTCTTTTCCATTCGGAGACTTTCCTCAGTCTTTTCTCAGCTTTCATGACCTTGACGTCTTTGAAGATTACAGGACAAGTATTTGTTGAATGAGGCTTCCGAAGTGGTGCTAGTGGTGAAGAACCTGCCTGCCAATGCAGGAGACGCAAGAGACAGAGGGTTTGAACCCTGGGTCAGGAAGAGGAGGAGGAGGAAATGGCAGCCCACTCCCTCCCGTATTTTTGCCTGGAGAATTCAAAGGACAGGAGCCTGGCAGGCTACAGTTCCTTGGGGTTCCTTGGGGTTCCTTGGGGTCACAAGGGTCGGACACAACTGAGCACATACGCACCTGTTTCCTGGGATGAGACTCCAGTTACATGCCTGCCTGGAATTTCACAGAAGGGATGTTGTATTCTTCTTGTCTCTTATCAGAAAGCATACGATTTCAACTTGTCCTGTGACTGCTGGTGTGAGCACTGATCTCTAGATTAAGGTGTTTTGGTCAAGTTTCTCCACAGTAATGTTACTTTTCCTTGTCTGTATTTAATAAGTGTTTCAAAGGGAGAGACTTAATTTTCCATCCCTATTCTACTTTCACTAACTTTAGCATCCATGGATGTTTCTTGTCTGAATTATTCTTACGATGACTGCCAACGAGTAATTTTCTAATTCCATCTTCTCTTTACATTTAATTAGTTTGCATTGCACTGTTAAGAAGCACTTCTCTTTTCCTCATTTACTTATTCATTTTTAAATGTGTGTCAGTGTGAACTCAAGGATTCCTATTTTATTCAGCGGGTTTTTTTTGTGAGTTTCTTTTTGTTTGTGTGGCTGTGCTGCTTGCGGGATCTTAGTTCCCCCACCAGGGATCAAACGCACGCCTCCTGCAGTGGAAGTGCAGTCTTAACCTTCGGGCTGCCAGGGAAGTCCCCAGAGAGTGCATTTTAAAGTGATCTCCAGTTTATGGGGTGGCACGAAGTACAGTTTTGATATTGGCTCTACAAAGACCTTCAACTGGATCCCAGAGATGTACAACCAGTCTAATACAGACACGAGGCACTGTGGGAGATAAAAGATGATCCCCAGTTCCAAAGAGTGGGGTGGGAAAGGAAGCACTTGAATTCATCATCTTTCACCCCCTCGTTTGTCCATCCCTTGGTCCCGTCTGCAATCTGTGAAAGGGCTCCGGCTGATTCCGATCCCCAGTCTTCGTGAGAAATGCTCCAAAAGAAACTCAGAGACAACAGCAGAGCCAGACTGGGACTTTCCTGTCCACAGCATTGAGGACACTCTGGCAAGGATGACCCAAGGCTGCCAGTGGACACCAGGTATACGGCATCCAGAAACTCCAGGAGGGTCAACCCACCAAGCAGCTCAGGTGTGGGATCTGATGTGCTCCTTTTGGGGGTTCAGCCCGGAGGAGTCTCAGATGGCATCTGCCCTTCCCCCTGCCAAACTTCTGGGGCAGATTTTGTTCTTCGCAAGATGACAGGGTTGCCATCAACCTCAGCGAGCTGGGGCATTTCCAGTGAGGGATGTCCCTGCCCCTCTTCCCATGAGTGTACTGTTAGAGGGTGGGAAGAACCCCCGGAGGCTTTCACGCTTCTCTCCTTCCCATCCCTGGAGGCTTCATTCATCTGGGTTCTCGAGCAGGTGGGGGTGGGGAGCAGCTGAGGGCTGGGGGTCCAATGGAAGAAGGTGCCTCAATCTGGGTCCTGAATGTATGTCAGGAACTGAGGCAGGAGCTTTATGCCAGTGGCTTGGTGTCTTCTATTTCATTTTTCACAAAGCGATGAGTGGGGGTAGTTGGTTTGCTCTGGGAGACAAAGATGTAAGTAAATTCTGAGGACGGTCCTCCTAGGAGAAAATACTTCCTAAAAACCTCTTTTTTTTTTTTTGCCCATGCCATGCGGCTTGTGAGATCTCAGTTCCCCAACCAGGGAGTGAACCCAGGCCACAGTAGTGAAAGCCCAGAATCCTAACCAGTAGGCCACTACGAAACATCTTCTCCACCTCTTTATATAACACCCTGCTCCCCAAAAGCTCAAAGCTTCTGGTGACACCGTATGTGTTAGTGGCTGTGAACCCAGTTCCCTGAGCTGAGCAGACAGGTTCAAGTCTGGACCCTGCCAGAGAATTCCACCTGCCAGGCTGCTGGGAAGATAAAATGGGAAAAAAATGGAATAATAAGGCTATGAAGTGCATAGTTCCATCATCCCTCTAAGACAACAGATGTTTGGTCAGAATCAGACAAAGGACGGCACCTGTAGCCACACAGTTTGCTGAGATGGAGCAGCTCCTGAAAAGGCGGCCAGGTCGAGTGCAAGGTCCCTCCCCTCTCTCCTCTCCCTGCATCACAGCTTCCTCTTCTGTAAAGTGATGGGGTTTGGGGCAAGATCTTCATTAAATGACCCAAATCCCACACACTGGGGTGTTTCCCGGAGCACCCAGGACCATTCCCAGGTTCCCTGGGCACCCCCTTATCCTCACATTGAAGATGCAGCTTCTGTCCTCACTGCACCCGCTTCGGCAATGTCCTCCTGGGACCTTCTGTCCACAAGGGTCCTTGCCTGTAACCAGAGCTTCCACCGCACTGCTAAACCGACAAGCCAAAAGGCCGACTCCAACAGGATGAGTCTTGAAGAGTCGCGGCTTCTGCTTTCTTTTCTCCGGAGCCTCAGCTTCTTTCTCTGTGAAATAAGGAGGTCACTCCCTGTTGATTCAGTGGTAAAGAATCCGGTTGCAAAGCAGAAGATCCAGGTTCGTTCCCCAGGTCAGGAAGATCCCCTGGAGAAGGAAATGGTTACCCACTCCAGTATTCTTGCCTGGAGAATTCCATGGACAGAGGAGCCCGGCTGGCTACATACAGTCCTTGGGGTCGCAAGGAGTCAGACATAACTGAGCAACTAAGACACACACACATAATGACCCCCAAATCCCTTCCAGGGCTAAACATCCAAGCCATCCAGGCCTTTTATGTCCTTTTTTTAAGGTAAAACTGAAGGAAGATGCTCTTCCTGCAACCTCTGAAGGGCAATCCGCTCAACCGCACTCATGCGAGTTTGCAAAAGCCAGTGACAGCGACAACATCATTTGCCCTGAGATGAGAGCATTTCTGTCTCTGATTTGGGTAAGAAACATGAATCCTCCTGGGTCGTACAACCCGGGTGGTCAAGCCAGGACTTGAACATAGGCCTCTAGACCCAGATAAGTCTGGTAGCACCGGTCAGTGGGGTTCAGATCCTGATTCCACCCCTGCGTGGAGCACTGGGAACCAGGATGGGAGGGTGCAGTTCCTACATTAAATCACAAGGTGGCGAGCTGACTTCAGTCATTGCCATTAAGGGTGGGGATTAACAGTGAGGAGGGGCTCCTTCTGGGTCACAGTTGTGCATTTACACTCTTTGCTTTCTCTCTCCAGTCCTGGATCTGGTTTTCCAGAGGTTTGCAGTGATCTTTAAAAAAGCAAAACAAACAAAAAGGAAATCAGATCAGGTGACTGGTTTAATTCCCCAAGGGCTTCTCACCACACTGAGAATAAAATCCACAAGCCCAGGTATGTCTGGCCCCTGCGCCCTGCCCCTGCCCAGCCTGCAGCCCACCTACTCAGTGCCATGCGATGGTCCAGGCAGCTCACCTGATGCATTCAGAGAAGGGCAGTGGGCCCCTGGGGAAACCTGCCACGCTGGCATTCTATGGTTCTGTGATCTGGAGAGTGAAAGCCATGTTTGGTCTTGTGGGTGAGCTGAAATTAACCGCTGGAGGCTAATAACATGACACCTGGAACTCTGGTTTGAGAGTGATTTCATTCATTCACCAGCACTGATCCAGTCTGTGTGTGTGTGTGTGTGTGTGTGTGTGAGCGAGAGTGTGTTCATGCTTTGCTGCTGCTGCTGCTAAGTCGCTTCAGTCATGTCCAACTCTATGACCCCATAGACGGCAGTCCACCAGGCTCCCCTGTCCCTGGGATTCTCCAGGCAAGAACACTGGAGTGGGTTGCCATTTCCTTCTCCAATGCATGAAAGTGAAAAGTGAAAGTGAAGTTGCTCAGTCGTGTCCGACTCTTAGTGACCCCATGGACTGCAGCCCATCAGGCTCCTCCATCCATGGGATTTTCCAGGCAAGAGGACTGGAGTGGGGTGCCATTGCCTTCTCCCGTGTTCATGCTCAGTCGTGTCCAATTCTTTGCCACATTTTGGATTGTAGCTCATAAGGATCCTCTGTCCAGAAGATTTTTCAGGCAAGAAATACTGGAGTGGGTTGCCATTTCCTCCTCCAGGGGATCTTCCTAACCCAGGAATCGAACCCGTGTCTCCTCTGTCTTTTGACTGCAGGCAGATGATTTACCTGCCGAGCCACTGGGGAAGTCTACTGGATCCAGCCCCTACTAGGTGCCAAACACTTGGAACACAACTCATAAGGAAGCCAAGAGGTGTCCAAATACGCTATAACCAACCTCTTCCTCCATTTTCCAAGTGACAGTAATGATAAGTATAATATGAATAAACAGAACTAGCCAAGGATGTATTTACAATTCTAGAAGACGGTGTTATGATTTAATACGTGAAAGGCAAAAGCCAATTCTATAATCTATCATTTGGAAGGAACTGACCTTCCATTTGGAAGGAGAAAACTTAGTTTCTATAATCCAGTAGTTAGGACTCCGAGCTCCCACTGCAAATGGCACAGGTTTGATTCTGGGTCAGGGAACTAAGATTCTCTAAACTCTGCACTGCAACCAAAGAAAAGGAAAAGAAAAAAAGCAAAAGGTAATAGTTCTGCAGGCTCACAAGATACAAAGGAAGAGACGGAAGATTTGGGAGATGCAGAGAATAATTAAAAGACTTGAAATCCTGGAGAAGGTCACAAGGGGTGGGACCTGGAGCAAGGTGAGGGACAGGACTGAGGTCGGAAGGGGAGGTTGTATGTTTCCTCCATAAACCAAGAGAATGGGAGGAGGAAGGGGACCCAGGTGGGGATGCTTGAAGGACCACACCCCTGGGCCCTGCATTTGGGAGGCAGACGCCTCTTGGCAGGACACAGCTTGTCTCTGAGGTCTGAAGCAACTGGCCCCAGAGATGAGTCGACTTGGCCCCAGAATGGAGACCAACCCAAAGTGAATGCCCTGGTTCACCCGCTCTGAGATTGGCAGCCCTCAGCTCGCTCCCCGAGAAGGCTGGGCCCATGGCAGCTCCACCCAGCCAGAGGCCATCCAGACGGGGCCCCAGAGAATGTGTCTTCCAAGAGAGGATGTTTCAGCAATACTGCAGGGCTTGTCTCTGCAGAGAGAGCATGAGCAATCAACAAAGGGCTTAATCCTCCCCTAATCCTGCCCAGCACCTGCCCTGTGTTCACTCTGTCTGTCCTGCTTGTTAGGTTCTTACAGAAAGGCATCAACTGATTTGGGGAAAGGACTTCCCTTATGGTCCAGTGGCTAAGACTCTGAACTCCCTAATGCAGGGAGCCTGGGTTCAATCCCTGGTCAGGGAACTAGATCTCACATACTGCAACTAAGACTCAGCACAGCCAAATAAACAAATATATTTTTGAAAGGGGTTGGGGGCAGAGAGGGAGGAAGATGGGGAGGAGAGACAGCAAATGAGGAAGAGTCCTTAATGTCAGGGTTTTATGGAGAGAAGCATCCAGAGTGACCTAGCCCATTCTTCCATGTGCAGTTGGGCGGTGCAGTCAAGGGCACTGGCAGTTGCTCCCTGCACAGACCCTCAGCTCAGTCTGGAGATGCAACACAACCCGAATCCTGGGACCAGGCTTGCCCCAGGTCTAGGTCAGCACAACGAGCCCAACTTTCCCCTGGGCAGCACCCACGTCAGGTGCTTTCAAGGCTGCCCAACAACTCCAGAATCACCCTTGTTCTGTACCTGGGGAACGAGGCTCTGAGAACGTAAGCGCCCAAGCCTGCCCAGCGAGGCAGCTGCAGAGCCAGAAACCAAGCCTCTCTGAAGGGCAGAAGGCAGGATGAGTCAAGGTCCTGTGACTCTTGCTGGTTGTGCAGTCTTAGAGAAGTTGTAAAGGACCTACCTCAAAGGGTCGTTTTGAGGTTTAAATGAGTTTATACTTGGGAAGTACATAGAAAGCATCCTAGGTGCTGTGTGATGTTTGGCTATTATTATAGGGGGCTATGGGCTTCTCTGGTGGCTCAGAGGTTAAAGAGTCTGCCTGCAGTGCAGGAGACCCGGGTTCGATCCCTGGGTCGGGAAGATGCCCTGAAGAAGGAAATGGCAACCCACTCCAGTATTCTTGCCTGGAGAATCCCATGGAGGGAGGAGCCTAGTAAGCTACAGTCCATGGGGTCGCAAAGAGTCAGACACGACTGAGCTACCTCACTTCATGGAGCTTCCCAGGTGGCGCTAGTGGTAAAGAACCTGCCTGCCAATGCAGAAGATGTAAGAGACTTGGGGTTCTATCCCTGGGTCGGGAAGATCCCCTACAGGAGGGCATGGCAACCCACTCCAGTATTCTTGCCTGGAGAATTCCATGAACAGAGAAGCCTGGCAGGCTACAGTCCATAGGGTCGCATGACTAAAGTGACTTAGCACGCATGCACATAGAGGGCTATCTCCCCACTCCCATCTCCATCAGCACCCCCATAGCAAGACAATCCAAATAAGGGTACAATCCAAGTAAAGTCTGGGCTTTCTAAGAAGACCCCGCTTCAAGACCAAACCCCCACATTTAAAGTACATTGCCACGCCTAAACCCTCCTTCTCAGGAACTAACACTCCAGGAACTGTCTTTTTTTAAAACTATTATCATTTTTTATTTATTTATTTTATTATTTTATTTTTTTGGCTGTGCCTCTTGGCTTGTGGGATCTTAGTTTCCTGACCAGGGATGGAACCCTGGGCCCTTAGCAATGAAAGCTCAGTGTCGGAGGGGGAGGGGGAAAAAAAAAAAAAAGAAAGCTCAGTGTCCCAAGCACTGGACCATCAGGGAATTCGCTACTATGATTTTAATTAAAATCACCTGGGGTCAAAGCAAGAGCTATTTGAAGATATTCCTCCGAGAAGTTTTTAACTTCCCTAAGAGAAAAAAATTAAAAAATATTAGCCACATTTCTGCATTATCACTCTGGAAATTTCAGCAGACAACCATAAACTGTCTTTTTAGCCAGCGCATGAATTCTATGAGCATCAGAGCTAAGAACAGTGTGTCGGGTTCAGTAGAATTGCATTCTCTTTGCTGTCCGTGGGCTCAGCTCTCCTTCCAGTCCATATGGCAAGATGCTTTGAAAGAATTTTTTTTTTTTTTTCTTCATGGAGGAGAAATGAAGAGCATCTACAGGGAGAAGCATGTTTTTTTCTCTACTACTCACCGCTCACACCAGATGTATGCGGGGGGAGCGTTTCCCACAGTTTAATTCATTAGGATACTAACTCCTCAACCTCATAAGACTGACCCATATATATGGAATCTGGAAGGATGGTACTGATGAACCTATTTGCAAGGCAGCAGTGGAGATGCAGACATAGAGAACAGACTTACACAGGCAGAGAGGAGAAAGGAGAGAGTGGGAGGAATGGAAACAGCAGCATTGAAATATATACATTACCAATGCAATATAAATAACCAGTGGGAATTTGCTATATGACACAGGGAGCCCAAACCTGATGCTCTGTGACAAACTAGAGGGGTGAGATAGGCTGGGAGGTGGGAAGGAGTTTCAAGAAGGAGGGGCCGTGTGGCTGATTCATGTTGATATATGGCAGAAACCAACGCAGTATTATAAAGCAATTGTCCTCCCATTAAAAAAAGAGAGAGATTGACCGCACTTTGGTTGCCAGTCACAAACTCAGGCCTCCAGCACTTCTGACCAACTGGCTATAAACTGGGGTTCCCATGAACACCTCTTCAGGTTTGATAATTTCCTAGAAGGCTCAAAGAACCCAGGAAAAGCTGTGCACTTGGTAGATTGCTGGTTTATTAGAATGGATGTGATTCAGGCATAGTCAGGTAGAAGAGACAGGTAAGTTTCGGGGTGGGGCCCCGAGTTGCCAGACCCTCTCCCACCTCTAGGTGTTCAACAACCCGGATGCTCTTGGAATCCACTGTCCAGGTATTTTTACGGATCTTCCATCAGGCAGGCACCCTTGAGTAAGTCTTTGGCAACCTGCGATTAACTCAACTTCCAGCCCCTCTCGCTTCCCCAAAGGTCAGGAGGTAGGGCTGGAAGTTCCAGCCTTCTAAGCAGATGGTGGTTCCCATGGCAACCAACCCCCATCCTGAGGCTACCCGGGAGCCCCAGTCACCAACCATCTCATTAGCATAGAGCAAGACATTTTTTTACTCCAGAGATTCCAAGGGGGTTAGGAGTTATGTACCTAGAAATGGGTGGGGGGAGAGACCAAATACATATTTCTTATTATGCCACAGCATCTTTTTATTATTATTATTATCTTTAAACTCTAAGACACTTTGAGTATGATTTACTAACAGGCCAGGTCACTGTCACTTAAAACAGAAGCTCCTGACCCCAGCAGTTCTATCCTTCAACTTCTACATCCTTGCTTTCTCATCTCTTGGCAGGATTCATACCCTCCCACCCCCATGACCAGGAAAATGTTGATTGGCAGGTGGCAGGAGATGAAAAGTTATCCTTTTTCTCCACCTTCACATCTAAGCCAAAAGGTACTGCCCTGTTTATCACCAGTCTGTATTAGAGTTCTGCCATAAGTTCAGTTAATAATGATGAAGCTGGTCTTCCCTGGCAGTCCAGTGGCTAAGCTTCCACTGCAAGGAGCAAGGATTCAAGCCCTGGCTGGGTAACTGAGATCCCACATGCCCTAGGCTATGGCCTAAAGATATTTAAAAAAATAAATAAAGACTTCCTAATTCTATTATGACCATGAATCATTGTATAACCCCAGGAAAAAAAATAAAGTTTAAAATAAATTTTAAACCAACTCTAAAACCGCACCCCCACTCCATTTTTTGTTTTTTTTTTAAGGCAGTACTAGTAACCTGGAAAATGATTATAATGATTGCTTCTTATTTCTTTCTGGCTTTTCCAATCAATCCAGCTAAAAGTTGGTTGCAAGGTGACATGTGCATGTAGGGTCTTTGACATGATAAATACAGGTGTAGAGCCAAGCTTGACAGCTTCAGCTTTTCAAACACCACTGTTCGTTCAAGAAATACTCTCTTGGCTCAGGAGGAGAAAGGCTTATATTTTTCAAGTGAAAATGGTATAAGGAAACTTGACAGAAGTCCAAGGTTATAGGGTGCAAAGATGCTAATTCCTCTTTTATGAAAAAAAGAAATGCCTAAGAGGCAACACTTTCCAAACAATTTGCTTTCCCCGTTGGCCCTGAAGGGTCCCGGGTGACAAAAAGCCCCAGCTCCTCTGCAAATCCAGGTTGTGTTTCTACTTAAGAAAAGTAAACCCAGAGGAGAATCTTGAGAGTGCCCGGAAACTAGAAAAACTGGTTCAAGCTTCCCTCTTGAATCCTCCTCCGAATCCAACAAGTCCCCTCTCCCGCCCCCACACCCCAAGCTTAATGTATCATGACCCCAGGCAAGCAAGGTATTCTTTAGCAAAGCTTACACTGTAATTAAGGAGGAAACTTTTCAAAGAGCTCTTTTTAAACAGTTCGGTGTGGCTGGGACCAGGTTGCAGGGACTACAGGGCCAGTGGGATTCCTAAAGAGGTGGCCTTAACTTAAGGGTTTGCAAAGTTGCAAGATCTTGGGTCTGCAGACATGACTTAGAAAATGTCCATTTTTCAGCCCTTCAGAGCATAGAGACCAGGACTAGGCTGGGAGTGAAGTCGGGCAGGGCTTGGGGAACCCTTGTCCTGTTGCATTTCAAATTCAGAAGGTGCCTTCCATTGTTGGCAAGCTTTTTAAGACCGTGCTGTGTGGTATGCAGGATCCCAGCTCCCTGATTAGGAATCGAACCCGGCCCCCCTGCATTGGGAACACAAAACCTCAACCACTGGACCACCAGAAGTCCCAGCAAACTCAGTTTTGAGAGCACTTGCCACGGAAATTAACGTTCTCGGTAGAACAACTTTGGAAATGTCTATGGAAGGGAAAGGTTTACCAGGTGGCTCAGTGGTAAAGGATCCGCCTGCCAATCTAGGAGACTCAGGTTCTATCCCTGGGTCTGGAAGGTCCCCTGGAGAACGGAATGGCAACCCACTTCAGTATCCTTGCCTGGGAAATCTCATGGACAGAGGAGCCTGGCCGGCTACCGTCTGTGGGGCCGCAGAGAGTCAGACACGACTGACTAAGCAACAACAAATGGAAGGGAAGCAAAATGCAGTGACTGAAAGTGGTGGTGAGGAAGGGTGTTTACTGACTTGGAAGACATTGGTGGTCTGTGACAGGGCTGGTAAACGATTTCTATAAAGGGCCCAATAGGAATTTTAGGTACATATGGTCTTAAAGCAGCCTCAGGCAGCATGTGAATAATATGGCTGCTGTCACTACAACAGAGGAGTTAAGCAGATGGGACACAGACCAGCTGGCCCTCAGAGCCCCAAATATTTACTGTTTCCGGCCAATTACAGAAAAAGTGTGTGGGCCTCTGAGTATACTGGATGGATTACAAGCCAATGAAGGAAGGAACCAGGAGAAGCAGCACTCCTACTCTCTCATCATTGTCAAGGTGAGAGAATTGACTCAAAGGAGGAAGCCATTGGCTGCCACCACCACGAGCCAGGTGGTACAAGGATGTGACTTACTCTCTATGGGATGCTGGCTCATATCCCCCAGCTGCATCTAAGCTGCAAGTACCTGCCTTTGGCTCCCCAGTCTGGCCCCACCTACCCCTGAGCTTTCACTGTACATTCCCATGAAGATGGTATTTGCTGTCCCTTCCCTCTTTTCCTCTGTCCTTTGATGGGGGAAACACATGCCCTCCATGCCCCTGCTCCCAATCCACAGCTTCCCCCATGCTTTTATTTACGTATGTGGCTGTACCGGGTCCTAGCTGTAGCACACAGGATGGATATTCGCTGCAACAGGCGGGATCTTGTAGTTGCAGCATGCTTACTCTTTTCCTCACCGAACAGTACCACGTGGAAAAGCTTAATGCTAACTGATTACTCTAGTTCATTCTTACTCTCTGCTGTACAACATTCCAAGATGAAACATTCTGTCATTTCCTTATTTATAGGATTGTGTACCTGGAAAACCCCCAATATGCTAGTTAGTGAAAAAAACAACAACAAAAAACCTAGGGGCTTTCCTGGTGGCTTGGTGGATAAGAATCTGCCGGCCAATGCTGGAGACACAGGTTGGATCCCTGGTCTGGGAAGATCCCATGGAGCAACTTAACCCATGCACCACAACTGCTGAGCCTGTGTTCTAGGGCCCAGGAGCTGCAATTACTGAGGCCCAACTGCCGTAGAGTCTGTGCTCTGCAACAAGAGAAGCCACTGCAGTGAGAAGCCCGCACACCTCAACTAGAGAAAAGTCCTCACAGCAATGAAGACCCAGCACAGCCAATAAATAAACAAATAAAATTATTTTTAAAAATACCTAAAAAACAAAAAAAATACCTAGAATAAATAAGAGACTTTGGTTAGCTGTCTGGGTCCAAGATAAATACACAAAAACAACAGCTTTCCTACACTCTGGCAATAGACACATAATTTTTTTTTTTTAATGCATTCACAATGTAGAGAGAAATGATAAAATACTCAGAAATAAATTTAGCAAGAAAGGCATGGTTCTTTATGAGGAAAAAAAAAAAAGAAAACCTTACCGGATGACAACACACAGAATAGGAACAAAGGAAGGAACATCCCATGTCTTTGAGTAAGAAAAAATAAAAATTATGATATACGTGTGTTAGTAACTCAGTCGTGTCTGACTCTTTGCGATCCCATAGACCAGGCTCCTCTGTCCTTGGGATTCTCCAGGCAAGAATACTCCCGACCCAGGGATCAAACCCAGGTCTCCCTTATTGCAGGCAGATTCTTAACCAGCTAAGCCACCAGGACTTGTAAATCTGACCTTATTTGGGAACAGGGTCCTGGCAGATGTAATCATGATGAAAGTTAAGCTGAGGTCATGCTGGAGAAGGGTGGGCTCTTAATCCCATACAACTGGTGTCCTTATAAGAAAAGGAGAGAGAGACTGAGGGAGAGGTCACATGGAGACACAGACAGAGGAGAAACCGTGTGACCACAGAGGCCCAGATAGGAGGGATGAACCTACAAGCCAAACACCCCCAAGGATTTCCAGCCACCACCAGAGGCCAGGAGAAGGACCTGGGACAGACTCTTCCCAGAGCCTTTGGAAAGAACATGGCCCTCTTAGCCCTTGGTTTTGGACTTCTAGCCTCCAGAACTGTGAGAGAATAAATGTCTGTTGTGTTAAAGCCACCCCACGTGTTTTGTCTCATTCAATCCCTCAGTCATGTCCAACTCTTTGGGACGCCATGGACTGCAGCATGCCAGGCTTCCCTATCCATCATCATCTCTCGGAGCCTGCTCAAAATGTCCATTGAGTCTGTGATGCCATTCAACCATCACACCCTCTGTCACCCACTTCTCCTCCTGCCCTCAATCTTTCCCAGCATCAGGGTCTTTTCTAATGAGTCAGCTCTTCGCATCGGATGGCCAAGGTATTGGAGCTTCAGCTTCAGCATCAGTCCCTCCAATGAATATTCAGGGTTGATTTCCTTTAGGATTGACTGATCTGATCTCCTTGCAGTCCAAAGGACTCTCAACATTCTTATGACAACCCTAAGAAGCTAATGTATGGTGGAATTACATAAATCTTAAAAGAACAAATAGAGTTCTGACTTAGATTGAATTTTCCTTTGCCAAGAAAGAGGGTGTATTTGGCAAATTTCCCCAAAACTGCAAAAGTAAAATAAAAAGCTAAACAGAGGGGACTGTGGGCATCCTCTTCTAGGCTAGGAGAGTGGGTCACAGAGGGGAACCTCCTCCACGGGGTAATTGTTGAAACCACCACACAGTTGGTGTCTCGGTGGAACCAGCAAGTTTCAGGAATTGGATCCCAGAAGATGGCAGCTTCTCCGACCCCTACAACCCCGGCCCACCCAACACACCCATCTTCCCACTTGTCCCAACACCTCTCCTTTAAGAGAAAGGTTCAGAGGAAGATAAAGTGCATGATGCGTCTGTGTGCTTAGTCGCTCAGTCGTGTCCGACTCTTTGTGACCCCATGGACAGCCCACCAGGCTCCTCTGTCCATGGACTTCTCCAGGCAAGAATACTGAAGTGGGTTGCCACTTCCTGCTCGAGGGGATCTTCCCAACCTAGGGATCAAACCCTCATCTCATGCATTGGCAGGTGGATTCTTTTCTTTTTTTTTTTTGGCAGGTGGTTCTTTACCACTGAGCCACCAGGGAAGCCAAAGTCGATGGTGCAAACTCTCAAAGCAGAGGGCGCTGTGGCCAAGAGGAAAGCAGTGGCTTCTGGCCACGCCTGGAAATTACGAGAACTTTCTCCTGTGTCAGCTCCTGAGCCCTCACTTCCCAGAGGTCCGACTCAGTGGTAGCAGGTCCCCTCCAATCTCTCTCTCATCCTCGTGGGCCGGGCACACAGCAGTGACTCACTCAGAACTCTGCCTGCTTGGAGCTTCCAGTGCAGGAGGAGGGGAGGAAAACAGATAAGGGTAGATAAGTTGGATGATGGCGTAATGACTATGAAGGAAGTAAGGGGATATGATTAAGAGTGAGGGAGATGGGACTTTCCTGAGAGTCCAAGTGGTTAAGACTCCGAGTTTCCAATGCAGGGGATGTGGGTTTGATCCCTGGTCAGGGAACTAAGATTCCACATGCTACGTGGCACGGCCAAAAAATAAAAAACAAAACAGACAAAATAAAATTAGACTGTTATATTATCTAAAAATTAGTTTCAAAGAAAAAAAAGAGTGAGAGAGATCAGTAGCCCAAAGATAGAAACAACCCAAATGTCCGTTGATGGACAAATGGATCGAGAAAATGTGGTCCATCCCTGGAATAGAATGGTATTCAGCCATGAGAAAGAACAGAATACTGATACATGCTACAGACACAAAAGGCTGCGTACAGCTGATTCAGCTTATGAGAAATGCCCAGAAGAGGCAAATCCACAGAGACAGAAAGTAGATTAGTGGTTGTCAGGGGCTGGGGTAAGGGTGGAAAGTGAGTGCTAAAAGGTATGGGGTTTATTTTTTATATCATTTTTTTAAGGCTGCACTGCATGGCATGCATTGCAAGGAAGATTCTTAACCACTGGACCACCAGGAAGTCCCTTCATTCTTTTTTTATGGCTGAATAATATTCTACTCTATGACTAGTCCACACTTTATTAATCCATTTATCAGATGATGGACATTTGAGTTGTTGCCACTTCTGGCTATTATGAATAATGTTAATATGAACATTCATGTGTAAGCTTTTTATAAGAGTTATTTTTATTTATTTATTTGTTTGTTTATGGCTGCTCTGGGTCTTCATTGCTTCACCCGGGCCTTCTGTAGTTGCTGTGAGGGGGGCTACTCTCTAGTTGCGGTGTGCTGGCTTGTCTTGTTGCCGAGCATGAACTCCAGGGCATGCCGGCTTCAGTAGTTGTGGCTCATGGGCTCAGTTGCTCCCTGGCATGTGGGGTCTTCCAGACCAGTGATCAAGTCTGTGTCTCCCGCACTGGCACGTGGATTCTTTATACCCCTGAGCCACCAGGGAAGCCTCATGTAAAAGTTTTCTACGGGACGTATGTTTTCATTTGGGGCAGGTGTTGACACCTAGAAATAGAATGGTTGGGTCGCACTGTGACTCTGTATGTTTAACCCTTTGAGGAAATGCCAGACTTTTTCAAAAGTAACTGCATGATTTTACATTTCTGCTAGCAGTGTGTGAGGGTTCCAATTTCTCTGCCTCCTCACCAACCCTTGCTATTGTCTGTCTTTTTGATGACAGCCATCCTGGTGGGTCTAAAATGGTGTCTCATGGGTGTTTTGATTTGCATTTCCCTGATGAGTAATGAGGAGCATCTTTTCATGTGCTTATTGGCCATCTGTGCATCTTCTTTGAAGAAATATCTATTTAGGTCCTTTGCACATTTTCAGTTGGTTTTTACTGAGTTTTGAGTTTTACATATATTCTTAATACTAGATCCTCATCAGATATATGATATTCAAATATTTGCTCCCATTCTCTGAGTTGTCTTCTCACTTTCTTATAGTTTCCTTTCGGAGTGCAAAAGCTTTTAATTTCTATGAAGTCTCACTTACTCGTTATTCTTTGGTTTCTGGTGCTTTGAGTTGCATTGCTTTTGTAATCAGAAAAAAAGAAAATATTTTGTAGGCATTTCCCTTGTGGCTCAGTGGTAAAGAATGTTTGCCAATGCAGGAGACAAGGGTTCTATCCCTGGTCCAGGAAGATCCCACATGCTGTGGAGCAACTAAGCCTGTGCACCACAACTACTGACCCTGTGCTCTAGAGTGAAGAAGCTGCAACCACTGAAGTCCGTGTGCCCTAGAGCCCATGCTCCGCAACAAGAGAAGTCACCGCAATGAGAAGCCTGTGAGCTGCAACTAGAGAGGGGCCCCCAATCGCTGCATCTAGAGAAAGCACGCATGAAGCAATGAAGACCTAGCGTAACCAATAACTTAATAAAAAATATTTTTTAGAAAAATAGCCCCCCTCCTCCAAAAAAAAAAAGAAAGAAAAATAGGCCCCAACATCATGCAGTTTATTTATTCACCAACATTCCTGTCCTCAAGGAGCTGACACTCAGTTGGTGTTTCTTGGGACTCCCTCTCAGTGGTTAAAAACCACTTCTGTTTTCCTCTTGGGTACTTTTCCAGGTTGCTGGGCAAAGTCTTTCATATTCTGATGAACCAGATGGCCCATTAAACAGCTCAGATTTAAGTGGGATGAATCATCACTTAACTGTACTTAGAAATTCTAAAATAAGTCACGTGTAAGCTCTTGCAAGGATTTTTGTTTTCAGTGCCTTGCCTGGCTGCGCTTTCAGTGTTTGCTGACTGTGGAATAAACCCAAACACTGGCAGATGGCAGTTGCACTGCCTCAAGTGGAAAGCAGCAACCCCTGCCCAGTCTGGGGAAAAGGAACCATATGTGTTCACGATAACACCACACTGGGGAGCACCCAGCATCCACAAGGAGGGAACTGGTTAAGTGTGGTACGTGGGAACTCTAGAATAAGAATCACTCTTCTCCCCAGGGGCAGGGGAGGGGCACCTCCCTCTATGAAACCTCTGTCTTGCTTTGGGGGCAGAGAGCACTTTCTGCCTCAGCCGCCTCCAGCTCAAAATAATCCTTGTGCCAAAGTGGTATACTTGGGGTCAGCACATCCGTCAAGGACCCAATTACAGGACAAATGAAGGTATAATGAAGGATGGAGGCCAGCCCTCGGAAGGAAGGTGGGTTTCTCAGAGAACCTCGGGGCCTTTGCACTGGCTTCCCATCCCCACGGCCTCACCTCACACAGCGTGTTGTTCAAAGTGTCCTCCGAAAGGTCTTCCCTGACCATCTGGCTTCAGGGGCCCCTCCTCCAGAGTATTTTTCTTCACAGCACTCACCTGCTTCTGAACAATATTGTTTATTTATGTGTTTGTGGCCAATGTCAGTGTTTTCCTCATTGTCTGACAAAATCCCCAGAGATACTGTAGGTAGGATTTGATTATCTTTGCATTCTCGGTGCCCAGGAGGAATTTGGCCTTTTTGGAGTTGAATAATACTCAACGTATGGATAAGTCACATTTTGTTTTTATTGAGTCATCCATCCACCCATGGACACTGAGGCTGCCTCTGCTTCTTGGTGGCTGTGAAAATCATTGCTATGAACTTGGGTGTGCAAACAGCTCTCCCAGATCCTGCTTTTAACTCTTTGGGGGTGTCTACCCAGAAGTGGAGTTGCCAGATCATATGGAAATTCTGCTTTTTAAGTTTTGGGGCAGCTCCATCCTGTTCTCGTGGCTGCGCCATTTTCAGCCTCTTTCCTGGGAGCAGCCTCTGAGGGGTGTGAGGCGGGCCATGTGCTCCACGTTCACACATCACTGGATCTGCAGCACCCACTGCCGTGCTCACACAAGATGCTCCTGAGCCCTGGCTGAATGACGAACAGATAAATGACAGTGGGAAGGGTGAGTGATGGTGTTTCCGGAATATCGAGGTCGAGGGAGATGGCTATGATGGCAAAGCTCCCGCGCATCTGCCTGAAGGCTGAGTCCACACACACTGGGAGGGGAAGGCACTGAGCAGGCTCTCCAAACTCAGGGCTCAGAACCGCAGCCCCAGCAGGGAGCGCGAGGGTCCGGGTGGGGACCAGGGGCCAGACAGGGAGGGGCTCTGCCCTGGGAACTCAGGGCCTCCCTCCGCCCCCAGGGAGCTGCCTCCCAAGTCTCTGCCTCTCCCAGGTCACCACTCTGGGGCAGGTCCCTGCTGGGCCTCCCCAGGTGCCCCTAGGAAAGAGAGAAAGAAGAGCCTGGGCAGCAGTGTGTCCTCCCATGGCCACTGTTCCCTCCTCTCCATCACGTTTCCTTTTCTATGGGTTTTCAAGATGGAAGGGAATCTAATTTCTTCATCTCTGGGAGTAATGTGCTTCAGAGCTATCTTCATGTCAGCACTGTCGCTGAGACGGGCTCAGGGCTCCGTGTAAGGGAATCATGACTCTTTTACAATACGATGATCACGTGTCAAAGATGTTACTCAGGGGACTTCCCTGGTGGTCCAGTGGTTAAGGATGCGCCTTGCAGTGCAGGGAATGTGAGTTCTATTCCTGGTCGGGGAACAAAGATCTCACATGCCAAAGGCAAGGAGATCACACCAGTCAATCCTAAAGGAAATCAACCCTGAATAGTTCCTGGAAGGACTGATGCTGAAGATGAAGCTCTAATACTTGGACCACCTGATGTGAAGAGCCAGCTCATTGGAAAAGACCCTGATGCTGGGAAAGATTGAGGGCAGGGGACAAGGGGGTGACAGAGGATGAGGTGGTTGGATGGCATCACTGACTCGATGGACATGTTTTAGCAGGTTCCAAGAGATGGTGAAGGACAGGGAAACCTGGCGTGCTATAGTCCATGGGGTCACACAGAGTCGGACACGACTTGGCAGCAACTGCCAACAACACACCAAGATGCAACTAAGACCCAACACAGCCAAACTAATAAATAAATAAACAAAAGAAACAAAAAAAAATTCTCAAAAAAAGAGAGATGTCATTCATTAGTTAAGGAGGGGACAGCTGGACGTTCTAGATGAGATTCAGATGAGGCTTCAAGGGACCGGCAGTCTACAGGAGGACGACAGACAGACAGACAGAGGCAGAGCTGTTTGACTGGGTCCCCTATGTGCAACCCACCTGCATCTTCATAAACTCGAACGCTTAGTGTATTATCTGTTTTCTAGAGTTTACAGAACTGGTAAGTGGCTCCAAGGCGCCAGAAGGCAGAGCTCACCCTCAGGGCCTCCAGAAGACTCCTTGTTTCCCACGGGAAACCTCATGTTGCCATGTCTGTTGTCCTCTGAGGCCCCCCCACCCCCACCAAGGGCCCCTGAGAGCAGAGACCAGCACTCACTGGGCATCCTTTGGGTGTGGCCCAGGCTGGGCCATCTGGAGATACCTGGAGAAATGGGTGCATCCTGGCCTGGGGGGTTGGGGGACGGGGGTTCCAGTCTCGTGTCTCCATGGCCCTCATCTCACAAGGAGGGAAACTCAAGTCCTGTCGGTGGCCTGCAAGGCACCTGCTCCCTGGGCCCCATCTCATCCCCTCCCCAACTCCACCCCAAGCACAGGACACCACCCCCACCCAGGGCTCCCCATCAGGCTGGGCTCCCTCCAGCCTCTGGGCTTTTGCACCTCCCCTCCCAGTGTCCTCCATACCCATCTCTAGCTGGTCTTCAGGGCTGACCCCCTCCAGTAATGATTTCTCAGTAACCCTTCCATGACCACACCATTGAAGATCTAAAAAACCATCTTGTTCACTGACCCCCACACCCTCACCTCCTGCCTTGGACAGACTACCTATTGGACTCATGGGCATGCTTCTCATTTCTCCCTCAGTGGACAGCAAACTCTGTCCCGGGAAGATGTTTATTTGTTTTTATCTTCTCATGCCCAGAACCTGGAGAAGTGCACAGAACAAACACTTGAATAAATGAATAAATAATCAATGACAAAAGTTCATTGTTAATAAAAAGTAATCTTGTTATTACTGCTTAAAAATATATATATATAAAATATTATTTATTTATTTATTTAGCTGCACCAGCTATTAGTTGAAGTATGTGGGATCTAGTTCTCTGACCAGGGATTGAACCCAGGCCCCCTTCATTGGGAGCTCAGGATCTTAGCCACTGGACCACTAGGGAAGTCCCTGTTATTACCACTGGTACAAAGAACGCCAGTTGCTAACTATGATAAAAGTGTTATGACCACTATCACTTCATCTCACACATTATTTTCAAGGGTCTTGGAAAACAAAGTCTGGGAAACCAGAGCGCTGTTTCCCATGACAGGCTTCGTCTGCCACCTAGCAGCAATCTTAGGTAACTGCAAGCCTCACAAGGCCATCTAGGACAGGTAATTCAGACAGAAATGTCCATTCAGCTGTCCACACATCCGTTTAAAAAAAAAAAAAAACTGTATTGGCATTTCTGATGAGAATTCGAGCTGGTACAAGCCTCCTGGAGGGAAATTTGGCAATACATAACAAAACTAGGCCTGGGCTTACCTTCCTCCCCCACTAAGCTCATTCCTAGAAATTTACCCTAAAGTTATGTCTCCAACAACACAAAAACAGGTATGCACAAGTGATTCACTGCATTATCATTTGTCATTTCAAACTACTGGAAACTACCTGAATATTTGCATGTAAGACAGAGGCTGAACAAACACTATGGAGCACTCCGCAGGGGGAAAAAGTGATGAGAAAGACCCTCTCAAAGCCAATAAGGGATTTTCAAGGACATTCTGTTAAATGGAGAAAGCAAAGCCCCAAAGAATATAGAACGCTTGCTCTCCTTCACATCAGAAAGAAGGAGCATAAGAAAATACACATGTATCTGTTCATTTGCGCAAAAGAAATGCAGGAAGGATAAGACAGAAAGCAACGAGGCTGATCACAGCCCCACAGGGCTTTGTGGAGGGGAAGAGGGCATGGGATTCAGGTAGCAGGGATGAGAAAGAGAGGCAGTTCTCTAGGTGCATCTTTTTTTCTAAATCTTTGACTCTCAGTGAAGGCCAAAACCTACACTTCTCATGTGAACCAGCGGCCATAATCCTGGACATCTAAACCAGAGAAATGAAAGTGTGTGTTCACATAGAAACCTGCACACAATTCTTCATAGCAGTCCTGTTATCATAAGCGAAAACTACAAAAGACTAAAATGTCCCCCCACAAGTGGATGGTTCAACAGACTCAGCAGCAGACAGGCATGAATTGCTGGCATATGACACCACCTGGATGTATCTGAAGGGCTGTATGGAGTGAGAGGCCAACCTCAAAGGTCACACACTGTGTGATTTTATTCACATAACATTGTCATAGAGATGGAAACGATTGCCAGGGGTCAGGGGAGGTGGGGAAGGCTGTTGAGGGTCTCTGCCAAGATGGTGTAGTTGGGGGGGGGGGTGGTCCATGCTTCTACACCGGGGACAGAACAACACAGAACTCTCCCCACACACTGTTGCAACATCTGTCTTCTGGTTCTGTGATTGTTCTCAAGTTGCATAACATGCAACCACTGGGGAATCCAGGTGAAGGGTTTAAGAAGACACTCTGTTACCTTTGTAACTACCTATGAATCTACAATTATTTCAAATAAAATGCTAAAAAACGTGATTATGGTCAAACAAACATGTCAGGGCATGGGGAGGTTTGGTCCCTGAGCCAATAGTTTGTAACTTCTAGCTTCAAGGAGCAGGACAACCCTATTCTTGATCCCCTTCCATTATTCCTTTGGTCCCATTCCTCTGGTTTAGAGGCCAGGGACTAGGTCAGAGGGAGTGTGGACTTATCCTCCAAGGCATTGGGAACAGCAATGGTGTTCAGCAATTGGGAACAGAAAGATGGTGTGTGTGTGTGTGTGTGTGTGTGTGTGTGTGTGTGGTACTGATTTTCTACTGCTGTGTCATAAACTATCACAAACTTAGTGGCTTCAAGCAACACACATTTATTCTCCTACAGTTTCTGTGGACCGAGAGTCTGTGTTCCGGTGGGTGGGCTCCTCTGCGAGGGTCTCACACAACAGGGGTTCCCTGTGACATGGGGGGCTCTTCCAGATCATGTCCTTGCAGCTGTGTGACTGAGACTCTGGGCTTCTTTTCTAGCTGTTGACTGGGGACTGTTCTCAGATCCTAGAGGATGCTCTCACATCTCTGCCTCATGACCTACCACCTCTGGCAGTGGTCTCTTCAGGCTGCCAGGAGAAGGTCTTGGCTACGAATCCTGCCAACCCTCCAAGTGAATCTCCTCTGATGGAGACAGCAGCGTAGACGGCTACAGCCATCTGGTGGCTTCGAGCTGCTGCGTCACTGCAGAGTGCGGAAACCCTGGGGTTTCAGCTGACAAACAGCAGAGGTGAGCGGCTTTGTGGGGCTCTCGCTCCTTGATCTACATCTATTACATTTTTGCATGAAAATAATGCATGAAACAGACTGGGGCAAGGAAAACACTATTTTCTAGGCAACACCGGGGTCTGCAAAGCTTTGTGTTAGTCGAGGCAAAGACTAGGGACACTTTTTTATGGGAATTGTTAAATCCACTTGTACAGCAGATTTTGTTCTAATTATATCCCAGATCAACTTCCTATACGAAATTTTGATGTTTTGCTCTTTCGTAGGATTCCCATCATTAGCTGGGACAAAATGACACAAAAATGATACGGAATTACATTTTTGCTTATCAAAGAGGGGATGTTTGTGAAGGTTACTGAATATATCAGATTCCAATGAACATATTTTCTGTTTGTTAACATATAAATTAGGATGCCCCTGGTGGCTCGGATGGTAAAGAATCTGCCCGCAAGGCAGAAGACCCAGGTTTGATCCCTGGGTCAGGAAGATCACCTGGTGAAGGGAACGGCAATCCACTCCAGTATTCTTGCCTGGAGAATTCCATGGACAGAGGAACCTGGCGGGCTCTAGTCCATGGGGTTGCAGAGTTGGACACGACCGAATGAGAGGAACATAAACTAGGATCAGCAAACTTCTCCTGTGAAGAGCTAGTTAGTAAATATTTTCAGCTCTGTGGGTCACAATGGTTTCTGTGCAGTAATTCAACTCTGCCACAGAGCACAAAAGTCACCATAGGCAACATGAAATGATAGTGTGGCTCTGTTTCAATAAAAATTTATCTATGGTCACTGAAATTTGAGTTTCATGTAATTTTCATATCATGAAATATGATTCATCAGTTGATTTTTTTTCAACCATTTAAAAACATAAAATCCATTTTTGGACTTCCCTGATGGTCCAAGTGGTTAATACTCCACGCTTCCACTGTGGGTGGAATGGATTCTATCCCTGATCAGGGAACTAAGACCTTGCCTGCCACATGGCGTGGCCAAAAATTAAAATTAAAAATAAAAAAACCATTGTCAGTTCAAGGGCTGTTCAAAAACAGGCAGAAGCTTATTTGACCTGTGAGTCGTGATTTGGCAACCTTTTGATTATCTCCATTCTAATCTAAAATATGCCCCATGTTGACATCACAGGTTAAAACCAAAGTCTTTTTTCCTTATCTGCATTTCTTCAGAATGTGCTGGAAAAATAACTTTTGCTTGAAAACACCCAGAGAGTACAGGAGGCACTGAGGAGACGTCTCAACTCCTTCCAGTTTTTTTTTTCCTTCTCTTTTTTTTAATATTCTGAAAGCTGAAATTAAGACAAAAAGCAAAGGGTTCAGGGACGACTTTTCAAAGACGGTGACAATGATGAGAGGGGAAGAGATGGGCAGGTCTAACCTGAGGTCTCTCAGATTGTGTGGGATTGGTCTTGAGGATGGTGCTCGAACCACGAGGATTAACTCTTTTTAGCCAGATGGAAGGCAATAGAGGTTCAAGCACACTTTAGTTAGGTGTGAAGTGGAAATAAGGGAACCTCCAGAGCAGATGTCTCTGCCTAGGCCTGCATCTGCTTGTCCTAAAACTATCAGGCTGGCCTATATGAGGCGTCATGAGCTAATAGAACAACCCAGACAAAGCGTAGCTTCCATTAGCCATACAAACATGCCAAAATATCCATATTTTATTTCATTTTTATTATTGGGGTTTTTTGGCACACTGCAAGGCATGTGGGATCTTAGTTCCCCAACCAGGGATCAAACCCTTGTCCCCTGCAATGGAAGCACTGGGCTGGCTGCCAGAGAAGTTCCCCAAATATCCATACTTTAAACAAGTATTATAAAGAACATTCAGGAGACATAAGTGATGTGGGTGTGATCTCTGAGTCGGGAAGTTCCTCTGGAGAAGGCAACCCACTCAAGTATTCTCATCTGGGAAATCCCGGAGAGTGGCCCACGGGGTCGCAAAGGGTCAGAAACGACGGAAGCGACTTAGCACTCACAAAGAATGTTAACACTGACTGCTTCGGAAGCTCCTGATTAGCTTGTCTATATCCAAATGACATTAGAAACATGGTTTGAGTCTCCATTTTTCTTAATCCATATAGATACATGAAACCGTCAGTTTTACAGTAGAAAAAGTCAATACGTGAGACCCACAAAGATAGAATGACTAAGTTTCTGAAGGTAAGAAAATGAAGTGAGGGACTTCCCTAGTGGTCCAGTGGCTAAGACTCCACATTCCCAATGCAGGGAGCCCAGGTCAGGGAACTGGATCCCACAGATTGCAACTATGACCAGGTGCAGCTAAATAAATAAACATTAAAAAAAAAAAAGAAAGAAAGAAAATGAAGTGAATCCACCGTTCTCTGGACACACACACCTCCTAATTCAATCATTTTATAATTTTAAACCTATAATTAAAGTTGTCCTTTGTAATGTAGTTAATTAGAGAAAAATGATTCTGCCCTTTCTGAAACTAGCTACTATAAAGATAGCTATTATAGAAATAATATTAGCATCTTATCCCAAATATCTCCCAAGCCTTATTCTACAAAGGTGGCCAAGATTGTCACCCAATGCTAATGTCACTGTCCTCACGCTTCTCACCACCCTCAGCTCTGGAGGAGGTAAGAAACACAAAAACAGTAACTGCAATGGCTTCTGGCCTCATGTTTTTTTTTCCAGTTTAAAAAAAAAAATGAGAAAGGAAAAAGGTCACGAATTTGAGAACTGCTTTTCTTCACAACAGTTTTATAGTTTGGATACAGTTTGTCAGTACCCAACTTTTCCTCTCCTATTTGGACACACAAACCCACTCAATCGGCAGAGTCTTCTTCGCCCCAAATCTCATATATTGTAACGTTATGGTGTGGCTCTGCACTCCCTAAGTTCTGAAGCCTGAAGTGACCGCTGGTTGCCATGGTGACTTTCAGATTCCGCACCCTGGACACAAATTTCACAAGGTCCATCTCGAGCTGGGTTAAGGTATTGAATGCATAGTCTTTGTTTGGAGAAGCGTTTTTCCTTCCTGGAGGGCGAAATGTACAGCCCCGAAGGGTGGAGGGAGTCTGCACCTGTCAAGAAAGATATTCAGGGTGAATGATACCACTGACACGGCTAGTTTTGACAGAGTTCTAAGAGAGTTGGGCTCACCTGAGAGAAGTTGGCTCTAGCATTGATCTAGTCAAGGGACTGGCAAATGGTGGCCAAATCTGGCCTGCCAGCTGTTCTTGTTAATAAAGTTTTATTGGAACACAGCCAGGCTCATTCATTTGCTTATAGTCTATGACTGCTTTCATGCTCAAAGGGCAGAGTTGAGTCCTTGCAACAGAGACTGAATGGGCTACAAAGCTGAAAATATCGACTATCTGGCCTTTTGCAGAAAATGTTTGCCAATCCCCTGCTCCCATCAGTTTAGACACAGTATCCTGGAGCGTTGGGTCTGTTGAAGAGGGAACAAGCCACTGTATTTCTCTTCCCATCCCCTTCTCAGAGCTCTTCAGCCACTTCATAGACAGGCTGTTACTTCTTTACACCTCTGACCCTTTACGACAGATCTCTTCCTTTACTTGGAATAATGATACCACTTCCATTCAGTTCAGCGACTGGTAATAATTCAGATGCCAGGGAAATGAAAAATCAGGGGCAGTGAATCTGGCTCTGTAAATAATTTTGACCTGAAACATGCCAAATTCTTCAATCTATCCTTATTTGAAGAAAATCTGATTTAACAGGATAAACATTGAGCCAAGGTTTTAGTTACCTAATAAACAAAAGGTGGCCTTTAACTATGAGTCCCAACCTCTGTGAGTTCAGGTCTAGTTTTCTCTAAGGATATGTGGGGAAATGAGTTAACCAGCACATTCAGGACTGGGAGTAGATACTCCATATTCAAACTCGTTTTACCTAACAGTCTTGCCTATAATAACGAGAGCATCTGTTTCTCTGAGTCTGAGGTTTCTGAGATGGAATCAATATGGAGTAACAAACGGAGCCACCCTTACCTTATTCTTCTCACTATCTCCTCGAAACTTCAGTATCACGTACAGCACGACAATAAAAATGAGCCAGAGCCACTTGCTCCCAAGCCAGCTTTGGGTATGCTCCGGTAGATTCTGCCGAATTCGAAAGTGCCCTCCACAGGGCACCTTCCCCTGGGTTTCTTTGGATTTATCTCTCAGAGAAGAAAACATAAAGGCATAGCCACAGGAGAAACACAGAGGCAAGAACAAGCACCATTTCAGAGACTGCATGGTGAGCAGAGATGGGGCAGGATGTGGCTCACAGTGGGCGGCTACGCTCTTGCACCTGGAGACAGGGGACCAGGCAGGGCTGGATCGCGGTGATGTCACAGAGGCCCCCCAGCCAGAACCCGCTCTGGCCATTGTGATGACTTCAGGGCAGAGGATAGAGAGACTTGAGGGGGTTGCCTGGGAGTAGGATTTAAAGGGAAACGGCGTCATTTCCAGCAAGCAGGCGGGGAGTGACAGAATGCCATCTCCTTGCCAGTGTATGCTTTCTGAGCCTGGTGCTCTACTGGGAGAGCGGGTCCATCTCCTATTTTTATTTTTCCATTTGTTGAATCCAGACACTGTGGTGAGCAGAGCAGACTCAAGGCATGTGCCCCGGTGCAGCAGAAAGCCAAATGGGAGAGAAAGATAATAAACCAGAGGCTGCAAACTAGGAGCTAATGATGTTTTTTGTGTGGCCAACACTGTTCCGAAAAATGATTGTGCTCAGTCGCTAAGTCGTGTCTGACTCTTTGTAACCCCATGGACTGTAGCCCGCCAGGCTCTCTGTCCATGGGATTCTCCAGGCAAGAATACTGGAGTGGGTTGTCATTTCCTCTGCCAGGGGATCTTCCCGACCCAGGGATCAAACCAAGTCTCCTGCATCTCTTGCTTTGGCTGGGGTATTTAAATGGGGGTGGGGGAGCTCCATTTACAAAGGTCAGATTTCTGATTTCCTTGAAAAGTATGGAAGATCTGATAACACAGGGCCCCACTCTGCTGGAGTGGAGGAACCGCCCCTCTGGTGGCCATGTTCTATTGTCCCCACCACTTCCTATCACCTCATATCCACACTCGATGACGTCACCTGAGTGTACAATGCCTGGCTTAATTAAAAGTATCATTTATTTCATTAAAATTGTGATAAGGGGATTAGGAAAGACCTTTTTTGCTATATTTTTATTATTTATAAATTGAAGACAAACCAACATTTGAGATTAGTTTTACATGACGTTATCAAATGGTTACAGTATGAAGTGTGCAGTTGTTCATTAGCAAATTATGTTTGAGTTTTAGACTAATAAGTACTAATAAGTTGAGATGAAAACTGAAGAAAAATGCCAAAGTGAAGTTTGTGAATAGCTAGCCTTAAAAAATGCTTTTAGGTGATCTTTTTTTCCTGTTAGTTCTCTGGAAAAACAATGGAGATTGGACATCTCAATTTCAACTGTAAATGAAAACTCATTTTTAATATTTAATATAACTGTTATTGAAAAAAGTGAAAAGTGTTAGTTGCTCAGTCATGTCTCTTTGTGACCCCATGAACCGCAGCCTGCCAGGCTCCTCTGTCTATGGGATTCTCCAGGCAAGAACCCTGGAGTGGGTAGCCATTCCTTTCTCCAGGGGATCTTCCGAATCCAGGGACTGAAGTGTTATCACTGTGAAAAAACAAACTGTGATGAGGGAACTTCCCTGGTGGTCCAGTGGTTAAGACTACAATGCAGGGGACACAGGTTCAATCCCTGACTGGGGAATGAAGATGCTGCAGGCTGAACAGCATGGCCAAAAAACAAAAAAATTGTGGTAAGAAATGAGAGCTTTAAGAGTGCAAGGGGGTAGCTGGAGGTTAGTTCAGGCAGGCAGGTTTTCCTGAAAAAGACATCCGGGCAGAGTGTGAGGGATGATCAGGAGTTGGCTGGATGAAGTGGGGGAAAGGCTGACATCCAGGCAAGTGTGGGGACTGGGAGGTGACAGGGGTGCAGCAGATAGAGGCCGCCGCCAGGAATACAACCAAGCGCCCGGGCCACTGCATTCGAAACCAGCAGCTTCTAAAAGTGACACAAAACAAAAAAAAATCCCAATTAGCAGAACACAGGGCCTGCACCAGTTCCGCTGGGTCATCTGACTCACACTTATTCCTCAGAAAGAAGACTTCTGCTGCTACAACCCAGGGTCCACGGGGTGTCTGCACTCAGCCTCTGACTGTGTCGAGCCCAGGGAAGTTCTGTGAGAGGATGTGAAATCAGAAGGGGAGACAGAGGAGAGTCGGACGTACCACACAGGCTGACCTGGGGCTCACACTCCCCCTAGCTTCAGGGGTGGGGGGCTCCTGGGTAGAGAGCTTACAGGGGTGCGAGACCCCAGGGTTGATCAGAAATAGGCATGGTAATCATAACTAGATGTATCTGTATGTAAATGTAAATAAACGATAATTTTCATGTTTTTTCTGGAAAAAGTTCACAACAAAAATTCACTGATGTTAATATAATCTGATGAAAATGAATCTATATTCACATATCCTCAGGTCCAACTCCTCAGATTGCTAAGGCAGAGGACAGGGTGACAGAGCAGCCTGGCTTCAGTTCTCTAGCACCTTCCCCTCCCCAACTCCAGGCTGCTCTCTCCCGCTTCCAACCTCCTCTCCCAGCTCCTTTGCCTGATTTTTAAAAAACTTTATTTTCCTGAAGTATAGTTGATTTACAGTGTTGTGTTTCTTCTGCCTGCTTTTTAATGGAACCTCATGCCCCGGATCTCCTATAAGGAACCATCTCAGTAATATGCCCCCGTCTCCAGAAGGCAGGGCTCACAATCTTGATGCTCCTGCCTTTAGAGCAGAGTTTCATTAGTTATTGACTTCAACACACTTTATGCATGAGACACACCAATTTTATGCCCAGTTTCCCTTTTCATAATCTGCTGAGAGAGAACGTGGAATTGACGTGACGTCACAGAATTACTGTCACTAACAATGCAATGGCTGCAAGTTTCTTACTCAAATATTAGTGGAAGAAGGAAAACACAGAGATGAGAGAAAAAGCAGACTTTAGACTTAATTTTTGTACCAAATTATCAGGTGCACAATTAAATCTCCTCTCTCATCACACCGATGGAGCAAGGAAACCCCCTAAGTCCCCTGCTCTGGTGCAAAACACTCCCTCCCACAGCCCCGTAGGCAGAACGTACTTGAAACTCAACTAGAAACTCAACTCGTCCTTTCTCAAGTTCAGTCTCACTCGGCTTATTTAATTAATTAACCATTGGCAGCAAAACCACGAAAATTTTAGTCAAAATGAGCTGACCACACACCCAGGAGGAACCTGGAGTCTTTAATTATTCTGAGCATAAATATGCAGCCAACATGCTCTCAGGGCCGTGGGAAGGTCCAAGTGCACAGAGGGTGGAGGTGAGCGGAAGAGGATGACAGGCGAGGCGGGTGGGGTCACAGAGTCCCCACTGCGCCCTCCTACTCGAGTGGCTCCAGCTTTAAGGGGACAGCAAGTACACAGGGCCTGGCTGAGGCCGCACCGCTGGCCTCAGAAGCAGTAGGATGTGTGGGTGACCCAGTGCGCCGACTCCTCCTTGGAGCGCTTGGCGGAGCTATGGGTGGTGAAGAGAGACTTGTAAGCTTCTGACTCTTCGCTGTCGGCGATGGACCTCTTCGCAGCTTTTCCAGAAGCGATCCCATGTGCTGCTGGAAAAAACGAAAAGCTCTGAACTCTGAGGCTGGGGCTGCAGACCATTCCTACCATCACATTCTCAAGAGGCCACCAAGCCCAGGAATTTCCCTCCTCCTTTCTGGGGAGGAATGTTGAAATACAGTATCTCAATCACCAAGCCCAAAAAACAAACGAAGCTACTGTATGTAAATCTGTCATTTAAAAATCACCTTAATCACTACTTGCACAGGCCCCAGCTTCAGAGATTGACACACATGAGACCCTGAGGCCAGGTGGCTGGTATGTGGAGGGGTATCTGGAACCCATGAACACAAGATGACTCACTCCTCACCTTATCCATCTGTGCTTCTCTTTTGTGAAATAAATACTAGTGTCTCTAAACTCTGGACTAGCCACCAAACGGCTCCTGGTCGGGAGGCAGGTGGAGGGAGGCTGGCTCCAGTGCACATCTGGTGCACAGAGAACTCAGCCTTAAAATGGGGAACGAACGAGTCAGGTCTTTGGTCTCTGCACCCCGTTCGCCTGGCCCTACGAGCAGGCTCCACAGGAAAACTGGACAACGGCATGTGTGAACACCCCCTTCAATCCCGTGAATCAACTGTTTCTTAGTCAACCCCCAAGAGAGCTCAGTGAACCCCTAACAGAGCAAGAGACACAATCAAGATAAGCTCGAGTCTTCAGACTCACCCCAACAAACAGTGACACAACCACGCGGGTCTCCAGCCATCTGAGTGGCCCACCGTCATCTCAACTGGACCCACCTGCACTTTTTGGAGCCGAGTTGGTCTTCTTCTCTCGAGTGTCAAGGTTGGTTTCTTCGGGCTTCCCTGTTTTCATTTTTGATGGTCCTGGGGTTTCTGTGAAAAAACAAAACCAAATCAGGAACTTATTTAGCAAAACAGGCGTAGGGTCTTATTTTTGCTAAATAAGGCCTTCTTTTAGCATCTTACCTTCACTGACATCTGATTTTGAGACAGACTCTGCCGCCTTAGGTTTCTTTGTTTTCTGTGAAAAGAAAGGGAGAGAGGACATTGCTCCAATTCACTGATTTTAGCGTCCGTGTGGCTGCCACTGGCCTGGGAGTCCAACTTGAGGCTGACACAGGTCACCTAGGGCAGGGTTCCCTCTGAAGACGACTTTGACCCTCAGCCCTGCACCTTGGTCCTGCCTAGGTGTTTCTGGCTGCACACTTATGCCTCACGCAGTATACATCTGGAGAGATCTGCTCAGCAGTTATATTCCAAAACCACATCCTCAGACAATTTCAAGGAGGAAGACAAGTTTCGGTGAGAACAGTCCGTTTTAATAGTGACCGCTGCACACATAGAGCAGTTAGCTGGAGAGTAACATAAAATCCAGACAGGATAACTATGGACCGAATCCTAACCTCTTCAGGAAGACCTCTTCAAAGTGGTCAAAATGCTCTGACATCTGTGTATTTAACTGTAAGGACTTGAGGCCTGTACTAAAGAACACTTTAGCCAATTCTCAACTGTGGATTACTTCTGTTAGAATTCTGTCGCTCATAATAGTTAAGCTGGTCAGCAAAAAATTAAGAAATGAAACTATTCTAAAAACCACACAGCTGGGCTTCCCTGCTGGCTCAGTAGTAAATAACCCACCTAACAATGCAAAAGACACAAATTCGATCCCTGAACTGAGAAGATCCCACAGGCCGAGGAGCAACTAAGCCCATGTCACAACTCCTGAAGCTCGCACACCCTAGAGGCCATGCTCTGCAACAAGAGACGCCACCGCTATGAGAAGCCCATGCAGCACAACTAGAGAAAGCCCACGCAGCAGTGAAGACCCAGTGCAGCCATAAATAAATAAACATTAAGAGAAGAATATTAAAAACCACACAGCTGATTGAATCGTGGGACAAACAGGACTCTGTTCACTGAGGGAATTTACTTTAATCATGCCATTTCCTTCAGTATGCAAAAGGTGGCGCTAAAGATACACAGCCTAACCCTTTCAGGAGGCTCCCATATCTAGAAAACATCCCATCTCTAGAAAACATCAGAGACCCTGCTCAGGCAGTGGTCTCTTGGTCTTGTAATATATATATATATGCCATGTGATTTGTAACACCTGTACAAAACGCAACGTCTTGTTCATTTCACACATGCAAGACATGCATTCAACTCTGAGGGTAACACCTCACGGTTCAAAAATAATACAGAAAACTGACTTCTAAGCCCTCCATTCACAGCTAAGGTTATGATATTTGAAAAGCACCGGCAATGGGGCATTAGAAAGGAAATGCTATGTCCTATTCCTAGCTGTGGGTATATTTGGGAAATATTTTGGTTTCCCGGCAGCTGTCTCTAAGAGGCATTCCCAGAAGCTCCGGGGAGGACCCTGCGGAGACGGGCAGGTTAGCTCCACTGGGCTTTCAACAACTTGGGGGAAGCCTGGGACACAGGAGACAACTAAGGTAAGAGGGCTACGACCACACCACCGTCTCTACTAAAACTTCCTTCAAAATACAATCTCCCCCTTCTGTGCTTTTTCAAAACTGAACTTGATTGATAGTAGCAATCAAGAACAAGCAGATCCTTTTTGGTAAATGTGCTCTGTCAAAAACATCTCAAGCTTTTTCTTTTTTTGCTCGTTTGATAATAAGATCACAGTTATTTAGAAAACCAACTTAAAATGAACACATTTATAGATTTAATTTCTCCTAAATCTAAAGTCACTGCAGATGGTGACTGCAGCCATAAAATTAAAAGACACTTACTCCTTGGAGGAAAGTTATGACCAACCTGCATAGCATATTAAAAAGCAGAGACAAAAAAAAAAAAATTAAAAGCAGAGACATTACTTTGCCAACAAAGGTCCATCTGGTCAAGGCTATGGTTTTTCCAGTGGTCATGTATGTATGTGAGAGTTGGACAGTGAAGAAAGCTGAGCACCGAAAAATTGACGCTTTTGAACTATGGTGTTGGAAAAGACTCTTCAGAGTCCCTTGGACTGCAAGGAGATCCAACCAGTCCATCCTAAAAGAGATCAGTCCTGAGTGTTCATTGGAAGGACTGATGCTGAAGCTGAAACTCCAGTACTTTGGCCACCTCATGCGAAGAGTTGATTCATTGGAGAAGACCCTGATGCTGGGAGGGATTGGGGGCTGGAAGAGAAGGGGACGACGGAGGATGAGATGGCTGGATGGCATCACCGACTCGATGGACATGAGTTTGAGTAAGCTCCAGGAGTTGGTGATGGACAGGGAGGCCTGGTGTGCTGCGATTCATGGGGTCGCAAGGAGTCGGACACGACTGAGCGACTGAACTGAACTGAACTGAAACCTAAAGTCACCCCTTTAAAACACAGAGTGGCTCTTTATCCTCATGAATGTTGTAATAACCCCGTACAAGACCACTTCGAGGAACACTTCTATTGGCATTTGATCACATAAGTTGGGCACAATTTCCTGCACTACAGAATAATTCACACACATTATTTATTTTCTACCTAAGTGAGACAATAAGAGGAGGAAACCCAAATGGTTTAGCTCTTTCTGAGAATTCTGGACACGTAATACCAACACCACATTCTCAAGCATCAGGCTTTTAAAGCCCCATGAACATGAACTACATATTATTTGAGAGTGATACAGTCCTGCACTTTCCTCTATTATGGGTTTTAAAAAAGAAAAACCTGAAAAATCTTTAATTATTACATCACTGGTAGATGTACTCCAATTGCATAAAAACAGGCAGGCTATTTTTTCTTCCCCATAATTTTATGTCCTCAATTTTCTAGTATTTTAGGCATTCTTTTGCCTTAGTTCTGAAGACACGAAATTTCTCCCACATTTAACCTAAACCTTTTTCTTTTAAGAATGAAAAAAAGACCATAGCTATCACTCTAAGTACTCAAGAAAAAACAAAATTTACTGCTGGATCCAGAATCGATGGCATATTGAACAAATTTCTTAGCTGATCAACTGTTTTGAGCCTGGGGCACAAAACAAAGCCTGCACCCCCACATCCCCACCCAGAGTGCTGCCTGCAGCTGATGCTCACCGAGGCGCCACTCAAAACAGGTGGGCAGGAGGAGAGGCCAAGCAGTGGGAAGGCTGTTCTCTACTCTCCTGGCCACGTCCATCCCCTGTGGGTGGACTGACCACTCCTCCCTCCACACTGAGGAGGAAGCTCAGAGGAAGCTCAATGCGGAGCAGACCATGGAGCCTAAGCTGCGAGGCATCTTCCTAGAGCCCAGGCTCTTCTAGGTCATAAAAGCCACCTCCATCACTGCAAACCCTGGGGGCGCCACCAGCAGTGCAGCTGGGGGGTTGCAACGGGCTCCAGAGCAGGGGCAACAGCTGGGCAGGACCTACTTTCACCCAGACTCAGAGGCTGAGGGCAAAGCCCAGGACGCAGTACCTTCTCCAGCTTGGCTCGCAGCCGCCTCTCCTCCATCCTGCTCTTCAGCACTTGCACGTCTTCCTTGCTGCCATTGAGCACGATGACGTCATCCTCCTGGAAGGCAGCCCCACACTGGACAGAGAGGAGACAGGTCCCGTGAGCACGTGGACGGCAGTGACCCCAGGTCCTGGCTCTCAGGCCAGCCACTGGGCCTCCTGTCGTTTTCCCGCCTGCACCTTGGCTTGATCAGCTGTGGAGGTCCCGTCCTGCTTGGAGAAGTTTCTGGGCATGGTTAGCCCAGTAGGCCTGCCTACGAGACTGGCCTTGGCTGGTATCTGGGAACGTGCGTTTCTGGAGGGTTCTTCCCATTTCCAAACTGTGCTGGGCTTCTGCTCACAGTCCCCATCCCCACCACTGGACCCGACCTCTGGGTGCACAGACCCGAGCATAGGGTGGGCATTTAGGAGATGCCTGTTAAGGACTCACTAGCAGTACTTACTGAGCACCTACTGCTGCCTCATCTCATGATGACAGACTTAATAAGAGCCCATGAGGCTCACACACAGCTGAGCCAAGGCTAAAAGGGAAGGGACCAGGGGATCTCACATTCCAGACAGAGGTCTGTAACCTTGACCTCAGAGCAGCCCCTTCCTGGGGGATCCCTAGGAACCACCTCCAGTTTCCAATCAGGAGTTCTGGGGTGGGACCTGGGAATTTACATTTCTAACGTGTTCTCAGGTCCTGCAGGTGCTGCCTGTGGGGGAACCACGCCTTGAAAACCACGGTTCTAGAGTTTAGGAAGTTGGCAATTGGGTAAATGGGCTGAATTCCAGCAGGACAGGGGAAGCACCATTCCAGAGACACAGCTGCATCTCAGCTCCGTCCTGGGCTGCAGTGGCCACTGTCATCCCCACAGGGACCTGCACTCTCAGCTGCTCCCTGGGGAGCCCGCGCTGCTGAGGACAGGGTGTGAGCCAGGGGGCAGGGAGGACTTCTTCCTGTGGGCTCTCCAGAGGCCCTCTGCCTAGACCTTGGCCTCAGTTACCACCTCTGTTAAATGGGAATAAACTGAACTTCCAGCAAGGGTAACACTGAAGGGACTAGAATGCCGAGTTGGGCATGAGCACTCAACCATCCTCAGCTACTGTTGCAGTTTTGCATTTTCCTGGAGCAGAGCTTCCGGTATCAGCACAGGTGGAGCTCTAAGACACAGCCCTCCACACCATGCTCTAACCAGCTTCCTTAGGCAGAAGCACTGCCTACCCTGAGTTCTTCATCCATGGATTCAACCAATTTCTAGCTAGAAATAACTGGGGAAAAAATTTTTTTTCATGAAGTTCCAGAAAGCAACACTTGAATACTATTTAAATAGTTACCACACATCTGTGCAGGGCAGTAACTATTTACACAGACCCGCAACTATTAACATAACATTTACACCGTATTTACAAAGCATTTACATTCTATTAGTAGTAGTGTTGGTCGCTCAGTCCTGCAGATTCTTTGCGACCCCATGGACTGCGGCCCACCAGGCTCCTCTATCCATGGGATTTTCCAGGCAAGGATACTAGAGTGGGTTGCCATTTCCTTCTCCATGGGATCTTCCCAACCCAGGAAGATCATTAGGTATTATTATTATTCTTAGGTACATTCTATTAGGTATTTTATTAAGTAACCTGAAGGTGGGTTGGAGTATATGGGAAGATGGATGTCAGTCATACGCAAATACTACACCATGCTATATAAGGGATTTCAGCATCTTCGGATTCTGGTATTGGAGCGGGGGATGGTCCTGCACCAACCCCCTAGCCCGCAGCCCAGTAAGGAGGGCTGACAGTCACATGGCTGTGTTCTCCCTGCTGGGAGGTGCGCCCCCACGTTGGGGGAGAATGCAGAAGGAAGCCTCACAGGATTCCTTTAGACTCTGCCCAAGTCTCCATCCCTCACCATGAGGGCTACACACCCCTGCTGGATCAGTGGACAAAGCTGGGCCATGAGGACAGCTGTAGGGCAGGTCCAGTGGGTCCTACTAGTTCACTCTGCCCAGACCAGTAAGAGACCCACTGTGCCCAGAATCTCTTTGATAGACAACATTCTCAGCACAAGAAAAGACATGCAAGTGCTGTTCTTAGAAGTTGCCAAAGCTTTCCCAGAATCTCCCAACCCTCCTCAGCTACTGCCTTAGCTGGGTTATTTATTGTGGTTCCGAGTCCAAAAAGCATAGCTTCAGGTCAAAATAAGCTCATGTTTCGGTAAGTTTTCTCAACCGAAAAGATATTCCTTTGACCCACCAAGTCCAAGGTCGGTGCCAAACAAATAGTTCTGTGCACAATGAGAAAGGCGTGTCCAGCCTGGCGTCCAGCCAGGGCTGCCCCTGGAGAACAGTGAGGCTGGCAGGCCAGGGGAAAGGAAGAGCCCCTCTGCAGGGAGAGAGTCCCCCTAACCCAGAAGCCCCGGGTTGTGGGAGATTTGGGCAGAGCCTTCCCCTGGAGGTGTCCTCCTTGGAGAGACAATGAGAGAAAATCTGCAGGAACAGGATCGGGTGGTAGATAAGGCCCAGTGGGGCTTGGTGCCGGGTTCCCGTGTCAGTAACCCTCCTGAGCACACAACCATGAGGCAGAGGTGTGGTGTCTGCTTCCCCTGCTCCGTCACAGTCCTCGTCGTCCTCCTCTGGGGGCTTTCTGTGCCTCCTTCCACCTTCCACCATGCCTTGCTGCCCTGGTCCGATCACGTCAGCAGCCTGCAGCCTCCTTCCCCTGTACATGACTGCCTAGTTGTCTGTGTGTAACAGTGGGCTCTACCCTGCCTACTGCTGTGGTGTGCTGCCCCCAGCGTTGTACTCTTAGAGCTGACTTAGCTGCTAACACCACCAAGTCAGGAACTGCTCACATTAAAACTCGCGGTATCGTTTCTGGTCTTACATTTAGATCTTTAATCCATTTCGAGTTTATTTTTGTGAATGGTGTTAGAAAGTGTTCTAGTTTCATTCTTTTACAAGTGGTTGACCAGTTTTCCCAGCACCACTTGTTAAAGAGGTTGTCTTTTTTCCATTGTATATTCTTGCCTCCTTTGTCGAAGATAAAACTCCTAGGAGAACATAGGCAAAACACTCTCCGACATAAATCACAGCAGGATCCTCTATGACCCACCTCCCAGAATATTGGAAATAAAAGCAAAAATAAACAAATGGGACCTAATTAAACTTAAAAGCTTTTGCACAACAAAGGACACTATAAGCAAGGTAAAAAGACAGCCCTCAGATTGGGAGAAAATAATAGCAAACGAAGCAACAGACAAAGGGTTAATCTCAAAGATAAACAAGCAACTCCTGCAGCTCAATTCCAGAAAAATAAATGAACAATCAAAAAATGGGCCAAAGATCTAAACAGACATTTCTCCAAAGAAGACATACAGATGGCTAACAAACACATGAAAAGATGCTCAACATCACTCATTATCAGAGAAATGCAAATCAAAACCACAATGATGTACCATTACATGCCAGTCAGGATGGCTGCTATCCAAAAGTCTATAAGCAATAAATGCTGGAGAGGGTGTGGAGAAAAGGGAACCCTCTTACACTGTTGGTGGGAATGCAAACTAGTACAGCCATTATGGAGAACAGTGAGGAGATTTCTTAAAAAACTGGAAATAGAACTGCCATATGACCCAGCAATCCCACTCCTGGGCATACACACCGAGGAAACCAGATCTGAAAGAGACACGTGCACCCCAATGTTCATCGCAGCACTGTTTATAATAGCCAGGACATGGAAGCAACCTAGATGTCCATCAGCAGGTGAATGGATAAGGAAGCTGTGGTACATATACACCATGGAATATTACTCAGCCATTAAAAAGAATTCATTTGAATCAGTTCTAATGAGATGCATGAAACTGGAGCCCATTATACAGAGTGAAGTAAACCAGAAAGATAAAGACCAATACAGTATACTAACGCATATATATGGAATTTAGAAAAATGGTAACGATAACCCTATAGGCAAAACAGAAAAAGAGACACAGATGTACAGAACAGACTTTTGGACTCTGTGGGAGAAGGCGAGGGTGGGATGTTTCGAGAGAACAGCATCGAAACATGTATATTATCAAGGGTGAAACAGATCACCAGCCCAGGTTGGATGCATGAGACAAGTGCTCAGGGCTGGTGCACTGGGAAGACCCAGAGGGATCAGGTGGAGAGGGAGGTGGGAGTGGGGATCGGGATGGGGAACACATGTAAATCCATGGCTGATTCATGTCAATGTATGGCAAAAACCACTACAATACTATAATTAGCCTCCAACTAATAAAAATAAATAGAAAAAAAAAAAAAACACCTCGCAGTATCTTGCTCTTTGTCTCCAAAATTTAAGAGACCCACTAATATCAAACCCACTGCTCCCTCAAGGCCTCAACTGCCTGGACTTGATCTGGCAGCCCTTGGAGACAGCACCTGGCTCTCCCACCAGCTGCAGGCCTGTCACCTGACCTCACTAGGCTTCTGCAGGACTCCAGGGCCCTAGGTGGAGCAAACCATCCCTGGAGGTAAGTGAAACCAGGGCAGGAATCAGCCTTCTGCCATGATGCCAGCCTCCAGACTGGGACTCTTCTCTGTGGACTAACGGGTGGGAGCCACTTTAGAAAGGGGGGTGGGGGAGGGCTGCTGCAAAGACCCCAAAGGGACTGATCTTCTGCCTATAAAAGTAACATGCACACAAAGCAGAAAACACCCATATTTCCCTGTGAATGCATTTTTCTATGTGTGCCATTACCATACACTTGAAATCATACATTCATTTTCAGTTTTGCTTCATCACTTGGACCTTAGATGTCCAAAAAAATGGGGGGGGGGGGGAATAGCTAAATAAATCATAATACATTCTTAAAAAGGAAGAGTATATATAGCTATTTTAGAGTTTCTGACAACATAGAAAATGATTATGTGTTAAAAGAAAAAGTAGGCTGGAAGTTATATATTCATACGATCTCTGGATGCTAATTTCTTTTTAAATATTGAAAAAAACAGGTAGGTAGGAAAGTGCTGAAGGAGACAGAATTAAGAGTAATATGCCTCTATATCTGTATTTTTATATAGGAGACAAATGTAGTAGTGGTTTCTCAATTTTTGTTCTTACAAACAGTAACTGTGATGAAGAACTGATTACACGGACCTCTGACCCAGAAATTTCACTTCTGAGACTTGGTTATTGTCATAGAACCCTGTCAGTTTCCTGCATTCATGGCTTATAATATTAATAAATGAATGTCTGCCTGTATGTGTGTGTGGACTTTTAAAACAGGGCTTCCCTCTGTCACACCGTAAGATCCAAAGGAGAAGGTTTCATCTTTCTTGGTTGTAGCCAAGTCTTAAGCACAGGCTCCTGCACACAGTGGACGCTCAGTAAATAACTGCTGACTAAATGAGTAAGAACATAACCTAAAGAAATATTTCAAACCAGGATGGAATGGAGTGAAATTTTAATGCCAAATAGCTCCCCTAAAAGGCTGCATGAAACTTACACTCCCTAAAACGTGAGAATGCCCATCACATCACGTCAAAGGCAGGGGAAAAAAAAAAAAAAAACTTATGGTAATCTAAAAAGGAGAACATCACTCCTCTTGGGCTTTAAGAAATACAAAAATACCCCACTGTATTCATAGCACCTCTTCTGTTATTTATGTGTTTAGGCTGTTTTATTAGGATTTTCATTAAAAAAAGTTTAGCTGAATCAATCTGTATAAGAAACTGATACAGTAACCCTATCTTTCGTCCACTTATTACAACAGCTCCTCCAACATGTTTGGTTTTTATTCTGTATTTTCCTGAGAGCTCTGGGAGTGTGAAGTGCATTCAGGCAACTCTCCTCATCATTTTCTCAGCTGTTTTCTTCTACTGTTTTTTTTTCCCCAGGTTACGGATGTGAGATCCAGGTGAAATCCAGCACCAAACCTCTTCCCCCAGGGACGGACCTGCCAGGCCAGTTCAGCAGCACCCACGGGACATTTAAGACAAGCCCTCAGGGTCCCGGGGGGCAGCAGTGCAGCAATACTTCAAGAGCTGGCAGGATAGCCTTTCCTTTCTTGGTAAAATTAGTCTCTCGACTCAGAGACTCTGAGTACCTTCATACAAATGTACACAGGGTCTCCCCACTGAAAGGCTGCACAGATCTGTTTTTATATAAAAAGCATGCATGTCACACATACAGCAATGCTGCAGCCCCTTAAGATCAGACAGACCAGGTTATCTTTGCACCATTAAGAAACCTTAATAAACATCTGTTCCACAAAAGAGCAACAGGTATCTCAAGTGACCGCAGGTGAAGAAAAGCTGGACTCGTCTGACTTAACAAAGAGCTCGGGTGTCTGGACACCCACGAGGGTGAGAGTCTCTGAGGGCTCTGAGTTGCATCGCTTGGCTTCGCTCTCCCCAGCAGACACACGTGGGGGTAAACCTAAAGAACAGACCAGCAAGTGGAGGACCTTTTAAGCCAGAAAAGGGAAGGATGTTAAGAGACGTACCCATCAGAGGAGAGTAACAAAGGGGGGAGCCACTATTGGTGGACAGAGACTCCACCTCCGACTTGTGCACAGGCTAAGCTGGTGGCTGTGGGAAGACGGGGCAGGGCCAGGACTCTGCCTGTGTCCCTGAAGTCAGGCCTCTGGAGAGCCATGCTAAGGCACTCGACTGCTCCAATGCTACGTAGGAAGCAAGGAGATTTTTAAGTGACTTTTATTTACTCCCTGAATGAAAAAGGCTCAATAATCAATTCTGGCCTCCTACTTTTAAAAACATTTAAGAAATCTGACCCAGGACTGCCAGGATTTCACCCAGCTTTCAGAATCCGAGAAGCACCCGCGCTGCCCTTCACCTGAGCCAGGTGTTTGTTTTGTAAAGGGAGCCAGCCCCGAAGAAACACTCAGGTTCTGTTTTTCAACCCATGGGTCAGAATCGACAAGAATAAAATCCTCCAGGGACGAAAGGGTGACAAAACCTGCCAAGCGATTCTGGTTCATGTGATTTCAGCAGGAGCCACAGAAAGAGAAGCAACTGAAGGAAAAGAAAAGCCAGGCAGGGTGCAGACACGCCAGGATCTCCGACCCATGCGAGGAGCATCTCTCGGTAAGTGCTTCGTGAATGCCACAGGCTGAGCAGGTGTTGTTACTACTAATAAAATGAAATTTAAGTTTTTCTGTGTCTCCTCCATGCCTTTAAAATAGAACTATTGGAATATCAGTAATATTTTAAAATTCAGAAGTATCGTGCATCTTTTCCTCTCAAAAAACAGCCCTCCTTTTTTCATTTAAGCCAAGAAAATTTAAAGTGGAATGTTTTTAAGAATGAGATCAATTTGATCTTTAAATTTTAAATGCTGCCATTTATTGATTCCTCATGTGGGAAATAACTAAGTCAGCCTCAAGGGCATGTCCAAACTCTCAGTTCTCAATCTCCACCAATAATAAGAATGTTGTATTTGCTGTGATTGTTCTGAGTGGATATCCTGAAATGCAGTTTCCCTCTTCATATCAAAGTGGCTGAAGAAACAAATACTCATTTTAGGAATTAGCATGTTGTGATTAAGACATCTATTTTACCAGATAGCTAGACGGTATGAGTTCAAAACTAGTCTACTATGTTAAAGCTCAAATAGTTCAAGAAAAAAACCGTTAACTTATAGGATGCTCTGGACATCATTCTGAGCCTAGGGATGACAGAAAAAACACACAAAGTTTTCATCGCTGCAGCTACAGTGACTTTTTTAGGATAAACACACAGTAAATGGAGAGAGAGTTGACATTCATGGTCCAAAGGTCTCACCACTCCAGGGGACTGGTGGGTCCTAGGCACCGCCATCCAACTTAAGCATCGAGCACCCTCCCAGGCCAGGCTCAGGAGGAAACACTCATCCATCCACTCCCACAACCCTGGGTCCCCAGGCCGTACGAGACAGGTTCTATCATATACCCCAACCTGCAGTCCAGAAGATAAAGACTACATTGTTTAATCCCTGTTAAGTTGACATTAACTAGCTAATATTAATGCTCTAAAACAGAAGTATACTAGAGTATATGGCAAAATACTACACATTCATCTTTAAAGATGCCCACGATCTATTTACTAACAGGAATAATCTTTAAATAAGTGTGAGTTTCAACAAAATAATTAATTTATATAGAATGTTGCCAACCTGCCCTGAAAAGTCTATATAACAACTTAAATCCCATCATAATAAAATTCAAAACGACTGCCCTGAAGTGTTCAAGTGGCAATACCTGGTACCAAACCCACATTACTGGCTTTGTTTTGGGCTGTTAAGGCCTGTTAGTGGGGTGGGAGAGGAGGACTACAGAAGGATAGAGAAGGAAGAAAGAAAGAAGGAAAATATACTCACTGGCTCTCACAGTTAGGATAGTAAGGAATTGTGAAATAACTTCTTGGAAACATTTTAGGCTTGGACAAAAAACATAAAAGGTTAAATTATTCCATTCTGAGAACTAGAATTAGAAATCATGTGCGATTGCTAATACCACAAAAAGGAAAAAATCTTAACACCATCCTTAACCATAGCCTTGGTAATTACTTCTATTGAAGGATATTCTACAAAATCTCTGAGATGTCATATGTCTTCAGTCAACTGACTGTAAAACCTTCAAAACATTATTCATTGTCTGGAAGCTACTTAATTCTACCGTACACTATACATATTTTATTATTATTATTTTTTGGACATTCCCCTACCAGGGACAGAACCTGTGCCCCACCCCCCCCACCCCCCCACCCCTCAGTGGAAGCACAGAGTCTAAACCGCTGGACCACCAGGAAAGTTCCATTATATGTATTTCAATGATGTTTTTGCTGTGCTCAGTTGCTAAGTCGTGTCTGATTCTTTGCAACCACATGGACTATAGCCTGCCAGGCTCCTCTGTCTGTGGGGTTTTCCAGGCAAGAATACTGGAGCAGGTTCCCATTTCCCACTCCAGGGACTGAACTCGAGTCTCCTGTGGCTCCTGCATTGGCAGGCGATTCTTTACCACTGCACCACCTGTGAAGCCTTATTTTAATGAGGCTACTCATTAAAAAAAAAAAAAAAAAAAGTCTGAACAAAGAACTTCTATATCTGCTCCTGCTTCATGAAACACAATAACTTCCGCTCTTTCTAAAGCCTTTAAAATACAGTTTAAATAAAACTTTTTGCAGAAGAAAAAAAATGGCTCAAAAATAAAAGACTGTACTTTTAAATGGGATGCATGTTCCCCTCACTTGAAAAATATTGCTTATATTTCTTGGAAATTAGTGATAAAAAGTCACATGCTTAACAATTATAGTTTCATGATGACTACAAAAGTTGATTTTACATTACAGAAACAAAACAACAACAAATCACCAAGAACAGAGGCTAGGAAATGCCTGCAAAGCTGAAAATGGTGTTCATTACGACTTCAAAAGAAAAAATTGCCAGGCCCTAAAGGGTTGATCCCTATAGGAATTTTCAGTGGAGTCTCCAAAGGCTTCATTTCAAGGCTGTCCTCGAAAAGCGTGTGTTGAAGCAATGAAAATAAAGTTGGTGACCCTTCCCACAATGTGACATTCTAGCACTCCCCAGTTTCTAGATTCCAAAGTGAACCCGAGCTAAAAGGAAGACTGGGCAACTGTGAACAATGTGCCACAGAACAAGAGGTGGAAAAGCAGCTGATTAACCCTGACCACACTCCACTGACCATCTCTTTATAAGGGAGGGCAGGGACTTCGCCCATGCATTGCCCTGAAGGACAACAGGTTACACATGGGGCTCATCTTCATTTAATTATCACAAACCACGGAAAATACCCAATCCTCTGGGCACTGCATGAAGTGGAGTCTGTCAGTGAAGCGGGGTTAACATTTCTGTGATGAGGCCAGCAGGTTTTACTTTGACCATAAGCTTAAAAACATCAACCAAGACAACAAACTGAAAAATACCCCAAACCCTCTTCCCATGCTAAAGCTAAATGCAGGAGAAAATGTAATAAACTATGGTACATGGTTTACCTTTAACCAAAATTCTTAACAGAGAAGCATTTGTTTTCATTTCAGGAAGGTATTTCCTTCCAACTGGATTTCTGTTTTCATGATAAAGGTTTGTGTCTATTTTAGAGACCAGATATGAAATGTGTTAATTATAACGATGACTCTGTACTTTATAAAAAAAAAGTCTTTAAAATTATGCCATCAGGTTTTATGTTTGGGACCATCAACAAACATTTACTGAACTAGAGTAAAATGTAACCTCGCACATCTGGGCAGCAGTTGCTTTTTATTTTCGAAGCATGATGTGTAAAAAGAAAACTATACAATGAAAATGCATACATTTTAAAAATCCACAACCCTCAATCAGCATTTATAGTTTTTCCTGGCTCACAGTTTTAAAAGCACAGAGATAACTCAAAAATGTTGCCTCATCCATACTTTACCCAAATGGTATTTGCAATAATGATGTGGAAAGGTAAGGGGCTTATGTCAAATTTGAGATTAACACTGGTCAAAAGTAAATGGGTTTTTAAAAACAGGAAGGAGGAATAGGCAATGATATGACTTTTTTTTTTAACAGAAACTTAGAAATAAGACTCATAAACAAGGAAAAAAATGACTAACAATACAGACATTTTACCTGATCAATTTTCTTCCCAAAATTCCCAAGGATGGTATTTGTATGCTAATAATAATTAATTAAAACACCTACTTGTGCATCTCTATAGAGTTCAAGGGAGGCAACTAAATTATTATCAAATAATCTTATTAAAGATATTTTGTTTTTAATCACTGAAGCCTTCTCTAAAAAAAATTAAAACAATACATAAATTCATTTCAATAAGTTGAATTATGTGATCACAAAATTTCTCTTGATTTGCTGTTCCTTTTATTGAAAAGATATATCCTCATAACATGATACAGAATAACAGCCTAAGAAATTCTGGGTAATGCAAACCAGGACAGGATCTATGTCCAAAATAAATATTTGAGAATTTTTTTTCCCGCCAAGATAAAGGCAATATACTCAACATCATCAATCATTGGGGAAATGCATATTAAAACCACAATGAATTACCATTACACACCTACTAGAATGGTAAAAATTTTTTTAATTGGCTACACCCTGTGTTGGTAAGGATGTGGAGTAAACGGAATGCTCATACTTTGCTGGTGGGGATATAAAATGGCATACTCACTTTGGAAAACAACCTGGCAATTTCTTAAGAAGTTAAAACATAAAAACCTGTATGCGAGCCAGCTAGTTCACTCTTAAGTACTTACCTCAGGGATATGAAAACTCAGGTCTACACAAAGACTTATGCACAAATGCTTACAGCACCTTGTAGTATCCTAAAACTAGAAACAACTTCAGTGTCCTTTAACAGATGAACAAACAGATTGTGCCACATCCATTTGATGGAATACTGCTCAGCAGTAAAAAGGGAAAATGGTGAAAAATGCAATGATGTGGATCAAACCTTAAAAGCATTATCTTAAAAGCATTATCCTAAATCTTAAAAGCATTATCCTAAGTGAAAAAAAAACAGGCAAAAAAATACACAAGTATAACTCCATTTATATAAAACTGCAGAATATGCCAATGCATCTATGGTGACAAGAGCACATTAAGAGATTACCCAGAGACAAGGATGGAAGGAGGATAGAGTAAAAGGGGCCCAAGAAAACTCTTATGGGGTAAAAGAAATGCTTAACATGACTGTGGTGTGGGTTTCACAAGCACTTACAACACTCTAAATTCTTTCTGTTGTTCCTTCAGGAAGCTGAGAGGAGAATATTTCAAACCATGGTAATAAGAAGGCAACTGGAGCTCGAAGCATGAGCCAGCTGCGAGCCACAAAGCCTGGTCTTCTCGTATGCACAGCTGTTTGCATCTTCATTTTTATTTATTTAAGGAATCTGACTCCCGAGGAAGCAGAGGAGGAACCCACCCACCCAGCAGTGGTGGAATGTGGCTTCTATCCAGATGAACTGTGCTCGGCTTTGTTTGAAGGGAAAGAGGCGGCTCCCCAGATTGCAAAGTTCTGTAGAAACCCTCATGGATCTGAAATACTCGCTCATTTACACAGACCAGGAAATTGCTCCAGGATTTCCCACAAGTTGCATTTCATAACCAGACCCCTGTCTGCAGACGAGGGCAGCTTCTCTTTGGCATATATCATAACTATTCATAAGGAGCTGGCTATGTTTGTGCAGCTACTCAGGGCTGTTTATGTGCCTCAGAATGTTTACTGTATTCATGTGGATGAAAAGGCCCCAAAGAAGTATAAGACTGCGGTGCAATCCCTGGTTAATTGTTTTGAGAACATTTTTATTTCATCAAAGAGAGAGAAAATGGCTCACACTGGCTTTAGAAGACTACAGGCAGATATTAACTGTATGAGAGATCTAGTTCATTCCAAGTTTCAATGGAACTATGTCATTAATCTCTGCGGACAGGACTTTCCAATCAGAACCAACAAAGAAATCATACACTACATCAGAAGCAAGTGGAAAGATAAAAATATCACTCCCGGAGTAATCCAGCCACCAAGCATTAACTCTAAGACAAGTCAGAACCATCTTGAATTCAGCCCTGAAGGAGACATCTACGTGTCTCCAAATGCAGGATTCAAGGTTGAGCCACCCCATAACTTAACCATTTATTTTGGAAGCGCTTACTATGTACTAACGAGGAAGTTTGTGGAGTTTGTGCTGACTGACATCCGCGCAAAAGACATGCTCCAGTGGTCCCAAGACATCCACGGCCCAGAGAGACACTACTGGGTGACTCTGAACCGACTGAAAGGTAAAACAACCCAGCAGAGGGGTGTCTGTGCAGGCCCGAGGCAACAGCAGCAGACGTATAACCGTAAAGATTCTATTTCAGCTCTTTGACTTGCCAAACAGCTCTATATATTCTGTAAGACCTCCCCCTTGTGTGATTGTTGGCGGGGGTGGGGGTGCGGGGCGTCTCTGCTTTTAGGGATCTGGGGTTTGCCAGGCTCCCATGCCAGGCTCGCTTCTTTGTTTCCTCTCCAGAAGGAAGTGCCAGCATTCTGCGTCTCCTCAAATAGAGCCCTTTGAAAATTCTGAGCACAGATCACTGGAAAGTTCCTCCTTTCTTCATTTGCTTATTAAATACTGCTGAATACCTACTAGTACTGTATATCATGCTAGGGGCTCTTTAAGAATGGAAAATATTAAAACTAGCCATTGTGTGTGGGTAGGTAGGTTTTCTGAGAGGCAGAGGGAAATATGATGCTTTCCTTTGAATGGGCTTATTTGCTCTTTATATAAAGTTGGCTAGCTCCTATTTGGGACATGCCTTCAAGCTTGAATAGCTAAGTGAACAGGTCCAGGAAGACAGTGCAAACAATGAGTCCAGAAGAAATGGGTGAAGACATTTTTAACCACTGAAAATCCTTTCAAATTACCCCCAAGAGCTGTCCTTTGTGCAAACAAGGGCAGGCATCCTGAGTGAGGTGGGGTTTTCTTTCCACCTGCTCACTGTAAGCCTGCCTGTCTTCTCCCTCAGATGCTCCAGGCTCCACCCCAAACACTGGCTGGGAAGGAAACATTCGAGCTGTTAAATGGAGAAACAAGGAGGGAACAGTTCATGAAGGCTGTAAAGGTAAAAACAAAACCCAAGGGAGCTCCCTGGTGGCCTAATGGGTTAGGACTCCAGGCTTTCAACCGCTGGGGCCCAAGTTCCATCCCTGGTCCGGAAACTGAGATTCCACAAGCCAAGCAGCTCAGGAAAACAAAAAAAAAAAAAGAAAACAAAACAAAAACACACGCCCCAGGATGCCTTCAAATTTTACAAAAATTATACAACTGCTGCCTCAGTAACAGTAGGAAAAGGCTAATGGTCATGTATGTGATGATCCAATTAGCATGGTGTCAATTTTTAAAAAAACTTCTAACTACTCTCCAGACAGAAAAGTATACAAATTCTAAGAATCTGAGTCAATAAATTTTCACGAACTGAACACACAACAAGGATGCAACTTCCAAAGAGAAAATACAGATAAAAATTCAGATAAAAATACACCAGCTATCTGGCTTTCCCCACTTGCTCCTAGAATTCAAACCCAAACATTTATTTAAAATGAGCTCCCTGCCTCCCTGGCATATGAGAACAAAACAACTGAATAACACAAGTCTGTGCTCCTTGGTGGGATCAGCCAGCGATACCCCACACTTCCAACACAGTTCCTGCTGAAAAAAGGTCTCTTTGCTTTGCCCTCAGGAGGCTCTCCCTCCAGGAACTGTGAATTCTTTTGCCCCTCTGACTGGTGTCCCAGAGGTTTCAGTTACTGGGACAAAAAGCAGAAGCCAGACAGTGGGTGGAGGAGAGAGCAGTGCCTCTGTTCTTGAACAGTCTGGAAGAGAATTAGCAGGCTGCAGGGGAGTGCTCAGGCTCATCAGGTTGGGGCAATCACCTCCGGGTTGAAGAGCCAGAACCTGGCTCCTGGGGATCGATTCAAGCCTACTCTCCTGAGCTGGCTCTCCCCGCCCACCCAGACCTGCAGTGTGAAGAGGGCAGAGAGGGGCAGAGAGTCTCAGGAAGGAAATGGTGGATGACAATTCACAACAGGACACGGACGAGTCCAGTAGAAAGATGGCAAGTTCTCTGGTGCACACACGGAAGGGAAAACAGAGCATGCATGACCTCTGGGAGCCCGCAGCTCGTGGTGGACAGAGAACTAGTGGAAACTGGAGCAAATCCGTGTGTGAGTCAGTTCTTCGCATCAGGGGGCCAGAGTGTTGCAGCTCATGGAAAACTTGTGCTCATGACAAGCTAAAATTCTAACCTAAACTAGCCCTTAAAGACTTCAGGAATCACTAACCAAACAAATGGTTAGTGATGGTTCCCTTCCATCACAAGTTCGAAGTTGAAAATAAAAGCCCCTTTCAAAGCAACTATGGAAATCATGTTTAACCTGAACTTGCAAGAAGCAGAGAGGCCTGACAGACGACCTTGGAAGTGTGTCACTTGTCCACGTAGATGTAAACTGACGACCAAGGCAGCTAAGTTTCTGTGTTCTCTTTGCAGGCCACTACGTCCAGGACACCTGTGTGTATGGACCAGGAGACTTGCCATGGATCATTCAATCCCCTTCTCTGTTTGCCAACCAATTTGACTCGACCGAGCCTCTTGTGGTCTCGTGCCTGGAGCGGTGGCACAGACGCAGAGTTCTAGGGCAGGCAGAGGTCCCTGTGGAGGCACACTGGCATTTCCAACGGAAGAGCCATCTCAATACGGAATTGAACCGCTGAGTCGGAAGTTATAGAGAGTGTTTGCTTTCTTATTGGTATCATTCTGTTTTCTTGACTTGAAATCAGAGAACATTCGACCAAAAGAGAATGGAAAAATAATTCCTTGACAGAAGATAGTCCTAAAATGAATTTAGAAACTTGCTACTGACAAAGACTCTACTATTAATGATAAGCTACTTTCACAGTTTAGAGAAAGAAATCACAAGAGAAAAAATAATCCAAAGTTCCACTGGTGACTGGATAAGTGACATGGAGACCTGACTGCCTCACTGAACAGTTAATGGAAATCAAGATTCTCCAAACACTTAGATCCAGGCTCAAGTTAGAGTAAGAATGTATCTTGTCGTAAAGGTACTATTGTGTATGAGATTCTAATAAAGAACAAACTCCCACTGAAGATGAAAATATGCTTCTAGCAGTCCTCTTTGGCTAGGAACAATGTAACTTTATTCTAGAAATCCTAGAAAAACAAGGAAGTCTACTTCCTTTGGGTAAAAGGAAATTATGGAGTTGAAACACAACTTCTTACAAAGGCTGCCCCCAAGTTTCTGCAGGCTTGCAGCTGCGATGATGAGATGGTCTATATCTAAGCTGCCTATACCAGTCACAACCACAGGGGGCGCTGGGCACCTGAAATGTGGCTGGAGTGACTGATCAAGTGAACCTTAACTTTAACTTTAATTAATTAAAATTGAAATAGTCACACGTAGCTGGTGGTTACCATACAGAACAGCACAGGTCAAAGGCATGGATGGTCTTACTTCTCTCTACTCACAGATTCAGGTCTTCAAAAATCCACAAATCTTTGTCGAGGACTTTTTATATACTTAGAGCCCACGGCATCATACAGGGCTAGAAACATACAACTATTAAACAGCATAACTTAAAACAACTAAAATAAGGGGCAAGTAGGAACCACAGGACAGGACACTAAAGAAATAAATGTATAATTCAAGGACAAAGCATACCCCTCAGTGAACTGACACTTCTCAAACACAGAAACTAAATGAGATTCCACTTAAGTCAATGAAAACAGCGCCTGAAAAGCATGGAACTACACAGAAGAAAAGAGGCTCTGAAAGCAGAGCCTGCAAATCAAACTTGAGCTAACCATAGCACGTTTAAATTTCCACTAAAACAAACATTTCTTCCCCAAAGATATGCGATTCCAGGGAAAGCGCACGATAGAAGGTTAAGACCATCAGAGAACGTCAGCGCCCCAGACAGCCTGCTCACAAGCAGACAGAGTTGATGGTCATGCTCTGAGTGGTTGTTCAGAAAGCTCAGGTTCACCACAATCCTGTCCCCTACATTTTATAACAACTCTTCGCAAGTAAGTGCAAACCCCAGTACACTTTTAAATTAAATAAAATAAAAAATAAAAGAAGCTTACATTGTTTCAAGTTACTTAAAAGATAAGTTTCCCTTCATTTCAATGTCAATTATAGAACACAAATTCACACAACTGCCCTCAAAAGGCTCAAATACTGCAATAAATCATTTCTGTAACAGCGAGATTAAAAAATAATAACTTAAAGACATGTCCAGCAGCTAAGACTCTGCCCTCCCAACGCAGCGGGCCTGGGTTCTATCCCTGGTGAGGGAACTGGATCCTGCATGCTGCACTAAGACCCGGTGCAGCCAAATAAATAAATAAAAAATAACTTAAAAGTAGAGGAATGAAAGGGGCTTCCCGGTGGCTCAGTTGGTAAAGATTCCCCTGCAGTGCAGGAGACTTGGGTTCTATTCCTGAGTCGGGAAGATACCCTAGAGACGGAAACAGCAACCCACACCAGTATTCTTGCCTGGGAAATCCCATGGACAGAAGATCCTGGCGGGCTACAGTCCATGGGGTCGCAAGAGTCGGACACAACTAAGCGACTAAACCACCACCACAGTGGAATGAAGCAGCGTGAGATCTGGGGAAGCACAAGCTGGGTGTTAGTGGGGCATCAGGGCACCTCCCGGGAGGCCGAGACAAAGCAGCAGCCTCCGTGGACATCAGAACCAGCGGGAAGCTGCCGCGCTCTCTACCCTGAGCCAGCCTCTGACTGCGTTTATTCATCACATAAAAGAACAAAATTAAATCACATATAAAATAAAGTCTGAACAATATTTCTAAGGATTGTATCTTAAAGGTGATCGTGAGACAAATAGGGATCTTGAGATAATTTCTGCAAGTTTCCGGATACAGAACCTGCTTGCGAACATGTAGAGTCTACTGTTCAATTTTCCTATTGTGTTTTCCTTACATGTAAAAATTTAAGGCTGCCTGTGCTGTATGCTGTGTGATTTCCTAAGGTTTATTATTCACAGAGACCATGAAGATGGCAGAAAGGAAACAACTGAAGGAGGCTGGGCCTGAGAAGCAGAATTCACCACCAGGTTTTGAAGTGCCTCCTTCTTTATTTTCTCCCCTTTCCACTCTGCTCACTCCATGATAAAAACTAAAACAAAACAAAAAACCAGTGTATGAGTGTAAATTTTTGTTTCACTTCTGACTTTAAAACAGCCACACACTGCACTCACCTGTCACAAATCCTAACTAAATGAAGCCAGGTCAGCAAGCCAAATGTTACTACTCACACCTCTACTGATTGATGCTTTCCAACTGTGAGGCTGGAGAAGACTCTTGAGGGTCCTTTGGACAAGCAAGGAGATCAAACCTGTCAATCCTAAAGGACATCAACCTGGAATACTCATTGGAAGGACTGATGCTGAAGATGAAGATTCAATACTTTGGCCACCTGATGCAAAGAGCTGACTCACTGGACAAGACCCTGATGTTGGGAAAGACTGAGAGCAGGAGAAGAGGGTAACAGAGGATGAGATGGTTGGATGGCGTCATCGACTCAATGGATATGAGTTTGAGCAAACTCTGGGAGATAGTGAAGGACAGGGAAGCCTGGTGTGCTGCAGTCCATGAGGTGGCAAAGAGTCAGACATGACTCGGTGATGGAACACCATCACCACCCCCTTTAACATCCAGGTCAGCTTCTCAAGCTTACCTGTGCATACAAATCCCCCAGGAGGCTCTTGTTAAAATGCAGTTTCTGATTCTGCAGGTCTGAGGAGGGGCCTGGGAGTCTGTGTTTCTTAAAAAACAAAAGCAAAACCCTCCCAGGTGACGTCAGTATTCGCAGGACCATGGCTCATGTTTTGAGTAACAAGCACACCATTTATTTTGCAACCCGTGGTTACTCCAATGTGTTTCTTCTTATTACAAGCAGGGACGAACACAGTGGGGAATACTGTTAGTTTTAGGCTAGTGCTTTGTTTACCATGAAAACAGAAAAACCTAGCAACTACATCTCTTTGGACTCTGTTTTCTGAAGTCAAGCACACAGCGTGTGTTTTAGAACACAGAACCAGGGCAATTTCAAACCCTGGAGTCTCTTCTGGTGAACCAAAAAGCCCCATGTCCATGGAATGACAGAGGGAAAAAGTGGAGAAAGTGCACCCCCTCAGTATCACTCCTGACACTGTTCTTCTTTTTAAACATAACATTCTACCATGTTTGTTTACGTGTTTATTCCTTCCTGTTTCCAAGAACGGTGTTCTTGTGCAAAGGAAACACAGTTCTAACCACTAGACTGCCAGAGAAGTCCCTGACACCGTTCTTACAACACTGGTTCCTCTAAATTTCAGACATTATCTAAAACATGAAAATACTTGCTTTAGATTTCCACACTGTGGCCTTATCTCCCTTCATTCACATTTTCATGACGCACCACAGCTCCTGAAACTGCACCATTATTCCTCCTTTGGGTACTTGGGCAGAAGTGGTTGGTATTCACCTCTTCTTCCAGCGTGTCCAGCTAGACCGCAATCCCCAGGCTCCTGCAGGTAGGTGTGTGCACATGACTAAATTCTGGCCAAAGGCATGTGAGCAGAAGCAGTAAGTACTATACCCAGGTCTGACCTATAAAATACAAGGCTCTCAGTGTTGGCTGCATGAGTGACTGAATGAATGACTCCCACCAAGGGCACCAATGACTGTCCCAAGCTCTAATTTTCTAAACCGAATAGTGTTATCAGTTGAATTATGCTCCCCACCTCCCCACAAATGGTGAGGTCCTAACCCCCGGGACGTTAGAATGTCACCTTCTGCAGATGCAGTTAGTTAAGATGCAGTCACTGCGTGGGCTGGGATTACTATAAAAGGGGGAATTGAGACACAAAGACACGCTCCACAGAGGGAAGACTGTGAACAGACACAGGGAGAGGCAGCCATGGACAAGCCAGGGACAGAGATCTGGAACAGATCCTCCCCTCGCTGCCCTCGGGAAGTACCAGCCCAGCCAACACTATGACTGCAGACTTCAAGCCTCCAGAAGGGTAAGAAACTAAATGTCTGTTGGGTCACCCAGTCTGCAGTGCCTGGTTACAGGAGCCCTAGCAAACTAAAATGCAGAGTACTCCACCTAGCTCTGTGTGCAAAGGCGATTTTTAAGGAGACCACCTAAGTGAAAAGAGTAAAATATTACTCTTCTGACAACAGACTGATTTTAAGGGAAGCTGGTCCTAAGGTTGGTTCCCGAGTTATACGGCCAGGGTCCCGTCTTGACTGGGCGGTCTCGGCTGCCCTGCGGCCCGTCAGGAGGTAGAAGGAGCCGGCGCTCCGGTTCTCACCTGGTCTTGGCCGCCGCTTGTGCAATCCTGACGAGGTCACTTCCCCTTTCCCCCTGCTTCCTCCCCTTCCTTGAAGCACTGGACGGTGACTTTCAGAGTTGACTAGCACTTTGTTCCGAGACACCAACAGAATGACTTCAGAGTTCCCGAGTGGCACTGCCTTTCCATGAAATAAAACAATTTCTCTGCAGAGCTGTGAGCACACGCTCCTGTTCTGCTGCAGGTCTGTCACAATGGCTACCACCAAGGACATCCAAGGTCAGCCAGTGAAGAGGACAACTGCACGCCCATCTGAGAGATGGTCACCCCCGGAGGGTCAGGGGAAAAAGCCTGATTCCTTTAGATCGCTGAGCCTCCCAGCAGAAATAAAAAACAAAGAAAGAAAGAAAGAAAAGAAATATTCGGGGGCTCCACACTAATCCTGAAATCCTGACGCAGGGCCTGAGGTCAGGAGTGGGGACTTAAAAAACCACTGCGGTGACTCTACAGCGCCACCTGGGCTGGGAACCACTGGTTTAGGGTATCTGACTGCTTTAAGATTTCAGCTTAATTTCCCACCTTCTCATATTTACATTCTTCCAAGCAAGCTTCCAGAGTGCACCTGTGGATGTGCCTGACACAGACAGCGCCTCACACACTACTTGTTAAAACACACAAACGCTTGAACACAGAGAGGTTCCTTTCCTGCTCATGGGAACCCCAGGCCAGCTGAGTTCCCTCTCCTTCACGACGCTTCTCTCACAGGCTCCTTTTTCTTACTTGCTCTTGTTTAGTCTTTTCTCTCTGTCACTCTTGCACAGACCTACACATTGCTGCCCCCAGGGCTCTCTGCTGCTGCAAAGGCATCAACAGCACTGCCCTTCAGCCCCCACCCCCGGGGAGCTGCTCCTCAGCCTGGTGCTCCTGGTTTCCACCAGGCAGTCTGACTCACACCCCTGGCTTCTCCCTGCTCCTGAGCGGCCCGGGCAGTGATGGCACCTCGAGCCCCCACCTTCTCAGGCTGCCTGGGCACTTCCTCTTCTGAATGCGGCCGCTGCTCTTCCTCTCCCACCTATTCCCACCCCCACAGCGCACCCAACATCACTAATAGCATCTCTCAAACTTCAGGCCTTCCCCTGCCTAATGTACTGTCAGCATCTTAATATTTTTCTTTAAATCTACCCATTGTTTTTACTTAAATTTACTTGAAACATTAACTTGATCTTGCTAAGTATAAAAATGGTGTGTGTGTGCACATGCAAAGTCATGTCTGTCTCTTTGCAACCCCATGGACTGCAGCCTGCCGGGTTCCTCTGACCATGGGATTTAGGAAGCGTAGAAATGCCGAAAACAAATCTCTGGAGGCCCTGCCTGCCCAAGCTCTGAGCTTAAGGCCCATTCTCCTGGGAGCTGAGTGAGTGTTGGAGATGCATTAAAACCATCCCAGGACCAAATGGAAACTTTCCCTGCAGGGCAGGCACATGACAGAAGGCACGGGAAATGGGAGCTGCCGTCCTGCCACGTAATGTCTTGTGAGGACGTCTGGGGTCCTTCCTGTGGTCCCCGTGCCAGCACTCCTACACCGACAGTGACGTCCCAATCTCTGGGAAAGCCTGACTGATGAGAACACGCTCTGCCTCCAAGGCCCAAAACAAATGCCTCCTTCATAAAGCCATTTCTCACCAGCACGACCAGAAGTTCTCTGGCCCCTCAACTCCAATAACATCCTTACATCCACTTGGCAACTGGCCTCAAGAAACAAAGAAGGGAATGGCAACCCACTCCAGTGTTCTTGCTTGGAGAATCCCCATGGACAGAGAAGCCTGGCGGCGAGTCCAAAGGGGTGCAAAGAGTTGGACACAACTTAGTGACTAAACAACAACAACTCAAGAAACAAAGGAGAATACGATTTTTCATGTAACTTGATTCCTGCAGGATTGCAGTCTCCTTAAGCGCAGGGACCGAGTCATCCACATCCCACTTTCCCTGGGAACCCCTGTAACATCGTCTTTAATACCGGAGACATAATCAATACTGGACGATAAACAACACAGATTGATTCCTAAATGCATTCTTTAAATTTCTCTTTTTTTGGTAAAAGCTTAATGAGAAAGATTCCAAATTTTGTGATGGGCTTGATCCATAATCACCCCAAAGTGGAAACAACTATACATCCCCAACTTCTTCACCACCCATCACCTTCTGTCTGCCTTTGAGCCTCAAATTAATGAAATCACATTTCAGTGAGTCCTCCTCTGCGTCTGGCTTCTTTTGAGGAGAAGTCATTCTGAAACTAAAGTCATCCGGCCTAGCTGGAAGCTGCCCCCAGCTTCCCACTGCTCTGAGGATAAAATCCACAAGCCCCCGCGTGGCCACCCGGGCCTACGGAAGGTGAACCCTGCCTAACCCTCCACCTCACCCACTTCTCCTCTCCCGTCCCCACCCTCCACCACACTTTCTGTTCCTTCAACTAGCAAAATCCTCTGCCACTTCTGAGCTTAGGCACAAACCTTCCTCAGCGGGGTCCTTCCTGCCCTCATGTCTTAACTCAAACCTGCAGAGGCGCCTCCACTGACCACTGGGAGGCCTTCCTCCCTCTGGTACCTCGGCCTCTGCATTTCCTTCCTGGCCGCTATCACAATCAGCATTACCTTGCTCATTTATCTGAGTGTCTCTCCAACTGGAAAGTGGGCTCCATGAAGGCAGGGACTGAATCAATCTTACCTACCGTGTACCCCATTCCACAGTTGCCAGGATGGGGCTGGCCCATAACAGCTGTCTTATGAAAGCTGTTGAATCAAAGAATAACTCACAACAGGAAGAAACCATCCTGGGAAGCCTAAGGAAACCCAAGCAGAGCTAATATAGGTGAAAATGCAGTCAGTTGTTGGCATCCATGACATTAAAATAAATGCCAGGTTCTTCACAGAGAGGCGGAACAGCAAGACACAGAGGTCCTAGGCTGCGCGGCAATCCCAGAGAGCAAAGTCCTCTGCACCTTCTTATGTGAGCTGAGCGGGCACTCTTACACGTGTGCTCACGAGTATGAGCGTCTACCGAGGACATGCAACACGCCTGGACAGAACAAGGCAAGGGTGAAGAGACAGGCAAGCCCTGCTCCCACTTTCAAACATGTACCAGTGGAGCACAGGGGATGGTGAGGGCGGTGAAGATACACTGTGTGAGCCTGCAGGGACAGACACACATCATTACATACTTGTCCCAGCTCAAGGAATGCTCACTGCCAAGCATGAACCCTAACGTAAAGGGGACTCAGGTGATGGTGAGGGATCAAGATAGGTTCATTAGCTGGAATGAATACACCACTGGTGCGGATGTGGATACAGGGGGATGCCGTGCACATATGGGGGTAGAGGGTCTGTGAGAAACCCTTTACTTTCCTCTTAATTCTGCTATGCACGTTAAACTGCTCTGAAAATAAAGTCCTATTTATAAAAATAAAAAAGAAAATGAGAAAGAAGAAACTCTCATAGTCCAATGGGAAAAGTACCACACAACCAGCAAGTACATTCTGATGAGATCTGTGGGATAACCAGGTGCCCAAGGAATGGGGAAGGAGGCTGGATTCACACAGGAAGCAACGGCTCTGAACTAAGGTTCTGGGAGCAGGCCTCCAGCCGCTAGAAGGAATAAAGGCACCAGAGAGGACAGGTGGGCAGGGACACGCACCAGAGGTGGTCTGAATCTCTACCTCCAAGGAGGGGATGGAAGATGGATTCAAAGCAAGGATGGGGATGGAAGGGTTTTATGCAGAGAAGCAACTGATGAGATCCATGTCTCCAAAAGAATTGAAAGATGCGGAAATAACACACGGAGAGCGGGAGCCCAAACCATCTGATGTCTTCAGCTATTGAGAAGGAACAAATAATGTCAACAACTCACCGTGTGACAAACTTCTGCTTTGATCTCTTTTAGGGCTCGCTCAGAAAACACGCAACCACAGCACCGGAGGAAGCAAAACCTGGAGAGAGAATACAACACGGAGAATGACTTAAATAACAACTTAAAAATTACCACCCACATTATTGATTAATATTTATTCTGTTTACACAAAGGCCAAGAACCACAAAGAGAAAAATGGTTATATCTGATTCCCTTAAGAAAAAAAAAAAATCAGTGTGTCATAAATAAATAAATAAGTACAGACCCACACATGAGGTATCCCCCCACTTTTTGAAAGTCTGCTTTAGACGACTTCATTCTTTTTTTTTTTAAGACTACTTCATTCTTTACAAAAGACCTACACTTTCATTTTTTCAAAAGACCTACATGAGCACCTATTTTTACTAATGGAAAGAAACTCAAACTGAATTTTTGCTTTTATGAAACAAGGCAAAAAAGTAGAAAATAGCATTCAGTGTTTGTTTTGCAGAGAGCTATTATATAGGTAGCTTGCACTCCAAACTCCTTCCAGCTAACTACATTCACCATCTCAGCATCAAGCTGCCACAGCTCTGAATTATGTCTGTGAACATCAGGCCTTTATCCCTATTTATTTTGTGCATGTGAAAGCAAGGTATGTCCTAAGGTAACTGCTTCTTCATTTTGTAAAAAAAATTCTTATAAAAATTCATACAAATTTAGGGAAAGCTCTACTTTTCAGATAGAGAAGAATCCCATATATTGAAATTGAAACCACAAACACAGGCCACAGTTCCACTCCCACCTCCTTGCAATAATCTTTTGGAAAAAACACTAATGATAAAAATAAATAAATGCATTTTTAAAAAACTCCGCAAAAGTCAAAAGACAGAATAGGAACTCAGGGAGAAAATATTTTAAATATATATGAGATTCAGTTTTTTTTCTTTTTTTTTTTTGGCCACTACATGCAGCATGTGGGATCTCAGTTCCCCAACCAAAAATTGAACCCAGGTTCCCTGTATTGGAAGCACAGTCATAACCACTGGACCATCAGGGAAGTCCCAAGATTCAGAGTTTATAAATATTCAAAATAGTCTTTCAAAGCAATAATAAACAATACAGAAAAATGGGCCAAGGGCCTTAACATGTGGTTGACAAGAGAAACATAAACATCAGAACACATAAAAGATGCTTAACCCCCATCTATTAATTACAGAAATGCATTTCAAACAAAGACACATACTGTTTTACCGATCAGGCAGTAATGAAAGAGTCTGAAGGTGACCAGTTGGGACACTGTCTGAGGAAACAGGCACATTTGTGGGTGGGTGGGTATGACACAGTACTACATTTCAGGAGGACAACTGGCAGCATCGGGTAAAGCATCACTCTTCTGAATTTCTCCTACAGAAACATTCCCTATGGAAACAAGCGTTCAGCTCAGTCGCTCAGTCATGTCTGACTCTCTGTGACCCCATAGACTGCAGCATGTCAGGCTTCCCTGTCCATCACCAACTCCCAGAGCTTACTCAAACTCATGTCCATCGAGTCAGTGATGTCATCCACCCATCTCATCCTCTATCGTCCCCTTCTCCTCCTGCCTTCAATCTTTCCCAGCATCAGGGTCTTTTCAAATGCGTCAGTTCTTCACATCAGGTGGCCAGAGTATTGGAGTTTCAGCTTCAGCATCAGTCCTTCCAATGAATATTCAGGACTGATTCCCTGAGGATGGACTTACTGGATCTCCTCGCAGTCCAAGGGACTCTCAAGAGTCTTCAACACCACAGTTCAGAAGTATCAATTCTTCAGTGCTCGGCTTTCTTTATAGTCCAACTCTCACATCCATACATGACTACTGGAAAAACTATAGCTTTGACTAGATGGACCTTTGCTGGCAAAGTAATGTCTCTGCTTTTTAATATGCTATCTAGGTTAGTCATAACTTTTCTTCCAAGGAGCAAGCGTCTTTTAATTTCATGGCTGCAGTCACCATCTGCAGTGATTTTGGAGCCCAAGAAAATAAAGTCTGTCACTGTTTCCTCATCTATTTGCCATGAATGATGGGACCTGATGCCATGATCTTACTTTTCTGAATGTTGAGTCTTTAAGCCAACTTCTTCACTCTCCTCTTTCACTTTCATCAAGAGGCTCCTTAGCTCTTCTTTACTTTTTGCCATAAGGGTGGTGTCATCTGCATATCTGAGGTTATTGATATTTCTCCCAGCACTCTTGATTCCAGCTTGTGCTTCATTCAGCCTACAGTTTCTCATGATGTACTCTCCATATAGGTTAAATAAGCAGGGTGACAATATACAGCCTTGATGTACTCCTTTCCCTATTTGGAACCAGTCTGTTGTTCCATGTCCAGTTCTAACTGTTGCTTCCTGACCTGCATACAGATTTCTCAAGAGGCAGGTCAGGTGGTCTCGTATTTCCATCTATTTAAGAATTTTCCACAGTTTGTTGTGATCCACACAGTCAAAGGCTTTGGCATAGTCAATAAAACAGAAGTAGATGATTTTCCAGAACTCTCTTGCTTTTTCGATGATCCAATGGATGTTGGCAATTTGATCTCTGGTTCCTCGGCCTTTTCTAAATCCAGCTTGAACATCTGGAAGTTCACAGTTCACGTACTGTTGAAACATGGCTTGGAGAATTTTTAGCATTACTTTGCTAGTATGTGAGATGAGTGCAATTGTGCGGTAGTTTGAACATTCTTTGCCATTGCCTTTCTTTGGGACTGGAATGAAAACTGACCTTTTCCAGTCCTGTGGCCACTGCTGAGTTTTCCAAATTTGTTGGCATATTGAGTGTAGCAATTTCACAGCATCATCTTTTAGGATTTGAAACAGCTCAACTGGAATTCTATCACCTCCACTAGCTTTGTTCATAGTGATGCTTCCTAAGGCCCACTTGACTTCTCATTCCAGGATGTCTGGCTCTAGGTGAGTGATCACACCATCATGGTTATCTGGGTCATGAAGATCTTTTTTGTGTAGTTCTTCTGTGTATTCTTGCTACCTCTTCTTAATATCTTCTGCTTCTGTTAGGTCCATACCATTTCTGTCCTTTATTGTGCCCGTCTTTGCATGAAATGTTCCCTTGGTATCTCTAATTTTCTTGAAGAGATCTCTAGTCTTTCCCATTCTACTGTTTTCCTCTATTTCTTTGCACTGATCACTGAGGAAGTCTTTCTTATCTCTCCTTGCTATTCTTTGGAACTCTGCATTCAGATGGGTATATCTTTCCTTTTCTCCTTTGCCTTTCACTTCTCTTCTTTTCACAGCTATTTTAAGGCCTCCTCAGACAACCATTTTGCCTTTTTGCATTTCTTTTTCTTGGGGATGGTCTCGATCACTGCCTCCTGTAGAGCGTCATGAACATCCGTCCATAGGTCTTCAGGCACTCTGTCTATCAGATCTAATCCCTTGAATCTATTTCTCACTTCCACTGTAAAATCATAAGGGATCTGATTTAGGTCATACCTGAATGGTATAGTGGTTTTTCCCTACTTTCTTCAATTTAAGTCTGAATTTGACAGTGAGGAGTTGATGATCTGAGCCACAGTCAGCTCCTGGTCTTGTTTTTGCTGACTGTATAGAGCTTCTCTATCTTTGGCTGCAAAGAATATAATCAATCTGCCCATGAGTAGTCTTCTCTTGTGTTGTTGGAAAAGGGTGTTTGCTATGACCGGTGTGTTCTCTTGGCAAAACTCTTGTTAGCCTTTGACCTGCTTCGTTTTGTATATTAAATATATAAACTAACCCCAAAATCAATTTTCTAGTGTGGAGGTCCTACAAATAGCACCAGGGAAAAGCCAAAACAGGCAAAGCTCAATGAACTGAGAAGAGAAAAAGGAGAAGAGATTAACTAGCAAGTGAAAAGAAAATCTAGGGTAAACCACAATCGGAGCAACGTACTGCAGGTAACCCCTGCTCTAGACCCCGGAGCTGAGACTGTCTCTGCTAAGTTCCTCTTTTGGGGTGAACCACGGTTTTCTTAAAAAGAAGTGGGAAATCAGCTATAAAAGGTCACATAGTGTGTAATTCTATGGAGGCAGGGGGAGGAATGGGGAGGGACTGGTTAATGGGTGGGGGGTTTTTGAACTAGATGGAGGTGACAGCTGCACAACTCTGACTGGATCAATACTAAATGCCACTGAAACATACACCTTAACATGACCAATTTTACGTTATGAACTTCACCTCAAAATACTGTGTATGTACACAACACACACACAGAACAAGGTTAGTTACAAATCTCATTCCTCAGAATCTCTCTCGTGAACTTTGGCCTTTCATTTTATTTACTTTTCTTTTTTTCAGCTTTATTTAGGTATAACTGACAAACAAACAAGAATTGTATATATTTGTGTACAACTTGATGATCTGCTATATGTATAAACTGTTAAGATAATCCTCGCAAACAAGCTTGTTAACATACCCATCACCTCACAAGGTCATCACTAAATGTAAACTTTAAGAGAGGCCTAAACAATTTCCATTCAGACTCTCTGAAGAATATAATCTTTAAAAGTACAAGATCCTTGGGCCTTAAGTTTTCCTTCTCCACAAACCAATGAAGCCTTAGGTTATTTCATTTCAGAGCTGGGTGGTCGGTTCCTCTGGCGTAGCTTTCCGCATACAATGTACATATGTCTCTTAGACGGCCATGTACAGATGTGCGAGAACACTCCAGATTGGCTGAAGCGCTTCCCTAACCAAAAGACACCTTTGAGAAACCAGTGTGATTATGAAGCTACAGCATAGTTCATAACAGCCCTGGGATTACTTACCCACAGTCCACGTCACCTGTCCACACTGACTACCTACCTGTGTCGGCCGTTCATTTCCAAGCCCACGACAGGGCAGATGAAACGTGCCCGCTGGAGGTCGTCATGCTTGTCACCTTTAGTGTTTCCTTTATCGCCTTCCCAGGCGGGGTTGTCAGAGAGCCTCAGCTCTGTCACATTCTGTGAAAAAAACATCAAAAATTCCTTTGACAAATGGATCATCCTTAGCCTTAATTATTGTTCTAGTCCCTTCCCATCCAAATCTCTTTTTCTACTTTCCTTTCACATCAATTAACACAGAAATGAAATTAAACCATAAGTTGTGATAGAAAACAAGATTTTTTAAATGTACTGTCTAGCAAATTATTAATTTCTATTTTACTAGCATTTTGCTAAATAAGGCAAAGGAACTTTGGACATGAAAATTTGTCCCACTAAGAGAAGAAAGCTTTGTAATAGTATTCCCTGGAAAGGAACACCTGTTTTCCTGGCTAATGAAGCCTCAGTCAGGCTGTTCATATTACTGACCTGCCATGTTAATTTAATAGCCGAAGAGACAGTAAAATCTGTGAGGCCACGGTCTAATGAGTCCAAGGCAGGCTATCAGCTGGATATTACTGTCATACTCCTAGACCCAGTTATTTGGGTTTTCAAAATTCAATTTTACAAGGAGTGACTTAACAGCCTCACTTTAGCATCTGAAGCATTTCTTCATAATTAACTGCACCAATTTGATTTCAACTCCAGGGAGCAGCTGAGCACGTCGGAAGGAAAGCCACCACACAAACTGTCAACTTCTTGCTTGAGAGCTGGTGTGTGTTCATTAGGTTCTTTGCTCAGGGTATTTGTGGATTATTAATTACAGTAATAATCACTTTTGCATTGTTTTATTTGAATCCTTCTGTCTTTATAGAGTTATGAGTTCTTAGAAAAAATATTTTGCATTAAAATTAAAAGTTCAACCACATACATTATATATTGTAAGTACAGACTTGTATAAGTTAATTTCATTGGTCATCACATTTTTGAGATAAGGTAATTCTGCTACTGTGGGTTTTTGAGAAATAAATTTTCTTCTCAAGGAAATGATGACAAAAATCGACATGGATATCTCCACAGCATGACCATCAGCCACAATTCAGAATTACTAATTTGTCTGAAATGAACTATTCCAAATCCCCGTATCCTTTTATTACCCCCCCCCAAAACTCAAACAAAATGCCTATTATAGTAATAGGCTAAAAACTTAAAAAAGAAAGAGGAGAAAAAAAAAAAGAAAGAGGAGAAGGAAAAAACTCAAAGCCTCAGCCTGGGAGTCAGGGTTCTGGCTCTGATTTAAGCAACCCTCTGACAAGCCATGAGGCCTCAACATGTCACACACAGTGAGATGAAGTCACACAAAGTGAGATGAAGTGTCTGACAAGTTTGCAGTTCTCAGATTCTTCACTACTTTTTCGATTTTTCTCCCACTGACCAGATTTGAAAGATTTTGTCTTCTCAACAAAGTTCCTTTACTAAAAAACTTGTTTTTCCGCTTCTGTGATAGAAATATGTCAATCAGAACATCTAATCAGCAGGAGATAACCACAATGACTGAAAAGTGATCTATCTATAAAAATCTCTAATTGTACAGAAGTGTCTTCTAAATAAAAAATTTCAAGTAGCTGAGTTTTAACTTAAAAAATTATGCCTCTTAACATTTATACAGCACACTGAGAATTTTTAAAGCTCTTTCACACATATTAAGTCACCAGAGATTTATAATACAGTTAAGTACAGGTGTGGGGACTTCTGGCTTGAACTTTAAGTGACCTGTCCTAAATCACACCTTTATTAGACGGCTGGATGGGACTGGAATTCCAATTTCCAAGTTCAGTCTAAAACACACATGAATTCTATACAATAAACCTTAACCACTGAGACCCCCAGAGCACTTCAGAATCACCTATCTTACCTTAATGCTTTTAATGTGAGAGGCTGCCTTCCCAAGAGCCTTTTCGGAAGATTTGTCCAATAAAAACTCAATGACTGCATCTTTGTTGTAAAGTCTGCAACAATAAAGATCAGTCAGGACACTCTGGCAACAATCAACCTTCATCCAAGGGAAGAAGACTAAACTGAGTACAATCCAAAGTCATTGACGTCTGATAACAGAAATGTCCTCGCACTCCTAAAAAAGTAAATTTAATCCTGTCTCAACCATTTCCAAAGCATACAAAGAAAGAAACCAGTTTAAATCAAGGGCTATGTACATTGGCAGTCAGAGGACTGAATGTGACCCAAACCAGATTTTTTAAATTGGGAAATTTAACATGAAACATTTTCAGGCTTCCCTGGTGGTTCAGTGGTAAAGGATCTGACTGCCAGTGCAGAAGACACGGGTTCAATCCCCGATCCAGGAAGATCCCACCTGCCGAGGGACAACTAAGCCAGTGTTTCACATCTACTGAGCCTGTGCTCTGGGTCCTGGGAACCTCAACTACTGAGCCCTGTGCCGCAAACACTGAAGCCTGAGCACCGCCGTGTGCCACAACAAGAGAAGCCACCACGGCGAGAAGCCTGTGCACTGGAACTAGAGAGCAGCCCCCTGTCGCTGGAACCAGAGAAAAGCCTGCTCAGCAACAAAGATCCAGCGTAGCCATAAATAAATAAATAAAATTATTTAAAAAAATAATTAAAGTACACATTTTCAACTTTCCCTGGGGGGAAAAAAAATCAGATGTTCTGGAATCAGTCTACCTTCTTGAAATGTAACAACAAGCTGGAATTGGATACCGGCTGCCTCTTATTTTATTATCTTTTTTGCTATGCAGCCTGTGGGATCTGAGTTCCCCAACCAGGAACTGAACCTAGGCCCTCAGCAGTGAGAACAAGTCTTAACCACTGGAACACCAGGGAACATGAACTCTCCAGTTCACCCAGTCCTCACCATGCCCTACTGATCCCACATGGGTCCTTCATGCATTTATGTTTGTAACTTAGCTCCCTCCTCTTGGCCCCTGAGTTTTCAACCCATGGATTAAACAAACCAAACTGAAGAGAAAAGTGCAGAAGTATGCTCTGAGACAGGGAATGACAACCCAGGCTTCACAAATTTGCTTGAGATCACTCACATCTGATGAATCAAGAACTGCATTTACATGTTAAAATTCTTTTTAACACCATGTAATAAAAACTCATCTCCATTAAGTGATGGAACTCTACCTGCCAAGTTCACAGGCAACTATTGGTCGTCTTAATATTTCCTGACTTAGAGTACAGTAGTTCCACTGGGCCACTAATTCAGCATCCTTGTCGACCTGAGAAGAGAAAAAAAAAATCCTTTCAGTTAATTTTCTTCTTTGAAAGACACACGCTCCACAGAATTCTACATATAAAGGCTTAGTCAGTAATACCATGCTGTGATGATTTTTGTTTTTTAAATCAAATTACTGACACACGAACCTGGGATTTAAAAAGTCACAAGTAATCAACAGTATGTCAAATAAAGGCCTCTCTATATATGATGTGTACAAAAAAAGTACACCAAATCACTAAATTGCTTATGTCAATTACATATAAATATTAATATTTATATCCTAATAGTAAACTAGGAAGCTCATACAGAAATAACAAGCAGTACAGGTTGATTTCTAACAGTGGGAACAGCTCCAAAGTTGTTGTAGCAGAATTTAAGGGCAAAGAATTGAGAAGACAGGCATTAAAAACAAAAACAAAAACAAAAACACTCAGCACAAAGACTGTATAATTCCTTACAAAAATCACCCATTTAACAGAAACGTTTTTTGCAGAGTACTCACTACGAGGCCTATCAAGTCATTATCCACACTCTAAAGATTCAGATCAGAGATCCTCCAAAGCCCTCAAATGATATTTCCACCTATTTAATATCCCATGTCCCACCCTACTGTTCCTAAAATGTCAAACCCGAATAATGTAACAAGATGGCACACTTGGGGGGAAAAGGGGAAGAAAAAATAAAGAATTTAAATTCCCTCATATTTAATTTTTGCAGGAACTATTTAAGGGTTTACTGTGTGCCAGGTACTGTGCTAGACAGTTTCTGTGACGTAAGTCTTCTCAGTTCAGTTGCTCAGTCGTGTCTGAGTCTTTGCAACCCCATAGGTTGCAGCATGCCTGGCTTCCCTGTTCATCAATTCCTGGAGCTTGCTCAAACTCACGTCCATCAAGTTGGTGATGCCATGCAACCATCTCCTCCTCTGTCATCCCCTTCTCCTCCTGCCCTCAATCCTTCCCAGCATCAGGGTCTTTTCCAGTGAGTCAGTTTTTGCATCAGGTGGCCAAAGGATTGGAGCTCCAGCTTCAGCATGTTTTAGCCCTCATAAAAACTTATGAGTTAGGATTCTTATCTTTGTAGTGGAGGAAACTGAGGTACCAAGTTAGGTTGCGTGTCAAGGTCACACACTCCAGCAGAGGAGTGAAGATAAAAAGTCAGGCAGGCGGGCTCTAAAGACCATGCTTTTAATCGCTACTCTCTATTACATTTGTATTATTTTGTATAACTTTTATATTATTTATTTTTATTGAAGTATAGTTTATATACAATATTGTGTTAGCTTCAGGTGTACAGCATAGTTATTTGAGATTTTTGCAGATTACGTTCAATTATAGGCTGTTACAAGATATGCTTATCTATTTTATGTATTTGTTGTTCAGTCGCTCAGTCACATCCAACTTTTTGTGACCCCATGGACTGTAGCACGCCAAGCTTCCCTGTCCTTCATTATCTCCCAGAGTTGGCTCAAACTCATGTCCATTGAGTCAATGACGCCATCCAACCATCTCATCCTGATTTTATGTATAGTAGTTAGTATCTGTTAATCCAGATAAATGTGTCCTTCCCCTCTATAGTTTAAAACAAAACCAAACACACAAACAACAAAAACCCCACCACACTACAGCAGATGTTGTTTTATTCGGTCCCAAGATCCAACAGCCACATTTCGGCATCTTAAATAGCTCTTATCATCAGCCACACTGTAGAGAGCCCCGAGAAAGACTCGTCACCAGTGAAGCTGATGTACTATACTTTTTGTAGATTTAAAAAGCTACATTAGGCAAGTTTAGTATCTACTTTCTAGATCCCCCACCTGCTTTACCACAGTCCTTCACTGCTTCAAAAAAACCGCCTGGGAGAGTTGGGAACAGGGAAGGAACTACTCTTTCCCAATTTAAAATTTGGTCCACCCAAGGTCTTAAACCTGAGGAATGTCTTGGGTCAAATCAAACATACTGTATGTGATCGACAAATGTTATTATACACCTATCTGAAATGCAAGCTCTACAAGGGCTGGACTCTGTTCACTGCTATATCCCCAGGGCCTAGTATAGTGTATATTGTAAGCACTTAATACGTATCTGTTGAGTGAATAAGGAGAATAAAAATCCACCCTGCCTGAGTACTCTAGTTGTTTCAGATCACCCTTTCTTCATTTCTTTCCCCTTCTGACATCTATTCTTAGCCAAGCCTGTCAACAAGCTACTCCTCTTCAGTTCTGGGCTCAAGGTAACAAAACCGAGCTAAATACTATTTGGGTAAAAGCTCGCTCACACAAGTGGTAGCTACCAAGCATTAATCTCTGCATAGGTAGCTGTGATCAGAGGGCATACGCCATCACCGTGGGTGTTTATTCACTCTCAAATTCCATATACATTTGTTGGAAGTTGACTGTGTGGCAAACACATCACAGGGGTCACAAAAGTGACACATACATGGTCTCTGTCTACACAAGAAATAGACAAAGAATGAATAAATATAGTGATAAGCACTATAAAGTAAAGCAGCAGAAGAGGACAGAGGATAGAGTGATCAGAAGAGAGATGTATTTTGGCTACGGTGGGCTGGGATGACATTTCAGTAAAGAATTAACTGATGTTTAAAAAAAAAACAAACCACCAAATGATACGATTGTCTCAGTGAAGGACATATCAGGTTGAGGAAATTAAACTCCAGGTTGAGGAACAAGGCCTCTGAGCTGAAATAGAATAAAAGAAGTGGAGAAGGGCAGAAGATGAGGTAAACAGATCACATCCTGTCTGATCACACAGGGTCTTGTGGGACTTTTTTTCTGAATATAATGGGAAATGACTGGAGGGGTTTAAATACAGTAGTGATTTAAATATAGTAGTGATACATGGAATTTACTTAAAGACTTCTCTGGCTACTGACTGGAGACTCATGTGGACCACCCAGTGTGGCAGTCAGTTGTATTAATATTAGGTACTTTAAACACCTTCTATTATTAAAAAGTAATCACTGGTGCTAACTCTGAAATCCTGAATAACTGGATGGGAATCCTGGCTTCATTACCTAACAGTTGTGTGATCTTGGTCATGTTACTGACTCAATTTCCCTGTTAGTAGCCTACGACTTAGCGACTGAACAACAACAAAAGCAGGGAAATTATAATGCGTAATTTGCTCAATCATTGGTGAGAATTATGGATTATTCAAACCTGCGTTTATCTACCGTATTTATAGTGCTAGTTGAGGAGGGGGAAAAGGTGCAGCCTCAGCCCCCAGGAGCTTATTATCCTCTGAAAGTTAAAGTCAAAGTCGCTCAGTCCTGTCCCACTCTTTGCAACCCCATGGACTATAAAGTCCATGGAATTCTCCAGGTCAGAACACTGGGAAATGTTCAGTAGCCTTTCCCTTCTCCAGGGGATATTCCTAACCCAGGTCTCCTGCATTGCATGCGGATTCTTTACCAGCTGAGCCACAAGGGAAGCCCAAGAATACAGAGTGGGTAGCCTATTTCTTCTCCAGGGGATCTTCCCGACCCAAGAATCGAACCGCGGTCTCCTGAATTGCAGGCAATTCTTTACCAACTGAGCTATCAGCGAAGCCCAACCACCCTCTGAGACCAACAGTAATCAAATTGAACGCAGTGTACACGGTGGTTACTTTTTAAGTGGATGCCCTGACCTCAAAGGTAACAGTTCGAGAAGACTTCACTGAGAAAACGAAGTTAGCGTGTACAGAACTCAATAAACAGCGACCATTTGTATCATTGTTACTAGCAGCAGACAAACTTCAAATCCTGGTTCTGCCACTTACTAGCTTTGCAACTTTCTCCTCCTGAGCCTCAATTTCCAAGTCTCAAAAGTGAGGCTTCTGAAAGTATATACCCGTAAGGCTGTTTTGAAAATTACATGAGACACCCCATATTATGCGTACTGTCGGATGAATGGCAACAGCCCGCAGTCAATAAAGGTCCCTTATTAACACTGTGGTTAATTTTGAGTTCCCCGAAAGGGATAAATAAGCACGGTTGTATGTGGAAACCCGCTAGCTCCTCCTCCCACACCGCTTCGCTTCCTGGGAGCGTTCGCAGGCCGCACCACCTCTAGGTGGTTACTGGGCCCACGTAACTCACCTTCTCAACCTTCTTCGGCCCCTTCACCAGTTCATGCCTCTTAGGGATTGTTCCTCCGTCGCAACCCATCGCAAGCCGACAGAGTCCAGAGCAATCACCTACCGCAGCAACTTCCGGAGTCCCTGGCGACTGTAGGACTCACTTCCGGCGCACCGCAATGACACAATACGCCAGTCTTCACGGGAGGGGCGGGGTGGGGCGGGGTGGGAAGGGCTTGTGCCGCGTCTTGGTTGCTATGGAGAGCGTCGCTAGGCGCTGGGCGTGGCCCCGCAGCGGGGGCAGCTGCAAAGCGAAGGCTGGGTCTTGGTGCAAGCAACGCGCAGAGTGTACTCCCACTCTCCGGCTGCCGCCAGTCCCTTCATCTTTCAGTTGGACGTGGGATTCCTGCTGCATCCGCCTAATCGTTCTTCCACCCTTCCGGGGCGGCGCGGGTGGGGACGACTCTGGAGCAGCAGCCGTGTTTTTGGGCCCCATCCCACCCCAGCCTTTCTGACTGTGGGCAGACATCCCTAGACTGGGACCGTGTGGAGGAAAAGACTGAATTTTGTTAGTGCAATTAGCGATGAATAGGGGTGGAGCCATCATTTCAGTTAACGTTTATGTGTCTAAAAGAGAACCTATCTTTTTACTGGGCGTCGGTTGTGATCGAAGCACTCACAGCAAAGAAGTAATGTTAACTGAGATTGCGCGGGAGTAAGATTCTATATGGCCTTAAACTTTCTGATACTGCCATGCATATTGTATATACATGAAAGAGTTCACACAGTTTGTACATGTATATATTTCATTCACAGCCTCCTGAAGCCCAGGATAATTTTTTTTTTTTAATTGAAAGGTTCCCCAGTGGCTCAGTGGGAAATAATCTCCCTGCAATGCAGGAGACACAGGAGATACAGGATCGTGAAGATCCCTGGGTCAGGAAGATCCCGTTGAGGAGGAAATGACACCCTACTCCAGTATTCTTGCCTGTAAAATCCCATGGGCAGAGGAGCCTGGCGGGCTACAGTCCAAAGAATTGCAAAAAGTTGGACACGACTGAAGAGACTGAGCACACATACTGAAAATTAAAAACAAAGGAAAAAGCAGGTATAATTGACAGACACAGATATAATTATAAAATGTGTACTGATGTTTCCATGTCTTTTCCGAGAGACAGGCTGTATCATATCTATAATGAGAACTCAAAACCCTTGCAAAACCTGTTAAAATCCATGATTGTCTGCTTTCATGCTCTTGACCATCTTTCCATTTGTTCCTTTAATTATTATAAATATTAGAGGAAAGCTTATCCACTGCTAGTAAAGCAGACCTTTTATGACTGGGTGTTTCCACCTTGATCAAAATGAAACAAAAAGACTAAAAATACTCCCCACTTGGGAACAGAAAATACAGTGTATGTGGATTGGAAAGCTTCAAGGGCTAGATGATTGAGTTATCTGATACTGCAATTAATGAGAATTAAAAGAAAAATCCTTTAATCAGTTGGTCTCTGATTGGCGCCTGATTTATTTTTATTAACATCTCAAGAACTGTAAACTCCCTAGGGACTTTGTTTTACTCCCTCTTGCATTCTCAGTGCCTGTAAGAGTCTTCAGTCCTCCATAAACCAAAAAGTACAGATTCATTCCGAGAGGGTTGACCAGCAGACCCTAAAAAAGTTTCATTCAACTAGAATCTCATTTCTAGGGTAGGGAAACAGAAGGCTGGAAAGACCAGAAGCACTGGTCCAAGGTTAAACAGCTAGTGAGAGCTGGGGATGGGTTCTAAGATTAGTTTTCTCTTAAAGCAGTGGACAGAAAAACAGAGAAGAGCAAAAACAAAGGATCTTTAGACAGACTCTCAAACCAGTGTTCTTTTCGGACAAGTACAACTACCCCTCACCAAATTCATTTGGGGCAAAATAAACAAAATTAGCTGCTCTTTATCAAGCTGTAATTCTATGCTGGGAGAGTTGGAAGCATTTTTGCCTTCTGTCCTCTCAACATTAGTAGGGAGTATGGTGCCTTCTGCTATCCAAGTGACAACCCTAAGGCTCAGATGTGCCAGATGTCTAGGGTCCATGGCACACATCAGGGAAGTAGAAGGGGAAGGAGGTGAGGGAGGGGCTTTCTCAAATGATGCCCATCTAACCACAGATGCCAGGATCCTTCACCTCCTCCCCCCAAAGCTACTGATGACACCCAGTAGTAATGACTATGCAGGCGTTAAAGTTCAGGCAGCTGGATGCTTTTTCTCTTCCCCCTTGGTTTCCTCTTTTAGAATATTGGTTTCTAAGCTACTCTGTGTTGCAGACTATACACAGCTAAAATGTACAGGTTTATTTTTATCATCAGGAGCTACTAGTTTGTGTTGAGAGCTGTCAGGCATTGTATTCTGCCTTTATTTCATTAGAGTATTTCATTTCCAGCCACACTGGGAAGTAGGTCTGTTATCTGCTGCTTCTTCCCACTGTCTTTGTTGAATGAGACGGTAAAGGATATTCCCTTGTGAGGATCCTTGGTGACAAGTTTGATCCCTGGATCAAGCTGTGAACTTGAAGGGCAGGAGAGGAGTGAAATCATGATAGAGAAAACCATTATCTTCTACCAAAAATCAGTATTCCTTAGAGATGTCCCTGGTGGTCCAGTGGTTAAGACTCTGCTTTTCCAATGCAGAGAGCATGGTTCCATTCCTGATCAGGAAACTAAGATCTCACATGCTGTTCAGCCAATTAAAAAAATCAGTATTCCTTAACCTTTCTGGGGTCATTGGACCTGTTGGAGAATTTGGTGAAAACTTTGGACTTATTCCCCAGAAAAATTATCCATAAGCACTCGGGAAAATTTGCTACAGTTTGTTATTTTAGTTGCTAAGTCGTCTCTGACTCTCTGTGACTCATGAACTGTAGCCCGCCAGGCTCTTCTGTCAATGGCATTTCCCAGGCAAAAGTACTAGAGTGGGTAGCCGTTTCCTTCTCCAGGGGATCTTCCTGACCCAGGGTTTGAACCCTTGTCTCCTTCATTGGCAGGTGGATTCTTTACCACTCAGCCACCTGGGAAGCCCAGCTGTAGTTTATATATATATGCATTTTATTCATGGCTTCCTGAAGCCTAGGCTAAGAACCAATACTTTAAGTGCTTCTACTGCCTGTTACAATAGTTCCCAAATACTTCCGACTTCTAAACCATTGAGGGTTTTATTTCCTGTTAGCTCTGCCCATATGCTCTTCCAAAGCTGCAGTTTTAAATTCTGTCTGGAAAAACCTTATATGCAGAACAACTCGTTTTAAGAGTCAGCGTGAAAGAACAAAAACAAAAATGCAAAACTATGTGTTAGGATTCTTTAAGTATTTCACAGCCTGGGGACTTCCCTAGTGGTCCAGTGATTAAGACTCTATGCTTCCAATGCTGGAGGCACAGGTTCAGTCCCCGGTGGGGAATTAAGATCCCACATGCCACATGCCTCTTGGCATGGCCAAAAACTAAAAAGAATTTCCCAGCCTCATTTAAGGTTACACTTGGGAGGGTGTCCCAAAGACAGGTGAAATAAAGTAGAAAATGGAAGTGATTGCCACAGTAATTCAAGACAAAAGTTACTTTTCGTTTGCAGTTTCAGTGAAATATTAAAACTATTCCAGGACTCTACAGGGCCTTACATGAACTGGGCTCCTAACTACACCTCCCAGCTCATGTCATTCATTTTTCTTTCCCACACTGGCATCTCCTCCGCTTGGTAGAACTCTCCAGGTATACATTTACTCTCCAGGTGTACATTTATTCTCCAGGTATATGTTTGCTCTCCAGGTCTACTCTGCACACTCCCTTTGCTGTTCCTTTTGCAGAACACTCTTCCCCCAAGTTTGCCAAACTCTCTTCAGTGATGCATCATCACTTGGCTCCTGGTCCCCTCTTCAGAGCAATCTTTCCAGACCTCTCCATTTGAAAAGGCACATTTTGGTACTTCTCTGGTGGGCCAGTAGTTGAGGCTCTGTGTTCCCAGTGCAGGGGGCATGGGTTTGCTTGCTGGTCGGGGAAGTAAGATCCGCCATGCTGCAGGGTGCGATTAAAAGCAAAACAAACAAACAAACAAAAAACTCAGGCTTCCCTGGTGGTCCAGTGGTTAAGAATCTGCCTTGCAATGAAGGGACACCAGTTCGATCCCTGGTTCAGGAAAATCCCACGTAGCACAGAGCAGTTAAGCCCACGTGCCATGACTACTGAGCCCACCTGCCCTAGAGCCCGTGTGCCGCTACAAGAGAAGCCAGAACACTGAGAAGCCCGCCTACTGTGAAGAAGAGTAGCCCCCACTTGCAGCAACTAGAGAAAGCCTGAGTGCAGCAGTGAACACCCACCACAGCCAAAAAATAAAATAAATCTTTTTTAAAAATGCACATCACCCTACCCACTACCCTGATTTAATTTCTTCCTTTCATTTACCATCACTGATAACCTGTTATAAGTGTAACTTTTGATGTCTTGTTCACCATGGAGTTTTTGCAGTAATTTAGATTTTTTTTATGTTATATCAAAATACAATTTATCTTGATTACCAAGTGTTGGGTGTGCCCGCCTGCATTTTGCATTCAAAGAGAGTGCCTCACTGGCCTTCACCCTCACTCTGGCCCTGGTATTCAATCTCCCTCAGCTGAGAAGAAAGTTGCATGATGAGACCCTTTGTTTTGTCTACTGCAGCACGTCTAGTGATCAGAAGAGGCCTGGGCAGATAGGAGATGCTCAATAAGTGATTGTTAAATGAATGAAGGAAAGGAAAAGGACATTAGCAAATAACCTACAAATATGGGCAACTTGCAAGGAGAAAGCTTCGGGAGACCTGGGGTGCGTACTTGGGGAGAACATAACATTTTTAAAAGATGCTTTGTTAAGAAAAATAGTTGCCACCCAACTGGGTTCTTGGCTCCCCCAGTGCCTATCACATTGAAAGATCTCTAAATGAGGCTTCTCACCACTTCCATCTTCCTGAGGAAATTTAACTTAATTGAGGTCAGGTTGCTACCACCACCACCACCATACACCCACCATTTCCTCTTCCTACCTTGAGAGGAAACAGTACAGAATTTTGGACGTTGAAGAAACAGACTTAGCAAAAAGCTGCTGAAAGCTAAAAAATTGTGATTTTATCCAACTTTACAACTTTTTCAGAAGTAATTATTCTATTAAATCAATCAGTGGAAACTCATCCCATAACTGCTCTCTTTCAAAAAAAAGGAAGGAAACCCATTTAGCTAGGAGCAGCAGTTTTCAAAGTTTTGAACCTAGTGGTTTTGGTTTTACACTTTGTTGCCAAAGGTCCCTGGCTTAAACTGATTTCAAAAAAAGAAATAGATAGATAGATAGATGTAGCTCCAGATGTCTGTCTCTTTGTGGTGTCTCTGTCTCTCTTTTTGGCTCTATCTCTCGATCATTCTATCTCTCTACATACATAGGTACATACATAGTGTTCTGAAACCACGTGGGACCTATTCATTACCTACTGGAGACTACGTCACTTATAAAGGACTAAATGAGTTAAAACATCTAAAGCATTAGAACAGTATCTGGAATGTAGTCATCACTTAATAGATACACCCCGTTGCTATCACTAGCGTGTAACATGTCATTTTGCCTCCTGGAGCGAACCCTGACTGGTGTCTCCCTGGAGCAACCCTTCCTCTTTACGGTGCCATTTCTCTTTGCTAGGGGCTCTGGCTGGGACACGGCGCTCCAGGGGTCTCACATGTTTCTGCATGTCTTCTGAGCAGAGACACTGGCTTGACATTTTGTTCCAGACTATCTTGTCAAGGATGTATATAGCAAACCCCCTTGGAAGACAGAGACAACGCCTTCCTTCAAAGCCGAAGGGCAGGATTGTTTGCTGTCCAGTGTCATAAAGATAAAGTCTCCATCTGAGGCAAAGCTTGGTCAGGTTTACACAGAGACTGCTATAAAAGATTGGGAGCTTGCTAGGTTCAGGGGTTTTTATGGCTTTGATGCAAACCCTTTGTGTGCATAGCATCACAGACACACACCTTTGTGTTGCCCCTGGGACTTGAGGGATATGGGGCAATGATGTAAAAACGAAGCATTAGCAGACGTCCCTGGTGGTAGAGTGGCTAAGGATCATCTTGCCAATGCAGGGGAGATGGGTTCTGTCTCTGGTTTGGAAAGATCCCATGTGCCACAGAGCAATTGAGCCTGTGCGCCACAACCAAGTGCCCTGGAGTCACAACTACTGAAGCCCATGAGCACTAAGCCTGTGCTCTGCAACAAGAGAAACCACTGCAATAAGAAGCCCATGTACCGCGACAAAAGTAGCCCATGCTCACTGCAACTAGAGGAAGTCCATGAGCAGCAATGAAGAGTCAGCACAACCAAAAATAAGAATAAATAAATTATTTTTTTTATTTTAAAAAATGAATCAGTAACTGCTTGTGAGGCTGTAAGAGAAGCCCTTTGACTCTGTGCAGGAGAGTTGACATAATAATAGGTCTGATTAATATCCTAGAAAGGCCTGCTGGCAAGATTGGCTTTGGCGGTTGTATAGGAACTTGGTTTCAGGGAGGGTTTCCACCATCCCTGAGTTGATAAGAATGGAGCAGGGCCTAAGCTGTTTGTACAAACAATGTGATTCACACAGGACACCTGCTTCCCTTCAAAGAGTCCGGAACTTTGGTCCATGCCACACAGAGGCTCACACGTGATCAACCCTAGTGAAAACCCTGGAGGCCAGGCTGTCATGAGTTTCTCTGGCCAGCAACACTCCCTGTATATTGTCATGGCTCCCAGCTGGGGGAATTAGGGGGTCCTAGGTAACCCCCGGGAGGGGACTCTTGACAGCCTGAGCCTGCCCTGGCGCTTCATTCCCACATGCAGCCCATTCCCTTTGCAGATTTTGCTCTGTCTCCTTTCATTGTGATAGAGTGGTGAGACACCATACGTGGGAACCTGTGAAGCTTCCTACTGAATCAGGGGGCCTCAGGGTGGTCTTGGGTACCCCCGACATGGTCTCTGACCCCAGAATCTCATGTCTTCTCTCAGCATCCATGAGATTATGGCAGGCTGACTTGTTACTTTGAAGTAAGAGAAGACATTTCACAGTTCTTGCTAGAGCCATCTCCTTATCTGTCTAGGAACACACGGCTCTCTGTGTGTGTCTGTGTGTGTCTGTGTGTAGGGGTGAATCCCAGGTCTAAGACACCTTGGGTATTATACACCCATCTTACCATGGAGTTGTTAGGGGCAGACATCTGATCTAAACTAGTCCAAGCAGAAAACAAGACTCTTTCTTCTCCTCTGGCCACAGACCAAGAAAGACCATAACTCATGGCAGACACCTTGAAACCATGAGAGTTAACACAGAGAATGTGGGACTCAGAAATTGGGCCTTGATGAATCTGCTAGGGGTACCCAAAACAGCTGTTTTTGAAGCCAACTTGCCCCTGGATTATGTTAAGATACTTGAGTCAATAAATTCCTTTTATTGCTTAAGAGAGATGGTATCAGAAGGAGTCCTAACTGACACAGATCACGGCTGCTCCCAGAAAATGTCTCCATTCTAGTGCAGAGAACCAAGCCTCACCAGGACAGGATCCTTCTTTAGGGACCCTGAGAGTAACTCGATGTATACAATCAGTCTTTTGGTCATCAACAATTTATAAGTGCAGAGTAGCAGATAGGAACTGCAGCTGGTACCATTTCAGGTAATTTCCAGCCTAGAGATGTCTCATGGCAGAGGGGCACATAGAAGACATGAACCTCCACTTGAAGTGATGATGTAACCATAGAAACGTGAGCTAAAGCCCCAGCTGCGAGGACAGGAAGAGGAGGTATTTGACTTGGTGCGGGGGAGTGGGGGGGAATTCTGGGCCACTCTCAGATCTGTGCCCAGTGATAGGGATGCTGTTTATACCACACTTCCTGGCTCTACTTTTCCAGAGCTAGCCTTGCATGTGCAAACTTGGCCTCTACTTCCTCTCCTTGCACACTCTGGGGAGAAGCATTTGCGTGACACAAATAAACATTTTGCTTTGGTACCAGAACCCAAGTGACACAGATCAAACATCTTTCCAAAGAAAAGATTGGTGCAAAGGATATTTCAATTCATGACTGTATTGACATAATATTATAAATGGTAACACATTTGAGACTATTGAGGTATAAACCTTTTCTGATTTAACATACTAAATGTTCGATCCATGTGTTGAATTTATCAACACAGAATCTATAATGTACAAAATAAATAGGGAACCCAATAGAACATGTTGTGTTGCAAATTACTGCTACTTATAACATGCTTGTTAAACTCTGTTCAGATAAAACAGTAAATATATATATATATATACATATTTGGTGTAAGTCACAGATATAGAATTTGTACCAGTCTCTCAGAATTAATTCTATCCAAACTGAAAATTTTACTACATTTTCTAGCAGATGCGACAGAAATCAATCACTTGAAAATAATCTCTACCCCCATTCTCATATTGTATTTTCTCCCCGTTGTTTAGTTGCTCAGTCATGTCCGACTCTCTTGCCAACCCATGGACTGTAGTCTGCCAAACTCCTCTGTCCATGGGATTTCCCAGGAAAGAATACTGGAGTGGGTTGCCATTTCCTTCTCCAAGGGATCTTCCCAATCCAGGGATCGAACCACTTCTCCTGCATTGGCAGGTGGGTTCTTTACTACTGAGCCCCCAAGGAAGCCCAAAAGTAGGCTTCTCCCTAGTCCCTAATATATTGTGTATGTATTTCTTCATCTTTTGTCTGTCTCCCCACTAGATTGTAAACGCCCTGAGGGCAAAGCGTTGGTCTGATTCAGTGCTACAAGCCCAGCACCTAGAATTTAACATATAATAGGTACCCAATAAATAAGTACTGAATGAATGAATGAACTTAAAACAGGCACACATTGAGCTAATATAGAACACTGGATTCCACAACCTCATTTCATACACTGGCCCTACACGATAGGTCCTTTCTTCACACCTAACTCCTCCTTGACTCTGTGGGATAAGCCAACATCCTGGAGTTGCCCAGACTCTCGGTAACACTGGGTTTGGGCACCATGACAGTTGCCATCCATTGTACACTCCCAGGTTGGTTTTGCCCAGACGACAGACTTGCACAGGTTGTGGGTGTGCAGCTGAAGTGAAGAGTTTGACAGGGAGAAGGAGGCTTATTCCAGCGTCCCCCGGAACTGCTGCGCGTGCTGCTCCAGCTTCTTGGCTTCGGCCCGGAGGTGCTGCAGGGCGGCGGGGCTGGGGTGCTGGAGCACCGCGTGCTTGGTGGCCAGTGCTAGGTCCTTGAGCAGGCTGCAGAGGCAGCTGCTGCCCCGCAGGATCTCATTGCGCACGTCCTGCTCCTGGGTCTCCCGGCATAGCCTGTCCACCAGCTTCTGCCCGACGGTGATGACCAGCTTGCTCTGCGTGATGAAGGTCTCGGGGGGCTGGCTGTTCTGGAGGCTGTTGTTCAGCACGCTGATGGCTTTGAAGAGCGCCCCAAAATAGAGGCGGCAATGTTCAGAAAGGCGGGTTTTCTTCTCAGGATTCTGCTGACTCAAAGGCCGAGGGACCAGGGAGCTAGGATTCTAGAGAAGGGGAAGAAGACGACAGATCAGAGATGTGAGCGACAGGCTGTGGTTGTCTCTCTTCTCCTGTTTTTGCTTAATTTGCAAGCTTTTTATAAGAAAAAGTATAGTTTTGTTTGGGAAGCCCCATGTGCAGGTGCAACATTCTGCCTAACAAATTAATGTTAATTCAAAGCATGTTGTGTTGTTTAGTTGCTAAATCCTGTCCACCTCTTTTGTGACCCAATGGACTGTAGCCCGCTAGGCTCCTCTGTCCATGGGATTCTCCAGACAAGAATACTAGAGTAGGTTGCCATTTCCTCCTCCAGGAAATTTCCCGACCCAGGGATCAAATCCTGGATCCTTGCCATCTCCTACATTGACAGGAAGGTTCTTTACTGCTGAGCCATCAGGGAAACCCTTTTTAAAGCTTCCTTATAATCTTATATATTGTGTTATATATAATCGTTCATATTAGATATACATAAAATTATATTCAGTCTTCCCAACAAGCCATTAGAAACCCATTCTAAGAAACTTACAATGACTAAATTTATACCTTTTTTTTGTTTTTTCTTTTTATGTGGATCCTTTTTTAACATTTTTATTGAATTTGTTACAATATTGCTTCTGCTTTATATTTTGTTTTTTTTTTTTACCTCGAGGCATGTGGGAACTTAGCTCCCCTTGCACTGGAAGGCAAAGTCTTAACCACTGGACCACAGTGAAGTCCCCTAAATTTATAAATTTTTAAAAATGCAGGAAAGTTGATGGTGAGATTTTTTATATTTTACTCAAATAACAGGTTTTAAAGCATTTTTAAAAAATCCTTCCTAATTCCAGTATCAGAGGTAAACTTGAATCCCCCAAATTTCCAGAAGAAATAAAAATATACTGACCTATTTGCTTTAAGATTAAAATATTTATTTTACTTGCTAGTTAAAGTTTCATTTAGAATTTTGTTTTCGTGAATTTTATTTTCTGCAATGTGGCGCCAAAGCCTATTCACTAGTGAAAGATTCTCAGCATCAAATTTAGTGGCAGCCACCCCAGGTAACAATCAAAAAGCCCCTTTGTTAGGTGATAGGTGACAAGAATGAGTATCCCAGAAGAGAAGAGGTCACCTAGGGTCACTCAATTAGCAAAATAAAGATTGGAGGGCTGGACTTCCCTGGCAGTCCAGTGGTTAAGACACATTCCCAGTGGAGGGACTCGGGCTCCAATCCCTGGTCAGGGAGCTAGATCCCACATGCCACAACTAAAAATCCCACAAGCCACAACTAAGACCTGGTGCAGCCAAATACATAAATAAATATTAAAAAAAAAAAAGTTCTGGAGCTCTAAGCCGAGTCAGCAAGTCTGAAATTCTCATTCTTTGTTAAACGGCACCCTTTAATCAATCTAAGATCTCAAAACTCACAGCTCAGAAGCGCTCAGCCTGCATTATGGTCTGACTGTGTCTCCCTAACATTCATATCATGAAACTCTAACCCCTCAAGGTAAAGGTATTAGGAGATGGAGGCTTTGGGAGGTGGTGACTAGAATTAGGGCTTCCCCAGTGGTTCATGGCCCCCAGGGTGGGGGATTAGTGCTCTTATATGGGTCATGTGAGAGCTTGCTTCCTGCCTGTGTCCTCTGCCAGGTCTGAAGCCTGGGAGGCATCTCTCACCAGAACCTGACCATGCTGGCATCCTGATTTTAGGGACTCCTAGTCTCCAGGCCAGTGAGACATACATTTCTCTTGTTTGCAAGCCACTCAGACTATGGTACTTTGTTGTAGCAGCACAAACAAGGACAAGTGACAAAGAAAAGATTGGAATGTTGGCTGTGGTAGACTCTTGGAGGGGCAGGAAGCATGAGAAGAATGCTTCAGAGGCTAGAAATGCGAAGCAACCATCTGCGGAATTGGAATGTTGGCATCTTAGCTTGAGAATATCACCTGTAGGTAAACAAACAATGTACTGTCTTTTATCCTGGGGTGCTGGAAATCTCTGGAGGTATTCTTGGTTGTCACACTGATGAGGGAGCACCACAGGATAGGGGCAGTCAGGGGACTAGGGATACTTAATGGTTCATCCCACATGATGGAGAATTGTCCGCCCAATGGTCAGTGGTCCCTCCACCCATACTAAGAAGCAGTCAGTCTAAAGCAGGGTATTTCCAAGTGTGGTTCTTGGACCACCGCACCAGTCGCACCTGAGAACTTATTAGAAAAGAAAATTCTCAGGCCCTACCCTAGACTTACTGTATTCTGAACGCTGGGGTGGGACCCAGTTCTCTGGGTTTTAACAAGCCCTATAGGAAACTGTGACACACTCTCAAATTTGAGAACTGCTAATCCAAGACAGACTTCGTGTTGAATAAAATAGCATGAATTTTAGCAATGTGACAGGCCACTAAGCTTGGGGTTTGGAGTTTGCAGAACTAAGCATCAGAAGGCTTGGGTTATTATCCTAGCTGGCCTCTGAAAAGGCAACAATCTTATCCATATCATTGAATAACTCTGTCCCTTCTTGCCTACCCTGATCCCCCAGCCAGAAAGTTGAGTGGGTTCACTGGTTCCCAGGCTTCAGTTATGCAAAGAAAACCTTCACACGCTATGAAGTTTCTACCTTCCTCTTGACTTCGGTTGGCTTCATCTTTGTTTTTAAACAATCCAGTTTTTACTTAAGTTAAAACTGTTTAAATTGGTAAATGGAAAACTAGTGTCATTTGCCAGCAACAGGAGGTAACCAATTATAATTAAGCACAATGATAACATCCTTGTTTTTTTTAAAAAGAACATCATATGTCAAAGAAGTGCTGAAGGTACACAAGCTTCAAACCAAAATGGTTTTTCTGTTGTAACCAGAAACATTAAAAGAGAATGTCAGACAGATGAACAGATAGAGGGTAGATCAAGTGTGAGAAGATGGTCACGCACAAGCCAGGGAAAGAGATGCCTCAGAAGAAACGAACCTTGATTTTGGATTTCTAGCCTCCAGAATTGTGAGAACATAAATGTCTATTGTTTAAGCCAAAGGCAGGGGTTGGGGGAAAAAAAGGATGTTGAAAAGAATAGTCAAAGGACCGTGTTCCACACTCGGGGGCTCACTGGGTTAGTTCATCTCCAGGGTTCCTTCTACTTTAAATAAGGAAGAACTATCACAAAACCAAGTCTCCTCCCATGTGGGTCAGGGCTGTGATGTTGAATTAGTCACAGCAGATGTCTCTGGGGATAAAGCATTTTAGTCAATCAGAAGGGTTGGAGAGTTAGTCAGCATCATCACTTACCTGTGTTTCTAAGTTGCTGTTTTCATCCGACCTTTGTTCCAAGATGGGCTTTTCTCTCTCTACCAGGAGAGGCAACTTCTGAAACATAAAATCCCTTCGAATTACCAACCAAAATGGTCTTTTAATCCACTTTAAAACTTGAGCATTTCTTTTTATGCTTTTGTTGAGGTTCTGCCTATGATACCTTTTGCCAACAAAGGTGATTTTAGCAGCTCAAGAGCGAAATTTTGCCTATCAACACAGCCTAATATAAGGACACAGAGTTTAACCAGAAAAGAAAAATATCTAAATGTCCAGCTTCTCTGGAGTGTGTTAAAGCTCTTGCACCATAAGGCATGTCAGCAGAAAGCCCCAAGACTGGGGCTGAAAGCACCAACTTATCCTGTGACACAGCCCCTGTTATCTGCTGCATCTCCTGCAACTTGCAATTCTTAAACTAAAGGTGTCTTACTATAGTGTCTCACCTCATGGAGGAAAGTATTTCTAAGAGTAACTAGAGTCTGGAGGCTGCTAGGACCATGGACAATTTGGAAGAGTGTTTATACTTCCTCTTCTGTTCCTAAGAAGCACACTGACAATGACTCAGTTTATAACTTTCCAAAGTGCAAGGAAACTTGATGGTGAGACTAAAAATTTTGCTCAAAGAACAGGTTTCAAAAGGTTTTCAGAATCCTTTCTTATCCTAGCATCAGAGGTAAGCCCCAAACCACAAAATGTCCAGAAGACATCCTGTTTGTCTTAATATTAAAACACTTATCTTTCTTCTTACTAAGATCTCATACAGAATTTTGCTTTCATGAATTTTATTTTCTGGAAAATAGAACTCATGCCTCCCCAAAGATGAAACAATAGATTCTCAGCATCTAGCTTATGGGTGACCACTCCAGACAAAAATGCAAAGTCACTTTATATTTTATTAATACCATGGAACTCTGAACTCACCTGTTCACAAACATTTGTCCTATTCTTCTCTAATAGTTCAGGAGAGTGTTTGCTTTCTTTTTGCTTATGAAAAGGCGTGTTCCTTTGATAGGATTCAATCTCCCTTTGGGGAAGTTGGATGGGTTTGGCAAGCTTAAACTCTGCATTTGGGGTCAATTGCACAGGATCTTCCTTTTCACAGTTCAGCTTGAAAAGGAGCCTCCCATTGGCAATGATGATGGAGGTCAACCTCTTGACATCTTCCGGAACCATCCGTGCCACCTGGACAAATCTCTCCAGGTCATCCGGGCTGTTCTGGATTTTGTCAGTCACAAGGACTTCCAGGGACCAATTGCAGCTCTCCAGACTTTCCTTTGTTTCAAGCAGGATTTGGTAGGAGTTGGAGATCGTCTGTAGCTGATCCCTAATTCTGGCCTGAAGGTTATTGTTGGTGAGGTTGCACGTGGTCCCACAGACTCCTCGGGCAAAATCCAGGAATTCTCTCAAGGATTCCTCTGTGCGGTCAGCAGCCCTGCGGATTTCATCAATGTTGGCCTCTAGAGAGTCCCTGAACCTCCACTTCCTACTGACAAAGAGCATCAGGCCCCCGACAGAGTTGGCCACCTTATGCTGCAGAGCTGTGACCGTTTCTCTGGCCAAGTCCAGGTCCAAGGGGAGCTCTCTGGCTGACTCCTCTGAGAAGGAGCTGGACGAAGAGTCAGTGGATGTGGAGGAGCAGGAGGAAAGAATGCTGGCTCTACTGTCAGAGCTGGACACAGACGAGCTGTCTGGTTCAGGGGACAGTGATGCTGCCTGGCTGGGAAACCACAGGGAGTTATGGTCCGAGGAATTCTCTGAAGGCATGGTGGCTTTCCCCAGCTCTTTCTCAGCCTGGGGGTCCCTTGGCCTTGCTTTAGGGATGTCGTAAATGTTTGGCTTGGTGTTCTGCTGCTCCACTCGGGGGATCAGAAAACTTGAAGGAACCTTGTAGCTGACACCTTCATCCAAAGGGAATGCACCCCTGGCTGGTGGAAAGCTATAAGAAGGAATTTCTGGAAGGCTGAGTTTTTTCTGCATGGACATGTTTTTCTGTGGGCGTGGATTGAGAGTCCCTGCTCTGTTGCTCGGAGGGCTGTGGAAGCTGGACATACATCTGGGGAGGGCATGGTACCCCGATTTTTCCACAGAGCTACTTGGAGATGCATTTCTTACATCAGCCTTTTCCAGAGACACTGGTGTGTCATAAACCCATTCCGATTTTTGAGGGCTTGGCAATGTGTTGCAGCCACCTCTCCTTAAGGCGATGCTTGATGTCGGGGGAATATTCTGCCTCTGTGAAGAACCACACAAAGTCACCCGTTATTTAGTTTAAGGAAAAGACAGGGGGAGTGACTCTGGAGACGCATGTGTATTACACCGAGGAGCCACCAAGCGCTGGGTACTGTGCATCTTAAAACCCAGGGAGAGAATGTCTCCCTCATTGGCAGGTGGGTTCTTTATCACTAGCGCCACCTGGAAAACCCACCTTGTGCATAGGTGTATTTATTGTATGCATGCGACAGAATTCATTGATAAGCATGGAGTACAGATTTCAAGTTAAGTCACCTCCCCTCCATACAAATAAAAAGCTAGCTCAACACAACATGTCTCCAAGGTAGATTGCAAGAAGAAGCATTTATCTCAAGTCTCCTGAGCTCTTGCTCTATGCCGAGCACTGTACTAGGTCTTTTGCAGGGATTATGTCAATTCATTGGGCTTCCCTGGTGGCTCAGAGGTTAAAGCGTCTGCCTCCAATGCGGGAGACCCGGGTTTGATCCCTGGGTCGGGAAGATCCCCTGGAGAAGGAAATGGCAACCCACTCCAGTATTCTTGCCTGGAGAATCCCATGGACGGAGGAGCCTGGTAGGCTACAATCCACAGGGTTGCAAAGAGTCGGACACAACTGAGCGACTTCACTTCACTTCACACTTCATTTCATGTCAATTCTCACAATAAGTTTGTAAAGAGAAACGGAGGTGTACGGAAGTCAAAGGATTTATCTAGATCACATGACTTGTCTGGTAACTGAACACCTTCACAGTTACAAGTTTTGCCTCCAGTGAAGTAAATTCTGTTATGAGGGATTTGCGTTCCTAATTTTGACCAAGCAAACATTTTCCAGAGCTGGTTCAGGTTTGCACAGTCTCAGATCTCAGTGCCGATCATACTTACTTTTGTTTGGCTGGCCGGGGGACCCAGTGCTGCCTTTTGGGGGCTGGGGGGGATATCATATAGCTGCTGCATGCCTGGCTCCTGGGAAAAGACCACAAAGGTCAGCTTGGAATTTTACTTCCTGGTGGCTGCACATCACAAACCATCTCAAAGCTGGTGTTTTGTTTTTTTTCTCCAAGTAAAAACACAAATCACTGAAGACTGGGGCTTTCAGTCATGATGGTTTTATGGCATAAGTGTGTGCTGTTCTGAGTACATTTTCAACAATGGGCTCTGTGTTTTAAAAAAAGGCACCTTCTCAATCAAAGGTGGGGATAAACTATAGAGAGAATTAGCTGCATTTGTCTGAGTTAAAAACAGCAGTTCATTTCCTTCTGTAAGTTCACCCTAAGATTGAATTAAAGAAGACCAAATATAAGATTGGAGTTTACTATGTCTTTTTTCTTTCTTGTTTTTCCCAGTAGGAATTTTCCTGTGCTTATGACTCATGTATTAATCCTGCAAATATTTACTAAGTGCCTACTAATGACTAGCCACTGAGCTAAGTGACATATGTACACCCAGTAATGAGCAAAAGACATAGCGCCTCTAGAGATAATAGACATTTGTGGGGGAGGTGCAACAATTAGGGAATACATAAATTAGGACGTGAAAAATAAGTTCCATATTCCAAGGTAAGGTGAAAGAGCACCAGAACAGGTTTTGCAAAGAAAGAGAAAAGAAGCTGAAATTTGGAGAGGGTTTTTGTTTTGGGTTTTTTTTTTTAGCTGCATATCATAACTTGTGGGATCTTATTTCCCCAACCAGGGATTGAACCCGGGGCCTCGGCAGTGAGAGTCCTAAGCACTGGGCCACCAGGGAATTCCCAAGAGGGGTTTCTTTGGAGAGAGTCAGGCTGTGAGTCTCCTCCAAGTCTCCTCCTTTCACTTTACAGGCAGGGGGAAGTTTGGTACTGCCTGCTCTGAACATTAAATTCCTCCACCGAGACTTCTTACTACCTGTAAGTGACCAGGAAGTCACCCAACCAGCCTAAATTTTTATTTTGATTGGAGCTGTGGCTCTCAGCCCTGGCTGAGCTTGAGAACCACCTTGGAGCTTTAAAATTCCTACTGCCTGGGTCCCACCCCATATCTCAAACCTCAGATTCTCTGGGCGTGGTTCCAGGAAGCAGGCATGGCTGAAGCATCCAGCCCATTCCCCTGTGCTTGGTGGGCAGGGGAGAGCATGACCACGGGGCAGTTCTGATGGGCTAAGAAGTGAGTGAAGTTGTTTTCTGTTACAGGAAGTATGTCTTACAAAACTGATGTACCAGTTACATTCACGTAAGATAAAAAAAACCCAAAAACTCTGAAATTTCCTCCCCAAGATATAATCAGTGTTAAGATAACCAACAATAATGTTAAGACTATGACGTATATCCTTCGTGATACTATTACTTTTAAAACGTGCAGATAAAAAAAAAAAAACACGTGCAGATATGTGTATATATAGTCTTCCCTGGTGGCTCAGAGGTTAAAGCGTCTGCCTCCAATGCGGGAGACCCGGGTTCGATTCCTGGGTCGGGAAGATCCCCTGGAGAAGGAAATGGCAACTCACTCCAGTATTCTTGCCTGAAGAATCCCATGGACGGAGGACCCTGGTAGGCTACAGTCTGCGGGGGTGCAAAGAGTCGGACACTACTGAGCGACTTCACTATCGCTATTTATATATTGTTGTGTTAGTCACTCAATTGTGTCCAACTCTTTGTGACCTTATGGACTGTAGCTGACGAGGCTTCTCTGTCCGTGGGATTCTCCAGGCCAGAAAACTGGAGTGGGTTGCCAATCCTTTCTCCAGTGTGTATATAAGCATGGACATAAAGTATTACAAATGAGAAGTAAAAAATTTTTAAATATTCAGAATTCAAATAAGTAGTAATATTCTTCTGAGCATGTCTGGGTTCCCTGGGCACAAAGTTAGTTTCTGAGTGGTGATGGGTCCCTTGGAGTCAGAACTGAAGTTCCAAAGATCTCTCAATGGTAAAACTGAAATGCAAGTTCAGCGTAATGCTGAGTGCCCACGATTTGGATAGAGAAAAAGGAGAGGAGCAGGGCCATGGATGAGGCTCACCTTCAGGGTTGGTGGGCACCGGCTCTGGGCAGGCACGTCGTACACCTGGCAAGCCAGAGCTGGTAATGAGGTCCGAGCAGGTCTGGGAATCATGAAGACAGCCTTGGGGAGAAAAAGAAGAACAGAGGGAAAGAAATGTTACCACCACATCCATGGACCACGAAACAGCAAAGGCAGCACTAACATGCTAGGACATTCTCTGGGCACCTCTCATTGGAGACCCTTTACTCTGAGACAGCAGGACCCTGGTTGGGAGGTCCGTGATGGAGGGCAGTCTTCCTCACCATGTGGATCAGCCTCATCTGGGAAGTGGGTTGGAAATGCAGATTCCTGGGCCCCGTGTGCATTGCACAGAATCTCTGAGTCTTGACAGAGAGCCTGGGAAACTGCAGTATCATCAGGGCCCTCAGGTGATTCTGATGTTCTCAGAATTTTACTTATGGAGCTGACTTTGTGGGTCACACTTGCCCAAGAGACAACCTACAGCCTATGATGGGACTTTCCTTGGTTTGGAATTGTAGGTGGAAAGAAGCCAGTTCAGAAATGCCCAGTGTTTTCTTGGAAAATGTAGATGGGAACTAAGGAACATGTTTTTGAGAAACATGGTTTTTTTTTTTTTTTTAATTACAGTCTGCTCTTCTTTTAACAAACATGGTTTTGAAAGGAAACTCTAGTTCAAGAACTAGAGGGTCTACAAGCAATTTAAACCTAAAAGCAGATTTCATCAGGAAATATGATCTTTTTACTTGAAATACAAAAGATTACCCTTTCTGAATTTAAACCAAAATCAAATATCTTCTTTGTATGGTCTTTTTTTTTTTTTTTTTTTTTAGAGAGGCCAGTGTATTACAATAAGGAAGTTGGAATAAAAAGTAAAACAAAGCTCAAGATCGTGGTTACCCTGGGGGGAAGTGGCTGGGAGAGGTGGGAGGGGGCTTCTGGGGTGCTGGTTTCACTGTATTTCTGGATTCCGATACTAATGACTGAACTATGAGGATCTAGAGGTTAAACTTCAATAAAACATTAATAGATAGTATCAGCCACAGAGTCAGGTGAACTAGATCAAAAGCATGCCAAGGGCTCTGTCTTGGGTGTTGGCAGGCCAGGGGTGTGGACAGACACAGATACAACAAAGAAACTTTAGTCTCTGGTGTTCATCAGGATATGACCTTGGATGGGCCTTTCACCTCCCAGGGAATCAATTTCCTCATTTGTAAAATGAAGAGTTGTTCTCACCTAAAGAGGTTTCTTTTTCTCTCAGATCTACAGAGGTCTCTTCCAGCTAAAAAGATGCAGAGTCCCTGATTAGGACAACTTGAGACAAGGGACATATTTTCACCTTCTTGGTTTTTAATTTTTGGCCAACCTTAATCTAGAGATGCTCAACCTGAGTATAAGGGGAATCTCTGAAACAGGTCCCCCGGGCCAGGTGCCAAGCCTGTTTACTGCCCATTGGAAAACAGCTCAAAGCTAGTGGCTGGGCTTGCTTAGTTTTACCAACATCTCCTTCTGTTCAGAATGTTATTTTCTCAGCGTTCTCAGACTCAAAGCTCACCACTGGATTACCCAAGTAGGGAGGAGATGACTGCCTTCTGTGGATCAGAAGATTCTTAAGTTATTATAGTCTTGCATCCTTCTAGCTCCTTCCTTCTTGTAGTAGAGGAAGAAGCAAAATTACTCAGAATTACCAAAAGCTACAGTTTGAGGTGAACTCAGAAATGATAAAATGGTTGGATGGCATCACCGACTCAATGGACATGAGTTTGAGCAAGCTCCAGGAGTTGGTGATGGACAGGGAAGCCCGGCGTGCTGCAGTCCATGGGGTCGCAAAGAGTCAGACACGACTGTGTGACTGAACTGAACTGAACCCTCTCCTGATACAGAGCAAGAAAGCGAAGTCTACAGGGGTGCTGTGATGTCTCCAGTCACCCAGCATGGCCGTGGCTGCCGCAGAAACCAAGTGAACCTGGATTCCTCATTTCTAAGCTGTAGATGACATTGCTTGCTTTAAAAGACCCTCAAGCACAGAGAAGCGATGAAAAAGGGAGTGGGGAGAGGGTCAAAATATAGATAGGGCAGTGATGGAGGGAACTTAGGCAGGAACAAAAGGCAGGAAATTTCCCCAAGTGTTTTACTGGGGCCAGCCACCTCAAAACCTGCTTGAGTGGTGAGGAGCCCCTGGCTTCTGAAATCCCCTTCAGTGGCTGTGGTTTCTGTCCATGGCCACAGCCTGCACCAGTGAGGTCTCCACGCTTCATGTCAAGGACAAATCTTACAGCTAATGCCCTGACCCTTTTCTGAGTTAGGATGGTCAACTCATCTCTCTTTTTACACCAACATCAGGCTAGAAGTTGACAGTGAGCCCATGGTTATGTTGGATCTGGTCATTTCATTCATTCCACAAAGGTCTATGGAGCATCTCGCAGGAGTCTGGCACGGTCCTGGGGGTTCAGAATCCCCAGCAAACTGCAGACTTTGCACCCGCTGTGCTTTTAGGGGGCAGGGAAAATGACCTTAGATTTAAAAAAAGGTTTTTTTTTTTTTTACAGATGGGTTAAGACCTTTATTGAAAGTGAAAGGGAGAGTGAAGTCACTCAGTCGTGTCCGACTCTTTGAGACCCCGTGGACTGCAGCCTACCAGGCTTCTCCATCCATGGGATTTTCCAGGCAAGAATACTGGAGTGGGTTGCCATTTCCTTTTCCAGAAGATTTTTTAAAAAATTTTTAATTGGAGTATCATTGCTTTACAATGTTGCATTAGTTTCTGCTGTAGAACAACATGAGTCAGCCATAATTATATATATACATATACCCCCTCCCTCTTGAGCTTCCCTCTCACCCCCATCCCCATCCCACTCCTCTAGGTCATCACAGAGCACTGAGCTGAGCTGCCTGTGATATACAGCACCTTCCCACTAGCTATTTGTTTTACACATGGTAGTGGATACACATAAATGCTACTCTCTGAGTTCGTCCCACTTGGCCTTTGATTTTTTTTTTTCTTTCCTTTGAAAGTGAAAGTCACTTAGTCGTGTCCAACTCTTTGTGACCCCATGGACTATACAGTCCATGGAATTCTCCAGGCCAGAATACTGGAGTGGGTAGCCTTTCCCTTCTCCAGGGGATCTTCCCAACCCAGGGATTGAACCCAGGTCTCCCACTTTGCAGGCAGAGTCTTTACCAGTTGAGCCACAAGGGAAGCCCAAGAATACTGGAGTGAGTAGCCTTGCCCTTCTCCAACAGATCTTCCCGACCCAGGAATGGAACTGGGTTCTCCTGTATTGCAGGCGGATTTTTTTACCAACTAAGCTGTCAGGGAGCAACTCAATTAACTTCAGCCCAGGCCACTTGCTCTCAGAGGAGCCAGCACCCAGGCCCCACTCTGGGTCAGCTGCTCGGATGACAGCTGAGTGTGCCAGGCCTAGATGTGGGCCAGTTGTTCCAGAAAAGGGACTTCAGGTCCACCCCACAGACGGCTGCAGGGCAATCAGCCACCTCTTTCTGGTGTTTGTAGTCGGTGCCTAGAGGGGCAGCTGTTCTGTGTAACACGGGTCGTCTGCCTGGGGTCATCTGCCTGGGGACGTCTCCCTGGCAGCCCAGGGAGGCAGGCAATCTGAAGTATTCAGAATCTCGTAAGGACTTCCCTGATGGTCCAGCGGTTAAGACTTCACCTTCCAGTGCAGGGTGAGCAGGTTCCATCCCTGGTCAGGGAGCTAAGATCCCTAGTGCCCCCCAACTCTCCCAAACCCCCCAAAACATAAAACAGAAGCAATATTGTAACAAATGCAATAAAGACTTTTTAAAAATCTCTTAAGGGATCAAAGAAGAAGCTGGTGTGGAGGAGGCCTGCAGGGTAGGTGGGACATTCCTGGGAGGAGGGACAGCACATACATGGGAGGAGGGGCCTCTCCTGGCCTAGGGCCTCATCAGGACCTCTGTGCAGAGCTGAGGCCAGGTGGGATGTGTCATCTGAGCTGAAAGCAAAGTGTGTGATGACAGGAAATGCTTGCAGTGACTGAAGACCATGCAAGACTGTGCTGCATTCTTAACACCTCATGAAGGCTGGGGCTTGGAGGGAAACAGTGCATTAATTTTTTTTTTCTTTTGTTAATTCCTGCTTCTTTCTTCTTCTTTTTTTTTTGATGTGGACCATCTTTAAAGTCTTTATTGAGTTTGATACAATATTGCTTCTATTTTACATTTTGGGTTTTGGGTTTTTAGCCCCAAGGCATATAGGATCTTAGCTCCCCAATCAGGGATTGAACCTGCACTCTCTGCATCTAGAGGCGAAATCTTAACCACTTGACCACCAGGGAAGCCCCTTCCTCTCCTACTTTAAAAAAATGTTTCATTCTGCATTTACAAAGTGCTTCTTTTCCTCTGCTTTTAAAAAAAATGTTACTTTTTAAAAATTACAGATGTAATACATGTTCTATATAACACACAAATCAACCTCTTAGTCTCTTTGTTCATCAAATATTTATCAAGTACCCACCCCAGGCTAGGCACGTCCAAGGTGCAGGGGACACAGAAGCGAATAAAGTATAGATCCCTGTTTAATGACTTCTTTCACTTTCTCCTTAACCAGTTCCACTTCCTAAGGGTGACCACTGCTGGTGTGTGTTCTTTTCAATGCACACATATATACGTATACTTTTTAAAGTTTTTTGGTTTGTTTGTTAGGTTTTTATTTAAATGGCTCTTTCTCCCTCCCTTATAAATACCTTATAGAACTAATTTCATTTTTTCCCCCCATAACTGCAGCACACACACGCACACACACACACATACACACACACAGTGGCTCGTCATAGGGTACTGCCAAAACTTATGTCACCAATTCTCCATGAATATTCCTTTAGGCAACTGGAATTTTCCCCTATAACAAATAATACAGCAATGGCTATGACTTCTTCATTCAGATATATTTCTGCCTTCTTATATATTTCTGCAACAATTCTGGAAATTCTTTCTAGGTTGAAAGGAACACATATTTTAAATCTGATGCATGATTTCTTGCCTTTGACCCATGGAAATTCAACCCCTCCATTTAACTAATGTTTCTTCCTAGTGTAAAAAGAGACCACTGTGAATGTTGTCATTCTTTCAGACTCTGCTCAACTAAGCATTCAGTTTCCTGCAAAGTGTGGGTATCTTGGCAAGCCAGGAACCACCAGGGTACCCAGAGTGTTAACGACAACCCAATCACCCCAACTGTCTGGTTCCCATCCTGTACGTTTGCTCTCCTGATGGATAGCCACAATTCAAGGGTATTCAGGCCCTGGGTGCTGCCTACCTTTTGACCTATTTCTTCTGTCTGGAAATGTACTTACCTGTCTTGGAAAGCTTAGGGTCTTTTCACAGACGATTCTGGCACAGGCTGGTGGGTCAGGGACTTCGTAGATTTGGACTGTGGGAGGTGGGGGACCCTCCACCCAACTCTTCATCTGCTCGTACACAGGAGATGTGGGGTCGAGCAGAGTGGGCACCTCATAGGTCTCCTGGGAGATGGTGGGAGCGTTGTCCAGGCCTTTCAGGAAAGGGGGACGAGGCCTGTCTGTGGGGGCCTCCACTAGGATTTGGAGGCGGTTGGCAGGGGCCAGGCCTTGCCTCCCGTGGAGCAGACACTTCCACCAGCCTTCGCTTTCTGGCACATTTTGTTCCAGAATGGTCAGGATGTCTCCTCTGCAGAAAGCCAGCTCATCAGCGCAGTCAGGGTGGTTGTCATAAAGTGCCTTGGCCAAGAGGGTCTGGAGATGGGAGAGAAAGAATTCACAGTCACTGTTATTGCCAAGGACCAAGACTGCCACACCACTCGCTTAGAACACAGTCACAGCTGCTCCTTTATCTCATTTCCTCCCCTCCCACCTACCTCCCCCCGCAGAGACCCTCGTCCCTGCTGTTTGCCCGAGTTATTTCTAGCCATTCTTGGGGAGGTGGGAAAAGTCTCAGGTGAAATGTCAGAACTTCTAGGTAGTCTTACCTATCACTGATTCAATGAACATGAGTTTGAGCAAGATCCAGGAGATGATGCTACAGTACATGGGTCACAAAGACTTGGACACCACTGAATGACTGAACAAATGACCCACCGGAGGGATACGGTAGACGGCAGCCTAGCGCAGAACTAGGTTGAAATCTTTGCTCTGACTTCCTAGCTCTGTGCCCTTAAGTAAATTAGCCACTATCTTTGACCTCAGTGTCCTTGTCTGTAAAACGGGAATAATAGCACTATCTACCTCATGTGGGTGTGCTCAGTCACTCAGTCATGTCCAACTCTTTCCAACCCTTTGGACTGTAGCCTTCCAGGCTCCTCTGACCATGGGGTTCTCCAGGCAAGAATATTGGAGTGGGTTGCCATTTCTTCCTCCAGGGGATCTTCCCGACCCTGGGATTGAACCCACGTCTCTTGAATCTCCTGCACTGCAGGCAGATTCTTTCCACTAGCGCCACCTCTGCCTCACAAAGTTATTAATTAAATGGGTTGGTATGTATAGAAAGCTCACTGAACAGCGCCTGGCACTTCCTAAGTGCTCCGTAAAGCTTGGCTGCAAACTGTCAAAGCGATTCTATTGCTATTTTCCTGGTTGTTGCTTTTCTCCTGGCTGGCCTTGGAAGCTCCATGACTTTGGGGATCACGTCTTGCTATATTTGCTATTCTCTCGCAGCACTGAATGGACCCAGGCTCAGAGCAGAGGCTCCATTTATGCTCATTTATTCACGTGCAGTGAAACAAAGACACAGAGGGTGAGTGACTAGTCTACACAGCCAGGATCAAAATACAAACAATCTCTTAATTCTCAGGCCCAGACTCTTTCTGGAAGCTATATGGCTCTCAAAAAATCCCAAACAACAACAAAAAAACCCCACCTGTTATAATGACAGCAATGGTACTGTACTGCCTACAAATACCTAACTCCTCAAATGTCCCTTGACCTGATTTTAACCTTTTTCGGGTTCCCTCATTAATTAATCAGTTTAATAAAATCCTTGATGTGAGTTCATTTCATATTTGCATGAGAGTTATGATTTTACCTTTTTGAAAATGAGACTTTGTTCACACTGGGGAGAAAAAGGAAAGCAAAACACAGTCTCCAATCTATCATCCAATTAAATACATGAAATACGTCTAATGCAGTCTGAGAAGAAAAAACCCATCATCTGAAATGTGCTTGCATTTGTCTGGAAATAAGATAGCATGTGTGTTTAGGCAGAGCAGTTGTTTCAACACGGCAGTTGCTGGGAAGCACCCAGATTGGCAGCGGCTTAGCTGGTGGACTTGCCTGTTTCAAAAGGGGATACTTGTCTGGAGAACAATTGCCTTGTGTGATCACCCACCTAATCAGGCACCAACAACTGTCCAAAATGGACATCGACAGTCTTGCTCTGGAGACATGGTTTACATTCCATGGACAGTCTGCAATCTTCAGAGTGGCAGCCCACACCCTAAAGGGCGTACAGTCACAGCAAAGGAAAACCCTAACTATGTTGCTACAACAGGATTCCCGTCAGAATGGTATTTTGTTATAACTGGTCCAGAGACACCTCCTGCAGTCAAATAATGTCTCAAAGTTTTGAGAACAAAGACTATCAATATTTATGTTATAAAAGAATTAAATACATGTAAGAAATCTTGGAGAATTCCTCTCCCAGAAAAGGGAGCTAACAGTAGACTACACTGAATGGGGAATTATTTTGTGTTGGGGACACTGAAGCTATCACATCAGTTAATTCTCAGGTGCCTCAGAGGTAGGCTTTCTTCTTCCCATTTTACAGACAAGGAAACTGAGGGTCAGAGAGATCAGATGACTTGTCTGAGGTCCCATGGATTCAAAGTTTTCTCCTCATATCCATTATTGCACCCTTCTCCTTCCAATTCATTCTCTAGACACCAATCAGAATGACATTTCATATGATATTTCTCCTTCTCTGTCTGGTTTACTTCAATTAGTATGATAATCTCTAGGTCCATCCATGTTGCTGCAAATGATGGTATTTCACTCTTTTAATGGTTGAGTAAATTCCATTGTACATATGTACCACACCTTCTTTATCCATTCCTCTGTCAATGGACATTTAGGTTGCATGCATGTCTTGGCTATTGTGAATAATGGTGCAATGAACACTGAGGTGCATGTGTCCTTTTGAATTACGGTTTTCTCCAGCTATATGTCAGGCGAGGGATTGCAAGGTCATATGGTAGCTCTATTTTTAGTTTTTTAAGGAACCTCCACAGTGTTCTCCTTTGGCTGTACTAATTTATTAATAAATTCCCACCAACAGTGTAGGAGGCTTCCCTTTTTCTCCACACCCTTGCAAGCATTTATTGTTCTGTAGAGTTTTTAATGATGGCCAATCTGACTGGTGTGATGTGATATCTCATGGTAGTTTTGATTTGTATAGAATGATATTTTTTACATATAAATCAGACTGTTGGTCTGTTGTTTAAAAATGTCCAATTGCTTAGAACCACCTTTAGAACAAAACCTAAACTCTCTGCCTGATTGCCCGGCTTGAGTGACTTCCTCCTGTTAATTTTAGTGCTTCTCTCCTGTCAATTTTCCCCAGCTGCCTTGTTTTCTTTCTCCGATGCACTAAGATTACTTCCACCTCAGGACCTTTGCCCTTGTGAGTCCTTCTGCCCTGAACACTCACTCTTCAGCCATATATTTGCACAAGTGACTCCTCATCCTTCAGATTGCAGCTCAAGTCACTTCCTGTAGAGGCTGTCCCTGACCACACGGGAAGGCTGGGCTCCTCCTCCACGTGCATCCACGGGACTTAGAGGGCATGTTAAGGGACTTAGAGGGCCCTCTGGGCATGTTAAGAAAGAACCCAGTTGGGACCCAGCCAGACTTTTACGGACAGGCTGGCAGTGTGGGGAGAAATGAGAAATAGCCGCCTTGGGTTTCCCTGGTGGCTGAAGGGTGAGGAATCCGCCTGCCAGTGAAGGAGACATGGCTTCCACCCCTTGTCCAGGAAGATCCCACATGCAACTGAGCCCGTGTGCTGCAACTACTGAGCCTGTGCTCTGGAGCCTAGGAGCCACAACTACTGAAGCCCACATGCCCTAGAGCTTGTGCTCTGCAACAAGAGAAGCCACTGCAATGAGAAGCCCGCGAACTGCGATAAAGAGTAGCCCCTGCTTGCCTCAACTAGAGAAAAGCAACAAAGACCCAGCGCAGCAGAAAATAAAAATAAATTAATTAATCTAATTAAACAAAAAAAGAAATAGCAGCCTCAGCAAACAGGTATCGAGCTCTTATGTCCCTGATACTGCGCTGAACGCTTTACAGACAACAGACCGAAGGGACTGATGGGCTATGGCAACAGCGTTCTGATTACAACCATGATCATCATTGAGGCCACCCCCAAGTTATTCTTTGTGTGTGAATGCTCAGTGGTGTCCTCCTCTTTGAGACCACATGGACTGTAGCCTGCCTGGCTCCTTTGTCCATGGGATTTCCCAGGCAAAAATACTGGAGTGGGTTGCCATTTCCTCCTCCAGGGGATCTTCCCAACTCAGGGATCGTACCTGCATCTCCTGCATCTCCCGCATTGCAGGAGGATTCTTTACCCCCTGAGCCATTGGGGAAGCCCAAAAGACCTACAGCACCCGGTATGCCCGTGGTCTCTCATGCAAGTACTAATCAGGCCCAACTCTGCTTAGCTTCCAAGATCAGGTGAGGTTAGGGGATTTCAGGGTAGTGTTAATTTGGGAACATTTGTGTAGAAACTTAAGAGATGAAGGAAGGCATGTATTTATATTTTTATTCTCTTTGGGCACAAAGACAGTTAGGTCCTAGGTACAACAGAAGAAACCTTCCTTGCCAATTTCCAAAAAGGACCTTTCCCCCAAATGCCCATCTTCATACAATAGTTGGGAGAAGGGAAAGGAGACTAGGGAAACAGAGGCAAAGAATAAGAGTTTCTCTCTCTGGGGAGACGTTCATACAATGGCCAGAGGCAAAGTGCTAATCCACACTGAACCGGCAATGAGCCACGGGAGTAATTAGCTATCTTCATTTATTCATACATCAGGTTTGAGCATCCACTATATGCCTGGCGCTCTGGGGAGATAAAGTGGTGAAGAAAACAGTTCCTGATCTCATGTCGGTGTGTATCCTAGCAGAGGAGACACACTCCAGTCACAACAGAAATAAACATAGGGTTTCTACTTCTCTTAAGGGCAGCCAAAAAAAATACAGAAAGTTATGAGGAATTCTGAGTGTAGTTAGGAAGTGGGGATGGATAAGGGCTTAGGGAACGTTTTCCTGAGAAACTGGCCATGGAAGTTGCAATCTGGGAGTGAGTAGAAATTAGTCGGATTGAGAAAAGGGGAGAAATCATCCAGGCAGAGGAAGAGAAATGGGTGAGGGAGGGAGTGAGTTTGTGTGTTTTTGTGAAGTGTATGGTGAGTCGGGGAAACTGAAAGATGTCCAGGCTGTCTTGTTGTTGCTATTGAGTTGCTAAGTTGTGTTCGATGCTTTTCCAACCTCATGGACTGTAGCCCAACAGGCTCCTCCATCCATAGGATTTCCCAGGCAAGAATACTGGAACAGGTTGCCATTTCCTTCTCCAGGGGGATCTTCCCAACCCAGAGATCAAACCTGCGTCTCCTTCATTGGCAGGTGGATTCTTTACTGCTAAGCTATCATGGAAGCCCTGACCAGGTTGTCTGGAGAGAAGTAAACAAAAACCTGAGGCTTCCTCCCATATTGGTTGATGTTTCTAATTTCTGGATGGGAAGGGGATTAGATGGAGCTGATGTGAAGCCAAAGAAGCTCATCAAAGCCAGTGGTGGTCCAGTCCAGGTGGGAGAGGCCTGAGGCTCTGAGGATGGAGGTGGTTGGCTATAGGAGCACAGTTGGGAGGAGCTGCTGAGGGATTGTGTGCAACCCTGAGGTGAGTCTTGAAAGAAGGGCAGGGTTATAACTGCTGAGAAAGAAAGAGAGTTGCACTGTGGATCAGGGGAAGTAAGATGCAGAGAGAGATGTGGTCCCATACTTTGTCTTCTGCAGTGATGTGAAAGCTGGCAGAAGCAGCTACAGTTCCAAGCAGAGGCCAGTTAGAGGAGCCTGTAGAAATGCCACCTGCTGAAGCTACCGACTTTTGTTTCTGCATCATTCCCAGTGCCAGGGTGGTCACATCCTCTCTAGACCAGGAGGGTGGGCACAGCTCTTAGGTGACTGCCCCACACTGGCTCTCTGAGAACCCAGCTTGCCTTCCTGCTTGCCTTTCCACTTTTCTTCAGTTCACTTGAAAGAGCAAAGTGGCAGAAACTCAGAGTGTTCAAGCTGGGCCTCATCTATTGTTTTTGCCACATTTCAAGGCTTTAAGGTGCCTGCGTCTAGGAGAGTTTAAGATCACAAGGCAGCAGGCAGAAGAGTAGGGATCCAAATGTGAGTCTCCCTGACTCTGAAGCCTGCTATGGCCAATTCACCGCACAGCCTCCCAAAGTCCAAGTCAATTCCTGTTCTACTCTGCTAAAGTCCCTGTGCGTGTGTGTGCTCAGCCTCTTAGTTATGTCCGGCTCTTGGAGGCCTCATGGACTTTGCAGCCCACCAGGCTCCTCTGCCCATGGAAGTTTCCAGGTAAAAATATTGGAGTGGGTTTCCATTTCCTACTCCAGGGGATCTTCCCAACCCAGGGATCAAACCTGGGTCTCTTGCATCTCCTGCATTGGCAGGAAGATTCTTTACCACTGAGCCACCTGGGAAGCCATAGGCAGGAGAGGCAAACTCAAATGATCATAAGAACCAGGCAAGAAGTATGTGTATGTCAGGGAGGAAGGCCAGGTGTCAGACATTTGAGAGTGGTGGGGACTTTGGCATGCTCAGACAGATTTCAAAAGATAACTATTAATATTGGGGTCAAATGACGTACTCTACTGCTGAGTCCAGCCCACTGCTAGGGTCTTAGAGGCCTCACCCTGGTTTCCTTTGCAAACTGGGCATTAAAACTAGGGGTCGCTGGAGCATTCATGCCCAATGCAGGAGTTCTCTAATGGACATTCTGTTCTGAAGCCTCCCACCCACCCCATTATGTTATCCATGACTATGGGCAAATTGCTCCTGGTCTGAGGCTCTCTCTATCCTCCCCTGCTGGCTCCCCTCTCTCCCTCCGCAAGGGTCCGATCAGCAGCATCACAGCCCAATCCTGCTCCCTCCTTGCTTTATCCTTCACAAGTCTCCCCCCACTCCCAGACTCTTGTACACCTGAAATTACAGAGTTAGTGGCAGGGGATAGGAGAATAAGGATCCTGGGATGTTTCCATTAAAGTAGCTAGAAAATAATCTTTTCCTTGGGAAGGTAATTATACCATGAGGGTATCAGCACACAGCAGGAAGTAGTAAATAAATAAATGCCATGAACAAGGAGAGAGAGAGATCATAAATGTGCAAGGAACTCTGAGTAGCAGGTGGTTGCTGGGTTCCTGCTGTGTACAACGTCATGGAACCCCATTAACAAGATGAGTGTTTTTCTTCTACTAAAATCCTTCTTTGAAAAGTGTCCATGCTTAGCATGTTAGCTTCCTTCTCACAGATTCCATGACTTACTTCCAAGAATTCTTAGTTAGTTTTAGGGGAAGGTGATGGAATGGTTCATACTTCCCTTCTGAGGGCCATGAGAGAGAACAGTTATACAGAAGTCACAATTTTTAAAACCACATATACTGTAAATATTTCAAATCCTGTGGTGTATGGGAAATGTGAACCCCTGAGGTTCACGAAGGTTTTCCCTAGATGTAGGAACTTCTTTGAGATCTGTGCAGTATTCTCTCATCCATCTTTATGAGGCTGCTGTCCAGACTTAGAACATCAGGAGTAAATGCAGAATGGAGAAAGCTCTTTGATCATCTTTAAAGACAAAGGTCTCCCCTTCAATGTATTTGGAAGTATTTCAAATCATGTAAATACATAGATAGGCTTAGAATGATCAAAGCAGAGAGAATGGTGCTATCTGTTGGCTTGTGACTGTTTATTTTCCATCATATTTTAAAGCATAATGTTGTTTTTTTTTTTTTTAAGGAGAGAGAGAGAAAGAAAATTTCCAAAAGCATAATAAAAATCCCCTTACCACCTCCATTTTTCCTTTCCCACCCACATTCTCCAAAAGGGGAAGAAAGAGAGAGGAAGAAGGACAACCCTGAGGAAGAAGCACAGTATCCACATGACATCTTTTCATGGGAGATGCTGATGAGTGACAACATTCTGTGAGGTAACCTCAGGAGAGATGAGGGAGGGGCAGACAGGCTTTCAAGGAGTCACTGCAAAGACTCTCTGGGGAGGCTCCCCACTTTGCAATGTCGATATAACAATGCAGACTTCTTACACACTGTATGTCAGCTAATATTGAGTTCCTGTAATTAAGCAAAGAGAAAAAAATTCCTCTCTAATCTTCCGGAGGTATATTGAGGCATGTTCATGCTGTTGTTTACTAATTTAGCCAATACCTCATTCATATGGATTGCGCATAACTTTTCAACTCGGTGCCAGGCACTGGGATAAGTAATCAGTATTGATTATCTCACTTGGTAGTCACAATTCCATAAAGCAGGGACTGTTACTAACGTCCCATTTAAGAGATGTGAAAGTTAAGTCACAGAGAGGGTGAGTGAGTAGCTAAAAGCTGCTCAGAGAGGCAAGGAATAGAACCAAGATTGGCACACAGGCAAATCTGACCCTGGAGTCTTTCCTTTTAGCCTTCAAGTCATAGTGGTTAGCACACTGTCCATCACACAATGTCATGTGCATTTTGCTGGATGAGGAAATGACCAAGGGTGCCTCAGGAGAGAGGGATGGCAAGCTGATAAAAAACATTTTAACACAGTTGGATAAATTGCATGGTTAGAGCATCAGAATTAGATACTGCATTAAGAATTAAGACAAAAAAAAAAGAATTCAGACAATGGCTTCAATGTAATAATGGACAAATAATGACACATTTGTATAATGGAATACTATACAGTCATTAAAAAGAATGAGGTAGAATTTATATGAGCTGAAGTGAAACAGTCTCAAAAACAGAGTATTATTATTTGACTGTGTCATGCAGCTGGTGGGATCTTAGCTCCCCGACCAAGGGTTGAACTTGGACCTGGGCAGCAAAAGTTCAGAGTCCTAACCACTTAAGCACCAGGGAATCCCTGAATGCTAATATTTTTAAATGCAAGATGAGAAACTGTGCAGATGGTATGCTTCTATGAGGACAGCATCTTTCTGGAAGAAGACATAAGTCATTGGGGCTACCCCTCTGGGTTGGGGAACTGGAGACCAGGAAACCCTAGAGATCTGGGATTAAAGGAAAACATACTTTCAGTCCATGTTCACTGGTACAGTTTCAGTTTTTAAAATCACATGTGCATGCTTTGATTTTTCAACTCAAGAATCTAGTGTAAAGAGGGTTCTGTTCTGTTGGAAGAAAATGACTTCTGTGTTGGTGAACTTGCACTCCTGCTTGTCATGATCACTGTTCTACTTCCAGATTTGCTAGATGGGAACCTTGACCAAGTCAGTCTTCATCTCAGCCAAAAGCATTTTGTCACATAAAAGCATCCCTCACCTGAGGAGACCCTTCATGAACTTCTGGGATAACTCACACCATTGATGGCACTTTCATTGTCCATCCATTCAGAGGACCATTTACAGCATGAAAGAAAAGCTGAGAAGTGTTTGGACCATTGTCGAGAACCAGCTGATTTTGTCAGTGTTTTTTTCTCCCCAGCTCCTTGAGAGTAGGACTACAGCGTGAAGATCCCCAGGGAAGGCCACAAAGACCTACCACTTAGATGCAACAGGGTCAGGGACTTCTCTGCTAGTCCACTGGTTAAGAATCTGCCTTCCAATGCAGGAGATATGGGTTCGATCCCTGGCTGGGGAATAAGATCCCACATGTCACTGGGCAACTAAGCCGGTGTGCCAGAGCTAGAGAGGACTCTGTGTGCCAAAATGAAAGCTCCTGCACGCTGCAACTAAGACCCGATTCAGCCAAAAAAATCAATAAATAATATTAAAAATAAATGCAACAGGGTCTAACTACAGGTGTGTTAAGAATCACAGAAGTTTGGACTTCCCTGGTGGTCCGTTGGTGAAGAATCCACCTGCCAATGCAGGGAACACAGGTTCCAACATTGGTCCAGGAAGATTCCACATGCTATGGGGCAACTAAGCCTGTGGGCCACAACTACTGAAGCCTGCGTGCCCTAGAGCCCATGCTCTGCAACGAGAGAAGCCACTGCAATGAGAAACCCGCACACGGCAACTAGAAAGGAGCTGCGCTCGCCACAACTAGAGAAAGCCCCCGGGCAGCAACAAAGACCCAGCACAGCCATAAATAAACAAATACAATTTGAAAAAAAAATTACGGCAATTTAGTCTGGAAGAAGCTTTAAGGGAGTTTCTGGGCTGGCCCAGGCAAGTGTGAGAGGCATGGAATGAGCCTCCAGGCAAACAGGGGAGGCGGGCAGCCTTTGTCCCCATCACGCCCCCTCCGCTCTGGTCAACTGCAGAATGACAGGAGTCCTGGGCACAAACACCTGGACCAGATGGGTGGCCTCCTTTGAGGGGGCTGTTCCCAAGACCAGAAATGAAGGATGAGCAGCCGGAGGACACTGCAGCTGTGCATTGCATGCTTCTAACACTGGGGAAGGTGTTAGCTTAACCACTTGCATGGAATTGTATTATGAGACCACCAGGCCTCCTCTTCTTTCTCTTCTTTAAGTTATATTAACTTTTCTTTCCTTTCATGAATTTCAGTAGCTATCTGTAGCCACAATTACATTGAAAAGTAAAATTCCACAAGTTACAGGGAACCGAGAGTCGCTTAACATAGCAAGATGGTACATTTCGCAACCAGAACTTGCCTGGAGATTGGCAACTCTATTAAATTATTTCCTTTGAATGTGTCATGCCTAAACATGGGTGCTGCAGAACTTGAGACACCGTGGCTGCATTGATCTGCTTTTCATTTTCAGAAATTTTTAGAAATATTTAGATTTTTTTTTTAATGAAGTGAGAGCTAAGTGATTTCTTGCATCATCCCCACAGTATAAAGAAGGGTAGTTTCTTTTGGAGTTTTTTTTTTTAACTTTGCAAAGTAGTTAAATGAGAGATGCTGAGGGAAAACTGCTGTCTTTCTTGTGCTTAATATTAATTTGCTTGGATGGGCTAGGAAAATAACTGGTTTCCACTACTCCACTTTGAGGAAAAAATTGAAAAGTTCTGGACAGAAAGGCTCCAGAATGCAGAGAAAGTCATCTGAAGTTATTTAACTGAGATATTGAAATACCCTTTTCCAGATTAAGAGAAACAGGACTTTCCTGGTGGCTCAGTGGTAAATAATCCATCTGCCAATGCAGGGGACATGGGTTTGATCCTTGGTCTAGGAAGATCCTACATGTCACAGAGCAACTAAGCCTGTGAGCCACAACTACCGAGCCCATGCTCTAAGGCCTGAGAGCCACAGCTACTGAAGCTCACTTGCCCTAGAGCCCACACTCTGCAATAAGAGAAAGCATCGCAATGAGAAGCCCGTGAACTGCAACAAAGAATAACCCCCACTCGCCTCAACTAGAGAAACCTGAGAGCAGCAACAAAGACCCAGTGCAACCAAATAAAAAAAAAAGAAAGAAAGAGCATGCTAAGAATGCATCAAAAATATTAAAAGAAAAAAAAAAAGAGAGAGAGAGAAACAAATAAAAGAAGGTTTCCTTGTTTTCTCAACATCTCTAAAAATGATCCTGACTATGTGAACAGGCACAACCTTAACTGATTTCTCCATCAGAACGTTGAACTCTGATCTTTTCAGCTTTGAATTCTTCCTGATGGTTCAGATGTAAAAGTCTCTCACACGGGGACTTCCTTAGACACAGAAGGCATTGTCGACTAATAAGAGTTTGAGGAAGAGACAGTGGCCAGAAAAAAATTCCAAAGCCACTGAGTGGAAATGAGGCATTTTCTTCCCTGATGCCTGAATAGTGTGGTTATCCAATAGATTTGGGTCTTCACCAGACCCAGATGTTTGAATATACTTCCCCTATTCATGGGAACTTTGCTAAAATATGCTTTCCCTGCTTCACTGATTTGACACTTATCAAGCACAAACTGTATGTCTGATGTGTATTAGGGGGAGCAAGGTGAACAAGTTCCCTTAGTCTAAGCTCAGGGTTGAAACGATCAAACAGTGAAGATCTCCCAGGTCTTCTAAGTAATTGATCTTTTTGGATGTGGCCCAAGACAGGTTGGTGTTGTACCAAACTGTTTTTGTAGCCTGTAGTGCCCTAGAGACGCAGGATATTTGTTCATCCATTCCCCAAAGCCCCTTTCCACCTCCAAGTTCCTTCCTTGCTAGACAAGTCCCTGAATTTTTGTTTAAGATACTTGGTTTGGGGAAAAGAGTTATTGAGAGCAAAGGTGGGCCAAGGTAAGTGGTTGGGATTCAGCCTTCTCTTGTGAGAAACTTGTGGAGGGAGGAAGGCAAGTAGCTGAGAACTTCCTGGATCTCAGGACAGGACCCTCATCTGAAAGTGTAGGGTTCCCATCCAGCTCCAACCACCCCCCCACATTTTGCATAGTTTCTTCTCTTATTCTTATCTCCTATTTTGTGAAAGTCATCAGAGGAATTAAAGAAAGTGACAGGTGTGATCTTTTCCTATCTCATCTTTTCCTTCCTTCCTTTTTTCTTGCTTTGAAAGGTAAAGGGAAGGAATGGTGTGGAGACCAAAGAAGGTGTTTCATGGCCTTTGAGCAGTCTGAAGCAATTACACCACCCCTATTGGGGGAAAGCTTTGTCTAAGACTGTGCTTCTTAAACTTTGTGTGTCTATTAACTGCATAGGAAAGGAAAAAAGGAAAGTGAAGTCACCCAGTTGTGTCCAACTCTTTGCAACCCCATGGACTGTAGCCTACCGGGCTCCTCCACCCATGGGATTTTCCAGGCAGGGGTACTGGAGTGGGTTGCCATTTTCTACTCCAGGGGAATCTTCCTGGCCCAGGGATCGAACCTGGGTCTCCCATATTACTGGAAGACGCTTTACCGTCTGAGCCACCAGGAAGGGTGACTATTAACTGCATGCTTCCTGTCATATCTGTGTGCTGTTTGTATACTTTCTAACTTAAAGAACAATATTAAATTAAGCCAATTAAAAAAAAAACACTCTCCCAAAGCAATATGACCTATGAAATTAAAAATTTGATGAGCTAGCTTTGGTTTTTTCCCAATGCACATTAGAATACATAGCTAACATTAACAAATCTCCCATCTATGGACCACACCTAAAGTAATCTCGTGTGACCGAGGTCAAAGTCCCTGCAGGGTGTGGTTTTTCCATTTGATTGATCAGGAAGAATTCAAACCTGGTCCAAGCTATTTAATAGATTGCAGAGAAATAAGTGAAGGTTCATACTTGTTCACGGAATTCTCCATTGCCTAGGGTCATTTTTAGGGCTGTTAGGAAAGCAACAAGCCACCTGTTCTTTAAGTTCTTCTCCCCTTCTGTTAGCAGGATTTTTTTCCAGGTTACCAGGTTTATTCATTTTGTTGTCAGTAATGAGCCACAGACAAACCAATTGCTAGTCTTACAGGAGACACCACAAGGAAGGTTATAGACAATGTGCTCTGCAACTGTCCCTGTTGATTTTCTGATCCCTACATTTTGGTGTTTCCCAAAGTATAAAAGCCACTTGATGTTTCCACTGTTAGTAATTGATTCTCATGCTCTTTCAACCTGTGAGTTTAAATTCTGAACCCAAGTGAACATTCTTTTTTAAAATATATTATTTATCTGGCTACAACAGGTCTTAATTGTGGTGTGCAGAATCTAGTTCCCTGACCAAGGATTGAACCAGGGTCTGCTGCCCTGGGAGCTTGGAGTCTTAGCCACTGGACCACCAAGCACCTTTCAGCTTTTGTTAACCAGATGTCAAATATCTCCAAGAGAGAAGCATCCTACTGCTTTCTTACCCCAGTTCTCCCCAACTGCAACCCCCAAATGATAGGCTGCTGTAACAAATGTGTGACAAACAAAACTGCTGTTGCTCTTGGGACGCAAAGGTTAGTTCCCTGACCAGGAATCAAACCCATGACCCCTGCCCTGGCAGCCCAGAGTCTTAACCACTGGACCACCAGAGAAGTCATGAGAAGCAATGGTTTAAAGAAAAAGAACATTTCACTAATTTATAAAGTCATGGCAAACCACTCTGAATGGGCAGATGGGTCTCCTGGACTTGCCCAGGATGAACACTTCCTTGAGGTGCCTTAGGAACCGGCAAACCCTTCTTGCGAGGAGCCGCCCCTCTGCTGCATTCTGGGTCCTAACTCTGTCCTGGCCGTGGGCACGCAAGAGCCCTCTCCCATTCTGCTAAACACATGGCTCATGAGCACTGCATCTGGAAGTGGTTCCTAACAGATGACTTCCCCTTTTTGCAACTCATGTTGAAGTCTTCGAGTATCACTTGTAGGGGCATTTTTTTGTTGTTACTAGCCTCCCACCTTCCTCCTTTGAAGTTATTTCCCCTCTTGTCATTTCCTCCCTGAGTCATCACGGTTCCAAGATGACCACACATGTTTCTACAGCCGCTTCCCCATTCCATTATCATGCAGGCCACTTTCCTTTGAAAAGTCTCCTAGCAGATGTTTTTAACTTTAGGGGTAAGTGCGATGGTGTTGTGTTGTGTTTTGCTTCCTCCCCTACTCCACCACCACCGCCCCCCCTGCCCCCAGCAAAGTGAGCTCTTTAGTAAATACCCTGTTAAGGGAATTAAAGGTTATCAAACAGGGGAAAGAATAATATTCTGTACTGGATTTTTAATGCTAATGATGATTTATTAAGTATTGAGAAAGGAGACTAAACCTTTTTTCTCTGTGGCATTTAGAGCAGCATCTGGCTTAATGTTTGTGGAATGAAGGAAAGGATTTTCTTTTTTTTTTTTTTGAAGGAAAGGATTTTCAACAGAAAATGGAAATAAAGTTGGTGAAAAATAAACATCAGTTTCTTGGGACTTTCCTGGTGGTCCAGTGGTTAAGATTCTGAGCTTCCACTACAGGGGGGCAAGGGTTCAATCCCAATTCTGGGTACTTATCTCTCAGGCCACTCAGTGCAGCCAAAAAAAAAAAAAAAAAATCGAGGGGGCTGGGAGGGTGGTTTAAGAGGAAGGGGATACATGGGATATATGTCTACTTAAAGCTGATTCACATTGTTCTATGGCAGAAACCAACACAGCACTGTAAAGCAATTATCCTCCAATTAAAAAATTAAATAAAAAATCAGTTCCTTAGAAAATTATTTAGCACATGCAGTTCACTAAAAGCTATTTATATCTTTATTCACTCTTCATTCTGTTCACATCTCCTGGTGACTTTCAAACACCAAACATCTTATTTTTTTCAAAAAGCAGAGCGAATGATGCTTCTCCATGTGCATCGGGAACAGCAGGGTACCATCCAAGATGGAAAGGAAGCCCTGCTCGGTCTCCTGACTCACCTCCTGCTTCTGCACTCTCCCACTGACTGCCGTGGGCACCCAGCAGCCTGAGTGATCTTTTAAAAGGTAAGACAGTCCATGTCACCTTCTGCTTTAAACAGGCTACTGCTTTATACTGCAGTTCAAGTTCTTAGTCCAAGTTCTTACAGTGTCGACGAGACCCAGTGTGCACAGGACACTGCTGACCCCTCAAATGTCACTTCTGACACTTTCTCCCCTTGTGACTCTTCTTTAACATCACTGGCTTTTTCACCGACACTCTGCTCTGCTGAGTTCATTCCTGCCCTTGCATTTGCTGTTCCCTCTGCCGGGAATACTTTCCCCATCATTCCAGTTTCCAGAGAGGCCCTTTTTGTCTATCACCTCTGCCAGGTCACCCTGTTTGGTTTTCTTTAGGGCAGTTAGCAGCATCTGAAATCATTGTGTCCCTTTACTGACTTACTGACCTTCTGACTCCACGGGAGCAGGGTGTTGATCACCCTGATCCCCAGAGCTTGATAACTATGTGTTGGGTGAAAGGATGACAGTGAACCATGAGTTGTGTTTTCCACTGGGTGCTGTGTTGGCCTGTCCTGCCTTGGGAGGCAGGTGAAGGGGTCAAGCTGCTGGATAAGGTCAGAGGGAGGCCACCAGTCCTTATGGCTATGACTTCGGTTGCAAAGGCTCAGAGCTAAAGCAATATCTGATCACGGGAGAAGGAGCAGGTGATTCTCAAGTGTCTAGGTTGAGAGGTGGGTCAGGTTGGGGCCAGGGAGGGGTTAGGAAAGCTGAGAGTCAGGGATGACCTCTGTTCCCAGACATCTGATAAGCGGGAAGTACTGTTCCTGTCCTCAAGGCTGTGTTGCAAGGGCTCTGCACGCCTGTTAACCTCCCATTCATTCACACACACACATACACCTAAGTGTTTCTTGAATACCTACTGTGTGTAGGCACTAAAGATGCAGCACTGAGGGTTTCCCTGATGGCTCAGTGGTAAAGAATCTACCTGCCAATGCAGGAAACACAGGTTCCGCCCCTGATTGGGAAGATCCCACATGCCATGGACAACGTAGCCCATGCACCACAACTATTGAGCCTAGAGCCCAGGAGCCACAACTACTGCAGCCCATGAACCTAGAGCCCATGCTCTGCAACAAGAGAAGGCACCATAATGAGAAACCTGCACTCCACAACTAGAGTACCCCCGCCACGCTCTGCAACTAGAGAAAGTCCTTGTGCAGCAAAGAAGATCCAGCACAGCTATAAGTAAATACGTAAAGTTGCAGCGCTGAATGAGAAAGCCCAGATCTATCCCTGATGGAGTTGACTTTCCAGAGCGGGAAACAAACAATTTCCCATCTTGATAAGAGAGGCTGAGATGCATGGTGAGATGATGCAATGGGTGTATAAAGGGAGGCGGTTTAGATAGCGTGGTGCAGAGAGGCCTCTGGCTGGCGAGATGCTTGAGAGGAGTACCCAGTGGTCCAGCCACAGGAAGAGAGGAGCATGCCAGGCCAGGAATGGCAGGGGAGAAGGGGAAGGAATTCGGTGAGGGAGGAATTCAGCTCCAGTGGGGGAGCTGGTGGGAGTGGATCAGGTAAGGCCTTGTGGGCCATGGCAAGCTCTCTGCATGTGATCCCAGTTGTTCTTCTTCAACAAATACTGGGTTTCAAGTGTCTCATGACGACTTCAGAGCTTCTAAAGGTACAAGGAGAGCCTAAAATTGCTCCCCGCTCACAAACAAAGCCTCAGTGAGCATTCTTGCCCAGAAGCACCAGAGTAGGAGAGTCTCAACAACTGGTGGACACTCTGACGCCACCCTAGTCTATCAGGGTTTAAACCAACCCTGGGAATGTTGGTGGTTTTTTTTAAAAAACAATTCAAAGTCTTCACTATAGACCCTCCTTGACTGAATCTGGAACCATTCCACTCAGAGGTGTGATGGAGCAGGACCATTTGCTTTTCAACCAAAGCTGAAATCTGAAATGCTGACAACATTTCAGGACATTTAAAAGTTCTTAAAACATAAATATGATTTCAATCAGTTCTCTGGACCATCCACCCTTCAGTAACACAATGAAGACACTTGTCTGAAAACTCCCTTCAGAAAACCAAGTGAGCAAACAGCCTATAGCTCTACTCATAAGAGAGAACGTCTAGACTGTAGAGAAAATACTACAGAAAGTAGGTTTTCAAATAGTCGAGATTCTCAGAAAGGGATGGAAAATAACCATCATGCTTATCTGACCCATGATTCCTCTTTCAATTTCTGGACATTCACTCCAGGAAGACAAAGATGCTATTTTCAGTATCACTTCTAAGTGTGGGGACGTGTGCACGCACGCACGCACACACACACACACACACACTCAGAAGTAAACACAATTTGCAACCAATGGGACTGAATCACAAAAGTAGGCGCAGACTCTATTTTCACAAATAAGGCACTTATGAAATGACCAAAAGTCCAAAGCAAAGACTTACATTTAATAAAACCACTTATTCATCTTGTCTTTTAGACCTAATTTTCTAGCTTTTGAATGAGTTGGACGTGGAGCCAGTCAGCTACAGTCCACTGAGAGGCTGGGTTTACCAACTTGGCAACGCATCATGGTCTCTATTTTTGTTGCAGTCACACTGTTTGAGGTCAGTGTTTCCTAGCTCTAATTTTATCACGTTTATTTTTCAGTTTTTCTCTTCATTTAATAAGAGAGTTTGGGGAAACTTTATAAAAGTCAGACAATTACACAGAGTCTGCTGTGCACACAGGTGAAACTCTATTGACGAGGAAGTCCAGGTTGGCTGTTAGGCAGCAACACTGAGGACAGCCCGAGAGGGCAGGCTCCGTTCGCCTCCCGACGTGCACAGGCAGCCATCGGGGCATGAGAGGTGTTGGGGGGACCCGAGTGAAAAGCGGGGCTGCTTTAAAGTCAGATGCCCCCCCTAAAAAAAAATAAAGTCAGATGCCCCAATGTGGGGGACCGCTCCCATGGCACGACCCCTCAAGTATTGTGTTACCATCAGAAGCACCTAAACAACAATGTAGGCATTAAAAATACTGAGGTAGATCAACAGTGCTAAAACAGACAGCATTCTAATACATAATTTTCACTGTGAAAGACAAGAAGCCCCACAGATATTCAGTTACTGCTCCCACTCTTGTAAAGCCATTTTTTAAAAGCATATTATTTTATTTGTGAATTGGTGGTTTTGTAGGAATGCTGGGGAAACTGTGAGGTGAGGCTGCCTTAGGACTGGGAGTGGAAGACTTGGGTTCTTGCCCTGCGACTGCCCTTACCGGGTGGGGACATTTGAACCAGTTCACATGTCATTCATCTAAGACTTGGGTCGGCAAACTAGGGCCTTTGGACCAAATCTGCATGACCAGTCCAAGAGTTAAGAATGATTTCATATTTTTAAAGGGTTGTAAAAACAAACAAGAATTTGCACTGGAGATCAGAGGTGGCCCACAGAGCATAAAACACTATCTGGCTCTTTATGAAAACAGTGTGGACCTCTTGCCTAAGGATCAGGTTGTAGTGAGGTGGTTAAGAGCTGGGGCTTGGGTCAGTCTACCTGGTTGGTTCCTGGCATTCTACTTACTAGCAAATGACCTTGTCAAGTTGTTTCAAGGTCATCTGTCCTTATCTGGTCTACTTTCCTCATCCGTAAAATGAGGATAAAAGTAACACACCTATCTCATGGAGATGGTGAGAGGATATAATAAGAAAAAGCAAGCAGAAAACTCAGCACCAGGCCTGGCAGATGGACAGTCAGTAAAGGTCAGCTGTTACTATCTGTATAATATCAATAATAGAATTTTTTTTTCAATAATAGAATTTTATGGGGATGCTGAGACTATCAGATATATGTTACATGCATATATATATATATATATATATATATGCTAATCACATGCTGTAAAGTTCTGTAGAAACTGGGCAGATTTAGCGGCCCATAAATAAAAAGAAGTCTAAATCATAAAAAAAACTGGATATTCATAGAAAATGCCAACATTAGGAAAGAAATAAAAAGTAGTGGATTGTTCTAGATGACGGTTGACAGAGACCTAACAAACAAAATGTGTGATCCTGGAATGAGTCTGGGATTAGAAAAACAAAACACTCACATACACAAAGACATACTAATAGCCAAAAAAGGTAGGAAGGATAATTTTTGATTTCTGGAAAATGTGAATGTAGCCTGCATCTAAATATATACAAATAGATGCACACAAATGTGATAAAGTGCCTGGAATCAGTGAATCTAGGTAAAGGATAATGCATAAGTTTACTGAATTTTTTTTTTTCTGTTTTCCCAGTGCTTTAAAACTTTTTCAAAGAAAATAGTTGAGTACAAAATTCTAGGGTAGCTAAGATATATAACAGAGGCTGTCATAGGCTATTCAGCTGTAACTTTCACTAGTGACACCTATGATTATTATTTTAATGATAAATATCACATATTTAATCATATAAACAAGCTCCCCATTTCATAATTGCTTCATTTCTTTTTCCTGTTCTACTTAAAATTTTAAGAAGATGTAGCAAAATAACCCTGACCTTCACTTTCCCTGTGTCTGAGCAGTTTTTTTTTTTTTTTTTAAGCAGCCATTTCAACTTTATAATAGCAAAACCTTTTTGATCCTTGCCACAGACTTGAGCTCTGCTCAGGCATAATCAGTACAGAAGGTATGAAAACAGCATAGGAAAGCCTGCTGAGGGCTCAGGGCCAGAGCAGAGACCTGTGTCTCGCTCAGAAATGTGTTAGAAGATGAATGGGCACAAAGAGATGGGTTGTGTTATCAATCATGTACACTGAGTTTTGCTAGAAAATAATTTGCATCCAACTCTGAGTCAGACTGGTAAGGAGCTTTACAGGACATATATTTTCTGCACTTAAACTGCCATGAAACTTTCCCCTCTAGAGCTTACAGGTTACTGTTACATTTTTTACTTCATCCGAAACTCAGCACTGAAATCAGCTGCTGTCCTTAACCCAAACAGACTGCTCCATCTTCTGCCCCTGCAGACCGCCCAGCCACTCACCTTGGGCACTCTGTCCAGGATGCCTGCTCCTTTCATGTTGCTCCTGTGAACCAGCTCCTCTGAGCCCGGCGGCTGATATCTCTGACTTCAGAAGCGGTTACGCAATGTCACTGCATGCCTCTGGCTGGTTCTCAGAAACTGAATTCTATGGAGCTATCTGACAGCACAGGAAATTGTCAGAATGGTTCTCCCAGAAGGCAGACTTTATGGAAAGGAGGAGAAGAAAAGAGGTGAAGGAGGGGAGATGAGAAATCAAGGCCACCCTCACTCCTCAATGCCTCTACGTCTATGAGTAGAGACTGTCACACATTTGCTCTGAGAAACCACAAAAGGGGAAAAAAATAGTCTTCTCCTTTATAGGGTGAAGTTCCTACTTTGAAAAGCTGAGTGTATGAATGCACGGCAGTCTCATTCCTTGAACGTCGTGGAACAACTCCCACTGGACAGACCAAACTTATTTCTCTGATTACAGGCCGCCAGGACACATTTCTGATAGCAGTCAGTGTTTCTTCCTTCTTGCCCCTTAAGATTTGCCCTGCAACAGCCAGAGAAAATGAGTCCGGGGATGGGGGAGCGGTACCCAGGAGACCTCCTCCCACATCTTTCTGGGTCAGGCACACACGTCCTCCTGCTCCGACCCCCATTGCCCACCCCCTGGTCTTTGGGTGTGGTCTCTGCAGCAGGGCTATGCTGAGCACTTGTCAATACAAGTACATTATCTCGCAAATCTCACCCGCCCACCATCTGAACTTGAAGCCACAATGCTAGTTCATCATGCAATTCAGTACAACTTGCTAAATTGTTCCACTTTCCTTGTGTGCATGCGTGCTTAGTTGCTCAGTCACGTCCAATTCTTTGCAATCCTTTGAGCTGTAGCCCACCAGGCTCCTCTGTTCATGGATGTCCCAGGCAAGAATACTGGAAAGGGTTGCCATTTCCTTCTCCAGGGGATCTTCCTCATCCAGGAATCGAACCTGAGTTTCCTGTGGCTCCCGCATTGCAGGCAGATTCTTTCCACTTTCCTTAAATTCAGACTAAATATCCAGAGAGGACCTACAGAGGCGCAAAAGGCTTGCTAGGCATGTTGGCATTTTTGTTTCATGTAAACAAACTGGTGTCCATCCTTCCAGCCATGCTCAGGTTCTCCAATGAGCTCTCTCTCTCTTCCCATCCTGTGATTACAGCACTTACTGTCTTGTCTGCTGGTTGTCCTGTCTGAGCACCAGGAAGGATTTATGAGTGGAAAGAGCTGATTTCCAGTGGGAGACAATCTATATTCTAAATTGTTACCTTTGTTGGAACTTCCCTGGCCAAATGGTTGACATGTTATAGATGAGAGCAAATAAGAGGGAAAGAACAAAGATCACACAGAACCATCACAAAATGACTGAGCAACAAGCTCAAGGTGGAGATCCATAGAGCGGAGGACAGAGATAGGAGAAGAGGGAATAATCTAGGAAAGGCTTCACATGGAAGGCAAGGTATGAGAAGCAGGGGCAGGTCAGTGTAGAGCCTGGACTAACAGATGGTACCTGTTTATCTTTTACAGGTACATACCCTGTTTATCCTGTTTATCTTTACAGATGAGACAAATCATTAGTACTACTGCAGGTGATATTTGTGAGGCAAAGGCCGCTACAAAATAGCAGATGATTTTAAATATGAATCTGGATATTTCTCTCAGGTGTACCAATTTGCTCCTGCTTTCTTCTGGCTTTACCAGCTCCTCTGTGTCAGTGACCTTGGGTCATGGAGCACCTTATAAGGAAGAGGCAAGCACTGTCTAGCTAAGGCTGAGGTTCGTGTTTTCAGAGAGGGAATCTATGAAACCAAACTCTGATGCTTCTTATGTATAGAGATGGAATGATGTTATGATTGCATTTTTAAAAGCCCTTATCTCTCAGAGATATACACTGAAATATTTACAGACAAAATTTGAGAATTCAAAATAATTCAAGGGGAAAGTAGATAGAGGTAATTAGAACAATACTGGGCATGAGCTGAAACTTGGGAAGTCTGAGTGATGGATCCATGGGGATTCATTGTACTGTACTGCTGATATTGAATTTTAAAAAGTAACAGCTTTATTAACATATAATTCACATGGACCCCTCGGAGAAGGGAATGGCAACCCACTCTGGTATTCTTGCCTGAAGAATTCCATGGATGGAGGAGCCTAATGGGCTACAGTCTATGGAATCGCAAGGGGTCAGACTTGACTGAAGCGACTGACATTTTCACTACTTCACTCTGACATACCACAGAAGTATGATTCAGTGTTTTTTTTAGTATAATCAGAGTTGTGCAACCATCACCACTATTTAATTTCAGAACTTTTTCATCACCCCAATCAGAAAGACGATACCTATCAGTAGTCACTCCTTTTTCTCCTCTCCACACTGGCAACCTCTGTTTTCTATTGTATTGTTGACTGCTGAGTCTATTTGGAAAAAAGTAGAAAGGCTGGACAAAGTTGCTCAAGTGATGAACAGATATAGACTCTGAACCCAAGTCTCCTGGAAGAGACAACAGACAGATTTCACGCCAATTTAAGTTTGGATGGTTCCCATCATCTTGGTGAATTCCAGACAGCAGTTCTTCCCAGTACTGAAGGGATGACCCTGAAGGTCCCTATACAGATAGAATGCTGTCATTTGCATATCTTTTTCAAGGAAAAACAGTCTGAACGAAAAACAAAACTAATAGGATTTGACCCTAAAATTAAATACTCACCCCTGCATAGATATTCAGTGTGGTATTTTGTGAATGAGGGGCTTGACTTCTCAGACTCCTGTTTGATCAGCTATGATTTTTCTGAATGGAAAAGCTGTAGACATTTGCTGTAGACATTTGGCTGCGGTCCATTCATATTTACATTTTAACTCAACATTGCGAGAGTTGATTATTCTAGGAAACTGGGTTGTTTTCACAATATCCCACAGACCAAAGGTTGAAACAGCTAGAATTAAGAGAACCAAGTGAGAGAGCTTCTAATAAGGTAATCCTCCCTCCTCTTACGTAATGTGCTGCTAAGAAGAGTATTTTATTTTGTTTATTTTTATTATTTATTTGGATGTGCCGGGTCTTAGTTGAGGCACACAGGACCTTTGATCTTCATCGCGGCATGCCAGATCTTTCGTTGCGGCATGTGGGATCTAGTTTCCTGACCAGGGATCAAACCCAGGCCCCCTGCATTGACAGCGTGAAGTCTTAGCCACTGCACCACCAGCAAAGTCCCCGAGAACAGAATTTTGAGTTGAGTTTCTTTTCAGAACTTAGGGAGTCTGATCATTTTCATAACTCCTAATAAATGTGCAGGAAGGCATATTGTTTTGTGTACTTAGCTCTTTTTCATACGCTTTTATACTGTTTTTGTGTGGACTTTCAGCCATCCAGATTTATGAGTGTCACTTCAATACCTGACTTATTAAAGACCAGACGAACACCAGACTCAGAATGTCCACAGCATTAAAGTTCTGGCAGGACATTTCAGACTGTGCTGCTTTAAAAGTCTTTATTGGTTTTGTTACAATATTGTTTCTGTGGGATCCTAGCTCCCTGACCAGGGATCCAACCCAAACCCCCTGCATTGGGAGTTGAAATCTTAACCACTGGACTGCCAGGGAATCCCCTGTGCTGCTTTAAAATCACCTGTTATCTGGCAGATAGTAACCTCAAGAAGAAATCAAAAGAGCTCCTTTGGTCAAAGTAGGATTTCATAAATTGCCAACAAATTCATCTAAAAACCCGAGTATAGGGATAATATGGGGAAGATTGAGATGCTGCAGGTATTATAATTAGTGATAGCTCAGCTTACTAGCCTGAATTTTGATCCCAAGGTTGAGAGGAGAAAGGAATCAGAGCAAGACTTGAAAAAAAGAACACAGAGGAAACACTACAGGTGGAGAAAGGTGTGTAAAGCTGGAGGGCAAGGCTGAATGCAGAAAATGATGCCACGAGCCAGTAGTCATTATAGGGGAGCAACCAGGAAGGGAAGAGACAATTGGCCAGAAAATGGGAAAGAGTCTTCATAGATGACAACACCCACTAAAGGGAAAAGAACGACAAAGGTACAGGGCAAAGACAAGAGGTACAAAAGCTACAGAAATGCTGAAAGTTTTTCTAAAGTTATTTTGTTGTGGTGGTTCAAATCTACTCAGTTACTTTTAAAGTCTCTTGATCCTTGACCCCATTTTATTGTTTTAGTTTTTCGGAGGTATTCTACACAATACTTACCTATCGTGCACCTGCTAATTCCACTGTCTGACTCATTTCTGCTGATTCTCATCACCGTGGCTGTTTCTTACACTTGAGAACACATGATTATCTTTTTAAAAAGATTCTTTTACTTATACTTTTGGTTGCACTGGGTTTTCGTCGCTGTGCATGGGCTTGCTCTAGTTGTGAGTGGGAGCCGCTCTCCAGTTGAGGTTTGCAGTCTTCTCATCACAGTGGTTTCTCTGGGTGGGGAACATGGGCTCTAGGCACTTGGGCTTCAGTAGTTGTGGCACATGGGCTTAGTTGCCCCGCGGCACGTGGGATCTCCCTGGACCAGGGATTGAACCTGAGTCTCCTGCATTGGCAGGCGGATTCCTTACCACTGAGACACCAGGGAAGCCCCGGAAAATGATTCTTAGAGCTTCTCTGGGAGAAGTTATTGAGGCCTGGGGCTAAGATGTGCTCTTCTGAAGAGCAGCAATCCCCAACCTTTTTGGCATCAGGGATGGGTTTCAAGGAAGACAATTTTTCCGTGAACTGGGGTGAGGGGGTACAGTTTCAGGATGATTCAAGCACATTACATTTATTGTACACTTTATTATTATTATATCAGCTCCACCTCAGAACAGGCATTAGATCCAGGAGTCTGGGGAACCCAGCTGTGGAGAGGTGCTAGCCTGACACTCCACTACCAGCTGGAGCTGCTTTAAATTCTCAGCTTGAAACCACACAGAGGTTTCTCTAAACCACTAAGCGGTGTGACTTGTTCTAACCTTGCTCAAGGAGCCAACAGCTTGTGGACGGGGGACTCTCAACAGCCTTCCCCCGTGCCAACACCACAGACCCTCTTCCTCAGGCCCAAACCTGAGCCAGTGCTGTAGGTAGGATTCCTCTTTCTCTGAGGTGGGGATTTTGTCAACATCACCTTTTAGCTCGTGGGGGTAAGCACCTTTTGGGTTCTGGGTTTTCTTCCTGGGTCTTTGATCAAAGTTCCTACCTTGTGAAGACTCAAGAGCTCAAGGAGTCTAGACTACAAGGGACTGCCAATGTTCGTGGTGTTACCAGCAGCCGTCACTGTTAGTGCTCTGGATGCAGGCTGTGTGGTGGGGTCTGCCTCAGGAGCTCCCGCACTCTCTTGCTAGCTCAGCTATCTACTTAGTGATTAAACACGAAATCTGTTCTGGTTTGTACACGGTTCTCAGAGGGTCCTGGCCCGCTGTTTCTTTCCAAAGCAGAAGTTTCCCCCAGAAGTCAGTGTCTTCCCCCTCCCCCAATTCTGTTTACATCATGATGTGTTTTTAAAAAAGGAGCTTCACTGATGGAAGTGCACGTTGGGGATGATTTTGATAAGCTCTTCAATCACAGAAAAGGACACTATTGCCTGGAAGAGAATTGATTTCTCTTAGAAGAGCTGAGACTTGGGATTCCCCCCAACAATCTCTTCTTTTGGGTGGTTCAGTGATAAGGAATCTGCCTGCCAATGCAGGAGACTGGGGTTTGATCCCTGGGTCGGGAAGATCCCCTGGAGAAGGAAATGGCAACCCACGCCAGTCTTCTTGCCTGGAAAATCCCATGGACAGAGGAGTCTGGTGGACTACAGTCCATGGGGTCCCCAAGAGTTGGGCATGACTGAGCAACTGAGAATGCAGGCATGCATGCAAGGGAAACCAAAGCTTAAGACAAAAGGTAGATTTCTCTGAATGATCTAAAGAAACGGATTATACTCAAAATTTTAAATTCATAGAAGAGCAAAGATACACATCTACAGGTGACTAAATCTGGTTTCCAGAACAAAACACTAAAGAAGCCGAGGGAAGTATCCATCCAAGCTCACAATGGCTGTTCAAGACCTTATGTTGTAACAGAAACATGCAAGAGAACTCCACCCCAAAAATGAACTAGCTTTAAATGATCATTATATACAAAAAGTTTATTTTAGAAATCACATATCTTTAAAAAAAATAACATTGAAGTTTTAAGTTCTGATCTTGACTGAATGTTAGGGTGTCATGTCAGGGTGTTCTGTGGTATAATTAGTGATGCGAGGAAACCAAGTCCCTTTACACTAGTTCGAAACATGAATGTGAGTTTTAAAAGAAAAATTTTAAAAAGAAGTTATTTTGGAAACACTTGGAAGCATCTTGATCTTGTAAACAGAAGTCCTGAAACTACAGACACATTACTGAGACTATTCCAAAAGCTGGAAAAAAGTAGGCATTATCATTTCAATTCATGAACGGTTAAAAAGGTCCAACGGAACCAGTATCAAGTGTAGTGTGCTCATCCCAGTGCATCTCAGAGAGAAGCAGCAGAAAAGTTAGACCTTGACTTTACCGTTTCGAAGGCTGAAAGTCGGAAAATGTGGGTAGTTTTGGCTGGTAATTTCTTGGGTAGAACTGGTTATCCTTTATTCTACTCAGCAGGTTTCTTTCAGTCTTATAAAAACGGCACCCACAGGTGGCCAAGCTCAAGTATTGGAGAATCAGGACACAAAATAAAATTTAAACTCACTACGGACCCAAATATATAGCTCTTTGGAAACCTGAACTATAAACCTGTGACTTAACATGAAAATGGTTTTATAGATCAAAGAGTTTAAATGATCCTTAAAGATGATGTCTAAAACAGAAGCTTTAAACAGTAAACTTCAGAAGACTATAATATTAATTCCTATAACATAAAACAATTAAGTCTATTTAGTATCTTTATCAAATGATCCCGGATTGTATTTCTAGCAACTCCTACTCAGATCATGAGGTATCTGTATTGGGGGATAATGATAAACCAGAACATCTATCTGTAACAGGAGCTCAGGGCTCTCTGATGAGGCTAGAATTGAATCCAGAGAAGTATTGTCACTATATAAAAAATTCTAAGAATAAGAAAACCTGTATTATTTGGTTAATTGCAAAAAAAAAAAAAAAAAGGAAAAAAATTCTGAGAACACCGCTGCTGGGTGCATCCAAGATGAGCAGTCATGGTACATGCTGAAGAGCACTCAAAGCTAAGATTTAAAATCACATGAGGAGAAAGTCAATTGATAGAGATCATTCCTGACGATGAGCAACACCTGACAGCAGTAGCCGGTTCACCTAATTTTGATTAGATCGACTATACTGTCAATGTTTCCCATCAAAGGGTAACAAGGTCATCTTACTGAAGACAAGCGTTTTAGGTTGTGAAAGGACTATGAGGGAAGCGTGCTGGGACACACACTTCCTACGAATCTTCAGGAAAAGCCGGCCACTCATTTTACTGAAGTGAAACGTGTGTTGACAGTAAAGTTGCAGATCTGATCTTTATTATCAGAATGATGTCATTTTAGGATAGAATTGATAGATTTTCTTAAATGAACCTAATAAGGCATAAAACTCTTTGACTTTCAGAGCTATATGCCTATGTATATGCCGAAATGTGTTTTGGAAATATACAAGGAGGATGCAGAACAGGCACAGAAGCTGACAAAAATATCCGGATGCACGTTCCTCATGACAGATCCACGTGGGATCCAGAAAGCACTTTAATACCCTATCCATCAAATGATCAAGAGTCTAGAGAAATAGTAAGTCCTGTATTTACAAAACTGATGAAAATCACACTGTAATAATCAGTGAGTGCAGAACAACCGCACAGATCTGTGTTTCCAACTTTTTCCACCATGATTCTCCATCAAGGTAAAAAAAGATTCTTTCATACAAATCCCAGAAGGATGTAGAGGTGGCAGCACAACCGCTGGAGATGGAGCGATGACTTACTACTGAGGCTGGTGACGGACACAGGAGGGGGGTTGGTGAAGAGGGCAGAGTCCTCTTGGAAAGAACCCTGCTGGGCGCAGGCAGCTCTAGTCCGTGGTTGACCTCCGGTACCAAAATCGCGCCCGGAAGTCATCGCTGCAGGTCATGAAGCCGGGGTTGGTGGGCGAGTGCACGATGCAGCGCACGATGTTGTTGTGGCCCAGCGAGAGCAGGTTCCGGCGCTCGGCCGTCCGCGAGTCCCAGCAGCAGAGGCTGATGGTCCTCTCGTCCGGCAGCAGCACGTAGTCCTCCGTGTGGTTGAAGACGGCCTGCGTCCGGTGCACCTGCCGCCCGCTCAAGCCAGCGCCTGCACAGAGACCGAGAGGTTAGGGGCCTGGGCGCCAGGGCCGGCTTTCCAAGTTCACATCTTAGACACCCGACTGCTCTACTTTTGTTATTAGCTGTACTGATATAACCACAGCATTAATCGTTGAAGTAATACACATTTATTGTGCAATTCTGGAAACTCTTAAAAAATATACATATATGAAAAAAGAACATCGCTTTTGGGCCCACCTCCTAATACAACTCTGTTAATATTCTGATGATTTTCAGGCATAAAAACACCTTAAAAAGAAAAAGAATATACAAGTAGTGCCACATTATCTAATTTCATGTTGGGCACACTTCTCCATGCTTTTTTCCTAGCTGCAAAGTAGCCCACTGTTTGGAAGCACCATTACTTAATGATCCTTTTCTTGCCACGCATGTAGTTTGTATCCAATTGGCATGCTGTGATAAACATCCTTGCTGGAGATATTTCATTGGGATAAAATTCCCAGCACTAGAAGCACTGGGTTGTATGAGCAGCCACTCTCCAGAAGGAAGTTTTATGCTTTTTAATGACCATGAATAAAAAATTGTATTTTATGTTTAAAGTATTACATAAACTATTAAAAAAAAAATCTATCTGATAACCTTATACCTAGGGTTAACATTTTGATGAGCAACTTTTCCAAATATCTCTGTGCATTGTACACTCATTTGTAATTTATCCAAGTCACAGCATACTGTATGTGGTGGAGACCTACAAACAGGGCAATATAGTTCAATGGGGAAAAATACACACTGTGGTGTTGGATCTGGACTCAGTACTTATTCTGGATGTGACCCTGAACGAATGACTTAACATCCCCGGGCCTCATCTGTCCTGTGATAATCAGAGCACTCGTCCTCAGGATGCTGTGGGGATTAAAAGGAGGTATGATGTCCAGTCCACTTGGCAGGCTCAGTGTTCAACAAACATTACTATGAGTGTGTGTGCATGCTTCCCGAGACTCTTCTTAAATTTCTAACAGTGAGTATAGCACATCAAAAATATATGTATATTTAAAAATTTGATCTATGACACCAAGTTGCCCTTCAGAAATATTTTCCCAATCAATATTCCTAACAATATGTGATTTCCTGAGATGTTTATTGATACTAGGTAATACCAATCTTTTAAATTCCTAAAATATGATGAGCAAGAAAAGGATACTTCCATTTTTGTTTCTTAGGTTTTTGGTGAAGTTGGTCATCTTTTCTTGGGTTCACTGACCAATATCTGACATGTGTATTACATATGCTATGGATATTTCCTCCCAAGTCCAGCATTTTAATTTTGTTTACAGTGTTTTAAATTAACTTTTAACATCAAAATGTCTCATATTTACTTGATAGTTTTCCCTTCTCTTTCATTATTTCAAGAGCCCTTTGAATTTTAACTAAACATTAAAACTGGAAAAACAGATCCAAAAGTGCTGACATGAAGGAGTCTTAAACTGTGAATTAGGAAAAAAGGGAATTTGCATATAAATTCAGTATACTCTCATTTAAAAACCAAATCCCAATTCTCTAGCAAAACAAACCAATCAATCACATATAACCACAAAAATGTTCCAAACATTCCTAAAACAAAAATGACTCCTCCACGCTGCACCAGCTACAGTGGAAGCCAGAGAGGAAGCTGACTTTGGTCACTATGAGATAATCCTAAGGTAGGTTATGCTGCACCCTAGCGGTTCCCAGGTCACTAACTCTCCAATCTTCTCCACTTACTAACAACCCAGGAGATCCCTTACAATAGTGTTGTTTTCTTATGAGCTTTAAGTTCTGGTCACAGTAATTTCAGTGTCTACGCAAACAGCTCACAACAGAGGAAACTAGCTGGTTTTCTACCAAACAGCCTTTGCTGCTATGAGGATCAAAAGAATGAAACACAATATTTTAACACTTACTATCAAATAATTAGACCTTAACACTGACTGCCAGGGATAGGATCCATTTAAATGGATCTTGTAAAAAGAGCTCTGGCACAACTGTTACAACCAGAGACCAATGTGAATAAATCAGAGAATCAGACTAACATCATTGCGTATTTATACAGGTCCAGAACACTTGGGGTCTCTTTGCGGGGGCCTCCTCTCTTCAGGTACAAGCCAAGATCTTCCCTCTCACTCACTGAGGGTTTTCTCTGCACTATGTTCATGTTTTTGTGGGCAACAGGCAGGCCATGGGTATACAAATGAACCTCCAAACTCTCAAGTGTTACTTGCGTAGAATCAGATCTAATTTTAGCTGTTAACATACTGAGATGAGCCAAGTTAAGAAACTGTGGCTTCTACTTCCAGCTCTGCCTCTTGTTTGATTCACATGGGGATTTACTGTGTGGATCTGTTTCAAGAGTTCTGGAAAATAAAACACCTCAGAAATGTGAATTGATATCAACCTCTCACATACCTGTGTATCTGACTAGCGTTCGTCCTGTTGATATTTCCCAAAGTTTAGCTACGGAGTCTTTTCCACTTGACAGAATATATTTAGAATTTTTCGAAAAGATGGCAGAACAAACTTCTGCGCCGTCATGTGCTTTCTCGAACGTTGTGATGCATCGATTTGAGACGCCATCCCATAACTTGATGCAGCCATCCTTGCTGCCAGTCACATACATATTGGCACTAGGATTGTAATTCACTGAACATATGGCATCGGTGTGCTGATCTTGAGGGTTGCAAGAGACAAAGCACTGAAATGTGTTGATGTCATAAAGTCGAAGTGTCGGATGCTGAGTCCCCACAAGTATAAAGTCTCCGGAAGGATGAAAGGAGATGGAGCGTAACATTTCAGCCTCCTGTCAGGAGAGAGCAGGGGAACCACTGTTAAGCCTAGAGGAACTATGGAGAATATCTGGCCAATGCACAGAAACCATAAAACAATGACCAGATATTACACAGGCACGAGAAGAACAAAGAACTTAATGAGAGAATCATTTAAACAAAGATTTCCAAAACTATTTACTGGTGAGATTATTCCAAAGAACACAGAAGTGAGCTTCATTATTTTCAAATAAACAATGGGTGAACTCAGAATGAAATATCATCATTCTATAATACATTTGTGGGGCTTCTCTGGTGACTCAGACCGTAAAGAATCTGCCTGCAATGCGGGAGACCCATGTTCAATCCCTGGGTCAGGAAGATCTCCCAAATAAGGGAATGGAAACCTACTCCAGCACTCTTGCCTAGAGATTCCATAGACAGAGGACCCTGATGGGTTATATTTATAATCCATGGGGTTGCAAAGAAATGGACATGACTGAGAGACTAACACACACACACGATACCTTCATATACAATTAGTGAATAAAGATAAAACAACTGTACTTTAAGAATAGCTCCCAAAAAAAAAAAAAAAAAAAGAATAGCTCCTTAGGACATCCCTAGCAGTCCAGTGGTTAAGACTCTGTGCCTCCACTGCAGGGGCACAGATTTGATCCCTGGTCAGAGAACTAAGATTGCCCCCCAAAAGAATAGCTTCTTTGTCCCAGGGCTCCAAATATGGAGGTGGAAGTCACTACTAAAACACCAGAAGGTCTGAACTGCGTTTGCAAAGTAAGGCAACCAAATGTTGCTTTTTCGGCAAATACCTGAGTGTCCCAACTAAATAATTTTGTAATTCCCATAAGTTACACTGTAGAGAAGTTGGTTATGTTTTGTCTTTAAGCAAGAACCTGCAACCTTTAAAGAGTGATGTGAATTCTGAACCGTATCTCTGCCCACCAGCTGCCCTGAGTGGCCAGAGGAAGTTGGCGCCTGACAGCCCGAGAGCCGTGCCATCTGTGGCAGGCAATGCAGCCTCCTTGTTTATAGGATGACCACGGAGACAACTTTGAGAAAGAGAAGAGTCACACATCAGCTCACTGTATTTAAGAAGAAAAACAGAAGCTCCTTTCCAGACATTCCTCACCTGGATGTATTTGAAGGCTCTTTTTGCAGACGGTTTGGAATAATCAAATAATTTAAGAGTATAATCCCTTGAACCAGAGGCGAGAATCTGTTCTGTTGGGTGGAAGGCGAGACACGTGACTTCATCCACGTGGTCGTAAAGAGTTCGAATCACTGGGTGGTTTTCCATGTTCTGCTGTGCAGTCTCGTTCATCATGACCTAGGCCAACAAGGAAAGAAGAGAAACTCTAAGTGGACTCACCCTCATTCCTCTAAGAAGGGACAACAGAAGATAAATGGTAAGATGTGACTGGGATCTTCACCTCAATCGGCATGGCGCTTTTGGCCAGCATTCTTTCCGTGTCCAGGATTTTTATGGACGCATCAGCAGATCCAGTAGCTATTAGCTGCCCATCTCTACTATAGGTAGCTACGCGACAGGGTCCTTTGTGGGATGTGACGTAGCAGGTTTCGTACTCTGACGCTTCTGGGGACATAGTCTGGACATCTGCATCAAACTCCAGGTCAATTCCTGTGCCAGGGGCAACTGTGTCTGACCGACCAATTGCATACTGAACTGCAGTGTCATCATTTTCCATTCCTGGAAGCAGTAAAAATGAAAGGCATGGAAAAACATTATTTTAAAAGGACAAGGCAGAGTTCTTGATCCAAACTGGGAATGCTATTTGCCAATGTCAAGGTATTAGTTCTTGTAGCCACATGACACTTAATACTGTACAGAATTACGTATTTTGAGCTGGGAGCACACACAGTGACAAGACTGTAAGGCAATATGGGTTGTGGGAAGTTAGGCTCCACTAGGTGAAGTCCTCTCCCCAGATACTTGCCTCTGAAATGTTCTACTTTAACCACAACTACACAAGCTGAAAAAAAGCACTTCTGCAGTTAAATCACCCACTTTTTCCCGTTCTGAATTTTAATATTTTGCATGTCGAGAGCTGTCATTAGCAGCTTTGAAGCTCATTAAGTCAGACATAGTGTGAGTAGTAGCACTAGTGAAACACCTTTGAAAAAAGTGTTAAGCTGTGAATAAAGTCAATCAAGAATTTGCATTTTGAATTGAAAAATAACTTGACATTGTACAGTGTTGACTAGTATAGAAAAAATCAGAAATGCAGATGAACCAAAAAATAAACATAACTTTGTATGATATATCACCCAGAGATAATTACTGTTAACATGGTGATATGAATTCTTCTGAGCCTTTCTCCACGCACACGGTTGTTTCATTTCTTAAAACAAAAATAAAACCACACCATATAACATGGTGTGACTTACTCGGTCATTTAACCATACAGAACAAACACCTGGTCAGTGTAATAAATGTTCATCCACATCACACTGTTGGACCCAATTTTATGGATACGAGAACCTTTATAACCAATTCCATATTGTTGGGCATTTCAGTGGAAATCATTCTATTTCCCCAGGCTAATCACAATTTACATTGCCAAGTCAAAGGGTATAAACATGTATAGTAATTCTTTTTTTTTTTTTTAAAATATGTATGGTAATTCTTATTGCTTCCTATGACACAGGCATGCACCAGGATACACTGTTGAACAAGACAAGGTTCAAGGTTTTTATTAAACTTTCAGTCTTTCGGTGGATGGTAAGGATTGTGAGGGAAACAACAACTCTAAACAATAAAGAAAATTTCAGACAGTGATTCTATAATGAGGGAAATAGGACTGTTATTTCAGAGCAAATGGGGACATATGGGGAAGATGTTCAAGTTATTTTAGAAGAGATGAGGAAGACTCTGAGATGACATTTGAGTTGAGATTTGAAGCAATAATAAGTAGAACAGCAGAAAGCACCAGATAATTCATATAAAGATCCAGAGGCTAGACAGAATCAGCTCAAAACCTTCACAATCTGGACTTTGTTTACTCCTCCAATATCTAGCACTGTACTTGATACATACTAGCACTAAAATGAAAGGGCAATCATCTTGAAAAACATCTGAAACTGTCATGGGCTCAATGAAGAGTTGGCATTCACAAGTTACCAAGTTTGATGAGATGCAGGAGCTGCTCCGAGGGCGCGCACACAGACTGAGGCTTGATTTCATTGATGAGGCCATTGGCAATGCTGATATAGCCGTCATAGAGCAGCTGGCTGATGATCAGCTTGTAGAGCTGCTGGCGGTCCTTCAAGCCCACTTTGGTTCTGTACATCTTGGAGAAGAGGAAGAGAATTTTTCTGCCAGCTGGAACAAGAGAAAACAGGTGATAATGAAGGGCAAAAGCAGGAGTAAACCACAGAAGCAACACAGGAATCTGGTCAGACTTTTCAGGGTTTAAATCTCAGCTCTACCAGCATTCTCTTTGGTTGGCAACTATGTTTCTCTGAGATCAGGGGCCTCAGCTCTCAAAAGTCAGTGAAGGTTAAACATGATGGTACATGTAGATTCTTTTGTGCACAGTGGCACACAAACAGCTCAAAACGTGTCAGCCAACATTTACAGCTAGACCTCTCTTCATCATTGCTTCCTTGCCAAATTAGCCACCCTCGACTTTAATTCTTCACTGCAATCCCCAGAATCTTCCATTTCTTCTGCTAATAAAACACTGGTAATGTTGCAATAGGTCAGAAAGCTGCTATTGTGGATGCCCAGACACTACTGTTTCCACCAGCCTAAGCTGTTACATTTATTAAGGTCAGTTATGGTTATTCTTAAAACACTTTTTTTTTTTTTAAACACTTTTTAAGACAATGGAGCTTGTTATGTTACAAAATTTAATTAGACAGTAAATCAAAACATTAGGGCAAAAAAGCTATCATGCAATGAAAACTAAGTCAAGTTGAATGCTTTGGAAAGCATTGCTTAATAAAATATTTGTGAACAGGATATGGTGAAAACAACTACTTAAAAAAATGGAAAAATTGGAAGGACTGTGCACTTTGATTTACAAATTCTCAGTCTCAAGAAAGCAAAAGAGAAAATTGTAAATAATGGTTGGTTTTTGAGTTTATGGGGGGAAAAAAAAGAACTCCAACTGGTGAACATGATTAGATAATTTGATTATAAAAATCTACGTTTGTACATATGTGTAGGTCTGTAGACACTGGAGATGGGAAACAACAATAAAGAATAAGTCATTGGCAGACAGGTGGCTGTGGCAGAGAAGAAAACTGAAAGACAACAGGAGAGATAAGAATAATAAGGGTGGTCAGCGGTCTATTAACACCAGTACCTCCTGGTACTGCTGCACTACACAGGGGTAATTCTGAAAGTGGGAGATTGTAGTAAAGCAGTGGGGAACAATGTTTTTAACTACACAATGCCCTCTGGAGAATTACTGAGGCTACTGATCATAAGAACAGTTAACATTTATTGGGTGCTGACCATGTTTCATCTCAAACCTCAACTACATCCTGCAAAAGAGATCCAATAATCTTGTTTACAGGTGAGGAGGGGATATAACCTGCCCAAGGTCTCAGAACTGGGAGGAATCAGGATTGGAATGTAGGTTTGACTCTAGAGACTGTGTTGTTACTAACCACTGCTTGTACTATTCCTTAAACCCTTAATGATATTAATAAAGCTAGCTAAAATTCCTTAGACATTCAGTATAGCATATAACCAGGTGGCAACACTGGTAAGGAACCCGCCTGCCAGGTTGAATCCCTGAGTCAGGAAGATCCTCTGGAGGAGGAAATGGCAACCCACTCCAGTATGCTTGCCTGGGAAATCCCATGGACAGAGGAGCCTGGCAGGCTATAGTCCATGGGGTCACAAGAGTCCGACGTGACTAAGCCACAGTACGTAATACACATGGTGTAAGCAACAAATATGCATACCTCATTCAACCTTCATTTAATCCCATTTTAGAGGTGGGCAACTGGAGGCCCAGAAAGGTTAACTCACCCAGGATTCAACAGGTTGTATGTAAATGGCAGAGCCTGGATCCTAACCCAGAGCCTGTCCTCTTACTGTGCTGTACTGATGGGGGCTGAGCAGATACACATAAATCCATGCTGTGTAAACACTAGGGCACAACAGAGATGATGAAGCCGCTCAAAGAAATCAGTGAACACTGCAAGGGAAATGTGGCTTTGTCATCCTGTCTCTTCACTTATGTTAGGCGCATCACCCGGCGTACCAAGAGATTAAACAAGAAATGAGAGGACGAACCCCGCTTAACTCCCATAGAACTTTGGCTCGCTGGGCTAGTAAGTAGGTAATTACCATCCCCAAATTGGCAGATGAAGGGGCTACAGCCCGAGGGCAGGAAGAGCCCAGTGCAGGACAAGTTGTACCTGGAGCTGGAAGAAGGACCAAGGCGAGAACACAGACGCCCCCTCACCGAACGCTCCGCTATGACCCCGACCTAGAGGCCAACGAAGGATGGAAGGGAGAGTGTGAGCAAGGCCATTATGGAAAAGGAGGGACAGTGCAGGCCAAGCCCAGCAACTCAGGGCGCACGCCACCCCGCTCACTAATGACCCTTCCCGCCCCGCCCTGGTCCTCACGATGGTCCCCTAAAGGTCCCAGCCGACCGCACCAGCCACTCTCCACGCAACCCTGGCTCTCCATACCCGCTGGTCCCGCTCTCTCGGTCTCCCGCTCTCTCTTAGAAAAATGGAGGCGCCAATCCTGCCCGATCAATCGCTCCGTGCGCACGTTCACTGAGCACGCGCAAAGGGCGTCGCGCCGAGCGCTGCGCTATCGATCCGCACCCCTCAACTTGCGCCTGCCCTTCTCGCCATCTTACTTACGGGCACGATAGAAAGACTCGCTCACCTCCTTCAACTTTATCTACTCTGCGACAACCCTGACGCCAAGGAACTGGTGCTTTACGGACAAATATCAGATCCAGAGAACACCGCGGGCGCTAGAACGGCCACGGGCGTGCCGGGCCGTTGGCTCCACCACTTCCGGGGCCTTACAGAGCAAGTGCGCCTGCGCGCCTTCTCCGCCTGCCTGGGACACAAGCCAGAGTTAGCTTTGAACCAATGAAAAGGCAGCGCCTCTCTAGCCCCGACCAATCAGCCTTCGGAATAGAGGGTTTAACTCCTATTTAAAATGAAATCTTTGAATCTTAACGGCTGAGCTCTCGGGAGGACTTGGTTTCCTTGCATCGGAGGTGGGAGTCCACAGGTGCGTAGACCTGGGGCATCTCTGTGAGGCTGGCTGGCAGGCAGGCAGGCGGGCAAGCAGGCGGATGCATGGTGGCCTTTGCAGGTTGGTGGGAGGGAAGCGGTCTTGGGGACTGCTGGGTCAACGAGGGGAGGTCGGGGCGCAGGGAGCTTCCTTCCCCCCCGCTCCCGCCCCGTTCCTCCCTGCGCCCCCTCCCTCGCCCCCCGCGCTTTCCCTGCACCCTCCCTTCTGTGCTCGGATGCCGATTTGCCCTATAACGTGCCGCCTGGTGTTTATTGAACACCTGCAGTGTGAATGGGGCTGTTGGGGTGGGGGTGGGGGGGTTGCTTTCTAATGGGATTCTCATGTTAAGTGAGCACCTGGGTAAGAAAGAATGCAGAATGTTTTTTTGCCGTCTTGGAATTTACGTTCTAGGGGTGGGGGGTGCGGAGACAGACGATAAACTAGCAAGATAACTTCCGATAAGGTTGTACTAGGAAGTGGGCTAGTTTGAATAGACTAGCCAGGAAAGGCCCTTGTCCGGGCAGGATGGATGAGTGGGTGAATAAATAAACCTGGAAGCCAGTGCTTCTCAAACCGTAGACCCCGGACTACCTTTATCGGGATTACTTGAGCGTTCTAGTTAAAAATATGAACCCACCTAAGGGATCAGACGGAGAAGGCAATGGCACCCCATTCCAGTACTCTTGCCTGGAAAATCCCATGGACGGAGGAGCCTGGTAGGCTGCGGTCCTTGGGGTCGCACAGAGTCGGACACAACTGAAGTGACTTAGCAGCAAGGGATCAGAGGGGCTTCCCAGGTGGCGCTAGTGGTAAAGAACCCTCAGGAATTGGAAGCGACTCAGGTTCGATCCCTGGAGGAGGGCATGGCAACCCACTCCAGTATTCTTGCCTGGAGAATCCCATAGACAGAGAAGTCTGGTGGGCTACACAGTCCATAGGGTTGCACAGAGTTAGACTCGACCCATGCAGGCAAGGGATCAGAAATGCTTGGGTGTAGGACTCAGGTGTTTGTATTTTTATCAAGCTCTGCAGGTGATTCTGATGTTTCATTGAGAACTAGTGTATGCCCGGGGTATACTGGTCATCTGGGGATGTCTTTGAAATGCGGGATCTTAATTTGTTAGGTCTAGAGTTGGGCTCCAAAGTCTGCATTTCTAACAGTTGTCCTTCTGATGTAAATGTGTCTACCATCCTTGACTTTCACTGTTTTCTTATCATCCTTAACCTTCCTTGTTGTTTGAATTAAACGTTTTTCAGCAGCATACTCATTTCCTCTCCACTCTTTCATATGTGCAGATAATTTGCAGGTTTGATGAAGGAAGGAAAAGTCTCCACCCACAGTGCTATTAAATCTGCTTTCCTATGTAGACAAGTAGGATCTCCAGTTTGAGGTGCAGGGATCTTATGCAGGTCGTCTGGACATGAGACACTCGAACTTGGCTGGAGTCCAGAATCACCTGAGACACTGTCTTCCTGTGGCTCTCTGCAGAATTCTGAATCAGAGACTTAGTCCATTCTGTTCCATTATTCTTCCTGAGAAGGAAAAGTGTATTACCTGGAGTGAATGAACATTGGTAGCTTCTGTAGAACCAGTGTCTGTAGAGCCATGTGATCTTATGAGTCAGCTGCTTGTAACTGTCAGGGAGAGTGAAGAAGGCACCACAGCATAGGTGAAGTTACCGTTCACATGATATGAGAATGTATTTCCTTTTCTTGTCTATTTCCAAATGGCTGTTTGATATAAGGACTCCAGATTCTTTAGTCTGGTCTCCTCTTGCAGGTGTAGTTGTTTGTTTGCTTATAAAGTGGATGTGAAAGTTGGGGTCTGAAGAGTGCTTTCTGATTGGATTCTAGAATTTAGGGAGCAAGAGAAATGGATAAAGGTTTCTCTGGCGCAAGGATCCATATATCTGACTTGTTAGAGGGATCACTGGGTACAGTGTTGCAAATGGACCATAATGGGGCAAAGGTGGAAGCAGAGTGACCACTGGGAGCTTTTTGCAAATAATTGAAGGGAGAGAAAATTGTGGTTTGACCAGGTGGGAGTAGGAAAGGTTGTGAGCAGTGATTTTCCAAATAAAGCCTGTAGCATTTGCTGATGGCTTAGATACAGGGTTTGAGGGAGAACCATGTAAAAGATTATAAGACTTTAGACTTGAGCAACTGGCAGGATGGAGAGAGTAGGTTAAGGGGAATGCGGGTTGGGAGGAAGCTGGACGCCAGTTGGGGACAGGTTAAGATTGAGATGCCATTCAGATTACCAGGTGGTAGGAGTTCAGAGGAGAGCTTTGGACTCAAGATGGAAATTTGGGGGTCCTCAGCCTGAGGATGGTATTGAAAGCCTGGGAAGAAGAGGTTTCATTTGGTGTGTTGGGTTGAGATGCCTGGCAGGCTTTCCTGGGGCATCCTCAGCAGATGATAGAGAGCCTGGCAGGAGAGGAGAGGGCAGAAGGCACCTATTCACATTCTCCTAATAGAGATGTTTAGAGCTCTGGGGCCCTAGGAAGATGTAGACAGAGAGTGGGGAATCCCTTCCACGGTTACCCTAGACACTGAGATTGGTGGCACAGGTGAGGCTCATCGGCAAAGGTGCTTGCGTTGGGACAGCTAGTAAGGCAGGAGACAGGTCCGTGCAGGAATAGAGTGCAGGACCCCCTGGAATGCCAGGAATGCTCCTGAGAGGGAGGCTGAGAATTGACCTTTGGGTCTGGCAACTAGTGAGGTCGGCCTGGAGTCTGGTGGGGATGAAAACCCTGTGGGAGGGAGCCTGCAGCCCAATGAGGGAAGTGATAGAGACAACTGTTGCCCAGTTCTGCTGCTGAAAGGGGAGGCCAGAGATGTGGTCATAGTTTGAGTCAATGTAAGGGTAAAGAGGACTTTTTTTTTTAAGGCATCACTTAAGGAAGCCAGCCTGTAGACTGGTGGAAGGGATTCATTAGAGAGATGATGGGAGAGAGGGGCAATGCAGTTGAGGAGTGGGGTTGGAGTGTCAGGGAGGGGAGAGGATGGGATGCAGTGTGTGAGGGGAGAGAAAGGCCCCACACCTGAACCTGGTCTAAGCCCCATGCTTGTGCTCTATCACAGGAGAAAATGCTGCTCCCTTATCAGCCTTCACTGGACAACAAACCATGTAAAATTCTGTGTGATGCTGAGGCTTTTTCATCAGAATTTTTAACCCTGATCCAGTGTGACACTTTGAAGCCAATGAATTTTTACAAATTAAAGGGGGTTCTTTTTTCTTTTCAGGCATCATGGACAGATGTAAAGAAAACTGCATCTCAGGGCCTAAGGTAAATTGAGTAATCTGGAATCTCAGATCCCTTTTATAAAACCCAAAGGAAGTTGAGTTTGAGTCTAGAGTTGTTCTCACCTTTCCTTTGAGATATGACTATGGTTCCTCCACTGCGTCCCTGGGTGGGAACTCGTTGCTTTTCTCAGCATTCAACAAGGCTCTGTTGCTTTTCTCACTGTAACTTTTATTTTGCTCTTAACTTTTTGAAGAGCCTGTGTTTGTTTCCTCTTTTGCCTCAGATCCGTTTTGTGAGTACTTGGAAACTGAAACACTAGTAAATCAATAGTAATTAGCTTTTGAGACTATTAAAACTGTGCTCATCATTATTTAAAAATTATATATATATAATTAGCTTTTTGTGGAACATGTGGCAAATGCAAAACTTCATGCAAAGATAATCACTATTGACTATTTGATATGTTTAGAGAAAAGACTGAAAAAATACAAGTATTGTTGAAGAAATCTCAATGGAATTGGGGTTTTGGTATAAAGTTTCTGAATTGTAGCTTCTTGCTAAAGAATAATTCCCAAGTCACTGAGAATTCTTAGGAAGTGTTTAATGCCTCCCTTTTTAGATAAAAGTATAGTTAATGAACATTTTTTTAATGGGAACATGACTTTTAGGGGTAGGGTGTTGGGGAGCGGGTAGGAGGTGTCATTCAGGTAATTCAGCCGTATACTAACTGAATCCTCTGCAAGTGCTGATTCCAGTCAGTTTCCCTGTCCATCTGTTACCAGTGACAGTCATTATATTGCGGTACTGGAAGATAGACCTTTTGGAATACTCTCAAGATACTCAGCTTTCCTTCATGAAGACCATAACGTTCCTTTTTCCTCCCCAATCTAGACTGCAGTTCCACTGAGTGATGGCCCAAAACGCGTTCCAGTGGCTCAGCAGTGTCCCTCTCAGAATCTGGTGTCTGCAAACAGCGGCCAGGCTCAGCGCGTCCTGTGTCCCACAAATTCCTCGCAGCGTGTTCCTTCACAAGCACAGAAGCTCGTCTCCATCCAGAAACCAGTACAGACCCTGAAGCAAAAGCCCCCGCAGGCAGCCAGCGCCCCTCGTCCTGTCCCCAGGCCGCCAAGTAACACCCTGAAGAGCAAACAACCCCAGCCGCCAGCACCTGGTAAGCAGTCTTCTTAGGCTCATTGACGAGCCATTTTTTTATTTGCTAAAAAAAAAAAAAACACCCCACTATACAGATGCATGTTTACTGTTTGTAACCCTAGCTTTTATGTCATTTCTACTGAGGATGGGGAGAGGATCTGATGTCGGGGTGAAGTAACAAGTCTCCTATGGGCCAGGCCTGACTCCCACCCTCCTGAAAGAGGTGGGCAGTCAGGGAAGACATAGCAGCAGCCCCGTATTCTTTGGATTGCTTATTGGGGCAGAGGGGGTTCTTTTAGCAAGTACACTTGGAACTGAAAAATTCCAAGGTTCTGGAGCGTGGAGGGAGGTGCTGGGGGTTGGGAGAGTGAGTGGACTGAGGCAGGCAGGGCGATGTCGGGGTGGGCACTGCCAGCCTCGGGGAGCAGGGCTTCATCCCCTATGTGCTGGGAAGCTGCTGAAAGGTTTTTGGGCAGAGGAGGGGCTGACTTGCCTCTTAGAGAAAGCTTATCTGGATGTGTGGGGTGAACTGAAGAGTAGCAATGCTGGACCCAGGGGTACCAGGTAGGAGGGAGGCCACTGGGGTTCGGGTCCACTATTGCAGGGGCCTGAGCTGGGTCGGTGTTAATAGTTATTAAATTTTACCAATTGTTGAGTGCTCCATAGCGGGCTTCCTTCATCCACATTGTGTCATTCTGTCCTCGTAAGCACTCTACAGAGGCAACCGTAGTTTCTACCTTGATTTTGTGGAGGAGGAAGCTAAGACTTCGAAGCATTAACTTATTCAAACACAGCCAGGGCAGAGTGATTCAGACAGATCTGAGAGCTCACTTAGGATGCCAACTTGACAGAATGGGGCAGTAAGCCAGACATGGGGGTGGTGGTTACACTGGTGGCATTAAATCATTAAACGGAGATTATGAACCGTGGAAGGAAAGACTACAGTTTAGACCTGAATTCAAATATCTCACCAGAGCAAACTGTGCTACTGTTGGAGGTTGAACTGCTGGAAATACGCAAGTAGAAATGTCCAGGGTAACTTCCCCTTGTAACTTCCCCAGTGTAACAGTGGAAGGAGGGTAGTGGTTGGCTCATGTTTTGCTGCACATTGTCTGATGCTGACCCACCTCCTGGGGAAGAGGTGATGAGTTGTTATGGATGGGAGACTGGTAACTCTGCTTTAGAAGCTCTTCATTTAGAAACTGAGGTTCCAGGGAGAATCTACACAGCCTTGAGTTTTTAGATTATCTGGGGGCCTATGATGTATCTACTTATCTTTACTCTCAAAGCTCTATACAGACTTCAGATGGAAGGACTCAGGTTACAGTGTACTCGTCTCTTTTTTCCTTTTTAAAATAAAGAAAACCAAAAATAGTCCAGATCTGTCATTCTGGGCATACCATTGATATTTTGGTGACCACTCTTTGATTCATCTCTAATCAAAGATTGTTAACTTATTCTATTTAGGAAATAATCCTGAGAAGGAAGTGGCATCAAAACAAAAAAATGAAGAATCAAAAAAGTAAGTTTTATCTTATGTACAAAGTTCTGTACCATCATTCTACTAGAACATACTAATGTCATTTAATTGCAAATTTAGTTATAGGAACACTTGTTAAAAATAGGCCTTTGTATTTTCACTTGGAAATTTGAAACATCTGTATTTTCTAAATCTTCAAAGAGAGAAGGAATTTTAATGATGTTTATGAGGGACTCAAGTTTTTCTTACTGCTTTTCACACTTAGAAAAGACATATTTGACTTAGAATCTGTTACAGAAATCAAGTAAAACTACCTCTCTACCCTCAGAAGTAACTACTACATACAGTTTATGTATACTTCTCAACTACTTCTAATAAAGGTGGAAGTTAAGCAACAAAATGTGGTCCTCTTGCAGCCCTATGGACAAATACTTGACTGTAGAGTATTTTGGAAGTATTGATACAGTTACTATATTCTTCATAATAAAGCTTGGCTGTATTTTCCCTTGCTCTCAGTCTCTGAACTGTCTAGACTGTAGCATGTAATAGAAAGTAACAGGAATAAACCCACAGCCATTTTTGCTGTAGCTGCCTACCAGAAACTTTCTGAGAGTCTCATCCAGTGGTTCTCAGCCCATTGTCCTGTAGGCTCCATCCTGCTCGCTTTCCCAGAGCAGTTCTCCACCCCAGAGAGTGGTAGTGTCTCCACGGCTAGAGGAGGCCATTTGAAAGAGGCTCCCAGTTGTTTCTGGAGCCTTCTTTCTTCTCCAGATCCTCATCTAATCCTCCTTATGGCCTTAGCATCGTTGCTAATAGGTCTGTGCTCAGAGCATAGTACTGTCTCAGGACACTTGCCAGCAAGTGCCTCAGCTCCAGAAATCCAGATTTTTCCCTGTCACAGACTCGTTCAGAGGAGGCTGTGGTTTGGGTCTTGCCGAGGATACGTGCTGAAGACAACTTTGAGTATAGAATTATTTGTAGGCCTGGGATGTCTGCTACTCATTAATATACCTCATTAGAAAGGATGTGTTTTCTTCACACTTTAAAATGTTCAATTCTTCCCCAGAAGGCAGTGGGCTTTGGAAGATTTTGAAATTGGTCGCCCACTGGGTAAAGGAAAGTTTGGTAATGTTTATTTGGCGAGAGAAAAACAAAGCAAGTTTATTCTGGCTCTTAAAGTATTATTCAAAGCTCAGCTGGAGAAGGCAGGCGTTGAGCATCAGCTGAGAAGAGAAGTAGAAATACAGTCGCATCTCAGGTAAGCCTTCAGATGATGTCCGGGGGAGTGGGGGGCAGAACTCGGACTTCAGTGTTTGTGAACTTCTTGTGGAAGGCTGGCTTCATAGTACTGCAAATTCATCATTTTTTCAAAGATTTATCTAGACTTCACTGCTGTGGTTCGGAAAAATTGCTTGAAGGTTTGTCTTGTTAATGGAGTAATTTACTGGATGAGTTTTGTTTTGGTGGATAATTAAAGGAATGATACCTCTTATTTTGAGTTCAGGTTGCACACTGGCAGCCTACAGGTTGACTTTGGGTCTTTTTGTTTTCAGTGAATTTTAAAAAAATCTCAGCTAGCCTGTGCTCAGCTGTCCAAAGTCCTCCACAGCACATCTCCTGCCGTTATTGAACATGGTCTGTGTTGTCTGTCTCATGGTATTTGAGTTTCAAACTACTGTGGAAATGGCATGTCTTTTTTTTTTTTTCTTTCAATTTGCGGAGACTTAATATTTAGCTGAATTCTTTCCCCCTAAGAATATAAATGGTCCAAAGGAAGGAAATAATCTAAACTAAACCTGAGGTTCATTAATACCTTGAAATGCATGTAAATTGACAGCAATGTGCATCTTTTTCTTACAGTGGGTTCATAGTTTCACATTTTCAAGGGGAATGGAAGGTGGGATCTGTGACCAGCAGCAGTTCTCACCACTGGTTTCATATGAGGGATCTGATACTCAGTACAGATGAACTCCCACACCAGGTGTCTGTCTTTCATTGCAGACATCCAAATATTCTCAGACTGTATGGTTATTTCCATGATGCTACCAGAGTCTACTTAATTTTGGAATATGCACCCCTCGGAGCTGTCTATAGAGAACTTCAGAAACTGTCAAAGTTTGATGAGCAGAGAACTGCCACGGTGAGTTTTCATTTACTGTCCAGACTAATTCTGTTTACTCTACACCTGTCCTACATAGCGCTATACCTTTCATTATATAATAGAGGGGGCTTTGTTCCATGGAAAGCTAGCTTAATACAGGGGTCCCTAACCTCTGGGATCTAATGCCTGATGATCTGGGATCAGGCTGATGTAATAATAATAGAAATAAAGCACACAATAAATGTAATACACTTGAATCATCCTGAAACCATCTGCCCTACCCCAGGTCTGTGGAAAAATTATCTTCCACAAAATTGGTCCCTGGTGCCAAAAAGGTTGGGGACCACTGGCTTCATAGGATCAAATATTTGAAATGGGAAAATCAGAGTAGCTTAGGTGTACCTTATATACAGATAAAATCAAGTACCAAATGAAATCTTGTGGTTGGTTTTAACAGCTGTTTCTTTGGAAATATATATAAATAGTTACCCTGTTTAAAAAGAGAAGAATGTATTTTTTATTAGTTTTAGATTTACAGAACAATTGAAGACAGTGCAGACTTACTTTTCCCATGCACATCTGACTTCTATTACTATTTTGTATCTGTGTGGTACAACTGTTATAACTAATGGACCACTAGTACATAACTATTGACTGAAATCCACACGTACATTCAGATTTCCTTTGTTTCTCATGATTAGATTAGGGTCATGGGTTTGGGGAGGAAGGTAAGAGGTGAAATGCATTCTCTAAGGATACAAGCTGCTGACCTGACTCATCTCCAGGTGTTGGTCTTGACCACCTGGCTGGGGTAGTGTTTGTCAGGCGTCTCCTCTGTAGAGTTACTCTCTCTCCCTTTTCAGAGGAACAGCTCTCCTACAGGGCAGGGTATCGACATACATTATTTGGAACTTTGTACCACAGAGCTCTCTTTTCACCCTTATTGATTTACTCAAATATTTATGAATATGGGCTCAGATATGTTATACTTTGAGGATAATCTAATAGCACTTTGCTTTCATTGTTCGTTCCAGATTTGGCCACGGGTGCTCTTTTACACAGGGCCTGTGTCCTTCTGACTTGCCCCCATCAATGTGGGGAGTGTGGGCCTGTGTTTTCTTTAAAAGCACTTTCTGTTTGTCGGTGCTATAAGATGCTCCAGTTTCGTCTTATACATTTTCTAAGTCTTAGAATTCATTATTTCTCCAAGGAGCTTTGCTTCCTTTTAATGGAAAATGTTATTAGAAGCCTTGATCTGGGTGCTGGATGTGCTCATTGCTACTCTTACTACTTCTGGGCTTTCAGCTGAAAGAGAGCATTGAGATATGTGTATTGTAACCTCGGTATTTGCATGTATCTAAAAGTATTTATAATTATCCATCTGTATCTATAGTAAACATGAGTCCGTTATCACATGGATCATTTTACCTTCCTCCCTTGCTTATCGTAACCTCCACTCCAACACCAAGAAACTTGGATTCCAGCATAGGCCATCCGTTTATCCAATTCCAGTGTTCATGTGTAGTGGTGTCAGAATTGTTAACCAGTTACTCCCGTGGGAAACAACCGTATGCATTTGAGGTTCATCTGTATCCTCTCAGGGTCTGATGGTTCATTTCTCTCTACTGGTGAATAATTCTCCATCATATGGCTCTACCTTGGTTTATTGCTTCATCTGTTGAAGGGCGTCTTGGTTGCTTCTAGTCTTTGATTACGAGTAAAGCTGCTATAAACAGTTGCATGCGGCTTTTTGTGGGACACAAGTTTTCATATCTGCTGGGTAAATACCTAGGGGTGTGCTTGCTGGCTTGTCTGGTGAGTCTACGTTTAGCTTTGTAGAAACTGTCAGCAGTCTTCTGCAGTGGGGATGCCTACCATCTGTGCATTCCCACCCACGCATGAGAGTGCCATGCGTGGCAGCAAGTGGTGCTGTTCCGCTTTTTTCAGTCTTCCCAGTAGGTGTACAGTGCTGTCTCATCGCTTTAATTTGCAGTTCTCTAATGACCTACAAGGTTCAGCATCTTTTCAGGTGTTTACTTTCCATCTCTATAGCATCTCTGAGGTCTGTTCAGACCTTTGAAAGTGAAAGTCACTCAGTCATGTCCGACTCTGCGACTCCATGGACTATACAATATAGTAGACTGTTCTGTATAGTCCATGGAATTCTCCAGGCCAGAATACTGGAGTAGGTAGCCTTCCCTTCTCCAGGGGATCTTCCCAATCCAGGGGTTGAACCCAGGTTCAGACCTTTGGCCCATTAAAAATTTTGTTGTTGTTGTTGTCTTACTGAGTTTTAAGAATTCCGGTGTATTTGTGATATGAGTCCTTTATCACATGTTTTACAAACATTTTCTCCCAGTCTGTGGCTTGTTCTTTTCCTTCTCTTAACTGTGTCTTTCAAGGGCAGACATTTTTTAATCTTAAAATCCAACATATCAGGTTTTTGTTTTGCCTTTTTCTTTTTTTCCCGTGGATTGTACTCTTCTTTATTAATGTGAAAACTGTTTGAAGAAGTTGTCTTAATTTGGGCTGTTTTTTGTTGAATTAGCAGATGAAGGGCCTGTAGAATGGTGGTTACATTGTTCTGTTTCTTGGTGGAGGTCTCTGGGTAGTATGTACACTTATCTTTTTGGCATTGATCTAAATGGCATTAAATTCAAGTGGTTTTACTTTTATCTTCTGCTGAAATCACAGCACTGTTGGTGAATGACCCCTCTGGTCCTCTCTGTGCAATGAGGACATACTATTTCAACTTAAATATTTGCCCTTTGGATAAGTAGAAATCTATTTTATTTGCTTTTTAAATATTAACTAGCCAAGCTAGTTTCTTATTTGATTGGCAAGTAATGTTTGTACTCAGTTTTCTTCAATCCAGTGGAGTTTACTTTGATATAAACAGATAGCTTCTTGAAAGGAAGTAAAAGATTGGTTCTTTCTAGATTCCTTAATAGTTTATATACACAAACACACACCTGTTTTTCTTTTCTGATTAATTAAAACTAGTTCTGGAGAAGTGTTAGGGACCTTTATACATAATCCGTAATCTTAATGTGGGTGTGTGGAGGGGGTGGATGCAGAGAGCGCTGGTTCCTGCCGGGTTTGAGCAGGGGCAGCCTGTTGTCCTCTGGAATCGTACTGTATCACCCACTTTGGTGCAGGAGACGAGCTTTCTTTGCCTTTGCTTTTAGTTTATTTATAGTTTACTTAAGTGTGTGGTCTAAATTTTGGTCTCTGCCTTTTGGCTGAAAGCAATGAAAGATGTCCTTTCTGATGATAACATCTGGTTTCTACCCCTTCATTTGGTAAACCTTTTTGGTATAACATAATGTTCAGTCCTGTTTAGAATTACTTTTTGAGAAACCAACACTTCTCAAATGTCAGTCAGAACTAAATATATTCTTTCAACTTACTAGAAAACAATTCTCATTTACATGTTAAAGCAAATCCTGGGCTTACTTGCCAGATCTTTTAATTGAAATGGAAACAGAACGAATGAAAGGACTGACTGGCTTGTGTACCTGAACCTGACGAATGAATTAGTATATTGTGTGCCCCTTAACTTAACCCGCTACTTAACATGCCAGAACATCTGCTTTTAGTTTATTGTTCAGGATTATTTTCCTCTGATGCTCTTAGAGTAAGTTTATAGCTTCAAACAAACCCTTTTGTTGTAATTTTGCCTTAGTTTTAAAAATGGGAATGGACTATACTTTAATGGTCCTATACTTTAAATTAGTTTTTCTTTTTTAAGAATGTTAAAAATTGTTCACAGCTCTGACTCCCTCATTTGTACCAGTTTTTCAATATTGTCATAATTCATGGCTTCCGGGCCATAGATTGCCAGGTGGGGATGTAGTGGTACCTTGCTGGTCTGCATTCTTTTGGTGTCGCACCTGCTATGTTAGCAAATAACCTAGCACAGAGTCACTTGTACTTCATGCTGAACACTAAATTGGTTTGTTTTCTCGTGGAGTCATCCACTGTCTCTAGTTTTTGCTTTCAAATCTACAAAACATGTTAAAATCTATGTTGAGTTTCCTTTTAGAAGAGATGTCTAAAATTAACTTGTGTTATATAAATGTAAAACAGGTTTCCAATATTTTTTGTTTTAATAGTATATCACAGAATTGGCAAATGCCTTGTCTTACTGTCATTCCAAGAGAGTTATTCACAGAGACATTAAGCCAGAGAACCTGCTCCTTGGATCAGCTGGAGAGCTTAAGATCGCAGATTTTGGGTGGTCGGTACATGCCCCATCCTCCAGGTATGTAACTTCAGAGATGGAACTTGTTTGCTTGGTTTAGCAAAAGCCTGGGGGCTAATGAGCTGAATAAGTAAAATGTTTACCATAAGTAAACATAAGCATAGATGTTGTGGGCAGTTGGGTCAGGTAACTGACACACATGCTTTGTAGTAATTTAGGCCAGGCAGGAAACTAGTGTCTTCAAGATCATTTTTACTGTGCAGCCATTTGTGGATGTTGATCCTGGGGTTAAAGATGCATACTATCCTTAGAGGCCAGTGAAGGGGACAAATAGGCAAAAGATATGACAGGTGTATCACAGGATGAAATGCAGTGTGCAGAGGGGGAATAATACCTCACTGCCTGTGGGAGGGAAACGCCACCGCTTCCTGGGCCAGGAGACACGAGTTCTACAAGTTCTGAGGGCAGCACCTGCAGAGCTCTAGAACTGAGAGCTTAAAGGAACCAAACTAGTTTGGATGGAACTTTCAGGGTGGTGGTTAAAGATTTTTTGGTCTGCTCCTGTCAACAGAGCAGTCCTTTCCTATCCCCTCTTAAAGAAGAGAGATCAACCTAATGAAACAATTTAAGTGAACTTTGCAAACAGAGCTAAAATTTTCTCCTGTTTTTAAGTTGGGTTTCAATGAGCTTTTGAAACCATGTGTGAAGTAGGGCAATTCAAAGCATACATCTACTGCTAAGAGTTTGTCAGCTTTGGGGTAGGTCTTAAAAAAATTATAACCAGATTACTTTAAAGCCAGTTAAAAAAAACTGTGTAGTCCAGAATGGGTGCTGTTGAGTGTGAGATTTGTTTTTGATACAGATCACTCCTAATTGTTTCCAGCAAGGCACTGAATCTGCTGTTGCAGTCTCTTTTTGTTTTTTGGGGAAAAAAAATCTGGTTGTCACAAGTGGGAGCTGTTGGCCTCTGGTGAGGCAAACAGCAATGGCTGTAGCCTCACAGGGCTGAGCTGGACCTTGGCCCACCCAGTGGTGTCATCACAACAGGAAAGATGGTTGATCCTTTTCTAAAGAGGATATTATATAAAATGTTGGTCACTTGGCCCGGCTTCCCATACTGGTTAACTGTAGGAGCTCTCAGATTACTGTGCTGTCTTTTGAGGCTCTTGATCTGGGCCTTCTCCCGAATCCAGTGGTGATGAGAGGCTAGGAGTCTACAGCAGCAGCTCCTTTAGGCGAGTGAACATTTGTGCGTTTGCTGGGCACCAGCGGCGTCAAAGAATAACTAGTACAAGGCAGCAAAATCTGCCTAGCCTTTGCTCCTGTTTTGATGTCTGTTTCCAACCTCTGTTATAAAAACAGACACGCTGAATTGATCACCTGCCTATTCAGTGCCTACACTCCCAACAGTTGTTAACATTTTACCATGTTGAGTGTGTCTACGTTTCGGTGAACCTTCAAAAATAAGTGACAGACAGCATGCTTCATCCTTTGAGTGCTTCAGTAGTAGGCACGTCCTAAAAATAAGGACATTGTCCTGTATAATCACAACCATTATCACACCGAAGAAACCCAGTCTTGTTAATATCTACTATTTCGTCCATGTTCAAATTTCCCTAGTTGTTCATACAGTTTTATAGTGGTGATACTTTAAATCTTATATATCATTTAAGGAAGTTCTGGAATTAGACATATTTGGGGTGCCACATGATTGCTAGCTGTGAGGTCTGGTACAGCACCCCGTCTAAAAACGGATTTATAATACCACCTGCTTTGTAGCACAGGAGCTAGCCTAGGAAAAGCGCTCAGTGTTAGAGGAATGGTTGGTGACTTTGAGCAGCTGTTGTGATAACAGAAACAGTAGCACGTCAACCTGAGCCTGCCTGTTTTCAGGAGGACCACCCTCTGCGGCACGCTGGACTATCTGCCCCCTGAGATGATTGAGGGCCGGATGCATGATGAGAAAGTGGACCTCTGGAGCCTTGGGGTGCTTTGCTATGAGTTCCTCGTCGGCAAGCCTCCTTTTGAGGCAGACACATACCAGGAGACCTACAGAAGAATATCACGGGTAAGGTCTCACTACAAAGGGACCCATCGTTCTGTTAGAATTCCTTCCTTATCAACCTTGACAGGAGGCTATGATCTGAGTATTTCTCGTGTTCTCTCTGAGCCACGTTGGTGACTCTTGTCACTTTGTGTACTCATCCAGGTGGAATTCACATTCCCTGACTGTGTGCCCGAGGGAGCCAGGGACCTCATTTCAAGACTTTTGAAGCACAACCCCAGCCAGAGGCCCACCCTCAAAGAAGTACTTGAACACCCCTGGATCACAGCCAACTCAAAACCATCAAGTTGTCAGAAAAAAGAATCAACTAGCAAACAGTCTTAATCTTTGCAGGCAGAGATCCTTAGGCCAGGGCTGCCTTGTCCTGGAGCAGGCTGCTGGAGTGTCTCCCTGTGGCCTGCCCGCCATCGAGACTCTAAAGGACATGCTGCTGATGAGCAGGCAGTGCTTGGAGTCCCACTTCCATAGACACGACACTCTCCAGCAGTGGGAGCAGCCATGAGAAATCGTGCTAATAACTTCACTGGTTATAGAATCAATCTGGAGGCAGGGTTTGAGGGCAGCCACCCCGCAGCCTGTTTGGAGTAAGGCGTCCTTGTGGAAGACAGACTCAGAGCCTGGCTGTGGGGAAGGGGGTCATGCCTAGTCCTGCCTCGACCCTTGAAACACTGTGCAATAACCTTCCCAGTCCTGTGTGTGTGTAACTTATCGGGTGGCCCAGTCTGGTAACGCTGTCAGAATGAACATGTGATTCTTCCTTTTAAATGTTAAAATAAAGACTTTTGTATAGACTTGCATCTTTACCTCCACAGCATCCCTTCAAGACTGTTCGGTGTCTGTCCAGCACCCCAACTTGGCCTGCTTGTGGGTCCTCAGTCACTCATCTGGTGAGATTGAGGCAGGAGCATGGGCTCGCCTCAGTCTTAGGGCACAGGGGTGTCTCAGCCCTTTCTAAATGGTAAAGCCTTATTTTCTCTCATGGTGTTGGTGTTTTTATAAAGTTCTCACATGTGTAACCTTGACATTACAGTGCATCTCCCAGGAGTTCACATTTGACAGACACTTTGAGAAATGCCGGGCTAATCACTAGGTGGTGGTGGGGAGGGGGGAGATCGGAAGGCATACAGATATATGGGCCTTCCTGCATTCCCTTCCTTCCTTCATCCCTCCTCCTACACTCCTGGGGGCAGGGGAGGGAGGAAGAGTCAAGCAGCAGGCACGTTGTGATGGGTTAGGGAACAGAAAAGCGGAGCAGGGCCCAGGGGAAGGAGCATCTCAGTTGGGCTTGAAAGACAGGATTTAAAGTTTAGAGGCAGGTGTGGCTAGAGGTCCTTGCAGCCTGAGGGAGGGGCCTGCAGGAAATGTGGCCCATTGGTGGGGGGAACTGGAAGTGGGGTGCTCTGCTGGGGAACACCAGGAGTAGGTGTGAGGGCAGCCAGCACCCTCCACTGTCCCTGGTGCCCCCGAGCCTTGGTCCCCATCCTGGGCAGTGGACATTCACCCTTGTGCATGACCACAGCCCCCTGGAGTCCTCATCCTGGGGAGTCACCTGCCCAGTCGGCAACAGCTCACAGAAGTGAGTGATCCCAGCACGGCATGGGGGCTGCTGGGGGTTCACTAGAGCTGCAGGTGGTCTGGCTGGACAGAGGGGAGGGGTCAACCATCCATGTCCACACCCGCCCACTTCTGGGCTCTGACCGTGTTCTCGACAGCATGGTGAGGAGTTCCACGTGTTGGGTGAGCCAGCTCTTGGCAACCTAATTTTGCCAGTATGGCCCTCAGTCTTGATTCTGTGGTCGAAGTGTTCACCCAGCCGGACCCCCTCCCTAGCTGAACTGGGGTCTGGGTGCTGCCAGTGTTTAAAGTGGTTCATACAAGTGGACACTGCTGCCCCCTCAGTACAGCTGGCTAGAGCTTCCCCTTACCCTGGTCACCTGGTCCCCATGGGACACCCTAGAGTTCAGGCATCTGTGTCAACTTGAAACCCGTCTACAGATAAGTCTGCTTGCAGTCCACGGGTAATTCTTTTCTCCAGCTGTTCAGTCTCAGCCTAGAAATGAGTTGCCGTGACGAGCTGGTCTCTCCCATTTTTGGTCTCAGGTTCTATGTGCTCCTATCACGTAAAATTATGTATTTCTAGCTGCCAACACCTGTGTGTCAACCAAGATGGTGAATTTGATCATGATGAAGACAAAGGTGGAAGTGTTGAACTTACTGAGAACTAGGAAAGGAAATAAGATTTTGTGGCCTATTTTCAACGCAAGAGGCAGACAGAGATCAGGAATGTCCACACAGAAAGAAGTGCTATACACTTCCAGGGCAGAGTTGGCAAAGTAGTCATAGAAACATCAAAACAAGTGGGTAAAACTGCAGTGTCTGATTGCCTTGGGACAAAGGAACTTCCAGTTCCCATAGTCTTGAGCTTTATATCCCAAAGTAGTAGTTCATCCATCTACCCCAGTGGCGGTCAACATGACATGACTAACCCCACCAGGGCTATTAGCTAAGCCACATTTCCCCCAGACAATCCCACACAGTCCCAGAAAAGAGCTCACTGGAACAGGGCTGCATTAGCAAACTAGTCACATGCAGTGCTGGGTTGTCACTGGCAGCGGTGATGGCTTACCACAAGAGGAGTAACAGGTTCTGCACAAACTTTACAAATATGTTTATTTGTTTCGTGGAATTTAAGCTGCTCATTTTGTCAGATTAAAAAATTAGAGGTGAACAATGGCTTACATTTCTAAAATAGATCATCAGTTCTATTCCCCTAGTTCCATAAAAACAAGGTAAATACAAGCGATCTGTACATCTTGCTGGTGAATTCACATAATGCTCTAGTTCCCTGATCCTTTGACTTTCTCTCCTCTAGTTACTCTGTTCTGTTTTGACCACTGGCCACAGGAGTGGAGTGGCGTTGGGGCTTAGAAGTGAACGCTATGGCTATTTGGTATGATAATTTATTGCTTGCCCTTTCAGTCCACTCTCATTTCTCCAAACACAGAATCAAAGTTTGAGATTTAAGCCCTTAAACTTGGAGGAATCCCTGCGGGCTTTTTTGCATAGGCATTACTCAGGATCTGAATGGGTAGGGAGGCCGATGTGGAAGGTGGTTAGGAGCCCAAAGCTAACTGTTCCCATAGAGACAGCAACACAGAAGTGCTGGTCCTGCCCTCAAAAGGAATTACCTAGCCCTGGCGTCTTCATTTTGTTCTACTGTGTCCATGGTCTTTGGAATTAGGCCCCAGAAAGACAGTTCCAACTTTAAATGGCTAAAACTTCTTGGCAATGGGCTAATTGCTTTAAAAGGGGAGAAAACATCCGATACACTTTAAAGACCTTGCAACTGGAGACTCTGTCCCATGAAGATACTTTTAAAAGTTAACTGAAATAACTGATTGATGTGGATTACTAAGGTCTAACTGGGAAAATGTCAATAGTCAGAGCTCAGTAAAACCAGGATGATCAGTTTACAGTTGCTTTAGTTTTCTGATTGTCACAAGTGTAGTTAATCAAACCAAAAAACTAAAATAAAATCTGGGAGCTAGAAAGATAAACACAACCCCTCATCCATGGCAGAGGGACAGACCGGTTACACTGGGGTTCCTGGGCTTGGAGCAGGTGCCCTGCAGGAACCTGGCCTGGGGGGGGCAGCTGTCAGGGATGCTGAAGCCTACCAGAAGACATTGCTTCTCTGTTGCCTGCTTCTGACTATTCTGCAGAGAAAGTCTCAATTTGAGTGTGTGCGCTTTGATTTCTATTCTTTTTTTTTTTTTTTTGATTTCTGTTCTTAAATGTCCCTAACAGAGACTGTGGGGTCTCAGGTCACACCCCCTTTATCTGGTAAACTGGCTCCATCCCTCCCCCACTTGTATTATTACTGTATTATATATTTTGTAGTTGCCTTATTTACAGCAACTGCTAGTAACTTTCCTTTTTAGTGATACAAAATCTTTTTTTATACACATAATTTTAACTCAATTAAAAAACAGAAGTAGTAACTCAGTGTAAACATTGTGACAGTGATTCAGGAATGTCTGAAGTCTGAGACAGGGTGAGTTAGGCCAAGACTGTCTCAGCTTTCCGTATATATGCAGCGGAGCCAACTGATGCCATTACAATTGGGCAAAGTTTCCGTTTTTTACCTAAAGAGACAAATGATTCTGACCTACTTTAATTATGAAATTTGCGAAAAACCAGCTGAGGCAGGCTCTACTTGTCCAGATTTGAAGATGTTTGGGAATCAATGAAACATACCAGAAATACTTGTTTGTTCCTTTTCCCCAAACAAGTGTAATGAATGTCAAAGTGTTGATGCTAACTTAGATCCTGATGACACGTTTGGAAGTCCTCAATTCTGCTCCATTAATTGTAGCACTGGACTCCGTTTTGCACAGTATTGCATATTAAACTGCAGGCAGCCTGACAAGTATGGGAGGAAGGGGAATTTTAAAAATCAGCGTAATGAATCACTACCCTTTCAGAATTTGAGCAAAGAGGAACCCCTGAGGCTCTTGCAGGCAGACCCTCACCAATGGTCTTCTGGAAGGAACATTTCCTGGCTGACAGTTTTGTCTGAGATGACAACTCATTGGTGGTGTTCTGCTGACATTTTTTGAGTATGCAGACAAGCCCTGTGATGAATAGCATTACCCAAACTTTAAAGCAGAGAAACTACAATGATTTGAAACCCTGAATTTTTGCTGGCAAAAGTAAATCCTATTCATGAGAATGCAACAATTAGCCCCTGCTACCCACCCACCACAAAACCTACATCCTAAAACCAATCTAGCATGTGTCATTTAAAAGAAATAGGTTTTCAGGCCCACAGTTGACGAGTTCATCAAGGCTTTGCCGCTGGAGGTTTAAAAATTCCCACTTTCCGAAAGTATCTGACAATCAAGGGCACAGAAACTAAGGTAATACTGATCCTCACGGGTGCGAACAGCTTGTGGATGGCATAGGCCACCACAAACGTGCTTGTACCGGCTGCCATTTTCGACTGGACCAGTGACTCTTTAAAGCCGAGTTTAAGCAGGACGGTTGACATGTCCACACCACTGGAGGGGAGAGAGGCAGACAGACAAACACAGAAACACAAAAGATATTTACTACAGCAAGGGACTAAGTTAAGCACTCAATTTGGCTATGAGATTTACAGTGTTTTTTTTTTTTTTAAATGTAATAAAAGTAGCTAGGTGAATACTAAGTTTTAGGAAGAAAGTTCTTATTCCCAAAGACTTACATGATAGCAAAAAAACAAATACCTATTACTGTCCCAATCTTACCTTGAAATAACCATGTAAAACATTCCCAAGGAGATTAATGAGATTCCAATGTGCAGTGACACTCCCACGGCACCATATTCTTGAAAAATCTTTTTCAGCTGCTGCGACTTGCTTAGCTTTTTCTCCTCTGTGCCCTTGATGTTGCTGCCTGTGGTTGCAGTGATTTTGCTGGGGTCCTGCACACACACCAAAGAAAGGGAGACACTTGAGGGCAGGAGCAAGGATGTAAGTGGTCATCACCACATCACCAACTTCAGAATCATGCGATATTCTGCTCTTTCTTGTAATGAGAGATGAGTTCCTCTCTTTCTTCATCTACTGCTACTGCTGCTAAGTTGCATCAGTCGTGTCTGACTCTGTGCGACCCCATAGACGGCAGCCCACCAGGCTCCGCCGTCCCTGGCATTCTCCAGGCAGCAACACTGGAGTGGGCTGTCATTTCCTTCTCCAATGCATGAAAGTGAAAAGTGAAAGTGAAGTTGCTCAGTCGTGTCTGACTCTTAGTGACCCCATGGACTGCAGCCCACTAGGCTCCTCCATCCATGGGATTTGCCAGGCAAGAGTACTGGAGTGGGGTGCCACTGCCTTCTGCATCAGCTGAGGCAAATGCTACGCCACTGAGTGCACTGAAGGGCTGGGTACCACATGTGATGGGCAAAACGATGGCCCCAAAGATGTCAAGTTCCTAGTCCCCGGAACCTGTGAATATGTGACCTTATGTGGCAAAACGGTTTTGCAGGTAGGATTCAGTTAAGGATCCTAAGATGGGTAAATCATCCTGGATCTTCTGAGTGGGACCAATGTGATCACAAGGGTCCTTGTAAGTGGAGGGAGGGAGACAGCAGGGTCAGAGAAGCTGACATGAAGACAGAAGCAGAGTCAGATGTGCAGAGGTTGGTGCTACTCCCTCTGAAGATGGAGGAAAGGGGCAAGCCAAGGGATGCAGGCACCTCTAGAAGCTGGAAAAGACAGGAAATGGCTTTCCTGGCGACTCAGATAGTAAAGAATCTGCCTGCAATGCAGAAGACCCAGGTTCAATCCCTGGGTCAGGAAGATCCTCTGGAGAAGAAATGGCAACCCAATATTCTTGCCTGGAAAATCTCATAGACAGAGAGAAGCCTGGTGGGCTACATAGAGTCCATGGGGTCACAAGAGTCAGACATGACTTAGGGACTACACCACCACCACCAGAGCAGTTGGAAGGACCCAGCCCCGCTGATGCACTGAGTTTAGCCCCCATGAGACCTCATGGGCTTCTGACCTCCTTGACTGTAAGAAAACAAATGGGTGTTGTCTTATGCACATGACAACCAGGCTAGACTCTACAAGACAGTGGGTGTGAAATAAATGAGAGCAGAAGCTATGAAGCTACTTTTGGAATCAAGATTTACCCCTGAGATCTGAATGGATAAAGGGAGAGGGCTAGTTCCCAGGCCATAAATGCAGCATTGGGGGTTTGCAGAGAAATTATTTACTGTGTAGGGTGTCCATTAACATTTATTGAGCATCTACAAGGCCTGGAAAGTTTAAGAGAAACAAAAACAACAATATTGGATTAAAAAGACAAAACTCCTCCTCCACGTGGAGAGTGCTTTTTCATCAAAGGATTGCTTCAGTTCTCACGACAGACCTCACAGAGCTCTTCTCAAGGACAGGATCTGGGTCAGTCAGCTCCAGTTATGGACTTTGAAGCGGAGGCCATTTCCTTATATTTTTAGAACATGCGGGGGCTCAGGCATACCTCAAAAGCTGGCAAGGCAGGGGTTGGGGGGTAGGGACAATGACATGCATCACGGAGACCCCAGGAATGAAATTAATGTCTGGATACCCAGATATCCAAAGAAGCAGCCTCCAAACCGAACGAGGCAGCGGTCCTCCCAGCCCCTGCCCTGGAGGCATAGGTGGCCGCCGGGTTTCCTCTCTGGTCAGCCTGTGTGTCCAAGGGAGGGCACTGGGAGCGAGAAGTGGTCCAAACCCCCGCATGACATCAGCTGGGCCCTGCTGACACCTCACCTCGGGTGGTGACCCAGATGTGTGTCTCCCTGAACTCAGAGCTGGCGCATCTGCCTTGGCCGTGATGTCCACGGTCACACATCCACAACACGTCTGGACGAGTTCCTGACCCACTCCCACCCACGTGCTCCTCTTCAGGTCACAGCTGTCCCTGTTTCAGCAAACCTCATCCTCCCGGATGCTCTGCCCGAAACCCAAGTCACTGACTCCCCTGTTTACACCCGACAACCAGCCATCAGCCCACCCCACCAAGTCCAAACTCAACCCACCTCCCCTCCCCTCCACTCCCCACCCAACATTCCTATCACCCTGGCCCAAGCTTCTAGCCTCACCCCTGGGTGACTGCGATGGCTTCCTCCCAGCTGTCCCCCAATCCCACCTTTGACCCCTCAACAGAGTGGCCAGAGAGAACCTGTGAAATCCAGGGTGGGATTACAGCACCGCCCCGCCTCAGAGGCCTCCTGGAAGCTAAAGTAGTCTGTGCACTAGCCCCCCTGGCCCTCCAGACACCAACCCCCACCACCACCACCCTTCTCCTTCCTGCGTCCCATTCCAGCCGCCTAGCTTCTTTGCTGCTTTAAGGAGGACAGGCCAGGCCCGACAGGCCCTGGCATCTGCTGCTCCATCTGCCAGGAAGTTTTTCCCCAGAGGGCCTCATGGCGCTGCCTCCAGATCTTTATCCAGCACCACTGCAGGGAGGCCCTCCTGGACTGCTCTCTTTAAAACCAAGAGCCCCTCAGCCTGTGGTTCCTGTGCGTTTCCCTCCATCCTGACTTCATCATGCATTTCCTCTTCCTCCCCAGGGAGGGGCCCATCCACTTTGGAAATGGTTTTGCCCACATGGAAATTACAAACTGTTAAGTCCACCTTAACGTTTGAAGTATACAGTTGCATGGTTCAAACATGTGTCTGCCATTGTGCAGTCATCACCAGGGTCTAATTCTGGAAGATTTTCGCCACTCGACTGCAGTTACTCCCCATTCCCCTCTCCCCCATCTTGCCAGCGGGGAATGGAGACCCCAAGCTCCTTTCTGTCTATGGATTTGCCCATTCTGGATGTTTTTATTGTGAACAGGATCATGCAACACGGGCCTTTTGTGACTGGCTTCCACTACAGACTGAATGTTTGTGGAATTCACCTCCCCTCCACCAAATTCACACAATGAAACCGAATCCCCACCCTGATGGTATTTGGAGGTGGGAGGTGACTAGGTCAGGAGAGTGAAGCCCTCATGAATGCAATCAGGGCTCTTATAAAATAGACCCCAGAGGGCTACTTTATCCCTTCTAACATGTGAGGACACAGCAAGAGGACAGAAGACAGTTGGCAATGAACCAGGAAGCACACCCTCACCAGACACTGAATCTGTGTGTCTTGACCTTGGGTTTCCAGCCTCCTGGGCTGTGAGAAATGAATGTTTGCTGTTTAAGCCACCTGTGCTTGCGTGCTCAGTCACTTCAGTCATGTCTGATGCTTTGCGACCCTATGGTCTGTAACCTGCCAGGTTCCACTGGCCCTGGGATTTGCCAGGCAAGAATATTGGAGTGGGTTGCCAATTCCTCCTTCAGGGGATCTTCCCAACCCAGGGATCGAACCCCTATCTCTTATGTCTCCTCCACTGGCAGGCGGGTTCTTTACCACTAGCACCACCTGGGAAGCCCTTAAGCCGCCCAGTCTATGGTATTTTTGTTATAGCAGCCTGAACAGACTACCGCAGCTTTTTCCACTTATCATCATATTTTCAAGGGTCATCCACATTGTAGCAGGTATCCAACTTCATTCCTTTTTATGAAGTAGAATTTGATTCAATTGAAATACAAAGTACGGATTCTAAAATTTAGCCTGCGGGCTAAGCTAGGAGCCACAGCACATTTTTGCTCTACAAAGACTGTCTGCTGTGTCTGGGTGTGTTGTTGTGCCTGGAAACCTCTGGGGCAGGCTCTCACCCTGGCTTCATGCAGGACAGGAGGGCCTGGCTCTGGGTCAGCTGCCAGAATGACAAAGTGTACATGCTGCAGGTTTGTGGAAGGTAAGGTACAAAAGCAGGCCATCTTATTGTCCCCAGAGGAAGGAAGGAAGGTTCAGTGAAGAGCCACATTCTGGGCACGGCAATGAGGCGGTGGAATTCAGTCTTGGATTGAAACTTGCTCAGAATTGGGACTTCCCTGGTGGCCCAGGGGTTAGGACACCTTGCTTTTACTGCTGAGGGGGAGGGCTTAATCCCTGGTTGGGGAACTAAGATCCTTCAAGTCATGCGGCCAAAAGAAAACAAAATTTGCCCAGAGTCATCCTTGATTTATAATCATACGCAACAGCTACTCATTTGCCCCCCTTCTCCCAAAAGCTGGTACAAAACTCAGATTTATGAGTTAAGAGTCTTTTCACTACCTCCCAATTGAAAGAGCATCTCTTTTCTTCCCAAACTGCAGTTAGGACTGAAAACACACACACATACACACACACACACTCTCACACACGCGCCCCCCCAAACACCTGGAAGCTTTCACCCTGGAATTAAATTTCAGTACCATTAAAGGCTGTTCTGTCCCTGGGAATTAAGCGTTAAGGCCTTAAGGGTGAGGATGAACTGTATTTTCTCACAGCCTTTAGCTTTGACTTCTGCGGGGGGTTTTCAGACTTATGAAAACAAACACTTAAAAAAAGGGGTGGTGGTGGGTGGTTTGGTCACTCAGTTATGTCTGACTTCTGCAACCCCATGGACTGTAGCTTGCCAGGCTTCTCTGTCCATGGGTTTCTCCAGGCAAGAATACTGGAGCAGGTTGCTGTTTCCTCCTCCAGGAGATCTTTCTGACCTAGGTATCAAATCCTAGGTCTCCTGCATTGCAGGCAGATTCTTTACCGCTGAGCCAGTATTCGTTTATGGAGTCCCAGATACTGATTCTGATAGGCAGGAAAGCCTATCATGTTTTGAAAGGTTTTAGGAAAACCATGAGTGTCCTCAGGAGAGGCCACTTCTGTTGAGCCAGCCACCGAGGTTAGCACTTTAAAGGTTTTATAAAAACCCTCACGACCTCATGATGTGGGTACCTCTGTCACTTCTACTTTGACAGATGGGAGACCGGGGCTTTGGGGTGAAGCTGCGAGCTGGCTGGCAGTGCCCAGACTGGGTTCTGCACTACAGACTCCCCTTCTTGTCCCCCAAGAGTTGAACATTCCTAGAGGAAAAGTCTGTTTCAGAACCTCAGGACTCTGCAGGGGAGAAGGAAAACTGTCTTCAGCCTCCCTTGTTGGGCCAGCACCCACGCTCCCAGTTCTCCAACGTTCACCAGCCGGAATGGCCGCTGGGAGCTCAGGCTCTTTCTGATAAACAGGTCCCCACCCGCCTTTTGGCTGCGGAGGAAGTGCCCCAGATGGGAGGGCTGCCGGGCGCTGATAGGATGGCTCCCAGAGCCCAACCATGTCCTGGGGCGGATGACGATGGGTGGAAGCCCTTTTCATTCCCACCCCGACACTTGGCCTGACAGAACCTCATTCCGCCCCATCTGTCCACTCACAGGACGGGGCGGAGCTGCCACTCTCTCTCTCTCCCTCCCTCTTCTGTGCAACCTCTGTTTTGGCAAATGGCCTTTTGGCCAAAAAAGAAAAATAAAAAGGCAGCCAGACTTCCAGCTACAGAATAACAAGTATCTATTGCCAGACAACGGGAGGGACAAAATATTCAGACACATGGGCAATTTCCTGTTGGCTGGTGACAAGGTTAGTTTTTAACTTTCTAGAGTTAGATTTTTTTTTCAACATGGACAATTTACTTCCTTTTATTTTGGAAATCTCTTTAATCATTGTGAATCATGTATTTTTCTTCCTAAGCCTGGAGGAGATGAAAGAGGTTAAAATAAAAGGAATTTATGAAGAGGTGACCTGCAAGGAATAGGAATCTTTCAAACATTCATTTCTTGCTGAGATATCACCTTAAAAACCTGTGATATACTCTTAGTTGCTGCCCTGGTTGCAAATAACTTCGTACCTCCCCTGGTGTCTGTTTTTTAGATAAAAGTGCTTTCATATACTTGTGGATGACTTGGCTCTCCGAGCCCCAGCCTTCTCCTCATCTCCCAGTTCCCCCTCACATGCTGCCTTTCAGCGAGTCAGAGCGGTGCCAACCCAGAGCAGCACTCACAAAGAAGTGAAGAACAGTTCTTAAGAGCAAAAGCCTTGGAACCAGACTGGTTTGGATCCCAGTTCTGACAGGTAATCACTGTGTTTCTCAGAGAGTTACTCAACCTCTCTGGGCTTACGTAAAGATAATAGTATTGCTTATGTCTCAGGGTTGTTGTGAGGATTACATGAATTGATATTTTCAAAGTACTCAGAATAGTGCCTGTTGCAAAGTAAACACAATATAGTGTTTATCAATATTATTTATCGCATGAATGAAAATAGGTGTCACTCTTAACAATCTGACCTTTTAAGCAAGATGTCTGGCTCATTCCTCAAAACTTCTCGACTCTTCTCATACAGCCTCCTTACTTTAATAAATACAGGAGTGGTGGCTGGGGTTGGGGACGGGGGGAGGGCAGCAAACCTACACACACACACACACACACACACCCCTACACAGCAAACCTACACACACACACACACACCCTACCAGTGCCAGGCTAACAAGACAGATGATCAAATCAGGGGGACATTCCATATGAGGAGAGCATAGAAGATGTACTACCACGAGGCTGAGGAGAGGCCAGTGGAGACTTCCAAGGCATCACTGGTGGTCAGGGGAGGCTTCCAGGAGGAAGGGACCGCTAGGCTGATGTATGGAGAATCACCAGGAGACAGCTGGGTGTATGCAGAGGGTGCTAGACATGTGAACATCCCCAAGCTGGGCTCAGGAGGCAAAGACAAGATCTATTGCCTGCCAGATGGCCCAGCACAAGGCAGAGAAGGAAGTTTCTCCATCTGTGGTGGAGGCATGGTAAGGTCATGAGTCAAAGGCCTATGGAACATTCAAGAAGCACTGGCTCCCAGTGGCACCATGCTCAGGCTTGCATCAGCTCATGGAATGGTCCCCCAAACTATTATTGGGAAGGTGTTATTTTTAGCCCCCTGAAAGGTCAGCAACCAGGCCTCAGAGACCTTGAGCACAGGGTGGGACAGCAACCCTGGTGAGTGGACGCAGGCAGGCTGGACCAGAGCGGCAAAGCTCCAGGCACTGCTCCTTCCAACTGAGTTCTGCATCTCCAGAAGGCACTGCTCACCACCTGTTTTCTTTAAGGAGACCCACTTCAAAATCAAACTGAAACATATTTACAGAAAGGAGCAGTCTGCATTTGCATTCTGAATGAAAACCAGTTTTCACTTACCATGCATAGAAGGCAAGTGAAGATATACACAAAGAAGTAACCCTGCGTTTCAGGCGCGAGTCTCGCCCGCAGTCTGACTGGGAGGCCTCCTCTCCTAGCAGTTAGATAAAAAGGGAGTGGCAGGAGGTACGGGGGTGGGGGTGGGGGGGTGCGGGGGCAGGTGGTGGTGCTGGTGGTGTTAGAGACAGCAGCACCCACCGAGCCTTCCTCCTCAGCCCAGCGAGGGGCCCCAGCGTGACTTCAAAGGGAACAACTCTAAGCGCCGGATGACAACGTCGATACCAAGTCCAGCCCCACCTCCAATACTCTCGGCCGCCACCACAGCGCAGGCCCAGCTTTGGGCACCTGGGATCCGTTGGAGGCTGTGACCTTGGGCATTCGCCACGCCCCCCTGAGCCTCAGTTTCCCCGGCTGTTAACTGGGAGATCGCTTCCTTGGTTTGAAGAGATTTGGGGTCTGGGGACCTGGAGGTGCTCGGTCTCAGCAGTTGCGCGTGTAAAGCTCTCAGGTAGGTGGACCCGCTATCCGGGCGCCCGGGGATCCGGGTGGGGGTGGGGAGGCTTACCTGGCGGCCCTGGTAGTTCCCGCGGGCGGCGCGCAGCAGCTGGGCGTCGGGCCTGGGCCCGAGCCGCGGCAGGAACACCGGCGGCGGGACACAGGGGGCAGCAGCGCCCAGGAGCCAGGTGGCGCGGCATCGAACCCGGGCGCCCACCCGGCCCGCGGGGCTCAGCAGCGCCAGCAGCCCGGCCATGGTGCGCAGAGCCGGGCGCTGCCCTGGCAGCAGACCGCAGGGGAAGCGGCGCGGTGGGCGGGGCCGGCGGGAGCCTGAGCCCGGAGCGGCGGGGCGGGGCCGGAGTCGTGCCCCGTCCTAGGCCCCGCCCACCTACCCCCAGCTGCAGCCAGGGCGGCGAGGGCGGGGCTGGAGCCGCGCGCGGAGTGGGCGGGGCCGGAGCTGGAACCCAGCGCCCAATGAGAGAGCTGGAGACGCGAGCTCTGTCTGACACCGGGTTAATTCCAGCCCCTAGGACCTTGACTCATCATGTTGGTCTCCAGCGAGTCGGAGGCCAGCCCAGCTCAGCCCAGATTCAAGAGTGAAGGGGTTAGATTTCTCCGACTTGATGGGAAGTGGCAAGGGCACGGGTGGCGGGGCTTGTGGAGTGGGAAATATTGTGACCATCTTTAGAAACGGCAATCTACAACAGTTTTCGACTGTTAAATGCAATAAAGATACTAATCTTTGGTCTCCATTCTGCAGAAAAAGAAACTGAGGCTTACAGAAACGAAGCCTTCCCCGAGGCCTCTTATCCTCATCCTCTTCTCCTGCCTGACCCCCTGGTAGCACTCAGAGAATAAAGCGTCTGCCTGCAATGCGGGAGACCTGGGTTCGATCCCTGGGTTGGGAAGATCCCCTGGAGAAGGAAATGGCAACCCACTCCAGTATTCCTGCCTGGAGAATCCCATGGACAGAGGAGCCTGGTGGGCTACAGTCCATGGAGTTGCAAAGAGTTGGACACGACTGAGTCACTTCATACTTCACTTCAAGGATCCAAAGTGTTTCTAGATCTTTGCTATTTTTAAGCAGGGAAAAAAAAAAATAGCACGGAGAATTGTTGCTTGGAAAACCACTGGAAAAGGTGGAGGAGTGGACATTAGACCGGGCCCCCAGGAAAGAGCAACACCAGCGGGCAAGGGGAGTGGCCCCTCAGTCACCAGCGGGAAGATAAGTGTCAGGGGCAAACTAGTGAAAAGAATGAATTTTAGAGCACATTGCCAGAGACAGTGACCCCAGGATCAGAAAGCTGCCACTGCAGCTGCCTTCCACAAAACAGGCCACTGGACACCAGAAGGCAGGGTCAGGCTGAGGCTTCTGTCACCACTAACCGTCCACACTCGTGGGCTGGCAACAGGACACCTGGATTCTGCTGCAGAAAACCCCACATCTCTGCCAACTTGTTGACCAGCAGCAAACAACCCAAGCCACAGGAGGATGCCTCTGCCTTCAAAATATTTTATGAGTGCATCCAGTTAACAGAAAGAAATTAGTACCCAGAAACCTAGCTGCAAAGGAAAATTATAGCCATTCTGACCAGAAGGTGCACAAGAAAGGGATGGGAATGCATGTGCCCAAATTCAGTACCCCGAGACCGCCCTCTAACCTGCCCCCACCTTGTCTCACTGGGTAGAACTGAGTCACATGATACTGTTAGCTGCAGGGAAGTCTGGAATTTGAGGATCCTGCAAAGAAACAGACTTGGCTTAGATCAGAGCAGGTACACTGTCCTCCTGAACACAGTTGGGATTCTATTGGCAGGGAGGTAGAGGAGGATGGCTGGGGGGATGGTATGGGGGAATGGTAATTCCAGAAAGTGGATGGGGCTGTGTGCCCATGCATGGTGGTGAGTGTCACATGGGAAGTGCACGTGTACCAGGGCGAAGGGGAACAAGTCAGTGTGTGTATGTGAGGGGGTTGAAATGGAAAGGGGGCTGGAATGCTGGAGGAAGAAGAAAGGATTTTTCCCTTCTGATGGAGGAATTACTCTGCCCCAGTTTCCAGGAGAATCTGCCTGGGGGTCCAGGGCCTCAGAGTTACTCACTGTGGCTCATTTCTGTAGGAATGTGGGAAGGTAGATCTGGCAGACAGACTGTGTTAAAATAAAAAGTTGACAATATTTAGGACAAATTGCCTCATTTTCTCCAATTACATATTCTGATTGTACCTGTGTATTTATTCCAGTTCTCTTTCTCTGTCAGATTCTGCAGTGCCTATTCTAAACATTTTCTGCCCACCTGGGGTCCTCCCTCCTTCCCTGATGCCTTTCTCTCTTGGCACACACCCTTGCCTCCTACCTCTCAGGGGAAGCCTGGTCTTAACCAATGGCTCCAGCCCACCTCCTTGTTTCCCTCCACCATCCTCCACCTCCTGCTTCAGTCCCCTTTTCCAAACCAAACCAAACTACTCATTCCCACGTATGGCTTCATGCCTCCTCTCTGTTCATTTCCAATCAGCATTCATTATTCTGAACACCTGCCATGTTCCAACAGTGCCTATACAGTGAAAATAAGATTTTGTTGTTTCGTGAGCTGGTGGTTAGCATCACAACTTTGATGCGGTGCAGACCTGGTTTAGAATCTCTGTTAAGTGATTCCAACTGTCTAAGCTGGTGGTTTCCTCACTTGTAAGAAGTGGGAGTAATAACACCTATCTCAAAGGGTTACTGCGAAGGAGATATATTTCAGTACTTGCAGAACTGAGTCTGGCATAGTGAAGACTCAAGACATGGAAATGTGGCTGGTGTTTCTTTCTTTTTTGTCTACCCAGCTCTCTCTTTCTAATAAGGATGCCTGTCCCTCTCTACTGTAGTTTGTATGAATCTTAGTGGTCAGTAGCCCTCTGATCAGAGGATGGATTTGAGATCCTTACCCCTTGTACTGGTAAAAATGGGGTCATGATGAGCATATACATCATAATATGACTTTTTCACTTAATCTCTCATTAATGTCTTTCCTGTTGGAACCATAATTGTGGAATATTATTTAAAAGCTGTAGAACATTCTGTCTATAGATGCTCCATGGCATATTTAATCCAATGTCCTGGTAAGGAATGTTATAGACCGAAGGAATCTTTCCCCAAATTCGTATGTTAAAGCACTTACCCTCAATACAATATTGTTTGGAGATGGGCCCTTTGGGAGGTAAATACCGTTAGGTTAGGTCGTAAGGGTTAGGTCCATGTAATGGTATTAGTGCCCTTATAGGAAGTGGAAGAGCCACCAGTCTCTCAGTCTCTCTGCAGCAAGAGGGCAGAGCAAGTAGGAAGTTCACAAGCCAGGAAGAGAATTCTCAGCAGAACTTGACCATGCTGCCATCAGACCTCCAACCTCCAGAAGCCTGTTTGGAAACAAATAGCATTTTATGGCTTGGGGCCAAGAGCTGGGGCCTTGGGGTCAGATTGCCTGGCGGGGGTGTCCCCCTCTTTAAGGTGCACTGACCATGTAACTGGTAAATCACTCAACATCTCGGAACCTCAGTTTTCTTATCTGTAAGCTGGGAATAATAATAGCAACCATATCGCACAGCTGTTATGAAGAAGAGAAATTTCATGTAGTTGTGTGCTCGGCACAGTGCCTTCCTGAAAGCTGATCGTGGTAAGCACAGTGGCCATCATTATTATTATTACTGTTTCTCTTCATTCATTCATTCCAAGAAGAGGATGAATGGTGTGAGCTGGACACAACTAAAGGCTTTGAGTGTGTGGGGGGGGCACAGGGTGTGGGACCTGAGCTGTCCAGTCCAATGAGGCCACCTGGGGAGAGAGATGCGACTTATAACACCACCACTGAGAAAAGCAATAGCTGTAGAGGATGGAGTTGCTGGTTTTCTAGGAATCTCCCCTCTACTGCCTTCGAGATAGAAATGATCACTTCTCAGTACTCGGGTAAGGTCTGAATTAGTTGGAACCATGATGCATGAAGATTCCTTTTTGTTTGTTCGATGTCTAGAGGGTTGCTAATAAGAACTCCTGAAGTACTTCGTAAGAACGATTTAAAAATTACTGACTCATGTCTGAGAAGCATGGGGATTAACAGGAAATAAAATCAATATCCGTAAAGCAAACCAGCTGCTGCCTGTTCTATGGGCAACTATGGAGTCTTTAAAGGCTTTATTGTTTGTTTTTGTTTTAATTAAAACAAAAGAAAGTGTAAAGAAAAGAAAGTGAAAATGAAGTTGTTCAGTCATGTTTGACTCTTTGCGACCCCATGGACTGTAGCCTACCAGGCTCCTCTGTCCATAGGATTTTCCAGGCAAGAATACTTAGTTATTAATTAATAATTAAGAATACATTAGTTATTGTAATGGGTAACATTTGCTCATTGTAGAAAATAAAGCTCAAAGGACACAGCCAGCAACATCATTTATTCATTCAATAAATACATTTTGAGCACCTCCTAAGTGCCGGGCACACAACAGTGAAGTAGGAAGACAAGGTCCCACAGAGCTTATGTTGCATCAGGGAAGAGATGCCAAGAGGGAAGAGTGGTGGGAAGAATTCAAGACAAAATCTGCTGACACAGAAACCTTTTCACAAAAGGATAAGAGAAACAAGAGTTTTATTATTGAATAAACATCAAGTTATTATAGAATAGAATAATAGAGTATAGTAGAATGTGATGCAGATCGCAGGCAATTCACTAGAGATTGCAAGATGAGAAGAAAGTTCCTCCTTTTAGGCAGCTGAATCTATGCTTCATCTGAAGACAAAAAATAACTAGTTCTCAGGTAAGAGGACTTAACGGCTATTTGTCACACACACAGCTCACCCCAAATCCACTGGTAACTGGGGAGGTCGTTTGTCCTTGCTAATTGTCTATCCAAAGAAATAGACACTTCTCCCATCTCTATGACAAACACGAAATCATAACACAGAGCTGGCCACTGAAGTTAAACCCCCACCTGTACTAGGAGATAGGCTCTGTCTTCCTCGATATTCCCATTTCAAAGAGACAGCTCTCAGACTCCTTTTTTTTTTTTACTGAAAGCACACTTCCTGCTTTCCTTTAGCAACCAAGAGCTAAATTTTATATTAGCATTTTATAGATTGGTGAGCATAAATACCAGTGATAATTTATAAAACCCTTGCTTTCTTAAAACATTTTAGGATGGCATCAAACATTATTCATTTATAGTCCCAAATCTCTTTAGTTTTTCTGTAAAAGGAAATCAATGCTTAGTAGTAAATGTTTCAAAATCTTATTTTATTTGGAAATGACCTAATTATTCAATAGACTTCCAATACTTAGTTTAGCACAACCCTTAGAAATTCAAGTTACACCAATCTGGAGAGACTATTGTAGACAGATATTCCTAAAGAATAATTATTCTTAATAGAATTTATATACAAACTCATATCTCATTTACATTTTTTGGAAGTTTCTTCACTCGAGGTAATTTCCTTGTTGACAAACTTGTAACAGATATAATATTTAACTTATATTAAACCTAGCTACAATGAAAATATTCTACTTGATGTTAATTACTCTAAGACATGTTTATATTAGATAGGTCAACAAACAAACATTAATATCAGGTTATTTAATACTGAATGTTTCCCAGTTCACCTGAACCTGGAATTTATTGTTTAATTTAGAATTATTTGATTTGTAAGCGCTTACCTTTCTTTAAGCCAATTAAATAGAGCTCATTTACAAATTAACCTAAAAAATATTACCCAGAGACAAAGACATACCAAGACATATTTAGACAGACACAGTGCAAGATCTAGCTTCATTTTCTAAGTTTGGTCATGAATTAGATATTACAATATAAAATTTACTAGCTTATAAAAAAAGTTGAAATAAATAAAATTTTTAAAGGCTTTTTCCCTTTTTCCCTCAGTCTCAGGAGTTAGAGATGGTCTAGATAAGTGTTCCTGAGAGTCCTGGTCTCAAGGCACAGGGAAAGAAAATCAAGTTCTAACAAAATGGTGGCAGGTCTAAACCAAATGGTGGCCAGACAAAGCAAAATGGCCGTCACAAATCACAACACAGAACAGAGTTAAAACACACACGTGTAAACCTGGCAGTCCCCATCAGACACTCCCTTAAATATAAGAATACAATCTCTCAGAAAACCTTCTATAGAGACACAGAACTTCAGATGTCTTCAGAGATTTCAGAAGGAGGAAAGGAAGCCAGGTTGAAAGAAGGAGGAGGAGGAGGCGGGAAAGGGGGGCAAAAGGGGTGGCCTTACAGACGTCTCCTGCCACCTGCAGACACCCAGGCGTTACGGGACTTTTCCCTGGGCTTCCAGAAAAGGGAGGACTGGAACTCGGCCCCACCAGAACAGAACCAGAATTCGAGTTCTCTGCCAAGAGGAGGTGATCAGTCTCCAATCCTCAGCTCAAGCTGAGGCCCTTTGACCAGATTCCTGCGTCCAGGACCGGGGGACTAGAAAAACGGGAAGGATAGGAAGGGCTAAGGAGAGGAAAGAGAGAGGGAAGGGGAGAGAGGTCAATAAAGTCTCTTGTTTCTTACCGGTCTGGGCACTCTGGCCAGTTGTCTGCATCAGGAGGAGACCAGGGACAAAAGGGTCCCAGTTGCGGCCGCTGGGTCTGGGCCATTGGCAGGCAAGCTGGACCCTGAGTACCCCAAGTGGTCAGGATGTCAGTCTCAGCAAAGAAGAGTCCCACCAGAGTCGCCATTTGTTGCAGGAAGGGGGACCCCTTCCAGGGCCCGAAACTGGGCTCTTGTCTAACACTCGGAAATGAATTGTCTGAGGAGACACATGCTGACAAAGCAAGAGATTTTATTGGGAAAGGGCACCCAGGTGGAGAGCAGTAGGTAAGGGAACCCAGGAGAACTGCCAGCTCTCAGACTCTTAACTAACATTTTCCTGGGTTGTAAAAACTGGCATGTGGCTTGCTGCTGCTACTGCTAAATTGCTTCAGTCGTGTCCAACTCTGTGCAACCCCATAGACGGCATTCCATCAGGCTCCCCCGTCCCTGGGATTCTCAAGGCAAGAACACTGGAGTGGGTTGCCATTTCCTTCTCCAACGCATGAAAGTGAAAAGTGAAAATGAAGTTGCTCAGTCGTGTCCAACTCTTAGCAACCCAATGGACTGCAGCCTACCAGGCTCCTCCGTCCATGCGATTTTCCAGGCAAGAGTACTGGAGTGGGGTGCCATTGCCTTAGGTTGCCTTTAAAACGTTTGCATATAACTCAAAGGGGCAGAGGAAGAGTTAAATGCTTTAAGAAAAGGAGAGTGGGGATGAGAAGGTTCTCATCTTTTTTTTTTTTTTTTTTTTTGGGCACCAGGGAAAATCAACTTTTTTCAATTTATTCTTAATTGTTTTATGTCTTTACAGAGACAGGCATTAAACAAATAAGTGAGCCCTATGGTGTTAGTCAAGTAAGGGACTGGGGAGTTGGGTGCTGTGACTGGATAAGACAGCCTTGCTAGGTCTCAGAGAATTCCATGTGCCCAGAGCCTGGAGCAAGACAATGGGGATGCCCTCCCTGCAGTGGCCAGGTTTGCGTGTCCTTTCAGCCACCTTTTTATGTATGAACAATCACATCTGGTGGTTGTTGTGTTTGATGTTTTCCAAAAAATGGGATTATAACATGTGTTTGTTGACTTAAAAAATATTCACCACCTAAAAGTTGAGAGCTGTGTTTCATTTGGCAGGAATTTTTAGGACTTCACACTTGGAAGTCAGCATCTCAAGTAATCCTGAGAGAATTGCTTCAAGGAGGCAAGGGGAAGAGCCAGGTTATACTGAAATTTTGCATCAAAGGGCAGATAGTCTGAATGTGAAAATATTGTTGTTAAAGAAAACCAGATATCTCAAAGAATTGGGCACTTTTCTTTGTATAGGAAGATGGAAGAGTCTGGGCTCACTGAAATCATTCCATTGATATGCACCTCCACTTTCTGGGGCCAACATGCCTTGTTTTCACATCCTGCTTTTCCTTAGGGCTCACTGTGGGGAGTGGCTGCAGTCTGATGGTGCTGCTGCTGCTGCTAAGTCACGTCAGTCGTGTCCGACTCTGTGCGACCCCATAGACAGCAGCCTACCAGGCTAGATGACGGGTATTCTTTCCTTTCTGAGTTCCTTCAGGGCTCACCAGCTCATCATTGGTGGTGGCTGCAATTGCTGATGATTGTAACATCTCTTATTCACCGATTTGGCAGGAAATATACCATTACTCATGTCCATCATTTGCTTTTTTCACCCACTGTTCTATCAAGGACATCTGTCCATGTCAGTAAACACAGAAATCCTTCTTTAAGTAGCTGCCTTGTATTCCCTGCAGAGGGGGTGTCCTTTTCCTCATGAGATGGACATCTAGGACCCCCTTTGTGGGGAGTGAGAGCATGAACTCTGGAGGGAAGCCCAGGTTCATGTTCAAGGCATACCACTTGCTTCCTGAAGACACTGGGCAACTTAACCTTAGCCTCAGTTTCTGCACGTGCAAGATGGGGATACTTGTGTATTGGGGGCACAATGTGAGATTAAATGCATTGACACATGAAGTTTGAACAGTGCAGAGCTTAGAGCAGGCTCATCCTCATTATCACATCAGCTGTTATCATTACAAATTATGTTAATAATCACTGATTGATCACCCATGAAGGCTGTGTCTGTTGTCTCATTCCTTCCCTTCCTTCCTCAAATATTTTTCTGCCCTCTCCTTTGCCAGATCATGCAGGTGAATGGCTTGGAAATGGTTCCTGCTTTTAGGGAGCTTAGAGTTAGGTGGGGCTGATGGACAGAGAACAGGTCACCAGTGGAGGACAGCATCGTGAATCCGTGGTGGGCAAGAGGTGATCAGAAAGTCTTCCAGGAGAAGGAGGCATAGGACAACTGAAAGGTGCCAACGAGCAGACACAGAGCTTCTGGGGGAAAAGGCACCAAGTCGAGGGAGGGCTGGGTGCAGGTCCCAAGGAGGAGGAGAGCAATGTAAGTGGTGGATTGGGGTTGGGGAGCTCAGAGGAGGCCTGAGTGGCTGGGACCGCAAGGAGTGAGGGGCTTGAAGGGCCCTGGAAAAAGTTGCGGGGGAGGGTGGAGGGGTGCGGCGCAGATCAGCCAATTTTATTCTAGCTGCGGTGGGTAAGCATTGAAGGGTCTTCATCTTCAGTGAAGGGAGCGACACAATCTGATGACCATGTTAAACTGTGGAGCATGAAGATGTGGGTGGAGGAGGCAAATGGGAAGAAGGCGGCGCCTGGGGGAGCTGAATGGGGGGACTTGGGAGGTGTGGGAAGTGGGTAGCCTGGAGGTGGGGCCAGGAGGAGAGGATCTGACCTCCGGTGGACTCTGAAACTAAGCCCTGAGGATTGGAGGCTCCTCCCCTGTCCTGGAAAAGTACCTTCTGCCCACCATAGGACAGTGGGAACAATTTCAAGGAGGTACCCTTGAGAACAATGTGTTGTCCAGGCCGTCTGGATGACTGAACCCTGCTAAAGCCTCTGCATAAAACTTTAAGATTCTTGGGCGCGGGGCGGAGAACAGCTTGTTACATCTTACAAGCCTCGTGCATAATTTCCCTGCATTTTAGAAGCTCCACTCACTCATCTGGAGGGTACGCTTCTCTGAGGCTTCACCTGGCCCGGTTCACACAGTTCAGTTTCAGACCGCACCCCGGAACTCCGCGCTTTTGAGCCCCAGAGCCAAGTTGCAGGCCCTGTGGCTGAAGAACTTGTCCGGTAGTAAAAGTGTAGGGGAGGATCTTTGGGGGAAAACAAAACTATTTGATTCGCTCTGTTGCTGTTGTTCAGTAGCTAAGTTGTGTCCAACTCTTTGATTCGCTTGGTTTCCCTTTTTAAATAGATTATCCAGGAAAAAATGTGGGGGGGTGGTGAGGGAGATCTGACCTGCCAATATCCATCCAGGAAGAAAATTTGTCTTACTTCTAGATACAGGTTGCTGGCTTTTGAATTTTGGTCCTGCTACTTGCTTCTAGCTGTCCTCAACCAAGTTACTTAATCTCCCTGAGCTTTCCTTATCTGTGAAATGTTACTGACTTTATGAAAGTGCATACATGCATGTTAATTTGCTTCAATCATGTCTGACTCTTTGCCTATGGACCCTATGGACTATAGCCTGCCAGGCTCCTCTGTTCATGGGATTCTCTAGGCAAGAGTACTAGAGTGGGTTGCCACACCCTCTTCCGGGGGATCTTCCTGACCCAGGTATCAAGCTCACGTCTCTTATTTCTCTTGCATTGGCAGGAAGGTTCTTTACCACTAGCACCACCTTTAAAGTGCCTTTATGGGAATACATGAGGTTTAACAATGTTCAGTACATCTAAGAGTCTTGGAGCCTGGCCGATAGTAATTCCTGGGTATCTCACTCCTGGTGGATGGCGGGGCACTATTGGTTATTCCCGTTCAGTTAATTGATTCAGTGGAAATTCAGGCCTAACACCAATAGCTGCTGCTTGTTGCACACTCTGCTGCCAGGCTTTGAGGGTTTCTTCTGGGTCTGTGTATTTGCGCCTAACAGCCACCTCAAGGGATCAACATTCTCATCATTTCCATTTTGCAAATGAGGGAACTGAGGCTTAGAGAGATTAAGGGGAAGGTGTTTGGGGGCTCTGAAAGGGGCAGGGGCTGCAGAGCTGGGTCTCTGAAGTGAGTGTTAGGGGACCCCGGCTTTGCTGGCTTGCCACGAGTGATGCTTGCAGGTCCCTTAGGGTGCAGATCTTGTCCTGGACTTAGCTCAGTAACCCTGCTCTGCCCAAGGCGGATAACCCTGTCCCCGGCGTTCTCGGCCAGCAGGTGGCACTGCAGGCTCTCCCAAGGCCAACCGAGGCGCGGCAAGCACTGCAGGTGTTTCTGAGGTTTGGGGCAAGTTACAGTTTTTAAATTCAAGGACCTAAAACAGCACCCTGGGCCCTTAGGTCTCCGGATCTTTCAGCAAATCACTTCTGCACCGGAGTCTTGAATTGTTGTTGTTGTTGTAGGGAGCCTGATGTAAACCGAGCAGGAAAATGACCTTAACCACTTATTTCTCTGAGTGTTTTTCTGAGTTGTTATTGCTTATGTTACTTTCTTTCTTTTTTTTTTTCCTTTGGCTAACTTTCTGTTACACTAAAAATAGGTTCATATTTATGCAAAATGTTTGGATCATTTAACATAATTAATTTTCAAGGAGAAGTATGCAAACATAGCAGGTACTGTTTTACAGAGAGAAACAGGCTTAGAGAGACTAAATAAATGGCGGTCCTTGAGGTTTGAGGAGAAGCCAAGTCCATTGGCTCCAAAGCTGCTCTTTCCTGGGTCTTCCATCTGCTGAAGAGTCATCTCCTTCCCTCTTACACAGCTCCATCCCTCACTGATTCTCATAGTGGGAAGTGAGATATTTATTGGGGGGAGGGAGACAGGATGGACCGAAGGGAGATGTTCCTGAGAAGTGAAAAGTGGCCCCAGCGTTTGGTATATAATTCCAGTGATTCCTGACAGAGACAGCAGTCATGGCTGGGATGGGTCTTTGTGATACACTGGTTCAGAACTTATGCTAGGATCAGGAATAGCAAACCCTGCCAGGTCCTCAGGGCCAGATGATTGTGTAAATGAATCCCAAGGGCACAGCTTGTGCAAAGGGGTGCTGACATCGCCCTCATAGGGAGAAGCTTCCTCTAGGCTCTAGAGCACAATGTGTTCACTTTGGTCGATGTCTTTTTAAAATTAATTAATATTTTTATTTATTTACTTATGGCTCACAGGGTCTTCGTTGCTGTGTGCAGACTTTCACTAGTTGCAGCAAGAGGGGGCTACTCTCCATTGCAGTGTTTGGGCTCATCACAGCAATGGCTTCTCTTGTTGCAGAGCTCGGGCTCGAGGGCACAAGGGCTTAGTTGCCCCCAAGCTGCTTTCAGTAGCTGCAGCATGTTGGCTCCGTAGTTGCGGCTCCCGGGTTCTAGAGCACAGGCTCAGTAGCTGTGGCCCATGGACTTAGTTGCTCCGTGGCATGTGAGATCTTCGTTCCCTGTCTGGGGATAAAACCCATGTCCCCTGCATTGGCAGGTGGATTCTTAACCACTAGACTACCAGGGAAGTCCTACTGACTTTTTTTTTAAGATAAGCTGTTTGTAAATTTGCAAAATTGGCCACAAATTCTTCCCCTCCTATCCAGAGACGGAATCTTTTTCTATCCTTCGAATCTAGGCTGGTCTGTGAAGTTGCTTTGGCCAGTAGAATGCAGCAGAAGCAATAGCATGTGTAAGTTTTGAGCCCAGGCTTCAAGAAGACTTGCACACCCTGTTCTTGCTTTTAGAGCCCGTGGTCACCTTGTGAACAAGCCCAGGCTAGCATCCTAGGGGAGGAGACCTGATGGAACAGAGTCTGTTGTCCCAGTTGAGGCTGCACTCCACAAGCCAGCCGCCCTCTGATCTGACAGCTGACCACAAACACACGAACAAGCCTGGACAGAGATCAGCCAAGACTTCTCAGACCAGGAGAGCCACCTGGCTAAGCCCAGCCCAAGTTTCTGAACCCCAGAATCATAGGACTATCAATGGTATTATGCAGAAAATGCTAACTGACCAAGGCTTGCCATGAAAGAGTGTGAAATCTCCTGACTTAAAATGTTGACTTTTTCTTCTTCTTTTCCTATCTGGATTTCTTTTATTTCTTTTTCTACTCTGATTGCTGTGGCCAAAACTTCCAAAACTATGTTGAATAGTAGTGGTGAGAGTCCTAAAAGATATGCTGTTAAAGTGCTGCACTCAATATGCCAGCAAATTTGGAAAACTCACCAGTGGCCACAGGATTGGAAAAGGTCAGTTTTCATTCCAATCCCTAAGAAAGGCAATGCCAAAGAATGTTCAGACTACTGCACAATGCTCTCATCTCACACACTAGCAAAGTAATGCTCAAAATTCTCCAAGCCAGTCTTCAATAATACTTGAACTGTGAACTTCCAGATGTTCAAGCTGGATTTAGAAAAGGCAGAGGAACCAGAGATCAAATTGCCAACATCTGTTGGGTCATCGAAAAAGCAAGAGAGTTCCAGAGAAATATCTGCTTCTGCTTTATTGACTATGCCAAAACTTTTGACTGTGTGGATCACAACAAACTGTGGGAAATTCTTCAAGGGATGGGAATACCAGACAACCTTACCTGCTTCCTGAGAAATCTGTATGCAGGTCAAGAAGCAATAGTTAGAACTGGACATGGAACAGTGGACTGGCTTCAGATTGGGAAAGGAGTATGTCAAGACTATATATTGTCACCCTGCTTATTTAACTTATATGTAGAGTATGTCATGCGAAATGTCAGGCTGAATGAAGCACAAGCTGGAATCAAGATTGCTGGGAGAAATATCAATAACCTCAGATACGCAGATGACACCAGCCTTAGGGCAGAAATCGAAGAAGAACTAAAGAGCCTCTTGTTGAAAGTGAAAGAGGAGAGTGAAAAAGTTGGCTTAAAGCTCAACATTCAGAAAACTAAGATCATGGCATCCAGTCCCATAACTTCATGGCAAATAGATGGGGAAACAGTAGAAACAATGACAGACTTTATTTCCTTTGACTCCAGAATCACTGCAGATGGTGACTGCAGCCATGAAATCAAAAGACGTTTGCTCCTTGGAGGAAAAGCTATGACCAACCTAGATAGCATATTAAAAAGCAGAGACATTATTTTGCCGACAAAGGTCTGTCTAGTCAAAGCTGTAGTTTTTCCAGTAATCATGTATAGATATAAGAGTTGGACTATAAAGAAATCTGAGCACCTAAGAACTGATGCTTTTGAATTGCAATATTGGAGAGATTCTTGAGAGTCCCTTGGATTGCAAGGAGATCCAACTAGTCAATTCTAAGAGAAATCAGTCCTGAATATTCATTGGAAGGACTGATGCTGAAGCTGAAACTCCATTACTTTGGCCACCTGATGCGAAGAACTGGCTCATTGGAAAAGACCCTGATGTTGGGAAAAATTGAAGGCAGGAGGAGAAGGGGATGACAGAAGATGAGATGGTTGGATGTCATCACCGACTTGGTGGACATGAGTTTGAGCATCTCTGGGAGTTGGTGATGGACAGGGAAGCCTGGTGTGTTGCAGTCCATGGGGTCACAAAGAGTCAGACACAAATGAGTGACTAAACTGAAAATGTTGACAGTGTATTCAAATAAACCAACAAAGAACCTCTGTAGGTGTGGACAAATATTTCCGAGCTCCAGATGGGGCCCCAGGAATCACTAGTTTGCATACAATGTGATAAAGACCATGGAATAGAAACAAATCTTGTTTTGCTGTTTGAAGCAATCTTGGCACATGTAAACCTTAGTGAATTTATAGATACTGATTGAAGGTGAATGTAGAGAATGATTTATTTCAACAACTCTAAAAGGACCTGCATCTCTGTGGGCTTGCCTCTTGGAGTATGAACTTTCAGCTGTTGTATCTATGGGTTTCTTTGTTCAAGATCATCTCTGGCCTTGTTTAAAAATAGAATCTTTACGCTTCAGTGCACACAAAGTCCTCATCTCATTACCCTGTGTGGTGAACCTGGCCACCAGCTGAGCTCTAGTTTCTGCACATCAAGCTTCTCTAATAACTGCAGTGCTGAATAATCAATGGCTATTGACCAGGGCTAGGAAAAGACTATTTTGAATCAACATCCCTGAGAAAGGTAATCGCGAGGCAGCAGGAAAGAAACACTCTTCTTTCACACATCAGATTCTCAAGGTTCCCAAGTCATTTTGCCTACATGGAAATCCATGAGACTCTAAGGAGCCATTGAAAAGCAATCTTGGTCCTGAACACCTGATAGAGTGAAACAGATGTAGTTCTTTCAGATTTGCAAAGCGGGGAAGGAAAATTAAAATTCTGCAGGAGGTAGGAATGGCCACTGATTCTTTCAGGGGGATTTTTCTCTGAGTTGTTTACTGGCAGATTTTTTTGTGAGACAGAGAAAGGATTGTGATTGTATATGTTTTACACAATGAAGCTCAGCTTGCCATCCCCCAACTTCAGACTTGGAGAAGGTCTGACTCAATGATGCTGGAAAATGCTTTCAACGTTATTCCCATCACATAAACTGATCACTCAGCTAATGGATTGGGGTGGGGGGCGGGGAGGAGGCACCAGACTTTAGAGCATCTCTTTTCAGAGTGTAGATGCAGGACTACCTGCATCGGGATTACCTGGGGATGGCTTCCTTATAAAGCAGCTTCCTGGCTACAGAATAAAACCACTAATTCAGAACCCCTGGGGATGAGATCCAGGGATCCATAGTTTAGCGAGCTGCTTAGGTGATTTTCTGCAGTGCATTAGAGATGGGAGGGAGCATTAGAGTATGGTACAAGGCTGAACTCTGGACAGCCTTCCTCTTTGTTAAAATGTCAAAGCTGAAGGCCCTCAGTGAGATGCTGACCTGTAGCTTAGAATAGAGAACTGGCTTTGATTTTTGCCATTAGAATCAAGAAAGAATTTTGTAGAAAATTGAAACCATGTCTTAGCACGGGCTACAAGAATGACCTCTGGTTAAGAGAGACCCGTCTTTTTATCTGAGTTAGGATAGTGCCCTTTGGGACTAGTCATGTACTGTGAAATATGGTCCTTCAGTACAATGGCTGACTACCAGGGCTAGGTAGAGTTTAGTAATTATCTGTTACTGCATAACAAATGACCCCGACACCTAGTGGCTTAAAACAATAAATTCTTATTATCATTTACAGTTTCTGAGGATTAGGAATTCATAAATGGGTGGTTCTGGCTTAAAATTTTGCATGAGGTTGCTCTCAATATATGGGCCAGGGCTCTCGGGAGGTGAAGATTTGACCGGGACTGGGTGATCCACTTCCGAAGTAACTCACTCACATGGCAGGCCAGTTGTGTGTAGCCGGCAGTTCCTCTCCACAGGGCTTCTCCACAGAGCAGCTTGAGGGTCCTCCCAACATGATGGCTGGCTTTCCCCAGCCCAAGAAATCCTGGGAGAACAAGGCAGACGTTATGATCCTCTTTGCAGCCTGGCTTTGGAAATCACACACAGTCTCTTCTTTTTTAAAAAAAAATATTCATTTATTTGACTTCATCGGGTCCTAGTGGCAGCACACAGGCTCTCCAGTTGCAGCAGACAGGTTTAGCTGCTCCACAGCATGTAAGATCTTAGTTCCGCAACCAGGGACCAAACCCGCGTTCCCTGCACTGCAAGGCGGACTCTTAACCACTGGACCGCCAGGGAAGTCCCCCACGCTATCACTTCTGCAACATCCCATTTGTCAAACAGGTCAGCCCTATTCAGTGCAGGAGGCGACTAAACCAGGAGGTGAGACTCACTGGGGACCCCTTTGGAGGCTGGCTACCAACATGAATCATATTTGTCATAAAAATAATAACTACTATGGCTGGAGGGCTTACTCTGTGCTACACACTGTACCATGCTCTTTACACATATAATCTCCTAGTGATATATAACGTCTATTTATTGGTTTTCAGTATTTAAAATTTTATTTACTTATTTTTGGCTGCTCTAGGTCTTTGTTGCTACGCTTGGGCTTTCTTTAGTTGTGGCAAGTGGGGACTATTCCCTAGTTGTGCTGACTTTTCATTTCAGTGACTTCTCTCGTTGTGAAGCATGGGCTCTAGAGCATGCAGGCTCAGTAATTGTGCTTCATGGGCTTAGTTACCCCTTGGCATGTGGGATTTTCCCTGACCAGGGCTTGAACCGGTGTCCCCTGCATTGGCAGATGGATTCTCAACCACTGGACCACCAGGGAAGTCCAGTTTTCAATATTTAGACTTAGCTTATGAGTTCAGAAGGAACTATAAACAAGATTTGTCTAGAAACACAAGTAAAGGAGTCTTGGGCAGAAGCTGTGGAGTAGATTGGAGGGAGGAGACGGGCAGGGGAAAGGATGGGAGCTAAGGAGCACCTTACAAAACAGGGGGTCCAGGTTCCTGCAGGAAGTGGGTAGAACAACACATAGAGGGTTGAGCACTCCATCTAAGGTTCTAAAGAGTCCCAGTGCATACTTAGTTGCTCAGTTATGTCCAACTATTTGTGACCCCATGGACAGTAGCCCACCAGGCTCCTCTGTCCATGGGGATTCTCCAGGCAAGAATACTGGAGTGGGTTGCCATGCCCTCCTCCAGGCAATCTTCCCAACCCAGGGATCGAACCCAGGTCTCCCATATTGCAGGCAGATTCTTTACCATCTGAGCCACCAGGAAAGCCCAAAGAGTCCCCTAGAGGGATGAAAAAATAGAGCTATAAATATTGAAAATTGAGATGGAGAGGGGAAGTTATGGTCCAAGATCTGTTGGTGGGAAGCTAATATGTGCTGTCTCAGTCAGGAATAATGGTACACACATATGATTTAGAGCTCTGGAGGTGAGCCCTGGGGTTGTTTGAGGTTGGTGCTGTGAGCCCGGACTCGATGATTCTGCCCTGAGGGAGTCGTAGATGTTAGGCCAACTAGAGGAGGGTTAGACTCTTCCAGGACTTCCTGGGGGAAGCAGGCAGTGGTCTCAAATCTGAATTTGTATCAGAGTCACCTGTTGGGCTTGTGACTGCTGGGTTCTGTGCCTAGTTTCTGGAAGCTTCAGTAGTCCTGGATGGTCTGAGAGAGAAAAAAAAAAAATCTCATTTCTCTTCTATGACTCACTTCTGTGTCCAGTTGTTGATATTTAGTTTCTAAGTTGTGTCCAACTCTTCTGCGACCCCATGGACTGTAGCTCACCAGGCTCCTCTGTCCTTGAAATTTCCCAGGCAAGGATACTGGAGTGGGTTGTCATTTCCTCTTCCAGGGGATCTTCCTGACCCAGGGATCAAACCTGAGTCTCCTGCTTGGCATGCAAATTCTTGACCACTGAGCCACCAGGGAAGCCCATCTGTGTCCAGAAGTGTAGGTATTTTTTCCCTCACATCAGCCAATTCTCCAAAATCAACTGGGTGTCCTGGAATTCAACTCAGTTCTGAGACAATATCAGATCCCGCACATTCAGGGTTCAGTCTCACAAGACTGGCCCCACTTCAGAGCTTGGGATTGACATGTACACACTGCCATCCTTAAAATGGATAACCAGCAAGAACCTACTGTATAGCACAGGAACTCTGTTCAATGTTACATGGCAGCCTGGATGGGAGGGGAGAGAGTTGGGAGAGAATGGATACATGTATACATATGGCTGAGTCCCTTTGCTGTCCACCTGAAACTCACATTGTTAATCCCATATGCTCCAATATAAAATAAAAAGTTAAAAAAGAAAGATTGACCCTACTTCAGATGCCAAATCGCAAGACCCAGGTTGTCACTTGTGCTTCTGACCAACTGGCTGTAAATCAAGGCTCCCATGACCTCCACCTTGGGTTTGACAACTTGCTGGAACAGCTCATAGAACTCAGGGAACCCTGACAACCACCCCCTCCCCAGACACTCAGGATCGTCCTGAAGCCCCCGCCCCCTAGGCCTTTTCCTTGGGGAGTTCTCAGTCAGATGGATGAAGTGACAAGACAAGTACAGAGGCTTGATTTTTATAAACCTAAAGGAAAAAAAGGCTGCTAACAATGGGACTAATACCTTTCCACATCTTTCTTTTCACAACGAACTATTATTATACAGAAACATGAATGCTTTTGAATTAAATGACTAATTTTCCTCTGTAATTTTATTTCAGAACAATGGCTTCTTAGAAGTCGCCATGGTACCCAAGGAAATAATAGAGATGAATTGGAATACCACCCAGAATAGAGTAATACCTGCCATCTATGCAAAATATGACCCCTTGTCTAGAACACCTGTCCAAAATTAGTCTCTTGTGTTGTTCATCTATTTGTTTATTCATTCATTCACCCAACAAATATTTACTGGGCATCTTGCTATGTACCAGACAGTGTTCTAGGTGCTGTGTGTATGACTGCTGTGAATATGAAAGACAAAATACTGCCTTGAGGGAGCTGACATTTTAGTGGGAAGACCCTAGACAAGTAAATACTGAAATATATGGGAGGGCAAATGATAATACAAGCTATGGAGAGTAAGGAAGGCAGGGAAGAGGGAGTACGGGTGTCAGGGATGAGATGTGATGCAACACTTGGGAGTTGGGGCATCCTGGGAATGTCACAAAGTGGGGACATTTGATCAGAGATCTGAGTGAAGTATGGTAATGAAGCAGGTAGTGTCCTTCAGGAGAAACATTCTATGTAGAATATTGTATGTGCTCTGTGCACAGTTGTGTCTGACTCTTTGCAGCCCCAGGGACTGTAGCCCACCAGGCTCCTCTGTCCATGGGATTTTCCAGGTAAGAATACTGGAATGAAAAAAAAAAAAAGAATACTGGAATGGGTTGCCATTTCCTTCTCCAGGGGATCTTCCTGACCCAAGGATCTAACCTGGATCTCCTGCGTCTCCTGCACTGGCAGGCGAATTCTTTACCACTACGCCACCTGGGAAGTCCACTCTATTTAAAGGGAACAGTATATACACCAGGGACTTCCCCAGTGTCTCAGATGGTAAAGAATTGGTTTGCAATGCAGGAGATCTGGGTAGAGTATATTCAAAGGCCTGAGGCCAAAGTGTGTCTGAAATCTGTCATTGATGGAGAGGAAAGATAGTGTTGGCTTATCGACCAATTTTTCCTTGACCACTCTATCCTCTGAATTCTTACAAAAAGGAAAAGACATGTATTGTTGCTATCACAGTAACTTGTGTAAGAAAAAGAAAAAAACATAAATCATAATTGCCTTTTTTTTTTTTTTTTTTTAATTTTTTTATTAGTTGGAGGCTAATTACTTCACAACATTTCAGTGGGTTTTGTCATACATTGATATGAATCAGCCATAGATTTACACTTATTTCATAATTGCCTTTTAATCTGAGTAGAATATTGTTAAATGGAAAGCATTGTGATTCTTGGCTTGGGAACACACAAAAAAATGAATGTTGTACTGGAGTGGAGCAAAGCACCTCAGGAAAACAGGATTTCTTTTTTTTAATTAAAAAAATTTTAATCTGAGTATTGTTGATTTAAAATGTGTTAATTTCTGCTATGCAGCAAGGTGATTTAGTTATACATATTTTATATATATATACATTTCTTTTAAAAATATTCTTTCCCATTGTGATTTATCACAGGATATTGAATCTAGTTCTCTGTGGTATGCAGTAGGACCTTGTTGTTTATCCATTCTATATATAAAAGCTTACACCTGCTGACCCCAACCTCCCACTTCATTCTTTCTCCAATCCTCTCCCCCTTCTCAACCATCCATCTCCTCTCTATGTCTGTGATTCTGTTTCTATTTCATAGATAAGTTCACTTGTGTCATCTTTTCGATTCCACATATAAGTGTTATCATATGGTAATTGTCTTTCTCTTTCTGGCTTTCTTCACTTAGTATGATCATCTCTAGTTGCATCCATGTTGCAGCCAATGGCATTATTTTTTTTTATGATTGACTAGTTCTGCATTCTGTGTATGGACCACGTCTTCTTTATCCATTCATCTGTCAATGGGCATTTAGATTCTTTCCACATCTTGGCTTTTGTTAACAGTGCTGCTGGGACATAGGGGTGCATGTATTTTTTTTGAATTATAGTTTTGTCTTGTTATATGCCCAGGAGTGGGATTGCTGGATCATATTGTAATTCTAGATTTAGTTTTCTGAGGACCCTCCATACTATTTTCCACAGTGGCTGCACCAACTTTCATAAAGGAGAATTTATTTATGTAACAGAATGAGGGAAATTTGGGTTGGAAAGGAGGCAATTGGGAGGGGCCGGATAGGAGAAAATATGGAGAATTGGGGACAAGGATGAAGGCTCTGCAGGATTGAAGAGGGTTGTGAAAAAACTCATGTGGTGGGATGGCCAAAGGATTTGATGAATAAAGATTAAAAAATATGACCTAATAATTTATTATTTTTCAATTTATTTTATTTAATGACCACTCTTTAGCACTTAGCCAAGCATTATTCTAAGTGCTGTTCAAAATATTTTTTGGAGATATAATTCATATGCCATAAAATTTAGTCTTTTAAAGTGTATAATTCAGTGGTTTTCATCTGTGTAGAAAGTTGTACAGTCATTACCATGATCTGATTTCAGAATATTTTCATCACCCCCTAGAGAACCCTCGTACTCCTTTACAGACATTCTCCAGATGCACGAAGGTTTGGGCTTTGGGACCATAAATGTTCAAATTCTAGCTCTCCTAAGTGACTCCACTTATTCCAAAGCCTCGGTTTTTCCATTGAGAAGAATGCTGCTTACCTTGGGGGCTTTAAGAGGATTAGGATGATGAATGGAACATGCCTAACACAGAACTAGTGCTCAGTTAATAGCAATCAGGCTTAATGTAAGCTAAAGTCACAGTGACCTCGGGGCTCTGATCTATTAAACCCAGGGTTGGCATTAATTTGGAATTTAGTAGAAAGCACAGCAAGAAATTGATAAAAATGAAATCCAACTCTAACATTTTCTAAAGAACTTTCTAATGAAAGAGAACTCCCTAACCTGTGAAACTGTGAGACCTGGGGAACTCAGTGCCGGCTAAATAGGCTTTTTTGCAGAAAAATATCTGAGCCCTCTTAACATTTAAATGGTACAAAGTAGTGCATTTTGTCTCTCAGGCAACCAACAAACTAGACTCCACTTCCTGGTTTAAAAAAAAAAAAAATGTGACTGTTCTTCAGGGAAGGAATGAACTTAAGGCACATTTGTATCAGGGACCTTTATATCAGGGCCTTCCCCAGTGGGGCGGTAGTAAAGAATCCACCTTCAAATGCAGGCGACACAAGAGACACAAGTGTGATCCCTGAGTTGGGAAGATCTCCTGGAGGAGGAAATGGCAACCCATTCTATTATTCTTGCTGGAAAATTTCATGGACAGAGGAGCCTGGCAGGCCTCTGCCCATGGGGTCACAAAAAGTCGGACACAACTAAGCACGCGAGTGTGTGCACGCGCGCGCGCGCACACACCACACATATATTAGGTACCACATTTCTCAGCCCTGATCCCAACCAGGCTGTGTGAAATGGAAACAGACTCAGAAAATCGGGGTTAGATCCCAGCCCAAGCTGACCGATCCTGGGAGCCCATGGGGAAGAAATGTCCTGACTACTCCCTCCTGCTGCCCTTGGACTTCCTATTGGTGCTCACATTGGCCACAGCAAAACGGGCTTTGGGAAGCCAGTCCCTCGAATCACCTCCCAGGCCACCGAGCATGTGGACAGAGAAGATGCAAGGACAGTTCAACGGAAATTTTTGGAGCAAAGGGAAAGCCCAGTCCCCTAGAGCAGAGAGCTCCAGGTTGTCTAGGCAGGTCATGGTGAGGTTTTGGGGCAGCTTCAAGGGCAGAGTGTTGCCTGGGTGGATTGCTAGACCTTCTATTTCTCTGAAAAAGGCTCATTTCCTCCCCGAATAGGGATCAGAACCATGGCCCCTGTATTGGAAGCATGGAGTCCTAACCACTGGACCACCAGGCAAGTCCCAAAGTCTCCTCTTGCTTTTTATCGAGAACCTCCTTAAGATTTTACCAGAAGAAAAGGTTCCAGGTATTAGAAGCCTATTTTAAAAATCACTCTAGAGCCTTCTAACCCCCACTTGCTCCCTTATCTGTAATAATAGGTCACGTTTAAGCAAAATGAGCCCTGAACTCCAATCTGAACTTTTCTTTCACAGCCGGGAATAGAAAACCCTCCTGTGACTGGCCTTTCCTCAGATGTCCTGCGAGGAGATGCCCCCATGGAGCAGGCCTGACATTTAAGATGAAAACATCTTCACTCCTCTTTGTGTTTGAAAGAGTGGAGGAAGGGCAGGTGGGAAAGTCTGTCTGGGACTCAAATTCTGTGCTGTAACTCAAGGCTCACGAGGAAGGTGGTGTCAGTTCTGCTAGACTGATTAGTGTATTTAAAAATTCAGGTAAGAAACTCTTGGGGGAATGAGAAGCTTAGTATACAGACCTTTTATGTGCCACTTGGAAAATTCTTTAACTTATGTCTGTTTTCTGCACTGCTTATTCCTAGAAAGATCGCACACCCAAAGTAAGAGAGGCTGTGATCTGTAGTTCTGTTTAATTCAGCCACGTTTCTGATGGAGGAAGTATCCCCCTCCCAGTATCTTTTAAAAATTACATCTTATTTTATTTTTTAATTTTTTGGCCATGCTGTGTAGCATGTGGAACCTTAGTTCCCCAACCAGGGATCGAACCCGTGTCCCTCTGAATTGAAGTGCAGAGTCTTAACAACTGGACCGCCTGGAAAATCCACCACCATCCCAGTATCTTTTTGTGGTTGTGGTGTGACTTACTCCTGTTCCAGAATCTCTCATTTCAAGTGTTAGATACTCCAATTTGGGCTGAAAAATCCCAAGGTGAGTGAAGGCAGTTAAACCTCATTTCACATCAAGTCCACATGTTACCTAGCCATACACTTGGAAAATTAAACTTGGCAGCTTCTCCAGGAACCAACGTGATTGCAGCTCCAAGCCCCTCCACCAGCCCCAGCAGTGTCTGGAGTCAGAACTGCCTCATGGTGACCTGCAGGGTCTTCTGAATTCCATCCCCTTATTTCTCCTGTAACAGAGTTTGTCAGCTTTACATAAGAAAGAAAGGCAAGCTGAGCACCCTGGTAGCTTATTTCCTTGTTCTGGCAAAAACCTCTGTGATTCTGAGCCCACATTTCTTTTTTTTTTTTTTCATTTATTTTTATTAGTTGGAGGCTAATTACTTTACAATATTGTAGTGGTTTTTGTCATACATTGACATGAGTTAGCCATGGATTTACATGTATTCCCCATCCCGATCCCCCCTCCCACTTCCCTCTCTACCCGATCCCTCTGGGTCTTCCCAGTGCACCAGGTCCGAGCACTTGTCTCATGCATCCAATGTGTGAGCCCACATTTCAGTAAGGCCTAGGCTCAGCTGCATATGACTCAGTGATTCTCATGAGTTAGGAAGGTGGTTGTGCCCACTGAGGGGACGTTTCGGAAAGTCTGGAGACATTGTGGTTGTTACAGCTAGGCGGGGGAGGGTTGCTGGCCTCTAACATAAAGGCCAGGGATGCTGCCAGCTTCCTATAGTGCACAGGGCAGCCCCCACGACAGAAAATGACCCATGTGTCCACAGCGTCCAGGTTGAGAAACCCCGACACAACTGAGATGTTTGTCAAGCCTGCTCGACTCAAGTTAAGACCCTTGCTATGTATCTACTTGTAAACTCCTGTGACATTTTGATATCAGCATTTTAAATTCTTTCAACCATATTTATTGAATGTCTACCACATACTCTGGTGGCTCAGACCAGTAAAGAATCCACCTGCAGTGCAGGAGACCTGGGTTTGATCCCCGAGTCAGGAAGATCCCCTGGAGAAAGGAAGGGTCACCCACTCCATTATTCTTGCCTGGAGAATAACAGGGACTGAGGAGCCTGGCAGGCTAACGTCCATGGGGTCGCAAAGAGTCGGACACGACTGAGTGACTAACACTTTCCACCACATATCAGGCACTATTCTTAGGTTTGGAGGCGCAGCCATGAACAAGACCAAGCTGGTGTCTGTGGAGCCCACAGTCTTCAGGGAGCACTTTTCTCTGGAGGGAACTCCTCTGCCTGTTGCCTTGGAACCTCCTCAGATTTCTTCCAGCCAGATTTCTCTACCCTCTTCTCCTCCACCCAGGCTAGGCAGGGACTGGCTACTGTAAGCACTCAGATACTATCAGCAGAATTCTACTTATGAAGTCTTCTGGGAAAGTTTTAATTTCCTGGCTTCAGCTCTACTAGAGGCAGACCCCCCAGGCACAGATTCAAGAGAGGTGATTTCAGAAAACACTGGTAGGGGGTGGGAGGTAGAGCAAGGAAGAAAAGACAGTCAAAACAGGGCGAATCATCAAGCAGGTTACCCTCCGGGGCAGTGTGGGAAGATAGTCCAGACTATGCAGCTCAGAGTTATCGACCCGAGGGTTGAGGGGGCTGGGGTATTTTTCCACCAAACCCTATCGGTCAGTTGCTTGGCATCTGCTTCCTAGGGATGTTAATTCTTTTTTTTTTTTAACTTTTTATTTTATATTGGGGTATAGCCAATTAACAGTGTTATGATAGTTTCAGATGCACAGCAAAGGGACTCAGGCATACATATACATGTCTGCATTCACGCCTCCCAGCCCCACCACCACACCCCCCCCCCACCCCCACTGGCCCCGGTGCCAAGCCAAACTCCCTTCCTGGATCCAGGCTGGAGATGTTAATTCTTCAATAAATTTCCAGCGTGCCGTGTGCAGGCTGAGCAAGCTCTGATGGCCACAGAAAAGACTTGGCGTGTGTGTCATTGGAAGTCATGCCAGAGAGCATAGATCTGGGAATGCTGAGGCGGGTGGCAGTATGCAGGACACTGACAGTAGCTGCCAAACGGAGCATCCTGGGGGAAGCCGGAGGCATCTCATTTTCGCCGGATGCTTGCTGAGCTTTCAAACCTGTCGTTTTGTTGAGTTACTAAGTCATGTCTGACTCTTTGCGACCTCACGCACTGCAACATGCCAGGCTCCCCTGTCCTTCACTATCTCCTAGAGTTTGCTCAAACTCATGTCCATTGAGTCAGTAATGCCATCCAGCCATCTCATCCTCTGTCGCCCCCTTCTCCTCCTGCCCTGAATTTTTCCCACCATCAGGGTCTTTTCCGGTAAGTTGGCTCTTCACTTCAGGCGGCCAGAGTATAGGGGCTTCAGCTTCAGTATCAGTCCTTCCAATGAATGCTCGGGGTTGATTTCCTTTAGGATTGACTGGTTTGGTCTCCTTGCTGTCCAAGGGACTCTAAAGAGTCTTCTCCAGCACCACAGTTCAAAAGCATCCATCCTTCCGCGCTCAGCCTTCTTTATGGTCCAACGTTCATATCCATACATGACTACTGGAAAAAACCATAGCTTTGCCTATACAGACCTTTGTTGGCAAAGTGATATCTCTGCTTTTTAATACACTGTCTAGGTCTGTCATAGATTTTCTTCCAGAAAGCAAGTATCTTTTAATTTCAGGACTGCACTCACTGTTCACTGTGATTTTGGAGCCTAAGAAAATCAAACCTGTAGATCATCCTCATTCCCCCCAACCCCCAGAATGCTGCTGGAGCAGAGCATGACTGAGGATTTTGGAGAGTTTGCTATGTGGGCTTTTGGATGCGTGGACTGGTGTGTCTCTCTGGTCTGGAGGAGCCTGAAGGCAGGGGCTGCCTAGAGCATTTCCAAGTAGCAGGGAGTTGGGAAGAAAGGGCAGCTGAGGAAGCTGCCTGTATTTGCTGAGCTTGGAGGAACTCAATGCAGATTGGCAGCGGGTCAAGAAGAGGCTGCGGAAGGTAGCTGAGCGTGTGTCCCACTAGGCTGGCACGTGGCGGGAGGGATCCCAGGGAAGGAAACTTGAGACAAGACAGGAAGTCGTAAACCCCACTGGGGAACAATGCAATGTCAGAGGACCTTAATGAAGGGTTGAAGGGGGCATTCTCTTTCTGAGTTTTTTAACTTTTTCTCCTTTTTCTTCAGTATAAGCTTCAGTCCCTTCCACCTCATGGACAGAATCTTGGCCCATATATTCAGTTTCCAGTTTGATTTTTCTCCCCCATCTTGTACCTTAAAAGAATTTCTTGTTCATTTTTAAACGTAGTTGGTACCATATGTCCAGTTCTGAAAGCAGGGGACAGTCTGCTCGGAATGAAGGGGAAACAGGCAAGGTTGAGCCTCCTCTCAATTTGCCTTAATGAGCAATTCCTTCTCAGCGCTGGGAACTCTGATTCAGTCCTTCTTTGCTGAAACTAACTGAAATGAGAATGGAGTCTGGCCTTGAACTTTTTTCGTTTAATTTCCCTGGGGATTTTGATCTTTTAAATTTTTTTCTCTCTGTTCTAAGTTGTTCATATGAGCTTCCTTTGGAGCTGAAACAGACTTTGATTCTGATAAGACGTTGGCTCTGTCTATCTGCTAGTTATGGGATGGAAAGGGTTGTTATCAAAAAAGAGTCCCACATTAATAGGTAAGTGTTCTGAAGGCTTATCCGTGGCTTGCCTTTGCTTAATGGCCTGAACTAAATGTGAACGTATGGGTTAGATTATTTGTTTTGTTCTTGAGAATAATTTGTGGAATAATTTGAACTCATCAAGAGAAGCCAGGAAGCATCTCATGTCCTGGATTTCCTTTTTAAATTGAAAAATTAATACTTCCAGTCCTGGGGAAAATGTGGCAGTGTTATTAAAATACTCTGTAATTTTGTGGGTAAGACTGAATTGGTAAAATCCCTTTGGAGGGCAACTTGGAAAATCTAATAAAGTAAAAATGCACATGCCCTTGGGCTCTCAATCCCACTTCCAGTAGCTTTCACTACAGGTATACTCTGAAATGAGCACAAACACGGATGCTCAAGGTTATCCAGGGCAGTGTTTTCTTTATGGGAAAATATTAAAAATTCCTTTGGACTTCCCTGCTGATCCAGTGGTTAAAAATCCACCTGCCAAGGCAGGAGACATGGGTTTGATCCCTTGTCCAGGAAGATTCCACATGCTGCAGGGCAACTAACCCTGGGCACCACAACTATTGAAGCCCTCAATGGACTGTAAAGAACCAAAGTGCACTGGCTTTGGCATTAGATGAGAGTTCAGATCAAGGCCTGAAAGTTTTCACTGTGAGCTAATAAAAAAGGATAGGCCTGTGACTCATTGACCCAGGAAAGGGCAGCACCATGCTTTCATTTATTCAGGACAAAGCCCTCAGAATCCTTCCAATTCCTCTTTTATGCACATTTCAAATTTAAATAATTTTCTAGCTCACTTAATTAATAAGTGGTAGAACTACAGTTTGAAGTGGGCACCCTGATCTGGAGGGAGGTGCAGAGAATTGCAGTAGTTTGCCCAAGGACAAGTACAGACTTAGGAAAGTTATGCAAGTAGAGTTTGAGTGCTAGGAATTTCTCTCACACTCTTGCTGTATAACCAGAATTGCCAAAGGCTTACGCAAATTACTGGTTATCCCTAGTACGAAGGTATTGGCCACAAGAAAAGAAGAACCTCCAATATTTAATATGGATTTTGTATTATATATGGGCTTCTCCAGTGGCTCAGCTGGTAAAGAATTTCCTGCCCTGGTGCAGGAGATGTGGGTTCGATCTCTGGGTCAGGAAGATTTCCTGGAGGAGGAAATGGCAACCCACTCCAGTATTCTTGCATGGAAAAAAATTCCATGGACAGAGGAGTCTGATGGGCTACAGTCCATGGGGTCACAAAGAGTCAGACACGAGTTAGTGACTAAGATAACAACAAGATATAATACATACTGGATTATAGATTTTGTATATTTGTATAGATAGTATAACACAGTATATTGATATTGATAGCAGTCTTCCATTTTGCATTTTAGAGTTTGGATTTTGATCAGTATTTTGGTTTTTGAAAACTCATCCTTGGCTTTCAAGGGGAGAAGACCAAGTGAAATTTCCTGCAGGAATCCTTTATACTGAAATGCTTCTCAGCACTGCATTCCTCAGGCCATAGTTAAACCTGAAACTTCTCTTTTGACCAGATTTCGACACAGGTGTGGGGATAAATATTGAACCAGATATTGAATCACTTTCAACCAATCTGGAGTGGCTATTTCTTTGAAGAAAAATCATTTCCATTTTGTAAGAGCTTTTTTTTTTTTTTTTCCTGAGCGGCACAGACCTTGTGAAAATAAATGAAGATTTTCTTTTTGAGGGTGTGGTGAAAACATTCAGCTTGGAAATGACTTCTTCGGCAAATTTCTTGCTACAACTACATAAGTAGACAAGTAAACATATAGATAAATGAATGCAAACCTGCCAGGCTCTGATAAGATGGGTTTTCAGAAAGAATTCACTCCTATAGTTATTTAACATCAGTAGGCATATTCACTACTTCAGGGGCAGTTTGATTATATGGAGTAATTAATAATCTTGCTATAAGGTAACGTTTATGGAGCTTTTATATGTGCCAGAAACTGTCTTTTGTATGTTTTTTAATATTTGTTATTTATTTTTGGCTGCACTGGGTCTTTGTTGCTGAACATGGACTTCCTCTAGATGCAGAGAGCAAGCAGTACTCTCTAGTTGCGATGCACAGGCTTCTCTCACTGTGGAGCACAAGCTGTAGGCACATGGACTTCAGTAGTTGCAGCATGCAGGCTCACTAGTTGTGGCTCACAGGCTCAGTTGCTCTAAGGTTATGGAATCCTCCTGGACCAAGGACTGAACCCATGTGCCCTGTATTAGCAGGCAAATTCCCATTCACTGTACCACCAGGGAAGTCTATGTATGTTTTATATGTACATACATATACACACAGGAATATATATATATATATATATATATATATAATCATCAAAATAGTTCTGCAACAACGGTGCAGTTATTACCCTGGTTGTATAGATGGGCTGTGCTAGATTTTCTGTGTGCTAGATTTTCAGGTCTTCCTCACCACGCTTGGTGCCCTGGCAGGATGGTCTGTGAGCTGCATCCACCATGTTCCTTTGTCCTCTGGATTCCAGTTGAGTTTGTCCAGTGGAGCCATCGGGAGATTGAAGGTTAAGCCATAATGTCAGAGGAGGGCAGAGGCTGAGTTCCTCACCTAAGCCACAGTTCCTAGCAAGTGGTCCTCTCCTCCAGCTGGGGGTCTACCTGGATTCTGGCCCCTACCACCTCCCCTTGCCCCTCTGGTCCAGGCTGATGACAGTTTTCTGCAGTTATCAGCTCCTTGTTATTGATTTCTCTTAGTCATGCCTGTGCCCCTGTAAGTTGATTGTTTATGAAATTCTTTTCAATGGTCTCTCTCGAGTGTGCCATTTTATTCATCCTGGACCTTGAGTGATATGTAGGAGAGCTGAAGCACAAAAAGGTGAGGAACATTGGTCAAGGTTACCCAGCTCATAGAAGGCCATGTGAGGATTAGAACAGAAGCTAAATAGGGGTTTCACTAAAATCTAAAACTAAAACAAAAAAACGTTATTTTTTTCTCCTCAAAAAATTGAAACTAGCAAAATATCCTTGATTTAAGAGGCTGGTGTTTAAAAATAAAGTGATCACATATTTCTTACCTTAAAATAGTTTTGCAAACCAAGAGAAAGAAGGGGAAAAATGGATAAAGGGAAAGGGTAGTTAATGTCACACATCCTCTTTTTGTAGAAGAAAAGTGTAAGAGCATAATGTTTTCTCATTTTTCCTCTCTGAAGCAGAAAGCTGAGATATCAAGATTGCTATGTTTGTAAAATGAGCAGAGTAAACTTTCCTCAAAGGACACACACAGACACATATGTTGGTGGTCATCTCTGAGGGAGGTGGGGATGGAATGGGTGTTCAGTTCAGTTTAGTCGCTCAGTCATGTCCGACTCTTTGCGACCCCATGAACCACAGCACACCAGGCCTCCTTGTCCATCACCAACTCCCAGAGTCCACCCAAACCCATATCCATTGAGGAACGGGTGTGGAGTGAGGCATTAGCTATAGCTGTAATGTTTTATTAATTCAAAGAATTGAGAGACCTCCCTGGTGGTCCACTGGCTAAGACTCCCGTGCTCCTAATGCAAAGGTCCTGGCTTCCATCCCTGGTCAGGGAACTGGATCCCACATGACAAAACTAAGGGTTCACATGCTCCCACTAAAGATCCCGCATTCTGCAATGAAAAATAAGTAAACCAAACTAAGACTCACAGATGCTGGCCTTTCATTCTTAAGTTTACCTCATGGGTCCGATTGCCTGGCCCAGCTACTTACATGTGATCAAAGTAAAACCCTTCTAGAAAAGTGCCTGCTGCCAAAAGCCCTTGGCATCAGCATTCCCTCCTCAAGTCCATTTCCTATTATTCTAGTGAGTCTATCCGGGAAGCTACTTGAATTATCATTCTTTTCTCTTGAACACATGACATTTTTGTGATTAGGAGACACAACCAGAGATTTTCAAAGGGGAACATTGTGAATCCTCATCTCAAGGGAGTAACCCAGCAAGACTGAGAGAAAACCTCCAAGGCTCTGAGCAGGTATAAATGGTCCCCCACCCACGGAATGTCTAGGGCTCAAAAACCAAATCTCCATCCTTCCAAAAGCTGGATTACTCAGTCCACTCTAATGCAGGGAAACGGCCTCAAGGCTATAGATTGTAGAAATTAACTGATTAAAGAAATCCACATAACAATTTATGAACCACCTTCTTACTGAGGAAATGAAAGGAACATGGGCTGCGCATCATGTAATAAAAGCTGCTCTCCATTCAACTGTAGCTGTGTTACCCAGCAGGGCTGGGTTTTTTGCATTTTTCTTAATGAGTGTTGAATAAATTCAGCCTTGTGCTCATCTCTGAATTATGACCAAATTGTAGAAACTGGGGGATGTAGGGGTGGGTGGAATAGGGAGCACAAACTGTAGATGTTTCAGGGGGAAATTAGGGAAGAATTGGCCGAGAAATATCAGTCAAAGAAAGGTTCGCTGGCTGGCATTTGAAAAGACATTATTTTCTATATTTTGAATCAAGTATTTGTTCATTTAAAAAAGAGGGGAAGAGAAGGGAAGTATTACTCGTCATCTGCCAGAATTAGGGCCAGGTACCTGGGCACATATTGGGTTGGCCATAAACTTCGTTTAGTTTCCCATAAGATCTTACGGGAAAAAAACAAATGAACTTTTTTGGCCAGCTCAATACTTTTTCACAGTGAGATAAAATCTCACTGTGAGATAGGGAGAGGGGAGGGGAAAGATTTTTTGAGTGAGAGGGGATTGGAGATGGATGTGGAAGTGCGGTTAGGGTGTAGGATCCCGTGCTGGGAGAGAGGGTCTGCCATGCAGGTAGTGGCTTTCATACAGGAAGAAGAACACAGAAGGAAATGACCTTTGGAGAAGCCTGGAGACCAATGTTTCTTGCTACTTCTCTGGCCGCTATGCCACGGATGATGGAGTATTGCTCAGAGCAGTGTTAAAAGGGATACCGCCACACTTGCATTTTCACAGGATGCTGTCAAGAGTTGACAGCTTCCAAGTTGCTTGATTAGACATTAGACAGTTCAGAGGACAAAGTGAATCATCAGTGACACCCCTCCCCTGCCCCCCCGCCACATACCTTGGCTGTGATACTGATACACATATCAGTATCTGTTGTAGTCGTCCTGAAATTACTTCTTGTTCAATCAGTAAGTCATATCTGACTCTTTTGTGATTCCCATGGGCTGCAGCCTTCCAGGCTCCTCTATCCATGGTATTTTGCAGGCAAGAATACTGGAGTGGGTGGTCATTTCCTTCTCCAGGGAATCTTCCTGACGCAGGAATCAAATGCTCATCTTGGATTGGCAGTCAAAGTCTTTACCACTGAGCCACCATTTTATTATATTCTCTTCCACATATAGGAGGTTTTCACACCATCAGAATCATAACATAGTAGCTATTCAGTGCCATTTTCCACTTACATCGGATCACAAGCATGTCCAACATCACACACACTTTAGAACCATTATTTTTTAGGGGGAAGATAATATTCTACCCAGGAATATATGAGAATCTATTCTATTACTCCTTTTCCTACTCTAGGTAGATCAGTCGTCCCTTACTGTTTCCCCTCAAATAAAACAACTCTTGCTGATATAATCTTTACACATTTTCTCTTAAATTATTTCTTGGGATTTGGATTCTACTCATCAAATGGCAGAGTTGACAGGCAGAGAAAATAAGCATGTGGGAAGTCAACTCAGTAGAAAATAGAGTTTAGTGGGAACAATGTGGCCAGGTACTGATCAGTTTCCCTTCTAAGAAGCATGTCATGCAAAAATATGGGTGTGTGAGGTGTCACCTTGTATAATGTTTCAGGGCGATAGGACCAAATTATATGAGAGAGAGTTAAATACTTTAGGCCTCCCTTACTCTCCAGGCCAGAGATGGAGGCAGTGTGGGTCGGTCTCTAGAACCAAGGACCCAAAAGGAAACCTCTGAATTCCTGGGAAGGAGGTGTCATCAAAAACTCAATAGCAATATACTTGACACTCAATAATCAATAGTTAAATACAAGAGAGGGAAATCTGCCTCATAGATGAATTGGTGGTGGCTTAGAGAGCTGGGTGTTCTGTGAAGGAATTTTAGGCCATATTTAGAGCTTATTGGGCCAGAAAGATGGAATAAGTTTCTTTATTTGGGGTGGTTCTGGTTAGGGACATTGATTTTTTTGAGGGGAGCTTTTGGCCATTATATTTTGGGGGAGTTGTGAGCTCAGAAAAAGCAGATAGGCTGCAAGGTAATACTTGAAAAATTGGATTTCAAACTAGAAGGAAAGATGATCGTATTTGAACCCTGTAAAAATTCCTGTAACGTCAATACAGTAGGTGTGTGGCCTTGACCTTATTTTACAGATGAGAAAGTTAAGACCCAGAGGGGCTTATGAAGTGACCATGGTGGGAACTTCCCCAGCAGTCTGGTGGCTGAGACCTCACCTTTCAATGCAGGGGGTGCGGGTTCGATCCCTGGCCGGGGAGTTAAGATGCCAGATGCCTAGGGGCCCAAAAACCAGAACGCAAACAGCTGAATCAATATTGTAACAAATTCAACAAAGACAACAAAATGGCCCACATCAAAAAAATCTAAATAAAAAAGAAAAGTGACCACAGAGCACGTGCAATATATTGACCGCAGGCTTCAGATTTCAACTCATGTCTTCATTTGTGAGTTGAAAGAGGTGGATCAAGAGACACTGGCATCAGGGTTCACCTTTATTCTATCACTTTGTCAACACTAGGGATGTGAAACAGCATGACACCCTGCTTCAGGTTGAGCTGGAGAAACAAGGCTGCCTGAGGAAATTCAAACAACACAGTGTAAAGTAGCTATTCAGACCGAGCCATGTGCCAAGGTGGGGGCACTGGCAACCAAGTGAATGATGCAGGCCAGCGGTTTCAGTAGTTTTTGCTTGCACACCACCCAAAACTGTTTTGAAAAACTGTGAATTCCCCTCACACATAATTCATAATTTTTCTTCATAAGTATAAATGGTTGCAAAGAATATTCCTTCTGGTGTATTATGAATATTGATGTTCTAACATAGAAATGTTACATGGTTTTAAAAATTGTACCTAATGGAACCTAAACACCATAACAATTTTTTTGTAGTATGATCTTTATGTTCATACATTTCAAACAGCATAGTTAGTTTAAATCGTTGACTATAAACATTTTAAATTTCTAATTATGAAAATTTTCAGATGAAAATAGACATATAAATAATTAAGTTAAAATCTGTTAAGATGATATCATGTGATATCATGTTACAAACTCCCTTCTCATCCAGGCTGCCATATTAACGTTGAGCAGAGTCCCCTGTGCTACAGAGTAAGTAGGTCCTTGTTAGTTATCTGTTTTAAATATAGCAGTGTGTACATGTCCATCCCAAACTCCCTAACTATCCCTCCCCTAAACATCATAACAATTTGATATCCATCATGATTCATTTAAAAATGAATGAACCAATTTTTAAAGTTTTACATTGTCCTTTTCTTCTCCTTGAATTTATAATCATTCTTTATTTCTACAGAGTTTTATTCTAATGAAATATTTTTTATGCTTTAAGAATATTTACTGATTATTTTATCATGGTTCTCTGTAAGCAGACTTAAATATACAAGGAAGCAAAATCATAGTCTGCTAGTACTCTAAGGCTTGTAGGGCTTAAATAAAATCCTAGATTGAATTTGCAGTTTAATTAATATTAATATAATTGATCCACATAACAAACTCCTTTTAAAATAATTATTGGACATAAAAAGTAACTTTTTATTGGACTGCATCTCTTAATAAGATGAATAGGGCTTTTTAGAAAGACTGTTGAGAGGGAGGAAATTACTTTTATTGTAATGATACAGAGCTTATTAATTCTGTTCTTAGTTTTTGTTTTTTATAGATGTAAATTCTCAGAAACCTTGTTCACACAGAATGGATGGAAATGAGAGTTTCGTTACAGCAATGTCACTCAATTATTTAAACTCTTCCTGAATTATGTGCCAAAAGTCACATGGTGATTTGTCAGAAAATTTATTTTTAGTGATGTACAAGCTGACGACTCAACTAGTCCTGCTGTGATATTGTTGAAAGCAGAGGATTGGAAGCAACTGGACTTGGGGAAGTTTTGATCCCTGGACTTTTGGGGTTATTTGTTTTCTCAACATTTGCTCCAGTATTTGGAATGATCCTGTTATGTGATGCCCTTGACTGTTCAGACTTGGGGACACTGTACCCAGGTGAAATTCAGGGTGGGGAGAGGTGGAGTTTTCTTCTGTGGAGTAGGAGAGGAGTGGTAAAGACACGAGGGAGGAGATGAGGGTGAGGGGATTGCTCAGAGCACTTACAGGTAAGAACCTGGAATGTGCTCAGATCAGGTTTAGAAAGAGCACACTTGAGATCTGAGAACTTGGAAACGGATTCCTTTAACACTCTCCTCTAGGGACTTCCCTGGTGGTCCAATGGTTAAGACTCTCAGCTCCCAATGCAGGGGGCCCAGGTTTGATCCCTGTTCAGGGAACTAATTTATAACTTTAATATTGAGACTTATGGCATGCAGATCTCAACTGGGACTCTTGCCTCAGGTCCTGCCATTGTTAGGGTCAGAACTATCACTGGTGCAATAAATAATTCCTTAAAAGAAAAGAAGAGGAGGAAGTAGGCAGGTTATAGGATTCTCCAGGGAAGAATACCAGAATGGGTTGCCACTTCTTCCTCCAGGGTATCTTCCCAACCCGGGGATCGAATGCACCTCTCTTATGTCTCCTGCTTGACAGGTGGGTTCTTTATCACTGGCATCACCCGGGAAGCCCTATTAAAATATAAGTCATTCCTAAATAAATGTCCTGCTTGCTGGTATCCAATCAGTCACCACTGACCAGGGAGAGTGGGCCAGGCCCCTCTGGGTTTCAACTTTGGCAGCACCCTGGAACCACGGGGACAGCATTATAGAATACCGATGTCCAGGTGGGTCCAACCCACAGAAGTTGTCTGTGGTGAAGCCAGGGCGTTCAGATATTTAAGAGCTGCCTCGGTTTTTACAATATATAGTCAGGGCTGGGAAACAGTGGGCTGGAGCAGTGGTCTCCAGCCTTTTGGCATCAGGGATTGATATCGTGGAAGACAATTTTTCCACAGACCGGAGCAATGGGGATGGCTTGGGGGTGATTCAAGCGCATTACATTTATTATGCCCTTAATTTCTATTATTATTACATCAGCTTCACCTCAGATCATCAGGCATTAGGCCCAGAGGTTCGGGACCCCTGAGCTAGAGGTACCCTCCATTAACTTCAGACAAGCTAGGTAAAGGTTTAGTTTCTTTGGCTGGATTGTGTTATGCCTGGTGAGAAAGACAGAACTAAATGATTCTCTTAGAACATGGACTTTTTTGACCGTTGCAATGGGCTTTTGGACAACTGACTACTATTAGTAGCTGTGTTGCCAGTTGTTAATGAATCTCTCTGAGCCTCAATTTTCCCATCTATACAATGGGCATGATAATGATTTTTTACCTTTTAGAGTTATCCTGAAAAATAATATGAGAACTTATAAAATATTTAAAAGAACTGCTGACATTGAGAAAGGGCTGCAGAGGTGCTTTATAAATAAGAGACAATTTGTTCCAAATGCTGTCAGCATGAGTCATTTCTTTGTGGGCAGTCGGTCAGTGATAGACTCCGTGAGGCCTTGATTCATGGACCCAGGCTCCTTTAGCAAACTTCTTTAACAGAGGTACACAAGGTGGCTTGATTTATTTCTGGACATTTATCCATGAGAAAACAAACAGGCAGCACAGCTCAGCCTGTACCAACAAGATGATGATGGATAAAAAAGGTGCGTTAGGGAGCAGAACAACATATAATTAGCCAGATAGACAGCGCTGTTGGATTTAGCATCAGCTTTTACAAAACTTTGATTTTCCTGTCTGTTTGCCAACCTATTTTAAACTACTGCTCTTGGGGAGTCTGTTGTTTTGGGTGGTGAGGATGGGGTTGAAATATCAGGGATAATATGGAGAGTGTCTGTGTCAATGTGAGGAATGCCATGGCTCCCAAGGTCAGGGCCAGCTTTGTGGGCAGCTGCCCAGGTCCCATGTGCAGAGGGCCTCTGAGCTCAGGTTAATGCCCTACTGTCACTCTCTTGAACTCTTTAATAATTCTGTCTCTGAGCTTTTGTTTTGCAAGTGAAGTCTGACAGTGCAGCCACAGGTCTGTGCGTAGAGGAAACACATGTAATGTGTGTAACAGCTGCAGTTTCTTTTTTTTAGGTATTTATTGAATTTTGTTATAATATTGCCTCTGTTTTATGTTTTGGTCCCCTGAGGCATGTGGAATCTTAACTCCCAGAACAAGGATCAAACCCACATGCCCTGCATTGGAAGGGGAAGTCTTAACCCCTGGACTGCTAGGGAAGTCCCGCAGCTACAGTTCCCATCTGCCTCATTTGCACACAGCTTCCAAACTTCCACGATGCCCCGTGAATCCCAGTAGGCCCACCAAGCATGGGGATTCAGAACGACTCAGAGGACAAGATAAGCATCGTACATTAAATAAGCAGGGACACTAACAGCTGCAAGAGGCCAATTTTTCTATTCAAATCAGAACTTGCTTTGAAGGCAGAAGGAAGGCATTGTTCTAAGAAACACAAATGACCAGGGGACCCTGTCTTATCCTTTTTCACTTCCCTGTATGAGCCAGTTGTTCATGACAAAATGATGCTATAGGAGGGAAGAGAAGGGTGAAGAGCCCCAGAGATTTTTTTTTTTTCTGTCTTCCTTACCCATCAGTAGGGAAGGTGGACAGTGTTGGTAGAATGTGCATGTATCAAACAGTGAAATAGGAAAGGCAAGCTAGTCTTGTGCAATGTTTCTACTGTTTTGGTAAGAATGAACTGCATATGCACATAGGAGCTACAAAGTAAGAAGTGTGTAATTTCGGTAATTCTGCAGAGGAGTTAAGTGCCCTTAGATTTGCATTTAAACCAGCACTGCATAATATAAAAAGTAAAATTCATGCTCATAATTTACATAGCAAATAAAAGATACCATGACAAGTAGAGAGAACCATAGAAAAAAGGGAAAAATTTTGTATTTTAGTACCTTTAACAGCATTCCACCCCCACCCCCCCACCCCGCACTCTTTGAAAAGGGCAACTCATATTTTCATTTTGCAACTGGGCCCTGCAAATTATGTAACTGGCCCTATCTGAATTATCATGCTAAAAACTGTCAGTAATTGAGAGTTGTCTTTCTGTACTAGTTTCAGAATTGTTAAGCTCCTCTGAAGCACCTGGGTGAGAGCTTTTGGAAGGGTCTGATGGTGACCATCCTCTGCCTTCTCAGCATCTGTGTCTCCATTTTTCAGTTTTCTTTTGGCAGTCTTCCTTCAGCTCTCCCGTCATGTGCTTGGGTAGCTCATAACTCAACAGTGGTCCACCACCAAGAGGGAGGTCAATCACATCATAATCTCCTGACCTTAGTGATTGGTCCAGGGGTGACAAGTGACCCAGTCAGAGCCAATCAAATGCAAGGAGTCTCATGATGTACATGAGTGGGCATTTCCAATACTCACCAATGGCTGGTTCTCTTCTGTTTCTGAACACACAGGAGAGTTGTACTCTCTGTTTCCTAAAAGTTCAGCAGACTACAGTTCTGGGACTACGTCAAACAGACTTGTGAACTCCTGCCCTGGAGATGATTGTCTGGACTGTGATGGACTTTGATCAATCATGAAATGAATTTCTGATATGTGACAACACTGAGAATTTGGGATTGCTTGTTTGTGGCAGAGCCACAAAACCCAGCATACCCTGATGAGGACAGCAAGTGTTAACTGTTCTTGCATTTTTTAGGAATGGATACTATTTTCTATGAAGAATGTTTGAGTTTATAAAGATATTCTCTTAAAAATGTCGAGTCCATTTTTGGATGAGTTGTACACCAGTCTGGAAATCACCATGAAGATGAAACAAAAATGACTGAAATTTGGGAAAGGCAGGTTTCATGTATGATAGCAGAATGTACAGAATACCAAGGAAGTCTTGGCTCTAGGGGAATGTGGATGATCTTCATTTTGTTTCTGATACAGTGCTGAAACTGGATGAGCTTTTTCAGAGGTAGTTGGTGTAAATAATGATGGAAGAAAAGTGGCTGAGTCTGGTTAATGGTTTAAGGAAGAAAAAGAAGCTGCAGGCGAAGTCTTACATAATGTGATTTTATCGAAATACAGAGGAGAAGGCTTAGATGGATGGGCAGAGATAGAAATATGACTTGCTTGGCAAATGCTCCCAGACGGTCATCCACTGGGCTTTTCTATTACCACTGCAAAATTGTGCTTGATGTGGTTTTTTTGTTACATGTACTTAGATGCAGAGGAAAACCATTCTTCAAAATGGTGGCCTCAATATGTCAGAATCAGGAAGGGTCTTGGCACCAAGTTGTTGACTGAATATGACTGTGGTGATACATTTAAGCTTATTAATCAGAAAGTGAAGATTGATCTAAACATTCTGCATATAGGCAATATCGGGAGATATTAAACCCCATGAGGGTTTCTTCTCTTTTTCCCCTAGCCCAATAATTGTTTTGGATGAATCATTTGCACTTGTCCAAGTTTTAGCCAAGTTGCCTTAGGTAATTTTTACATAATATTTATAAAAACCTTCCTGTAATTGTGACTCATGGTCATGCTTCTACTCAGAATTTTGTTAAAGCTGAGCATTTCAGGGAGAAAAGTGCCTGAGTGATGTTGAAGCCTTTCAGAGAATTCAGTTAGTGGAGGCAAGACAGCCAAGGCCATTATTTGCTGCAAATGCTCTTAGTCACTGAAGCCCTAGTGACAGATAGGCTAATTATGTTTTTTAATATTTCCCTTTCATTTTTTTGGAATTAAAACACAATAAATATTGTATAGCACAGGGAATTCTACTCAATGCTCTGTAATGGCTATATGGGGAAAAAAAATCTTAAAAAGTGCATATATATATGTGTGTATAACTGACCCAGGTGGCGATAGTGCTAAAGAATCCACTTGCAAGTGGAAGAGACAGAGGAGATGCGAGTTTGATCCCTGGAGGAGGGCATGGCAGCCCACTCCAGTATTATTGTCTGGAGAACCACATGGACAGAGGAGCCTGGTAGGATACAGTCCATAGGGTCTCAAAGAGTTGGACCTGACTGAAGCGACTTAGTGCACATGTAACTGATCACTTTACTGAACAGCAGAAACTAACACAACTTTGTAAGTCAACTATATTCCAATAAAAAGGAAAAGAAAAGCAATGATATGTACATGCTTCTCAAAATACTCAAATATTACCTAAATGTATAAAGCAGAAAGTACAAGTTTTTTTTACCTTTACAGTTATGTATTTCCTAAAGTAATACATAATCAATATGGAAAATACACAGAAGCATTTTTAAAAAACAGATTCTCAACATTTTCCCCTAAATATTTACACTTAAAAAAAGTGATATCATAAAATGGCCCTGTATGTGGATGTGTAATACTTTTATTGCCATTTTTCAGATAAAGACCTTTGGGTTTACCTTACCAAAGGCACACAGCCTACCAGTGACCTGGCTGGGATCTAAACCCGGGTTTGTCTCCTTTTAAAATGCATGTCCCTGACAGCCAGCCAAACTTGCCCTTTGCATGTCAACAATCAGATTCACCCCATTTTTAAAGACTGCGTAGAATTGTCTGGTATAAGAAATGCCAGTCACAACTGCAGTGAGATGCCACTTCACACCTGTCAGAATGATTATCAATAAAAAGACAGCAAATAACAAGTGCTGGTAAGGATGTGAAGGAAAGGGAACCCTCAAGTGCTATTGGTGGGAATATAAATTGGAACAGCCATTACAGAAAATACTATAGAGGTTCCTCAAAAAATTATAAATAGATCTACCATATGATTCAGCAATCCCACTTCTAGATATTTATCTGAAGGAATTGAAATAAAAATCTCAAAATGAGATTTGCACTCCTATGTTCATTGCAGCCTTATTCACAATAACCAAGATATGGAAACAACCTAAATGTCAGGAAATGAAGAGAACATGATATGCTACATTTATGATTATTTATTGTTGTTGTTGTTCAGTCACTAAGTCGTGTCCAACTCTTTGCGACCTCATGAACTATAGCCCGTCTGTCCTCCTCTCTCTTCTAAAGTTTGCTCAGATTCACGTCCATTGAGTCAGCGATGCTATCTAACCACCTCATCCTCTGCCACCCCCTTCTTCTTAGGCGTTCGATCTTTTCCATCATCAGGGTCTTTCCCGATGAATCGACTCTTTGCATCTTTTTCAGTGAGCAGTCAAAGTATTGGAGCTTCAGCTTCAGCATCAGTCCACCCAGTGAATATTCAGGGTTGATTTCCTTTAGGATTTACTGGTTTGATCTTGCAGTCCAACGGACTCTCAAGCGTCTTCTCCAGAACCACAGTTCAAAAGCATCAGTTCTTCGGCTCTCAGACTTCTTCACGGTCCAACTCTCACATCTGTACATAACTACCGAAAAAAACCACAGCTTCAATTATACAGACCTTTGTTGGCAAATGTGTGCATGTTTATTGCTCAGTTTTGTCCGATTCTTTGTCCATGGAATGTAACGACCAGATTCCTCTGTCCCTGGAATTCTCCAGGCAAGAATACTGGAGTGGGTAGCCATTCCCTTCTCCAGGGGATCTTCCCAACCCAGGGATCTCCCACATTACAGGCAGATTACCGTCTGAACCACGAGGGAAGTACATATATATATGTGTGTGTGTGCATGTATGTGTATATACACATATATGTATTTACTTGTATATGCATGTGTATACATACATGCACATATATGTCTATGTATGTATATGTGTATACACACGTGTATGTATATATACACATACATGTGCACACACATATAAAATAATATATAACCATGCCATAGAAATAAAATGTATTTACATATTATATAAAATATTACTAATATATATTGCACATAATACATATGTTATACAGAATATTTGGAAATGGAATATTATTCAGCCTTTAAAAATTAAATCCTACCATTTGCAACAACATGGATGGTTCTGGAGGATGTTGAGTGGAATGAGCCAGACATAAAGACAGATATTATACGATCTTATTTGTACATGGAATCTAAAATAGTGGTCTTCCTCAGTGACTCAATGGTGATGAATTTGCCTGCAATGCAGGAGAAGCAGAGATGTAGGTTCAATCCCTGAGTTGGGAAGATCCCCTAGAGGAGGAAATGGCAGCCCACTCCAGTATTCTTGCCTGGAGAATCCCATGGACAGAGAGCCTGGCAGGCTACAGTCCATGGGGATATCAAAAGAGTCAGACACAACTGAGTGGCAAAAGAATAACAACATTTAAAATAGTCAAGCTCATACAAGAAGAGGGTGAATGGTGTTGGCCAGGGGCTGAGGGGAGGAGGAAGAGGAGAGATGATGGCCAAAAGGTACAAAGTTTCAGTTACAGAGAATGAGTTCTGGAGATCTAATGTACAGCATGGTGCCTCTAGCTAACAATATGTATTGGATACATAAAGTTTGCCAAAGCATAGATTTTTTAAAAGACTATCTTTATTGGTGTAGAGTTGCTTTATAATACTGTGTTATTTTCTGCTGTATAGCAAAGCGAATCAGCCATATGTTTACATATATCCCCTCTTTTTTGGATTTCCTTCCCAATTAGGTCACCATAGAGCATTGAGTAGAGTTCCCTATGCTCTATAGTAGGTTCTCATCAGGTATCTATTTTATACATAATATTGTGTATACATCCTAGTAGTGTGTATATGCCAATCCCAATTTCCCAATTCATACCCACCACCATTCCCTCCTTGGTATCCATATGTTTGTTCTCTATGTCTGTGTGCTAGACAGTAGCTCTTATATTAAGTGTTCTTATCACACACACACAATAATAATGATAAAGGGGTATGGGGAGGCCAGGAAGGGGTCCATGGTAACAAGGCCCTTTTCTATCTTCTCCCTGCACCTAGCACAGTAACTGGGATGGGCAGATGTTCAAAAAATTGTTTGTATGTTGAAGGAATGAAGAGTCACATGTAATAAAAGCTAATAGCATACAGGAGACCTTGGCCACTGGTGCCTGGTAGAGTCTGTAGGCTTCCTGTAGGAGGAGACCTTTCAACCAAAAAGTCAGTCTTAATTAAGGAGGAGAAGGGAGCTGTTCACAGAACAAATCACCCCAAGCTCTCAAGGACACTTGAGTTGTACTGGGAAACTCAGACTGTTAGAAAACTCAGACTGGTTTTCAAGGGAGATTTGATTTTTTACCACGTCTCTTGAGGGGAATTCGATGTGGTAAGCTGTAGGATTTTCATCTTCCATTAAAGCACAAATGCCAATAATTATAAATAGAAATGCTTTTTAAAGTATGGCCTTTTTATGCACCTACTGTGCTGCCATTTTGTTTTATAGTACATAAAAGCACTTTGTCCATTTCATTTTAAATGTTCAGCAACACCCCAGGGTTTGCTAAATGAGTCATTGAACTTACTTCTTGCAGGGTCTGTAGCCACGAATGTGGCACCTAATAGATGTTTTGATCAGTGGTTATAAAAGAAAACACGTTAATAGCTGTTTGCAATACATCAGCAGAGTAGAGGCATTTTTGCCTTAAAACCATAGAGTTATTCTCAGTTGTATTTGCTCTGTGATGTCACCCACGATGGAGTTTATTTTGTGCCCTGCTGGGTGGAAAAACCATAGGCTTAGGTTGCAGGTAGATCTGGATTCAAATCCTGTCTCCAAGTTACTGTGTGGCCCTGGGAAACTTACCTTTGCTCTCTGAGCCTCAGTTTTCTTACCTACTGAAGGTGGGAAGTAACTTCCATATCTTCTCAAATATGTTACTGAGTCCGAGTTCACACTGCTCGCTCCATGTTGTTCAGTCGCTAAGCCATGTCCGACTCTTTGCAGCCCCATGGACTACAGCACATTAGGCTTCCCTGTCCTCCACTATCTCCTGTAGTTTGCTCAAGTTCATGTCCATTGAGTCAGTGATGCTATCCAACCATCTCATCCTCTTTCATCCTCCCCTTGTCGCATGACAGGCCAATAAATTGAGAGATGAGTTGTTTGGGCAAGGAGTGGCAGCATTATTCAGAAAGCTGGCAGACTGCGAAGAGGATGGATTCCTGTCCCAAAGAACCATCTTGCCTGAGTTAGAATTCAGGCTTCTTTTATGCTCAAAGAGGAGGGAGTCAAGTTCAACATTTCCTGGTTCCAGTCAGCCTCTAGAGGGCATATGTTCATTTCTTCCTTCCTGCAGTTATTCACAGGTGGGCCTGGTCAAGATGTTTCCTGTGAATTAAACAAAGGTGTTTTAGCTTAATGCTCATTTCTTCAGAGTCAGGGTTTCCAGAGATGGGTCATTATGTATCATTTAAGCTTATAGACCACATCCCTTTGATGATTAACTTAATAGTTAACTTGTTATAGAATACAAAGGTTCTTCCCTGTCATAGATATTACACTTAAAGCTTATAGTCCAGTGCCCCCAGACTCCCTTTTACTTTTCCTTTTCTCTTTAAGGTCATCAACTCTTGCTGCATTCCTAGCCTTTTTCTCTGTTATTGTCTGGTGACAGGAAATGTGTATTATAAAAGCATCTTGTACCTATGCTCTCCCAGGGCCTTGAAAAAGATGGTCAGGGAGAGGAGTTCTGAGTTTTCTCTTGCTGAATAAGAGTCTGCCTTTGTTCTGCTGCTCCTTTATTCATTTAAACAATTTCTGCTGAGTGCCTGTTCTGGGCCAGGCTCTTTGCTGGGCTCTGGGTTACAGTGGGAACAGGGTACCCAGGTTGATTCTCAGAGGTGTGTCAGCTAGGGCTCCAGGTTGCTAGGCTGGGTATTTCTGTTTCCCCTCCAGATCTATCTTCATTCCTCTCTGCCTGTCCTGGAAGGCTGACCACACACATCACAGGTTCCCTTGCTATCGGGCTTCTGGTTGGACTCAGCCTCTGGCCCACTGGGGACAGCTCAGAGGCAGAGAGATGTGTGAGCTTGGGGATTTGGACTCTTCTGGTCTGCCTTCACTACCCCCACCCCCAGAAAGCCACAGCTCTTTCTAAATTGTCTTTCTCTAACTTCTCCACTTTTAACCATTTGAGCCTCGTTGCCTTTTGGGGTTTAGGGCCTTGAGTAACTGCACCCTTCCTTGTGCTTTCTTTACATCTCTGCCTTTGAATAAAGCCTTTTCAAGTACCTCCTATTGATATTTGAGTCATCTTGATTTGAAAAGGTCCCTCTGTTTTCTGCTGGCGTCTGACTCAGTTACAAATAATAAACATCCACCCTGGCTCTGATGTGCGTTAAAAAAGAAGAATTGCCCACAGTCAAAACATCCATTGGGTTTCTGTTCTGTATGAAATCCATGGTGCTGTCTATTGAAGGTCGATTTATAGCTAAAGGTTTCTCCATGTTGATTACATCCAAAAGGATTTTTTCCAGTATAAAATCTCTGATACTTCATGAGATATGTCATTTTTTGTTTGAAAAAGGTTTCCTGTGGTGATTACATTCACAAGGCTTCTGCCTTGCATGAATGCTATGACATTCATGAAATGTGACTTCTTGCTCTAGGCTTCTTACTTTCGTGGTGTTCACAGGGCTTCTCACTCTAGAATAGATCCCTGTTTTGGGTAAGAGATGAGCTATCACTGATTTCCCCCCCACCCCCAGATTCATTACTTTCAGAGCAAATGTCGCCACTGGGAATTCCAAAGAGTAGGAAGAAGTTTGAATTTTGGCTGGAAGCTCTCACCCAGTGATCATATTCAGGGTTTTAATCCAACATGGATGAACCAGGGCAGAACCATCTTTCATCTTTGTTACAATCAGATGACTTCAGCCAGGTATAATTTCCCTCTGATCAGCCACATCTAGTTTATGGTTCAAATTCACTCTAAGTTCATCACATTGATGGGGTTTTATTTTTTGGAGAAGTAAGTATGGAGGTTAAAACAACTTGTTTTCCAAGATTCTCACCTTGGTCTAGGTTTTCCTGTGACACGTCATCTCTGGTGGGGAAAGCTCATCTGTTTTCCTATTGTCAGTTTGTCAGGTCATTATCTTTCAAAAAAAAAAATGTCATAAGCTGTTCTTTGTGAGTTTTTTCATGTTATGAAGGAATAGACACATCTTAGCAAATGTTTTGCCAAGAGGTTGGCTCCTTAGGTGCAGCCTACTCTTTATATTACAGAAATCTCTAATAGAGATCTTTTCCCTCTCAAGTTCTGGGAGGCAACCTACTGGTTAGCACCTACCTGACGTTTCTGCCTCCTTGGTCCATGGGTTCCCTCCTTGTTTCAACTTACAGATCTCAGCTGGTTTGCTGTCTTTGTTTTGGCTCTTGACTTGTGGGATCTTAGAACCAGTTAGGGATCGAACCTATGCCCTCTGCAGTGAAAGTGCAGAGTCCTAACCAATGGACCACCAGGGAAGTCCTTGGTTTGCTGTCTTAATGCCCTCTGGAGAGTAGGATCTGTAACTCCCCAGCATCGTGTCCCTGTGGTCAGTTGTCTGTGTGGTTCCTGATGCCCCAGGTAAAATTCATAGCCCCTTTTGTGAATGATCCTCTTCCCTTCTACTTGGTCCTTTTAAAATCTTCTGGGAAAAAGCAGAGAAGGTGGATTATTCTGCAACTTATTTATTTTCATTTATTTTGCAGTTCTTTCTGTGTTAGCGCCCATTTCTTATTAATGATGATGGGGTATTTCATAGTATTGTTATGTCACAATTTATTCAATCACTTGCTTGTGGTATCTCAATCATTTAATTAAAAAAATAAGCTGTTAAGGATTTGGAAGTTTAAGCCATTTTAAAAGGGAAAACTAGCATTTGTTTAAAAGAAAATGACCACTCCTCAAAATAAAAAATGTTCAAGAGTGGATTTTGATAAGATGGACATACCTTTTTAAGGGATAAATCAAAACTTCTGAAAAGAAAGAGACCAAAGTCTGTCTGACTATACATTTCTATGACTGGATAATGATCAATGTTCAGCACACCAAAAAAATTAATTAATGAAATTAAACGGGACAAGACATGATTGTTGCTGTCTGGGGAAAGAAAGGTAATTATATACTTTCTCCACCCAAACAAAAGGTCAGGCTGTCCTACCCTGTGAAGCTGTCACATGGGCCATTAGCCATTAAGCCAGGGAAGTTCTGTCTTCTGTGTTTTGATCCATTCAATGGCTGTTCTGAGTGCTCGGCACCTTCCTGTCACATCTTGCACACGCCGTGCAAGGAACAGACCCCAGGAGGGTACAAACCAAGAGAACAGGTGAGTCTTTTATGAGCAAAGATGCGAAATCTGAAATGCATGGTCCTTTTATCACTTCGGATCTGCAGTTTCTGCCTCTTGTCAGGCGCCTGAAAAGCTGCCTGAAGCAAGACTTGCCAACTGAAAGAGTCCTTGGAGATGGGTGTAAGTGGGACCGGTCCTCCCTTCCTGACACCAATAGAAGTGCAGGTGCTCGAGTATCTTCAGGAGGTGGTCTGGACTCCAGCTCATCAAGGTGGCTGGGTCAGCAAGCAGTGCACCTGAGACAGTGTGCGTCACATCTCGTTTACTCGCCTATTCTTTTTCCAAGTTTCTCTTTTTCAACAGCTTCATTGTTATTTAGTCAGCAAGTCATATCCAACTCTTTGTGACCCCATGGACTGTAGTCCGCCAGGCTCCTCTGTTCATGTGATTTCCCAAGCAAGAATACTGGATTGGATTGCCATTTCCTGACCCAGGGGATCTTCCCCACCCAGGGATTAAACCCTCCTCTCCTGCATTGACAAGCAGATTCTTTATCTCTGGGCCATCAGGAAAGCCAGTTTCAACAACTTTATCTAGATATAATTCACATACCATAAAATTCACCCATTTTAAGCAGGTCACCGATTTCTAGTCATTTTGCTGAGATGTGCAATGAGCTGTTTTTACTCCTAACACTTGTGACACCAGATATGTCAGTTTTTTCTCCACACCAGCCAGTTCTCCAACTCGCTGGGTACCAGTAGGGAGTCCGACAAATCATTTCAGTTCGTAGGAATTTGTGCAGACCCACAGATGCCAGGGCTCCGTCCCACAGAGTCCCACTCGGTCCTCAAGTAGGACCCCGGTCTCAAATCTCAGGCTGTCACCTCTGCACTTCTGACTGAGGAGCTATACGCTGGGGCTTCCTGCAAACCACCCCCACCCCACATGTGATGATTCACCAGAAGGATTCAGAGAACTCAGGAAAATACTGTGACTGGTTTATGGCAAAGGGAGCCCTCAGGAGCAACCACATGGGCATGGGGGTCAAGGTATGGGGGAGGGGTGCTGCGCTCCAGCCCCTCTCTGGGCACATCAGTCTCCCAGCGCCTTGTGTTCACCAATCTGGAAGCTCCCTGAGCCCTGACGTTCAGGGTTTTATGGAGGATCCATTACATGGTTGTGATTGAGCAAATCATTGGCCATTGGTGATTAACTCACTCTTCAGCTCCTCTCTCCTCCCTGGAGGTCAGACCAACCCTCTAATCATTCCAAGATCTCTTTGGCCACCAGTCCCCTTCCTGAAGTAAAAATGAGCCATTTGAAAAAAAAAAAAAAAAATGAGCCATTTGTTAACATTCAAAGACCACTCTTCACCCCAGGAACTCCAAGGGTTTTAAGGGGTCATGTGCCAGGAACCAGAGACAAAGACCAAATATTGATTTCTTATGTTTCATCCAGTAACCCCACAGTCCAGTGTTAGGGTATATCTGTCACCCCCAGTGAGATCTCTTGTGTCTTTTACAGTTAATCCTCATTCCTACTCCCAATTATAGGCAACCATGGATCTTTCTGTCTCTATGGACTTACCTTTTCTAGATATTTTGTATTAATGGAATAATGCAAAATCTCTGTTTTGTCTGGCTTCTTTCACTTGGCGTATTATTTTTGAGGTTGTCCATGTTAGAAATGTAGTTCATCCTTTTTTATGGCTAATATTTCATTGTATGGATGGGTCATATTTTTGCTTATTCCTTTATCAGTTGATGGACATTTGCATTTTCCACTTGGGGGCTATACTGAATAATGCTGCTGGAACATTTGCATGAATAACTTATTTACTTTTAATAATAATAATCTCTGTATGGAGGAGGAAAGTTTCAAAATGGAAGTGATATGTAGATCATGATTCTCTGATTTTTACTTCATGCTACTGTTTTAAAAGTTAAGGCGCTGGTTGCATATATTTCTGTGTGATTCATAACACATCTACTTGGTTAGTTCTGAGGACCATGGTCCAGAAAATTAGAAGCTGCCCCCGCACAGTATTGTGAAACCAAGGACAAGACTAGGGATGAGAGACAAGCAGTTTAGCAAACTAGCTTATGTAAGCCCTGAATGTTAGAAACAAAGGACTAGAAAAGCAAACTGTAGCATGGCCTAAAATGAAGTCTCTTTTCTAGCATGTATACTTGTGTTTTTGCATGAGGTCTTTTAAGGATATTTCAGAAGCTTAGAATGAATGTGCTGAGTTACCTGAAAATGTGTTATTGTTGTTCAGTCACTAAGTCATGTCTGATTCTTTTGTGACCCCATGGACTGTAGCCCACCAGGCTCCTCTGTCCATGGGATTTCCCAGGCAAGAATCCTGGAGTGGGTTGCCATGTCATTCTCCAGGGGATCTTCTTAACCTAGGGATCAAACCTGCGTCTCTTGCATTATAGGTGGATAAGTCCCAAAATGTGTTGAGTTACCTGGAAATTATCAGGTAATATATAACATATATATATAACATATATATATATACATGTATATTTGGCTCCCCAGGTCTTTGTTGTAGCATGCAGGATCTTTAGTTGCAACCTGAGAACTCTTGGCATGTGAGATCCAGTTCCCTGACCAGGGATGGAACCCAGGCTCCCTGCATGGGGAGCTTGGAGCCCCAGCCACTGGACCACCAGGGAAGTCCCTATCAAGTATATCTTAACAGAAGGACAAGAATCCAGGAAGCCGGCAAGAATGAGCGGATTCTGCAGATGAAGCCTACAAAAGTACTGGGGACAGGGCTGGAGGGTGGACGGGGAGTGGACAGTGCCTGATTTTGGAAACAGCTCTCAAGTTTCTGGTTCAGGACCTCCTCCTCACCTCCCACCATCCACACAGCTAACGGCCTCGTTCCTGCTCCCAGGTAGGAGTTTTATCCAAGTCGGAGCACATGCACTCACCATAGTGATGGGCTTAGACATGGACATATGATTTAATTTAGTCGGTCTGAAGTTTTTCACTTCTGGGTGGTGGGGCATGGGTAGGGAGAGGATTGCGACAGAGAAGTTGGTTTTCTACTGGAGTCAGTGATCTGATAGAAGTCCAGTGCTAATGGGTCCACATTGTGGGGGAAAAAATTGATTGTCAAAGAAAGCCAAAGAAGAAGTTAATCTCCTGAGACAGAGTTTTTTGATGGTATCTCTTCAGTCCCTGCCAGGGCCCAAATGTTAATAAATTCCTCCCTCTTTTTTTTTTTTTTTAAATAAGCCAGCTGGAGATGGGTTTTTGTTGTCTGCGATTCAGAGTCTTGACTCTTCTCTTGCTTGGAATACATCGAGGTCATCAGAATTTAATTTAAAAACACAAGAGTGACAAGCTGCCTCTTGTTCCTAAGTGAGCTGGAGCAGATTCTTACCTGTTCAAGGGTTTCTGGCTGAGCCTTAGGCGGGGAGCGGGTTGTTTGTCTTTTCTCTGAATCATCGCTTCCTTCTCTCTTCCTCTGCTGGGAGGTGATCTTAGTTTGCGAGGGAAACCAGAACAATTTCAAGTCTACTTGATGAAGACTTCCTAACCCACTCAGCAAAGCTGATAAGAACAAGAGCCACTCCTGTGACACAGATGAGAAAACCGAGACTTGGAATGGCTAGATGCTTGGGTCAGGGAGACACAGTGAAAAGATCAGCCTGCCCTGGGCTGTCTGTTCTTTTCCCTGCAATGCCTTTCACTTTGAGAGGGGATCCAGCCCTGGCTCAGCCAGGGCACTCTCTTCACCCGCCTGCTGCCTTCCTGAGGACATGACCTCCCCTGCACCTGGCACGAAGTACCTGGTCCATATTAAACCCCGATCAGGTACGTGTGATGACAAAAGAGAAGACTCACATGTGAAGAAGAAAAGGTAGACTTTGAAGTGAGTGCACATTTGAAGTGAGTGAGACATTTGAAGCCTAACATCTTCTTTTTTTTAAATTAATTTTTAAAATTTATTTTTGGCTGTGCTGGGTCTTCATTGCTGTGCAGGTTTTTCTCTAGTTGCAGTGGGTGGGCTTCTCATTGCGGTGGATTCTCTTGTTTTGGAGCACGAGCTCTAGAGGACGGGGCTCAGTAGTTGCAGTTCCTGGGTTCTAGAACACAGGATTAATAGTCGTAGCACACGGGCTTTGTGGCTCAGAGGCATGTGGGATCTTCCCCTACTGGGGATGGAACCCATGTCTTCTGCATTGGCAGGCTGATTTTTTTTTTTTTTTTTTAAACCACTGAGCCACCAGGGAAGCCCTGAAGCCTAACATCTTCTGAAAAGAATTAAGCAACTGTGAAATTGGTGGTTACTAAATCGCCTTGGGATTTTAGGTAAGTTATCAGTTAAAGATGAGTCTGATTCTGACAGGGAAATGCATAGGAATGATGACCATATACTGAGCAGAGGCTTTGCACTTTTTATCTGTGACCCTCAGCATTCTCCTGAAGCTAGTGATCATTCCCATTCCATAGATTGGGAAATATGGGCTCGGAGGGGTGATCAGCCAGCATTGATGGCATTCTGATCGCAACCCCAAAACATCATGTTGGAGCTTTAAAAAAATCCCTGTAGCTGAGCTGCAATTACTGCCAATTAAATCACATTCTTTGAAGAATATAATCTATATCAGAATTTTTTAAGTTTGCAGCTGCCTCCACATTTGAGGACCGCTGTTTTTAAGTGTTTCTGGTTTACCTGGAACCAGTGATTCTGCTTCTTAAAGCATTTCCAGTGCGGTGTGTCACTCAGCCCCTTCTTTGTGACCCTTTGATCTTTAGAGGAAGCCAGATCGAGCACTTCTGATCTGATACTGTGTGGAGACTATAAGCATGCTAACACTGGTTTTCTGGGCAGACTCATTCCACAGGAAAGACGTGCCTTTGTCAAGGGATGGCAGGCAGCTAGATCTCCAGCACCTAGTTCTCTGACCAGCAGGCAGAGAGCTGAGTGTCTGCAGAGGAACCAGGAAGGTCTAGACGCCTAGTGGGGACAAAATTGAACATGCATGTGGTCATGGTGTTGGAGAAATGGGAAGGGTTTCCTTGGAGGGAGAAACCCTTTACTAACCTTTCTCTTTCAAAAGTATGCCTTGCTTGCTTCTCAGCCCCTTTTTACCCATTTGAGAATTGTCGGGGGGGACTTGGAGTTGATGGAATCATCTCAGTGGTGGGTGACTCAGAGGGTAGACTGTCTGCCGGGAGATTCATGCTCGAGTCTTCAAAACTGATAACTCACCTGCCTGCTTCATTTTGAGCAGTGGCTGCTGTGTGGATTGGCCACCTGGGCCAGGAGAAGGGAAGTGGAAGATGATTTCCGAAGAAGGAAAACGGAAGATGATTTCATTTAATTATGACCCCTTTTGACTTCCCAAGGCTTTTCCTTTGGCTTTATGTGATGGGATAAATGTGCTTGCTTTGTCAAGAAGCCACCTTAACTGTGACTTTCAGCTGTGGAAATTGTTCTAGTCTCAGTTGTGGGTGGCCTCTCAGACCCGCAGCAGCAGCAACAACTCGGCGCCTGATAGAAATGCAGAGTCCCAGGCCCCCTCCCAGGGCTGTGATTCAGAATCTGCATCTCCACAAGATTTTGGGATCTTCCAGGGAATCTTGGGTGCGCATTTCTATTCGAGAAGCCTCCATAGGGTGAGACCAGAATATAATAAACTGACCCATTAATGTCCTTTAATAATAATAATATCAGTAAGAATAATGTCAAGGGACCCCAGGGACTGTGCTGATAAGTCTTTGATGTATTATTTCATTGAAACTTCTCAACAATACTGGATGGGGGTACTAACATTATTCCCTTTTTTTTTCTGGCAAGGAAACAGAAATGCACATATGGATGAGAGGCAGTGAGAGACAGGGACCTGGATCCAGCTCACATCTCATCTGCCTCTATAGTTCATGACCATGAGCTCTATGCTATGATGTTAGTCTGTGTGAATGAATGAAAGATACGGTCACAAGTTGCTTCCACGTGTTCGTTTGCTCCTCAGAGGTTTTCTGAGTTCCGGCTTCAGAGCAGGCATGGAGTGGGCTTGGAGAGAGGTAGGATGGAGCCTGCCTCCCCACGCACACCCAGTTCAGAAGGGTAATGGGAGGAGGAAGGGGAGGAGCAGGGCATGAAAAAATAGCCAAATCCCTACGGGCATCACGAGTTCATGTCCTGGGCCAACCTTGAGGGGGAACTCAGCATTTTGCTGTCCCCCTCCAAGGGAAACCCATTGCTCCAAGCACCATGACCACATGCACGTTCAATTTTGTCCCCACTAGGCATCTAGACTTTCCTTGTTCCTTCTTCAGACACTCAGCTCCCTGTCTGCTGGTCAGAGGTCTAGGTACTGGAGATCTAACTGCCCACCAACCCTTGACAAAGGCACATCTTTCCTGTGGAATGGGTCTGCCCAGAAAACCCAGATTGTCTTAGCATCCTTGTAGTCTCTACACAGCATCAGATCAGAAGTGCTCGATCTGGCTTCCTCTAAAGATCAAAAGGTCACAAAGAAAGGGATGGATGAGTGACACACCGGGATGGAAATGTCGATTTTGTTGCCTAGTTTTCTGCTTCCTTTTCATACCTTAATTAGAAGCATTTCTGTGGCATTCTGCTTGCCTTATCCTCAGTGGAACAGAAGGGCAGATCACAAGTTTTCTTGAATCACCTCCTTTAGTGGTTTTTGTTTTCACTTCTAGCTAATTCTGTTGCACATCACATCTTACATGTAAACCCAATATGTGAACCAGATCCCGGGAAAGCGTGACTCCCTGAACTTGGAGCCCTTTCCTCTTCTCAGTCTCTTCCCCTCTTTTCTCCCCTTCCACCACCTGCCTCCCCATCTTTCTTTGCCCCCACCCCCACGGGCCTCTGTATTTGTCAGGATGATATTGCTTACAAATGACAGTAGCTCAGTAACAGAAGGTCCAGGCGAAGGACTAGCTTCAGGCGTAGCTGGAGGCAGGCACTCAAATGGGAACAGCAGGCATTCAGTCTCTTTCGTCTGCCTCCTGCTTTCTCTGATGTTGGCTTCATCCTCAGATGCCACTCCCGAAGCCCGGGGTAACTTGGTACCCAGTGGTCCACGGGAAGGAGGACCGCTCTTTCTCAGTAGTTCAAGGACTGAGAGTCTCCCTGGGCTGCCTTGGGTCAAAAACATAGCTGCTGTGCCCAAGACATGGAGCACTGATGAGCCAGACTCCTCCCTGGTGGCTGGTGGTGATGGGGTCCCTGTCACTTGATCCACAGTCCCGGGGCAGCCGTCACCTGGGGCCTCCATGGACAAGGGCAAAGGCTAAAAACCTCCCATCACATCCAGCTCTGCCAACTGCAGGATGTGTGACCGAAGTCTAGAGACTTCAGTGAGAGAGTTGTTCATGCCCACACCAGCCTAGAGCCATGCCAAGTCCCAGGCTCTCCTGAATTTCAGCTCAGAGTTTCTTTTATTGACGCCCCCAGTGTTTTCAGAGAGGGGCAAACCATTTTCTTTCCTGATAAACAGAGTCCTTCAAAGCACCTCTTGTGGTATTCACCCTAAAGGACCATCAGTGTCCTTGGTCTCGCGTGCCTGCTGATGACAAATTGGAAGGTGCCAGCCTCTTAGAATCCAGCAGTGTACTGGCATGAACGGAATAAACACAAGGCCGGACTCTTTTCCTCCTGTAATTAGAAATGCAGAAAGAATCTTTCTTTCTTCTTTATTTCTCAGTATCTATCATTAAGGTGAGACAAGCGCTCTATAACATTCAGGGAAATGAGCCAGTTATTCAGGTATTTCATGGAAAATGCATTTCTTTGGCTTGAGCAACTCACCTCCTTAGCTGCTTCCCACTTCCACTCAACTGACGCCTCTGGCAGTAGACAGGCTTTCTGTGTTGCCTGATGAAAACATGGCCAAAAGGAGAATGTGTAAAGATTTTTCTGTGTATTCATTGTTAATACTTCTGGTAGAAAGTACACAGAGTTCTCTATTGGGGCTGAGAGCTGCTGAAGCCCATCCAAGCCTGGAGAGCATAGCCACAGGCCACGTGCTGCCTCGCACAGTGGATCCGTGGGCAACACATGAACCGTGGGGCCTGACTGGCTGAGTCCTAGTTCTGCTCCCCAAATTCCGAGCAGCCCGGGTCTGGATGATTAACCTCTTCCATGATCCTATAAATAAGATTCCATTTTCTACAAGTCAAGACTTTAATGGTGCTTATTATTTCATAGGGTTTTCATGAGAATTCAATGAGTTACTATATCTAAGTGCTTAGTCCAATGTCTGGCACATAATTATACCAGGTAATGAGTTTTACTATTATTGTCATTTACTGAATTTGGCTCTCAAATAAGTGTTTTTACAAGAGAAAGGTTGAGTTCTTCATTTAAAGGGTGTGCTTGTATTCTGCATTTTGTCAGAAAACAACAGGTACAAATTTCCTGGGGCTGGAATGAATACAGTAAGTTTGAGTCCAATTGAGGGGTGAGTATGGGCCAGGACTGGGGGGAGGGTTGGGGGCTTACTGGAGGAAATCAGTTATTAGGACTTTTTAGGGCATGGTTGTTGTTCAGTCACTCAGTGGCGTCCAACTCTTTGGAACCCCAAGGACTGCAGCACACCAGGCTTCCCTGGCCTTCACTATCTCTTGGGAGTTTGCATAAACTCATGTTCGTTGAGTCAGTGAGGTCTTCCAGCCATCTCATCCTCTGTCACCCCCTTTTCCTCCTGCCCTCAACCTTTCCCATCAGAATCTTTTCCAGTGAGTCAGCTCTTCACATCAAGTGGTCAAAGTCCTGGAGCTTCAGCTTCAGTACTAGTCCTTCTAATGAATATTCAGGGTTGATTTCCTTTAGGATTGACTGGTCTGATCTTGTAGGGCAGGATAGGGAAGTGGAATTTTATTCAAGGCCACTGAAGAGTTTTGAGCAGAAGTGTGATATTATCTGATTAGATCTTTACATGATTGCACTGGCTGCTGTGTGGAGAATGGATTTTAGTGAAGGTGAGGGTAGGTAAATGTTTTCATCCACGAAGGCTTGGGTGTGTTGTAGCCCCCAGTCCTATATAAAGGCATCACAATTAAGCTCAAAACTTCAACTTAAATAAGGACCACAGGAGATGATTTCTAGGGGTGCCAGGAGTCAACCTCTGTGGTGATTCTGCCTTGGCGATAGGGGGTGAAAGTGAATACAACGAATGAAGATAGAATGTGCTTTTAGTTCCAAACATTAAGTGTATTTTGAACCTGACTGTCCCACTGCTTAAAATGCACAGTAGGTTCCTGTATGAAATCTGGGGAAGTGGTTGTGGAGGAGAGAGCGACAGCCTGACATCCAGGGTCATTCACCCCAGAAACGGGTGCGCTTCCACGGGTACCCACAGACTTCGGAAGAGTATAGCAAGTAAAATGATGACCTGTCTTCTTGGTTTTTATGACAGCTCAATGGAGGCTCTGTTATGAACGTCTGGACTTGTGTTTGTAGAAATAGTCCTTAAAGCCCCTCTCTATGGTAGCACATGCCTCTGGGGTCATTGGGCCATCATTCAATGCTGCTGTTTCCAGGAGAGGCACTAGGGTGTCTGGGTTGGACCTGGGGTATGGGTGGACACCCCGAGTTTGAATCTCCACTTCTCCACTTGTAGCTGAGTTTCTGTAGACTCCTTTACTTCCCTGAGTTTCAGATGCCACATCTGTAAAATAAGGATGAGCCTCATGTTTGCCTCAAGGGGTTACGCAGAGATCAAAGAATCCAGTGCCTGTAAGGAACTCAGCACAGTTCCTGGTGTGGGGTCAGCACTGCGTGTGGACGTGTATTTTTGACTGTGCATTGTGCTCATGTAAAAGTGCTCTGTGTCCCTGCTATTTTTTTTTCAATTTTTTTGTCTCTGCTATTTAAAAGGTGGTCCCCAGACCAGCAGCCATACCCTGTGGAAGCTTGTCAGACTCAGAAATTCAGCATCTGAGAGAGTAACATTGACATACATACACACTACCATGTGTCAAATCGCTTTTGGGAAGCTGCTATATAGCACAGGGAGCTCGTCCTGATGCTCTGTGGTGGGATGGTGGGTGGGTGGGGGGGAAGCTCAAGAGAGAGGATGTATGTATACTTATAGGTGATTCACATCATTATACAGCAGAAACTAACACACTATTGTATAGTAACTATACTCCAATTAAAAACAACTTAAAAAATAAATGATTAAAAACAAAGAAACTCAGAACCTTCGGCTTCACTCCCAACCTGTTGAATTAGCTTTAGTGCTTGAGCAAGATCCTGGGTGATTCCAGCAGATGTTTCTGTTCAGAAGCACTGCTCTGGGCTAAAATGTACATAGAAAGGGCAGCTGGATCTGTTTTGATTATGGAAAACTGTTGGCAGCATTGTGTTGGTGCAAAAAGACATCAGCCTCATGGCACAAAATATACAGAGACCCTGAAGTAGCTGGGCATTCTTGGGCACTCATGTTTGGGACAAAGGTTCTTCATCTGTAAAGTGACTCATCTGTGTCAGAGACTTGTTGACAATATAAATGAAATAATGTGAAAGCTAATATAATAGAGTGCAAATTATGTTATTTTTATCTTGTTTACATAGAAAAAGGACATCATAATCCCTAGAGCTGTCAATACCATTTTCAAAGAATTCGATTCCCCATTTTCCACATCAATTTTCCGGGAGGCAGTGGACAAGACCTATTATTTGGTGTCTCGATTAAAATAATGCAGAGTGACAGTGGCCCAGGAATTTCAGCCTGATATTTTTGGAAACTAAATGGGAGAGTTTTGTAGTTTGGCTAAAAAGCATTGCCCTAGAAAAGGCCAGCAGTGCTGTCAATGGGGATGTTTATGCCATTGACAAAGTAATCACGGAATTGCAGTAGACGCCAGGAGCAGAAGCCAGCGGGGTGCTTCCGGGTGGTGTGGTTCAATGTGACACACGTTTATCAGCCACAAAAGCCTTTTTTTATTATTATTATTTCCAAACATCACAACCAAAGCAAGAAACAAATCCTATTGTTCACATTAGCACAGATCAAGTACAGAAAGCCTCAGTATATTACAGCACAAGAAAAATACACAGTTGTACACCAAAGACACAGCATAAAGTAAGAATTCGTGGGAGAGAGGAATGTGGGGACAACCAGAAAGTACGGTCTGAAGTCCTCTGGGGTGGAAGGGGGTCTGACAGATGCTCGCAGCGCACAGCTGTGGCCAGAGCTCATCAGCAAGGCTCACCCTGTGTTCACAGGAGTGAATCTCTTTACTTGATTCAGTATAGACCTTGACAACAGGGTCACCCAACTTTAACACCATGTTGAACAAAAGGAACCGTGAACCAGAAACTGTCCTCCTTCAAACATCATCACATCACATAGAAAACCTGTGACAGAGACACAGTTCTTATAAGCAAAACAGCTTTCAAAAAAGTCACAGGCAGCTCAGAGTTTAACTCCCTGAAACTACAGTCCAGCAATTTCTTGAGACACATGCCTTCCCACCCACAATTCCCTCTTGTGTTTTAAAGACAGAAAAGAAATCATAGGAAAAATTTGCCTTTTTAAAACAGGGAAATATATACCTTAAAATAGCAAGGTATCAAAATACTTCATACATGGGTATGTTCTGATTTTCCAAAGCACTTTACCTCTCTTTCATTAGAGTTTTGAAAGATGCCCTGTGTTGAATGCAAACAAACCCAACAACAACAGAAACAATCATAATAGCACAAAATAGAATAACACAACATACTAACAAAAACAGAAGTGGGTTCCATTCCCATGCTATTTCTGTGGGGGGGTGGGGGGTGGTCAAAGGAGTCAAGAAGAGGGGCAAACAGCATAGCATTACTTCTTCCGCAAAGAGGTCATTGTTTTTAGGAAGTTGTTTTACCATCAATAGAGTAATAGATTAGAAGTCTGGTTTCTTATGAAACGAGAGTAAAGCCATTGGAGCTGGGGGTGGGTAGCTGTAACAGGTTTGCTTGGGGGAGATTCCAGCTACCCTTACTGTTACAAATCCTTGAGTCTGTCTGACCTGAAGCATGAAGGAGTGGGTGGGAAGGAGGGCGCAGGCAGGGGTCCAAGACCCTGGGTGCACGGAAATGAATGCAGACAGCACTCAGAGCAGCCTCCATGGATTCCCTCCGGGGACTATTTGAGAAATCAGAGCTTGTGACTTACCCACGTAGGCATCCTTTCAGAGAGTCTGTTGTATACTGTTTTCCCCTTTCAACAAAAGGCTCTCTGCAAGCTTAAAAACAAAAAGACACATAGGATCATGACTGGTAACACTTTCTTTTATGTCTTATAAGTAGTTATCTGCCTTGTTGCTAAACACCTGGGCCAGCTGGAGGGTGGAAAGTGACCAGACTGAGAACCCTTGCCACGGCCCCATGTCTTATCCCAAGTTCATGCCATTGCAGCTGCAGAGGATCTCCTTGAAGGTGTTGCGCAGCTCCAGGCTCCGGAAGGCGTAGATCAGTGGGTCGATGATGGAGTTACACATGATGAGGACCAGGTAGGTGTTGAAGTGGGCAGTGTAGCAGACGCAGTAGGGGTTGGTGGGGCAGGTTATTATGAGGACAAGGTGGAGGAAGAAGGGGGCCCAGCAGAAGACGAAGACCCCCAGCAGGATGGTGATGGTGACTGCCCCCTTCATGCAGGAGTGCTGCTGAGGGGCCGCTCCATCAGCCGGTGGCAGCGCGGCGATGCGCTTGACATGCAGCCGGGCGAAGAGGAGCATGTGCACGTAGAGGGTGCCCATGAGCAGCAGCATAGCAAGAAACATGGTGACCAGGCACACGATGACCATCTTGCTCTCGGAGTAGACGATGAACACCACACCGCAGATGCCACAGCCCAGCCAGATGGCCACAATCAGGGCCAGTGCCTTCCTCACGGTCATGATGCTGTGGTAGCGGAGTGCGTAGAAGATGGTGACGTACCTGTCGACAGCAATGGCCAGGAGGTTGCAGATGGAGGCCACCAGGGAGATGCAGATCATGGAGTCGAAGACGTTGTCCATGTGCTGGATGAACTGGTCCTCCAGCCTCAGGTAGTCGCTGTTGACCACGGCTATCATGATGGTCTCCAGGGCGTTGGACACGCTCACCAGCATGTCGGCCACGGCCAGGCTGCAGAGGAAGAAGTACATGGGGGAGTGCAGGTTGCCATTCCTGGCCACGGCCAGGATGACCAGGATGTTTTCCAGCAGGCTGATGATGCCCAGGGCCAGGAAGACCTCGGGCTTGATGAAGACCTGCTCACAGAAGCGGCTGCTGCTCTGGTTGCTGAAGGAAGGGGCAGCGCCGTGCTCTGAGCTGTTAGGCAGCATTGGTTGAGCTGAGTGCAGACAGCACGAAGCATTCATCGCTCACAGACAGCTGGCTGATTGGAGCGGGGGCTCCAGCAGGGTCCCGAGGCTGTGGCTGCTGCTGCTGCTTTCAGGAAAGAAAAAAAAAAATCTCCCCCCAGATCCTGGTTTTAGATGCTTGTCCAGTGTACACTTAGATTTTGTTCTTTCCCAGAATAAAAGGATGGAGAGAGAGAGACAGGTAGGGAGAGAGAGAGAACGAGAGACAGAGGAAAAAGTCAGCCTGGATTCTTACAGAAAACTTCCCTGTGCTTCTCCAGGACGATCAGTTTTAGAGAAACTCTTATCTCTCTCTCTCTCCCTTCTTACCTTCCTTCTGTCTCTCTCTCTCTCTCTTTCCCCCTCTCACATCCCCACCTGGGAACAGAAAACCAGCCACTGGCTGCTACAGTTACAGCAGTTTTCATAGCAAGACAGGGGATGTGGTACCTGTTGTGAGGAGTGCGGGGGAAACACTCAGTTTTTATACATTGGCTGGAGGCAAACAACTCCTACTTAATCTTCAGAGCGGCGAAATGACCACTGAGCATCCAACATCTCTCTGACTGACAGCAGAACCGGCTCCCAGGAATCAGACCCAGAGATTCAAAAGCAGCCTACTGCCCTCTGCAGGTCAGACCACTCATCTGTTCTCTGGCTGGGCTGAGCAGTCTTTTTGTCACGGAAATGGCCACAGCCATCCTTTCGTCCACGTATTTGTTCATTCTTTTTCTTTTTTGGTGGCAAACATTTATTAAGCACCTGTGTTATGTTTCCGCCCCGTGCAGGAAATTCGGTGGTGAGCAAGACAGACACACCATCCTTGTTTCTCCCAAACTCAGAGCTTGGGTGGGAGATGAGAAATCCAGCCGTTTTATTACAGTGTGATGCATGCTTGAATCGGGGAATGCCAGGGGCTGGGGGAGATCTGAGAGGGCCCCCTAACCTGCTGGTCAAGGGAAGTTCCTGGAGGAAGGGGCTTCTAAGCTTTGACTTCAAAGAACAGAGGCAATGCCCAGTGGTGAGGTGAGGGCTAGGGTTGATGGAGAGAGAAGAGGATTCCAGGCAGAGGGAATAACATGCTTACAGCCTGGAGGCTAAGAACAGTGGTTCTACACGTGGTTGTGGGAAACATCTGTAGAATGTGTTCCCGGGGATCACATTTGACCTTCTGAAACAGAATCACCCAAGGGTAGTACCTGGGCAGGTGCCTTTTCAGTTTTTAAGGGGTGAGGGGGGAACAGAGCCAAGGTTGAGATCGACAGAAAAGAGAGCTTGGTGCTTTTCAAAGGACTTTAGTTTTCTCTGGCCAGAGTGTGGAGCTGGGAGACACAATTTGAGAAATGAGTCTGCTTTTTTTTTTTTTTTAAGGCAAGAGGAGCAAGGCTCCTGAAGGACAGTCTCAGCTGAGTGTGGGAGTTTTGGACTGTGGGGCAGTGGGGGGGCTGTGGGAAAGAGGAGGTGGGGTTTGCATTTCAGAAAGATTCCTCTTTGCATGATGGAGACTGCTGTGGGAGGGGATGAGTCAGGAGCCTGGAGGGCCAGGGCTGCAGAGATTCACAGGGAGATGATGGCATCCTAAAGAAAGGAGGTGGCCACGTGGCCACAGGAGGAGTGGATAGAGATGCTTAGGATATAGGGTCCTGGAGACTTGAGTGTCATGGGATGTGGGACAATGCAGGGAACACCTGCGCTTCCTTCTTAAGTAACTGGGAGAACAGAGATGCCATTTGAGCTGGAAAAATGTATTGGTTGGCCAAAAAGTTCGTTCGGGTTTTCTGTATCATCTAATGGAAAAAGCCCGAACGAATTTTGTGGCCAACCCAATAAAAGGCAAAATTTAGCACCCAATTTTTAATACTTAGTTTATGTCAGATGTGAGGTTGGACAGGAGGATGATGTAAACTCTGGACATACTGAGTCCCCTTGCCACCCCCGTCCCCCTGCCACATACCTGCACATCAATTACTGGTCCACTGATGCTCTGATTACCCAACTATCCACTAACTATGGATGTGAGTGTGACTGGGTATGTATTAGGCAGAAGAAATGTGTATACAAAGTAGACGAAACTTAGAATATTTATGAAACCATTGGGTGGAGAGGTCTTGAAAATATAGGCAATCAGAGGGGGAAAGGGATAGGGAGTTTGCGATGGACATGCGCACATGGCTATACTTCTTTATTTTATTATATTTATTTATTTTTAATGGGTTGATGATTGCTTTACAACATTGGTTTGGTTTCTGTTATACATCAGTATGAATTAGCTACAGGTGTACATATGTCTCCTCCCTCTTGAAGCTCCCCCCACTTCCCACCCTTTCCCGCTCCTCCGGGTTGTTACAGAGCCTGGGTTTGAGTTCCCTGAGTCATACTGCAAATTTGCAAGTAAAAATAGGTGTTTTACATAAGTTACACACGGCTATATTTAAACTGGATAACCCACAAGGACCTACTGTGTAGCCAGGGAAATTTGCTCCTGGATGGGAGAGGAGTTTGGGGGAGAATGGATACACGTATCCATATGGCTGGGTCTCCTTACTATCCACCTGAAACTACCACAACGTTGTTAAATCAGCTATACCCCAATACAAAATGAAAAGTTTTTTGTTTTTTTTTTTTTTAAAAGATAGGCAATGAATTAAGTGTGAAAAAACGCATCATAAAGTCAGAAGACAAACAGGAAGAAAAACCTTGTCATAGTCAAAGGTTATTATCTCTTCAATACAAAGAATGTTTTCACATTAATAAGAAAGATATGATTTACCTCTTAGAACAAGGGGCTAAAGACAGGAATAGAAATTCACTGAAGAGGAAATGCAAGTGACTGATAAATGTATGGAAAGACGTTCATCCTTCTGGGGAGTCTGGGAAATGCAAATCAAACTTCAGATTGACAAGGATGTAAAAGATATCAAATTCAGCTGAGAGTGCTGGGAGAATGACACTTCTAGTGTTTGTGGATAGTCTCATCATTTTCAATTTCTACTAAAATAAAAAAAAATTGCATCTGAGTGTGGATCTCAGTCTGCGAACTGAGGGGCATGAAAAACACTTGTATTTATTTTCAACAAAGTGACTTCATTTCCGATGCTAAACCTCTCATGTTCCAGGTTGGGGAAAAGAAAATCCTAATTCTCGTGGGGGTTTCTCTTCCTCACCCTCTGGGTCACATCCAGAGGTGTGTTTATACTGTTCTGGTCTGTGGTTTCGGGGGCACTTGTAAAGCTCAGACTGCGAGGTCTTTCCCCTGCTCTGGGCTGAGCACCGACCTTCATTCTCTTTCTCTGCACCTGTCCTCTGTTTATAAGCATCCTTGAGAGCGAGCAGGTGGGGCCTGGCACTTCAGACCCGTATCCTCAGAGGTACCCTCATCACCTCATTCCCGATGAGTGTTGATTTGGTCTCCTCTAAGCTCTGCTCTCTGCTTTCCTGGGGGAGCAGCCCAGATACAGCCGCTTTTAAACTGACACTGTACTTTGTTTTCTACACCCGTGACTCTGCCTCTGTTTTGTAAAGAAGTTCATTTGTACCCTTTTTTAGATTCCACATGTAAGTGATATCATATGATAGTTGCCTTTTTCTGTCTGAGTGTCCAAATATTTTAATCCCATGCCTTGAAAAAAGTTTTATTTAATAAGCTTCATTTATTTATTTTAAGTTTATTTTGTTTTTGGCCACACTGCACAGCATATGGGATCTTAGTGTCCTGATCAAGGACTGAACTCACACCCACTGCAGTGGTAGTGCGCTGTCCCAAATGTTGCAATGTCAGGGAAAATTCCCCAAGATTTATTTTTACTCAGACTCTATGTTCCTAATAGTTTTATGCCTGTAAATTTCACTTTATTTTTTTTTAAATTGAGACATATGTTCCAGAAAATTCACGATTTTGAAGCATGCGTTTCAGTAGGGTTTTTTTTCATCTTCATGAGGTTGTGCAGCCATCACCACTGTCTAATTCCAGGACATTTTCATAATTCGGTCTCCATTAGCAGCCACTCCTTCTTTACTACTTCCCTCAGCCTCTGACAGTTACTAATCTACTTTCTGTCCCTATGTGATGGTACAAAATATGCTCATTGAGGCTGTGTTTATCTTCTGGGTCACAAAAGTCTCCATTTTCTCATTTTTCAAATTCAAAACAAGCAAAACCAACAGCTGTAAGTGGAAATGTAAATTGGGCCCGCCACTATGGAAAATGGAGGGTCCTTAAAAAACTAAAAACAGAGCTACCGTATGATCCAGCAATCCCACTCCTGCCTGGGCATATATCCGGAAAAGATGAAGCTCTAATTTTAATATACATGCACCCCAGTATTCATAGCAGCACCGTTTATAATAGCCAAGACACGGAAATAAACCAAGTGCCCCCAAACAGACGACTGGCTTAAGAAGATGTGGTGCAACAATTTTCATTTGTTGGAACATGGAGGGACCTAGAGATGATCACGCTAAGTGAAGTCAGTCAGAGAGAGACAAATATTATATGATACCACTTAAATGTGGAATCTCAAAGATAATACAAATGACTCTACAAAGCAGAAATGGACTCACGGACATAGAAAACAAACTTATGGTTAACAAAAAGGAAACGGAGCAGGGAGGGATAAATCAGGAGTATGGGATTAACAGATACAAACTACTATGTTTGTATAGACACAAACTATTATGTTTACTACACCTAAAATGTATGAGCAACAAGGATTTGCTATGTAGCACACGGAATGATATTCAATATCTTGTAATAACCTATAATGGAAAATAATCTGAAAAAAAAATATAACTAATCACTCTGCTGTACGCCTGAAACTAATACAATATTATACATCAACTATACTTCAATAAACAAACAAAAACAACAACAAAAACCCAACACGTGTAAATTCTTCTGTATTAAAATTCAGTATAAAGGTTATCAGAACATTTAAAACAACAAAACCTCAAATCTCTTGCTCTTACTCTCTTGAATTTCAAGATCTTATAAATAGAGAGTGAGTTATTTTGTTTTCTGAACACTTCAGTGCAAGGAACAGGTCAAAGTACTTTCTTGTGTATGTTTTTTAAAAAGAACTTTCTTTGCTCTCTGCTGGAATCTTTTGGAAACTTAGGGTTAAATTTTGCCTCTCCAAGTCCATTTTCCTGTGGTTGATTGACAGTTGTAGCACCTGAGTCAAATTAATGATAAAAAGCAGTTTTCTGAGTCTAGAAGACAGATGATCCATGTTGTTCCCAGTTCTTCTGGTTAAACAGCCAGATATGATGAATACAAAGCCCTCCATGGTATACAAAATATTCTCTCTGTATTTCTTGATTGAAAAAAAAATCAGTCTTAGCACTTTATAGTTGTATTCTTTTCTTCAATCATAGAATTGAGTGCCCTTAATTCTCCTCACCTCCCCTTGTTTCCTTTGCCTGTTTGGCACCAGAGTCCTATGTTCTGAGTGTTGTGTTTCCTGGCAGGGGGACATTACCTTGATGATGCTACAGAGCTGGGGACTGTACCACTGAATTATCTCACACCAGGATGGGATGATCTCAGACCAGAGCTTCTCAGCCTTTTGCTGTGCATCTGAATCACCCAAAGTGAAGTTGCTCAGTCGTGTCCGACTCTTTGCGACCCCATGGACTGTAGCCCATCAGGCTCCTCCGTCCATGGGATTCTCCAGGCAAGAATACTGGAGTGGGTTGCCATTTCCTTCTCCAGGGGATCTTCCAGACCCAGGGATCGAACCCAGGTCTCCCGCATTGCAGGCAGACGCTTTAACCTCTGAGCCACCAGGTCCCATCAAAATCCAGATTCTGGGTCTATAGATCTGGGAATGCTGATGATGCTGGTCCATGAACTATGCTTGGAGTATCGAGGAAAGAGATCTAGCCATTTGCAGGTGTTGACAGAGAAGCAGTGCAAGGAGAGCCAGCCATGGAGTTCACTATGTTGATGTGGGAGAAGAGCACCCCACTTTCAAAGGCAGCAGCGATGCCCCAGCTGCTGGACTCTGTGTGTGACCAGTGACGGTCACACAGGGGGCTGCCCAGAAGCCTAACTCGGGCATCATTCCTGTTGTGTGGCCTCTGAGCTCAATGTTCTGACCTCCCCAGAGAGGTTGTGAGCCACCCAACATCATTTAGTAAATTCCTTTTCTATTTAAATTAGCCAGAGAGGGTTCTGTTATTTATAACCAAGAATTTGACTCACTTTTGCATTCTAGTTCAGGTCAATAGATATTGGCTATCCTCTCAGCTCAGTCAGTAAAGAATCTGCCTGCAATGCAGGAGACCCAGGTTAGATTCCTGGGTCAGGAAGATGCCCTGGAGAAGGAAATGGCAACCCACTCCAGTACTCTTGCCTTGGAGAATCCCATGGACAGAGGAGCCTGGCAGACCACAGTCCTTGGGGTCGCAATAGTCGAACATGACTTAGCAACTAAACCACCACCATCTGGAAGAATCCCAAGGCTTCATCAATTTGGAAAAAAGAATTCTAAGTAGCTCAGTGGTAAAGAATCCACCTGCCAATGCAGGAGACCCGGGTTCAATCCCTGTGTCAGGAAGATCCCCAGGAGAAGGAAATGGCAACCCACACCAGTAATCTTGCCTGGGAAATCCCATGGTCAGAGGAGCCTGATGGGCTACAATCCATGGGGTTCGCAAAAGAGTCAGACACAACTTATTGACTCAACAGCAATATTGTGACGCCTGTGCTGATGAGGGAATGGAAGCCTGCCCATTGTGCCTCTGGCATCTTTGTGTTACACCTATATTAGTTTCCTTTTGCTGCTCTCACAAATCACCACAAACTTAGCAGCCTCAACTATCAGAAAATGTGTTCTCTCACAGTTCTGGAGGGCAGAAATCCAAAAGGGGTTGGTTGGCAGAGCTCCATTCTTTCTGGAGGTGACAGAAGAGAATCAGTTTCCTTGCATGTCTCAGCCTCTAGAGGCCAGCTGTATGCCCTGGCTCATGGCCGCATCCTTCCATGTCAAAGCCAGTCGGTCGTGCCGTGTCTTTACATCTCCCTCTGACGCTGACCTCTGTCATCACATCTCCTTTTGTAACTCTGACTTTGTTACCTCCCCCCTACAAGGACCCTTGTGATTACATTGGGCCCACTAGGATAATCGAGGATCAACTCCCGTCTCTAGACCCATCACCTTTTTAAACCATCACAGTATACTAACACATATATATGGAATTTAGAAAGATGGTAATGATAACCCTATATGCAAAACAGAAAAAGAGACACAGATGTACAGAACAGACTTTTGGACTCTGTGGGAGAAGGCGAGGGTGGGATGTTTCGAGAGAACAGCATCGAATCATGTATATTATCTATGGTGAAACAGATCACCAGCCCAGGTTGGATGCATGAGACAAATGCTCGGGCCTGGTGCACTGGGAAGGCCCAGTGGGATCGGGTAGAGCGGGAGGTGGGAGGGGGAATCGGGATGGGGAATACATGTAAATCCATGGCTGATCCATGTCAATGTATGAAAAAACCCACTACAATATTGTAAAGTAATTAGCCTCCAACTAATAAAAATAAATGAAAAAAAATTTTTTTATTTTATTTAAAAATTTTTATTTTATTTTTTAAAAATTATTGCAGTATAGCTGATTTACAATCAACTATTAGTTTCTGCTGTAGAGCAGAATGAATCAGTTATCCAAATACATATATCTATTCTTTTTTTTTTTTTAAGATTCTTTCCCTAGATAGGTCATTACAGAGTACTGAGTAGAGTTTCCTGTGCTATACAGTTCATCCTTGTTAGTTATCTATTTTATATATAGTAATGTGTATATGTCAGTCCCAATTTTCCAATTTATCCCTCCCTGCCTTTCCCCTTTGGTAACCACTCGTTGTTCAGTTGCTAAATTGTATCCGACTCTTCGTGACCTCATGGACTGCAGCACGCCAGGCTCCCCTGTCCTTCACTATCTCCCAGAATTTGCTCAAATTCATGTCCACTGAGTTGGTGATGCTATCCAACCATCTCATCCTCTGTTGACCCCTTCTACTTTTGCTCTCCATCTTTCCCAGCATCAGGGTTTTTTCCAGTGAGTCAGCTCTTTGTATCAGGTGGCCAAAGTGTTGGAACTTCTGCTCCAGCATCAGTTCTTCCAATGAATATTCAAGATTGATTTCCATGTAGTCATAAATTTGTTTTTTTACATCTGTGACCCGTAACTCATAAGTAAACGTGTTGGTCCCTCAGTCATGTCCGACTCTTTGCAATCCAGTGGATTGCAGCCCGCCTGGCTCCTCCGTCCATGGGATTCTCCAGGCAAGAATACTGGAGTGGGTTGCCATTTCCTCCTCCAGGGGATCTTCCCTACCCAGGGATTGAAACTGGGTCTCCCGCATTGCAGGCAGATTCTTTATCATCTGAGCCTCCAGGGAAGCCCCGTAACCCATATATAGACCTTTATTTTAATCTCACCTGCAAAGTCCCTTTGGCCATGTAAGGTAACATGTTCACAAGGGCAGTGATTAGAATGTGGATGTGTTTGGGGGCATTATTCCATGTAACTCATGTTTATTAATCAGTATTTCAAGTCCTCTGGTGAATATTTTTAGCATACCCATAGATGCTCAGTTCTTTGGAGACTGACTCATTCTAACTCAAGATTAATGTATTCATTTATAATGATTTCTCTTCTTTAGAGAGAATACTTGAGCATTTGTGTGTAGAAAACCCTGTCTTTATGGAATTCCTGAGAAAGCAAATTACTATCCAGAGGTTCTGTGATGAATTAGAAATCAGAGAAAAAGAAAGGAGGATGGTTGGGAGGGAGGCACCGAGTCCTCTGAAAGTTTAGTAAGATATCTTTGTCTTGAAAACAGACCTCCCCTCTAGAGCCTGTGTGTATGCTTAGTCACTCAGTTGCGTCCAACTCTTTGTGACCCCATGGACTGTAGCCCACCAGGCTCCTCTGTCCATGGGAATTCTCCAGGCAAGAATATTGGAGTGGGGTTGCCATGCTCTCCTCCAAGGGATCTTCTCAACCCAGGTATTGAACCCAGGTCTCCCGCATTTCAGGTGGATTCTTTTTTTTTTTTTTATTAGTTGGAGGCTAATTACTTCACAACATTTCAGTGGGTTTTGTCATACATTGATATGAATCAGCCATAGAGTTACACGTATTCCCCATCTCGATCCCTCCTCCTACCTCCCTCTCCACCTGATTCCTCTGGGTCTTCCCAGTGCACCAGGCTCGAGCACTTGTCTCATGCATCCCACCTGGGCTGGTGATCTGTTTCACCATAGATAATATACATGCTGTTCTTTCAAAACATCCCACCCTCACCTTCTCCCACAGAGTTCAAAAGTCTGTTCTGTACTTCTGTGCCTCTTTTTCTGTTTTGCATATAGGGTTATCATTACCATCTTTCTAAATTCCATATATATGTGTTAGTATGCTGTAATGTTCTTTATCTTTCTGGCTTACTTCACTCTGTATAATGGGCTCCAGTTTCATCCATCTCATTAGAACTGATTCAAATTAATTCTTTTTAACGGCTGAGTAATATTCCATGGTGTATATGTACCACAGCTTCCTTATCCATTCATCTGCTGGTGGGCATCTAGGTTGCTTCCATGTCCTGGCTATTATAAACAGTGCTGTGATGAACATTGGGGTGCACGTGTCTCTTTCAGATCTGGTTTCCTCAGTGTGTATGCCCAGAAGTGGGACTGCTGGGTCATATGGCAGTTCTATTTCCAGTTTTTTAAGAAATCTCCACACTGTTTTCCATAGTGGCTGTACTAGTTTGCATTCCCACCAACAGTGTAAGAGGGTTCCCTTTCAGGTGGATTCTTTACCATCTGAGCCACCAGGGGAACCCATGAATACTGGAGTGGATAGCCTATCCCTTCTCCAGGGGATCTTCCCAATCGAGGAATCAAATGCGTCTCCTGCATTGCAGGGGGATTCTTTACCAGCTGAGTAGGAACTCATTTTCTTCACATAGAGTATCGATTGGCAAACATTGCCAGACAGTAAGCCTTGCAGACTAGAAATGTTTGCCAGTGCTGAGATAGAGACATACTGGACCAGTGATTCTCAGACTTTAGCATGTGTCAGACTCACCTGGAAGGCTTATTAAGACACAGATCTCCCCAAGCCTTGCCCCGCTCTGTTTCTGCCTCAGTAGGTGTGGAATGGGATCTGAGAGTTTGTCCCCATCAGGTCCCCAGGTGACGCTGACTATCTGTCTGAGGATCACATTTTGGGAATCACTATTACCAGACTGTAAACTCTATGAAAGCAGGGACCCTGTCTGATTGGTTCACTGCTACGTGCAGCATCGAGCAGTTGAGTTACAATTTCATAGGTGTTCAAATAGCTACATAAGTAGCTTTACTTACCATCTTTTAGACTTAGATAACTGCTGATATGGGGCTTCCCAGGTGGCTCAGTGGTAAAGAATTTGCTTGCCAAGCAGGAGACTAAGGTTTGATCCCTGGGCCCAGAAAATCTCCTGGATAAGGAAATGGTAACCCACTCTAGTATTCTTACCCGGGAAATCCCATGGGCATAGAAGCATGGTGGGCTACAGTCCATGGGGTCGCAAAGAGTCAGACACAACTTAGCGACTAAACAACAACTGCTAATACACTAAATACAGTTTTCTATGTGTGTGGTCAGCAAAGTAATATCCCCACTCCCAAAGATGTCCATGTTCCCATCCCAGGAACCTGTGAATGTTACTTTACTTGGCCAAAGGGGACCATACCGGTGTGTTTAATGTTATAGACCCTGAGATGGGAGATTATCCTAGATCATCACGGCGAGCCTAATCTAGTTACATGAGTTCTTAAGATTAGACAAGCTTTCCCTACTGCTGTGATAAAGATGCGTTAGAAGAGAAAGCAGGAGTGAGGAGATGGGAGGAAAGCTCCATTTGCAATTTCTGGTTAGAAGACAAACAAGTTCATTTGTTCAATTGAAGTTCAAGTTCAGGGAATATGGGTGTCCTCCAGAAGCTGAGAACAGCTCCCTGCTGACAGCCCCCAGGAAACGGGGACCTCCATCCTACAGCTGCTGGGAACTGAATTCTGCCAACAATCTGTACATCCCTGGGAGGGGTTTCTGCCCCAGAGCCTCTCGTCAGGAAAGCAGCCTGCCGCTTTGTAAATTAAGTAATACTTCCAGAAAAAAATAGAACTAACATCGTCTACCATGTGTCAGGCACCGCAGTGAACACGTTGCAGAAATTAATTCATTTTTGCCTCCACTTTATAGGTAAGGACAGTGGGACAGGGATGCACTAGGGTGCATCCAGAAAGGTGCTGAAGGTGTGGAATTTAAGGAGAGGCTCATTCCCAGGTTCTCATCTCATCTTAGTTGGGGCCCCACTTCCTGATGCCCCTATGAGGCCATATTGTTTTAGCAATTGCATTTGACAGAAGAAGAGACCGAGAGGGGCTGTCCTTCTCCTGGGGAAGGGCTGGACTGGACCCCAGGGTTCTTTTCTCAGCAGCTCCTCAGGTGTGGTGCCCAGCACACCTCTTGGGTTAGGACACGCTTTCTGCTCTGCATCCTGGTCCTGGGCACCTCCCCACGATCCATCAGAACAGCCATGTTTGCTTGTGAGGCTCCCACAGAATTAGGACTGTCCTTTGCAAGCAGCCATCCAGTCCCTGTCAGCAGAAGTAGGAGAAGGCAGCTGGAGTCCTCGGTGACACGCAAAGTAAAGCAGAATCTCACCTCTCTCCTGACAAAAGTGTGCTGTCTCAGAGAACAGTATCTGTCAGCCACACACTCCCTTTCCCTTCATTCTGCAGGAGGCTGGTGCTTCAGGCAGATGCCTGGCATCTCTGACCTCATTCCTGCATTTCTCTCAGTCAGAAGTCGGGATGGAGTGACAGATCACCCGCTGCGGTAGCTCCTTGCTGTTCTCGTGGGGACAGACAGGTGCCAGACCCTTGTGCCCAGAGACTCTGAAAGATAACCCTCTGGGGGTGGGGGGTGAACTTCCTCCCCTGTACCAGGTCAGAATTCTCCAGAGACTGTACAGTCTCCCCCTGGAGGTCAGGCTTATGCGGAGAGTCAGAGCTTCAGGTATCATGGATGGAGTAGGGAGGCACCTGAGCAGGGGTGAGAAGGAGGGGAAAGGCTCTGGAGGTGTCAGGTCGCCGGTCCACGAGCTCACCAGGTCCAGCTCCCACATGGACACTCCCAGACTGGGCAGGGGCTTCTCTCCCCCTTGAACGAAGATTTTGGCTGAGAATGGTGTCCTGCCCTGAGTGAATCCCACTCCAGGATGTGTTCTGACTTCCTTCTTCAGCTTCTACACCATTCTGCAGGATTGTGGGGAAGGAAGAGTAGCCCATTCTCTCCTATTCTCTAGAATCAGGCTTTCCTACTGAACCCAGTGGCAGGCTGGGTTCTGCAGGATGGAGGGTGGGTGGGCTGGAACTTTCTGAGGAGTGCTCGCATGTGTGGGGGAGGGGGCAGCAGGGTGGGGCAGAGGTGGGAGTTGAACCTGCCATGTGGTCCTCGGTCAGTCCTGCAGCAGCCCCGGAGCTGGAAGGGCCGGCAGAGCTGGGCTGACCTGGGGCGTGGGGCTGGTTTGTAACCCAGCCTCCAGAGGTCATCTGTATGGGTGTCCGTTGCCTCCGTGAAGCCTAATGCAGGCGTCCATCTTCAGCTGAATGCCAGCGAGCCTCAGAGGACTCAGCTGCTTGCTTTCGGCCACCAGCTCTCCCCACAGCTGAGGAAGGCACTCTTGGTCCTGGAGGGAGACTGGGCAGCATGCCAGCCCATCCATCACAGCCCCGTCTGCAGCATCTACATGGTGCACATGCCTGAGAGCCCGCTATGATCCATCTGCTCAGTCAGGTCTGCTTAAGCAGCATTCAAGTTCTAAAACCAGACATGAAGTGAAAATTATGGGGCGGCAGATCCCTCCCCCCAAACCCCAGAGAGATGCTCCTGCCAGGAGATGACAGAAACCAACAGAAGGAAGAGAAGATTCATGTTCTTCAGCTCACAGGCTCCTGACTTATACTGACTGACGGCCGCGGAGGCTAGAATCTCCCTCACTAGTTAGATTATTTCTCTTTCTCTCTGTAGAACATTCCAGCACACGTGGAGTTGTGTTTGCATGTGTCAAATGTGCTTGTCCTGTGACTCCAACACAATAACAATACCTTAAAAAAAATTATTTGGCCACTCTGCATGGCATGTGGGATCTTAGTTCCCTGACCAGGGATGGAACCCAGGCCTCCTATGGTGGGAGCATAGTCTTAACCAGTGGACCACCAGGGAAGTCCCCAACAGTAGCCTTTTTTTAAATATCACCCTGGTTGGGACACTTTTCTTGTCAATAATCCTTGCATGCTCTGCTCTTGAGAAGCCCAAAAGTGGTGTATGTGGGGGAACATATAATAAATAAAACACAGTGTGGCAAGTGCTGCAAAAATGTAGTAGTTGAGACCAGGTTGCTGTGTTGTGCTCAACTGTGTCTGACTCTTTGACCCCGTGGACAGAGTCACACCAGGCTCCTCTGTCCATGGAATTTTTCAGACAAGAATACTGGAATGAGTTGCCATTTCCTACTCCAGGGGAGCTTTCCAACCCAGGGATTGAACTTGTGTCTCCTGCATTGGCAGCCAGATTCTTTACTGCTGCATCACCTGGCAAACCCCTGAGACCAAGTTAGAGGAATTAATTTTGACCATTTGACCTGGTTCCTCTGTGACTTTGGTTGGTTTTACTCTGAGAAAACCCAGACCCTGGTGCTGGGAAAGATTGAAGGCAGGAAGAGAAGGGGGCAACAGAGGATGAGATGGCTGGATGGCATCACTGACTCAATGGACATGAGTTTGAGCAAACTCCGGGAGTTGGTGATGGACAGGGAAGCCTGGCGTGCTGCAGTCCATGGGGTCGCAAAGAGTTGGACACGACTGAGCGACTGAAACGAACTAGACTCTGAGAACAGATTTTTGTAATTGAAAGGCACAGCCATGGAAGTTTTATTAAGATATAAATGTCACAACTTGTAGAATCCTTCAGAGTCCCACAAGGTTGATCATGAAGGTTTTCTTGTTTTGCTGAACTCATAATTTAAAGGAACATTGGTTGACAAAAATAGATGCCAACCTCAGAGATGGAATGGGGAAGAGGTGCTTGCATGCTCCAAGGACAGCTGAGTTGTCTGTTTTGCTACTGGAACCTTTCTCCCTGAAGCACAGGGAGAAAAATAGCTCTCCAATGTGATCTAAACCATGGTAACATGAATGTTTCCTTTGCTGCAAATGGCTTTTTTTTTAAAAAGCCAAGGCTTTTATGGAAAACATTCCTTTCAAAAAAAAAAAAGACTGGGTTCCTGGTCAGTGATGAATAGGCTAGGTTTTGTCAGATGTGCCCACACTTTTCTGAGAATTGAGATTTGCCTGATGGGGAGCACTCAGGTGACAGCTATAACGTGACAGGCTTGACTTCATTTCCAAGTGGGTGTGTTCCACGTGAGCACGTGATGCCTGAGAGCAAATGTGAGGGTGAGTGCAGGTCTGGCTTTGCTGTCCTGAACTTGAGATGTTGTCGCGGGTGAGCATCTGCAGAATGTTAGCTCCCAACCTCTGCTTCCCTGGTGCTTCCATGCTCATCCACTTTCATTAGCTTTTTTCCTTTTCGTATTCAGTGGTGTGTTTTGCTCGGTAACACGTCACAAGTGGATGTGATGAAATGCCAAGTGCTATACATTCAGTCATATTCCTAAAGAAAGGAAATACATTTCCAGTAGGTTTTCCAGAAGTCAAAACATTGCAATACTACGTAATGTTTGCCTCCAGAAGGACTTTTTATCATAGATAAATTTATAGTAGAGTTTAAGGATATCTGACATCTTCATTATGTTGAGATTGCCCATCTAAATGAATATGTTTCGTCATCTCTCTTCACATTTCTTAATAAAATTGACATTTTCCACATATATCTTAAAATTTTCACTATGTATTATATGTTTGCTGCTGATGCTGCTGGGGTAAATGGGGGGATATTCCTCCATTTATTTTCTGTATGAGGTTAATCCCACCTCAGGTGGTCTGTGAACTCTGACAAGGCAGCCAAATTGTTGAAAATCAGAATCCTGATATGACCTAAATGCCAGGCTCCAAGCTGGTTTGAGCAGAGCTGCTTTGCTGCATCCAGTTTTCAAGGACTTCTTTCCATAAAGTGGCTCCGACTCGCTCGGCAGCCTGCGTCACTCAGAGTGGCACCCAGGGAGTCACGGTTCTTTACCATGACATGGGACCCAGAAGCCCTCACGCTCAGGTGGTTGGAGATAATGTTAAGCAGCAAGCACAATCCTTGGCATGCCACTGATATTAAATTAATGGTAAAAAGTGCAGGTTCTGGGTTCAGATCGTGCGGGTCCAAATTCCTGAAACCAGACGTTTCCTAGCTGTGTGTCCTTAGGCAAGTGACTCGACCTTACTGAACCTCAGTTATTTTATCTGTGAAATGAAGATGACCATAGTGAGGGCTTTGGGGGGCAGCTGTGGGAGTGGCGTGACAATCCTTACACAGGGCTTATCGAGGCCCCAGTGTGTACTGAATGCCAGGTGAATAGGCTTCCCTGCCTTGGCCACTCCTGAGTCCCAAGGGTGCTGAATGAGTGATGTTGAATGAATGAAAGAACAAGGGAGTGAAAATATTAAACTGAAAGAATTCAGTGGCCTCTGAATAAAACCTGAATCCATAGTTACCAGCTTTGAGTCTCTGTTAACAAAATTCTAAAAGAAGATCAAGACCAGTAGTTCTCAACTGGAGTCTCTTGCACCCAGGGGACATCTGTCAGTGACTGGAGACATTTCAGTTGCCGCAACTAGGTGGGTGTATTACTGGCATTGAGGGGGCAGAGTCTAGGGATGCTGCTGAACACCCCACAGCACACAGGACAGCCCCCACCACAGAGAATCATTCTAACTTCAGATGCGAGGCATGCTCACAGGTTGACAAACTCAGCTCTAGACTCGGATTTATTTCTGGTCCCTTAGGGTTTAAGATGGGGCTAGTGGTAAAGAACCCACCTGCCAATGCAAGAGACCTAAGAGACACAGGTTCAATCCCTGGATCAGGAAGATCTTCTGGAGAAGGGAATGGCAATCCACCCCAGTATTCTTGCCTAGAGAATCCCCATGGACAGAGGAGCCTGGCAGGCTACAGCCCATGGGGTCCCAAAGAGTTGGACATGACTAAAGTGACTTAGCAGCAGCAGTGTTTATCAGATAGTCAGATCGTCTGGTTTTGGGTAAGGGGATCTGATCCAGAAATTTCTGGTGATAACTAGCAACTTCTCAAGTTATAAGGCAGGTATTTGCTCAGTAGTTCAGTCGTGTCTGACTCTTCGTGACCTCATAGACTGTAGCCTGCCAGGCTCCTCTGTCCATGGGATTTCCCAGGCAAGAAAAGTGGAGTGGGTAGCCATTTGCTCCTCCAGGGAATCTTCCCGACCCAGAGATCAAACCTGTGCCTCCTGCAGGCAGGCAGATTGGCAGGCAGATTCTTTACCACTGAACCACCTGTCGCGGTTGCTCAGTAGCTCAGTAGTGTCCGACTCTTTGTGACCCCATGGACTGCAGCACGCCAGACTTACCTGTCTTTCACCCTCTCCCGCAGCTTGCTGAAACTCATGTCCATTGAGCTGGTGCTGCCATCCAACTATCTCATCCTCTGTCACCTCTCCTGGCCTCAGTTTTTCCCAACATCAGGGCCTTTTCCAATGAGTCGGCTCTATGCATCACGTGGTCAAAGCGCCACCTGGGAAACCTGCAGGTAGCAGATGCCTATAGGTCCCCAAAGATGCTGTTTCCTCTTCCAACTGCTAATTTTCTAGATGCCCTGGTGGTAAAGTGCTGGTTCAACTTCTCCATGGATCAAATATTCCTCAGTCCTAGGATTTGCTGTAATTAAACCCCGAGGAGATTGAAGCTTTTCCCTTGGAGAAAAAGCTCAGGAGATGAATGATTCACTTTTTCCAATGAACCGTGGCCTCCCTGTGATTTTTTTTGTTGCTTCCACTAACTTTGCTATTCCCTCTTATTCACTGCTTCCTGTGTTTCCTAGTCTCCACTGATAGCTAAATTGTTCAAGAGCAGCAGGCAAGGCTCCTTGCAGTGCTGAGAATCTTTCCAGCTGGGCAACTTCAAGAGAACTTGGCTGTTGAAGTAACGAGTGACACCATGACAAAGTTCCTTATTAACCCAGGGATTGGGGACGGAACGAAATGTGAGAAGTCACCATTTAATTTCAAATAATACTCAGAATTCAGGGACTAAAGTAGTGAGAATGTTTTAATTTATCAGATACTTTCTTGACAGTCGTCTAGGATCAAACAGACACATGATAGCAGAGACTGCTGGTTTGCCTTTCTCAATATCGACTCTCCACCATGTCATAATAATAAGATCACACACAGCAACCCAGAGCAAATACTCTGTTCTCAGTCCTCCTTGCAGCTGGATGTGTCGTGTGGCTAAATTCTGGCCAGTAAGATGGGAATGGAAGCTTTGTGTGGCAGCTTCCAACAACACTCCCTAAGGTGAGCTGGTGAACGCCCTTTGTTTTTTCTTCCATCCTGCTCTCTGAAGATAACTGTGATGGCTGGAGCTCCAGCCAACATCTTGGACCATGAGTACTAGTGCTACAGCCCAGGGATAAGAATCTGGAAAGAATTTGGACCCCTAAGGACTTATTGACACAGAGCCACTTTACCTGGTCACCACTGGACTTTTACTTGGGAGCCGGAACAGTTCTGTTTGTTCAAAGCCATCATTAATCAGCCTCAATGGCACCCTGACTGATACTGAGACCAGGAGACTACAGCTGCAGCGCTCATCTTGACTTCTCTACCTGAGAAAGTGCTTTCTTTCATGGAAAGTCTCCTGACTTTATGAAGTGGGTTTCAGAGGCTTAAGAATGTTATCCATGGAAAGTTCCTGTGAGATGGCAGAAAATGGGGATGTTTTACACTCTACAGTAGATAACTCAAAAAATGTGTTAATTCAGTGAATGATATAGGGTGATGAAGCTCAACATTTATGAGCTGGAAATCTGCTAGGCTCAGGCAGGGCTGGAATCCAAAATACCCTTGTTCTTCTCCATTGACTGAACCATGACTTGAACAAAGGAAGGATAAATTGGCCAGATGCACTGTGACTTGCTTTGTTGTCTGCCAGCTTTTCCTTGAAATGAACATCTGCGCACATTTGCCTGCCTGCTTATCCATTTAACCCCATCTCCTCTCTGCAGCTCTTCCCAGGATAGACTTCTGACACGGGGACAGGGATGAGGAGGTGGGTCTCAGAAGACTGAGATTGAACCTCCTGGGCACTTTGCCTCTGGAACAAATGACAGGAAACATCCATTCAACAGGCTTCTCATCCCTTACATTGATCTCAATGAGGCTCTGGCAATTAGCGTATTTTGTAAAAGCTCAAGAACCCAGCTACAAGGGGCTTGTGATCGGTATCAGGGCTTTTGTTCTAAGCAGCCACTTATCTCAGTAATTCTCGCTGAGAGTCCTTTGAAACAAGAGCTTCAGTTTTATTGGAATGGCTTATAATTTGTGCATTATTTTTAAAAGAGACACGCACGAGCTGGCCAATTTCTCCCTCTCACAGTTACCTTGGAACCTCTTCTTTTTCTTTAAAAGATCAATAATCGTAACAGGAAATAGGATTAAATGGATAAATTCCAAGGCACTGAGAAGACACTGACACCACTTTTGAGTAATCTGGCCCGACTTTCAGCGGTTATAATGAGTGTGTGCCCTCGGTCTATTAATAAAACATTGTTTTTCAGTTGTATCTGAGTCATCCAATTTTTCATCTTCTTTCTGGGTTCTGTTTGCATCTCTGTGTCTTGTCCACATGAGTATACTCCATTAAGGGATGTTTAATTTTTTCCTGTTTGTAAATTGAATTATATTCACTGTAGAAAAACAACACAGAAAAGTTTAAAGAAGAGATAAAATAAATGAATACAGGAATACTGGAGTGGATTGCCATTTCCTTCTCCAGGGGATCTTCCCGACCCAGGGATCAAACCTGAGTCTCCTGCATCTCAGGTGGATTCTTTACCAACTGAGCCACTAGGGAAGCCCTAATGACAGTACTGCTACCTTCTTTATGATATTTTCTTTTCAGTCTTGATTTTGTGAAAAACAAGATATATTTGTGACTAGAATTTACACCCTCCTCCATGAGTTTTTTCTCTTGCTTTTCATTCATTAAAGCAGGCAGAGGGCCTTGATCTTCTGTAACTGGGGAAGGGCCCTATGGCAGGGGTAGTGTGGCTGGCTGAAATGAGACCCTTTCTTGTTTGTCTTTATTTTCACATCAGTGCTCATGGATGGAAGGAAAGAGGGGCTTCTTCAGACTAGTGATGATTGGCCCAGGGTTCCCAGAGCAACCCCAACCTGAGCTCCACCTGGACTGTACCAGGCAGGTATGGTAAGGCCTCTTAGGATGGTGTTTCCAAAAATGTAATATGCACCCAAATCACCTAGGAATCTGGTTGAAATGCAGATTCTGATCCAGCGGTACCCAAGTGATGCACAGGCTGCTGGTTCAGACCACACCTGGAGTAGCAGGCCCTACAGTGTCCGAGGCTGCTTCAGGGAGTTTCGGCTCAAGTGTCACCCAGACCTGTAACCTTTTCTGGTCACAAAGACTGGAGCAGCTGACCTGGCAGAACCACAGGGCCCTGGCAGTGGGCACTTCTTCGGGATCCTGCCGTGCACGCATGAGCAAAGACCCTGGAGTTCTGAGTGAGAATCTTGGCTAAACCCTGGAGGATAGGTGGAGGAAGGGCTGAGCCCAACCGGGGCTGAATTTCTTAACACCTTTTCAGGCCTGGGATTCAGAGGTAAAATTAAGTTGAATTATGAAAAATAAAGAAGTATGCACTTTTTTTTTTACATACATGAATTTGCAGACTGAAACATTTCATACTCTACCGTGATGTACATTAAAGAAGCTTGCAGCATGCTGCATATACATTTTTAAAATCTTGTTTTGCTTCCAGTTATAACAAACTATTTTCCCAGCTCGTGAAATAGTCTCTGAAAATAATACACCTTTAACAAGTCCATTCTAGGACAGTGAGGACCTGATCCATTGTGTTCAGCACTGTCTTCAATACTCAACACAGTGCCTGAAGAGGGGCGGAGGCTCATGAATCATTTGTTCATTCCCTCAAGTGTAGCCAAGCCCTGATGGATGAGTTTTCTGGTATTGGCCACTAAGATTGCTTTCAGGTTTATAAATCATACTGTGGTAGACATTCTTGGTGGAAACCTTTGCCCACACGCTTGACTGTTTCCTTGGTAATCTGAAGAAAGTGAATTCACTGGTCAGTGAATATGCAGAATTGCCTGAAGGTGAATTTAGTTCATCTTTTAGTTTCTCATAAAATCCTTTCTTATTGCTCTGCAAAACCCACATAATATAGACATAAACTTAGTATGATGCAGATTCTTCTTAAAACTTACTCAAAAAAAAAACCTTACTCCAAGGGTTAAACCACTGAAATACTTGAATTACAGCTCTTAAGTTCCTATAAAGTTAAGTGTTAGTTGTTCAGTCATGTCAGACTCTTTGCAACTCCATGGACTGTAGCCCCTAGCCCACCAGGCTCTTCTGTCCATGGGATTCTCCAGGCAAGAATACTGGAATGGGTTGCCATTTCCTCTTCCAGGGGTCGAACTGGGGTCTTCTGTATTGCAGGCAGATTCTTTACCGTTTGAACCACCAGGGGAGCCCCTCTAAGGTTAGACCAGTTTAGTAAAAACTTGGATATTGATGAAGATACAAGTGGGATTTTTTTTCCTCTTTGAGGTGGCACCATCTAGTGGTACCTGCAGACAATACAAGAACAAAAACTGCTTTGGGGATTAAAAATGGCACTCATTTAACTTTGCCATTTCCAGTCCAGGCTACCTTCCGTTTTTCACCTTTTAAATTTAAATTTGTAAATCACTGATGCAGCCTCCCAACTGGACTCTGTCTCTGTTCTTCCCCTCCTTATTCCATCCCTTAGTTTGTAGTCAGAGTGATTATTTTAAATTTGTAAATCTGAGTCATGCGTGCATGCCTAGCTGCTTCAGTCATGTCTGACTCTTTGCGACCCTATGGACGATAGCCCAAAAGGCTCTTCTGTTCATGGGATTCTCCAGGCAAGAATACTGGAATGGGTTGTCATGCTCTCCTTCAGGGGATCTTCCCGACCCAGAGATTGAACCCGAGTCTCCAGCATCTCTTGCACTGCCGACAGGTTCTTTACCGATGAGCCACCAGGAAAGAAATCTGTGTCAGTTCTGTTTAAATCATCCAGTAGCTCATCATCTTTATGCTAAAGCTTGATCTTTTAACTTGATTTATGAAATCCTATGCCAGGATTTGGCAAATATTTTCTGAAGGGGTCAGATGGTAAATATTTTGGATTTGGGGGCACATGGTCTTTGCAGTTCTTCTCCTAGGCCCCATGGTGCTGCTGGTGGGCAGTGTCTCCGTCATCTTTGTCCACAGGAAGCTTTGGGCATGACTGTAAGTGTGCGGGTGGGTGAGCAGGACAAGATTTGTTCCAAAGGAAGCAAGTTCAACAGGGAGGGTCAATCCACAGTTCAGACCGGGTCAGGGCCCACGTGTAGTTAGGAGAAGGGGACACACATCCCTCCATACCCTTAGGAGGGTCCTTCTAAGAAGTTCCAATTCCCAGGAAGTATGTGGTCTTCTGTTTTGAAAAGGGGGGCTCGATCAAGGGTTTTCAAAGGGTATCTCCTAGCTGATCTGTGGGCTGAGGGTGCTGAATGAGGGGCAGCTGAATGGGTGGTATTTCTAGAGACAATTTATAGGTCATAAAGGAATTCCCATTTAGAATAAAGTTGAGAAATCAGAGTGGAAAGGCTAGGGAAGAGGAATCAGGGCCTGGGAAGAAGGCTTAGGGGGCAGAGTCCTATCTCAAAGGCTGCCAGGACAGGCATCCCAGGAAGAGCCCACCTGGGCACATAGGAGGCATGCAGAGAACAATTCCTGAATGATGAGCAGGTAATTAAATATAAACACGTTTCCCACAGCTCCTTCCTTCCTCCCTGCTAGGTGCCACCCTCAGCCTCTGCTGTCTCCTTCCCTTCCTGAGGGTCCCAGCCTAGGACGTCTCAGTTGGAACCTTCCATGACTTTCCAGATGCCTCCCATCCATGGAGAACTCCCTGCCCATATGCCCCTGAGGTCCCCAGAGTTGGGTCTCTATACATGGTCCTAGGCAGGGCTCATGGGAAGTAGCTCTGGGGACTGACTCACAAATATGAGAACAAAGTCAGCACAACACAGGTCAGGTTCTCTCTTATCTATCACCTTGGACTTGACCATGAACCACACACCAGCATCCCTATACTGAAGAGTTATTCTGTCTTGTGTGTTCCTGTGTTCACCAACTCCCCACACTTTGAGGTTCTCTTTCACCTCCTGAGTACACAGGATCCCCCTTCCTGCTTTTAAGGGGAAAAAAATGTATTTTCCTTTCAACAGTTTTGTTATAACTGCCAGAGCTAAAACAAAAACCAAATGTAGACTTCAGTTACTAATAATGTACCAATATCATTAATTGCAACAAATGTACCAGACTAATATAAAATGCTAATAATAGGAAATTGTGTGTAGGGGTATAGGGGAACTCTGTTTTATCATCTAAGTTTTTCTATAAATCTAAAACTGTTTTTGAAAAGCCTATTAAATAAAAGATAATATCTTGTCTTCTTGTACCCCCTTGGGAAACAGTGTAAGGAAATACATGGTGAGGAGTTTTCTGTGTTAGTATACCCACATTTTATCTCATCTTACAGGTCTGAGGTTCCCTTCTCTTGCTTCCTCTGTCCTCTGCCAGAGTTCACTGCTAACCCAGGCACTCAGAGATCCCAGAGAAAGCTGCGTCTCAGGCCCCTATGATATTCATGCTGAACTTTTCCAATTAGTAAAGTCCAGATCAGGCCACATGATGTGAAGAGCTGACTCATTGGAAAAGACTCCAACGCTGGGAAAGATTGAGGGCAAGAGGAGAAGGGGGCAACAAAGGATGAGATGGTTGGATGGCATCAACCACTCAATGGACATGAGTTTGAGCAAACTCAGGGAGATAGTGAAGGACAGGGAAGCCTGGCGTGCTGCAGTCCATGGAGCTGCAAAGAGTCGGACACAACTTAGCGAATGAACAACAACAAGGTCAGGCCAAGTAGGGTCAGAGAACTTTGAGTTTCCCAGGTGATGTGAAGTGGCTTTGAGGACCTAATTGTGGGGAAGTTAATACATGTCCTGAGTCCAAAGACTCCCGGGTGGAAGATGTTCCCAAGGGCATGGAGGATGCTCTTATGTAACAGGTTGCAGAGATAACCCCTGCCTGTCATTCTCCTTGTGACTGCATCAACTGAGGAGACCCAGCTTGCCCAAAGTCTTGCCTGGTCACATGCCACATTCATTGACTCATCAACATGGTGATATGAAAGCCCAGAGGCTCTCCCCTAAGCTCAGGACAACCCTGAAGGAACATCCTAGCATCAGAGCTCCATGGGAGCCCCGCTGATATCTTCATTAGGATTTTGTTGCAGCTCAACTTCTTCTATAGGGCTATCCGGTCCTGCTTCCTCTCCCTCCCTTCCACAGAAGTTGATTCTAAAAGTACCTCTTGAGAAAATGATATGCTCATCTTCACCTCAGAGTCTGTTTCCCAAGGAAACCAACCTGAGACAAAGAGGTTGTGCTGGATACCAAAAAAGGCAGAGAAACCCTTTGTCTTCTAGGGGCCACACCAGTCATGGATGAATCGAATTATTTATATATACTACTACGTACCAAATTGCCTTACTATCCCGAGAGCAGTGAGAGTCCACGAAAGCATTTAGCCAAAGAGGTGTATAATCAGATCTGTGTTCTGAAAGACATGGATAAAGAAAGAGGAAAAGATTGTAGGGCAGGGCAGGAGAAACGGGAGTAGCCTGATTAGGAGGTAATCATTTTCCTTTATGTAGAAGATGACGGTGGATACAGAGAACTAGATTTAAGACATGTTTAGGAGGTAAAACTAACAGGGTCTGATAGGGAATAGATATGAGTGGATGAGTGAGGATGAAGAGCATGGGTCTCTTCTTGGTTTAACCAAATGGATAAATTATATGCCACATACTGAACAGGGTTGGGCAGGAGAAAGGAATGTCTGAGCGTAGATCATGAATTCAGCCTTGAATGTTCGAGGTGCAAAGTGAAGATTTCCAGGTCAAAGGATATACAAGTCTGTATAATGGGCTCAAGATGATTCAGTTACTAAGAAATGGGATCAAGATTTGAACCTAAAATGTATCTGGTTCCAAAGCCAGTGCTCTTGACCATTATGCCACCATAAATCCCTCCCTCTGAAGTCTTCAGAGCTTAATAGAAGGTGTGAAGATGGCTGGAGGTGGAAGGAAGCGATGATGGAGGCTAGAGATAAGAGGCTGGCCAGTCTTTAGCAGGGCCCATTGTTGGGTTTCCTGGTGTGGAATTCATCACTCCAGAACAATGGGATAGAATGGTGGCGTCACAAGGGGAAGGGGAGTCTTGTCATCTCATAGAGGATGTTTGGGCCCTGCTCTGCATTCTGCTTTTCTAACACCTCTCCTGGCCTTGACATCCAGTCGGTCACTGAGGCAAACGCAGGGATCACAAGGAAACAGTCAGTGCCTGACTATGGATGCTTGGAGAAAGGGGTGCCAGTTGAGAGTGGGCCAAGAGTCCCAGGAAACAACCCTTATGCTGGGGTTGAGCCCATTCCAGAGGTGAGAGAGAAGAAGGTGAACATGATAGTTCCTCTCTATTTCTGAGCGTGTTTTCTTCTGCCCCTCCACTTCCTTACTACAGAGCTAGCCCCAGACCCAGCACAGACAGGAGAGGCAGACCTCACTTTCCCAGGTATGTTTCTATGTGTGTTGCTTTTACCTCTTTGAGAATGTTCCTCAGAGCTCTACCTTCCCCATTCTGTAATGTGCAAACAATCACCATCTCGAAAGCTCTTAACTTCTTTCCGTCAAATTGTCAGAAACAATTTCTCTGCAAGAGGAGAAAAGAGGCAACTTCCTGTATTATATGCAGGGATCCACAGCAAAGCCAGGAGCCCACACCAGACATTGCGCTAGGACTCATTTTATACCTTTGACCCCTCTGGAGTGAAGAGGAGGAGTCTCTCATAAAGCTCAACTATATAGCCAAGAAGATGAGGCCAGAGATCCACCTTCCTTCCTATAGCTTTGCGGCTCAGGGAGGCCCAGCTATTCCACTCATGCCGGAGCCTTAACCCACCTGCCCATCACGAGCTTCCAGACGTCTCTGGCCCAGACGGCATCTCTGAGGATGCTAGATAGGCAAGGGCTCAGGGTTAGGGAAAATCTCTCAGATGGGATGAGACGCAGGAAGGAGCACAAGCTTTGGGCATCTCACCCCTTGGCACTGGAAACCCTGAACGTTTCCAGCAGCAACTTGTCCGTTTGTGGCAACCTTGTCTGTCCCGTTCATAATTTCAAAGAAAAAGGGTCCCAGTCCCACAGTTTTTCCTCTCATCACAATCCTGTTCCTCTGACATCATGAAAGTAGGAACTGCCCTCTCTCCGTAGAGCACAGAGGTCCAGGCCTCTCCAGGACCACATTGACACCGAGCAGGCTCCAAGGGCCACCATGACGCCTGTCCTTGATTTCCCATCCTACTCACATCTGCCCTCCCTTCTGCTGGCTCTGTTGCTGAAACTCACAGGTGAGTGGGACCTCCCTCGCTTGGTTACCATTTCCTCCCCACCTGCTTCCCTAGAATTTCTTTGAGGAGGGATTTCCTTGGTCCATCGTAAAACAGGCAGAATTTAGAGGTCTAGACTTGAATGGCCTCCAGCACACAAAATCTCCCGGTGACCGTGTCTGTTTCACACCTTTGGGTCAGGTGGTGGACTCGTCCCCGTGATCAGCAGGCTGAACAGAGCAAATGCGACAGCTCTCATCCCCCAGCCACTGGGGACACAGGGTCTGTCTTTTCATTGGTCACCAGCACACATATGCTACCTACTAAGTGAAGAAAAACATCTTAGAAAAGATGAGATTATAAAAGCAAGAAAAGAATCCACAATGCCCCCATCAGGAGACACTCAGAGGTCTGAGTGTTCAGAGAATATTGGTCAGAAGCACACACTAGAGGTCTCTTTGGGTCAGTGATGGAAGCTGATCCCTGCAGTCTCCTTAGCTTAACTGTGTGGTTCTGCCTCTATTTGCTGAAAAAAACCAGTTTTGTAGAGTCTTTCCCCCAAGGACATTGGTCCATGTTGGTAGAAGCTTTGAGTCCCAGTTGCCACAGAAGATAGCTTGAGGGGTTTAGATGAGACGAAAGAGGAAGCAGACCATTATCTGAGAGTGAGGAAGAGGTGGGAAGGCTTGGATCTTAAGGGAGTAAAGTATGTGAGGCACTCACACCCACTGGAGAATTTTAACAGACATCTAAATGAGAATTCACACCAATTTTATACAATCTCTTCAAAAAATTAGAAAAAGAAGCCACATTTTATGTGGCTCATTTTATGAGGAAATTACTACTTTGATAGCAACAGTAAATAAAGATTGTACATAAAAAATAAAACTATAGCCCAATATATGTCTTATATATGAACTTATATATGAACTTATACAAAATTCCTCAACAAAGTATTGGCAAATAGGATTTAACATTGTATAATGTCACATATTATGACTAAGTCAGATCTTAGTTTCAATACTGAGAAAATCAATCATTATAATCCATCACATCAAATTAAAGAAGAAATAAATTGCATGATCATGTCCACTGATGCAGAAAAAGCACTTGACAGATCTAGCACCTATTAATGATGAAAACTCTCAAACTAGAAATAGGGAGGAATTTCCTCAACTTGATAATATCCACAAAAACCCTACAGCTATTACTATACTCAATGGTGGAAGACGATGTTTTCTTTCCAAGATAAGGAAAAATGCAAAAATATATATTCTCACAACTCTTATTCAACAAGTGGAAAGAGAGAGAGAGGAAGAAGGAAAGGATATAGATTGGAAATGAAGAAATAAAACTGTGAGTTTCTACGTAGAAAATCCCAAAGAATCTACTAAAACTCCACAAATGATCAACTCCCAGAACTGAGTTCAGCAAGATGACAGGAAACGAGATCAACGCACAAAATCAGTTGCATTTCTGCATACTGAAACAAGGGCTTCCCTGGTGGCACAGCCTGCAATACGGGAGATATGGGTTTGATCCCTGAGTTGGGAAGATCCCCTGGAGGAGGGCATGGCAACCCACTGAGGTATTCTTGCCTGGAGAATTCCATGGACAGAGGAGCCTGGCAGGCTACAGACCATGCGGTCTCAAAGAGTCGGACACAACTGAGTGACTAAACACAGCACATACTGAAACAAACATGTGGCCATTTAAATTACCTCCAAGAAAGGTAATCAGTTCAGTTCAGTCTCTCAGTTGTGTCTGACTCCTTGCGACCCCATGGACTGCAGCATGCCAGGCTTCCCTGTCCATCACCAACTCCGAGAGCTTGCTCAGACTCATGTCCATTGAGTCAGTGATGTCATCCAACCATCTCATCCTCTGTCCCCTTCTCCTGCCTTCGATCTTTCCCAGCATCAGGGTCTTTTCCAATGAGTCAGTTCTTCACATCAGGTGGTCAAAGTATTGGAATTTCAGCTTCAGCATCAGTCCTTCCAATGAATATTCAGGACTGATTTCCTTTAGGATTGACTGGTTGGATCTCCTTGCAGTCCAAGGGACTCTCAAGAGTCTTCTTCAACACCACAGTTCAAAAGCATCAATTCTTTGGCGCTCAGCTTTCTTTATAGTCCAACTCTCACATCCTACATGACTACTGGAAAAACCATAGCTTTGACTAGATGGACCTTTGTTGGCAAAGGAACATCTCTGCTTTTTAATATACTGTTGAGGTTTGTCATGGCTTTTCTTCCAAGTCACAAGCGTCTTTTAATTTCATGGCTGCAGTCACCATCTGCTGTGATTTTGGAGCCCAGGAAAATAAAATCTGTCACTTAGGTATAAACCTAATTTGTATCAAGAGCTGTGTGAAGAAAGCTACAAAATTGATCAAAAACATCAAAGAAGAACTGAATATGTATATTTATTTATATATAAATATGTATAACATGTTTATAGGTAGTAAGATAAATATTGTCAAGGTATCAGTTCTCTCCAACTTGATCTATATATTAAATGCAATCCCAATTAAAAGCCAGCAGGTTAATTTATGGATAGTGACAGATTGATTCTGAAGTTTATATGATGGAACAAAAGATCCAGAATAGCCTACACACTATTGGAGAAGAGCAAAGTGACTTTCCACAAGAATTAATTGAAAATGAATCATATGAGTGTGCACTAGTAATAAAAAATAAAATGTTGCAGTATTAAAAAATGAATCATAGACCTAAATGTAAAACATGGAACGATGTAGAAGAAAGTCTAGATGACCCACGGTATGGCAATGACTTTTAAAATAATAGACTTTATATTTCAAGACAGTTTTAGGTTCACAGCAAAACTAATCACAAGGTATAAGGATTTCCAATACTACTTTCCGCCCCTTGCCTCTCTGTTTTCAGCATCCTCCACTACAGTGATCATTTTGTTACAACTGATGAACCTGCAATGACAAATTATTAACAGCCCAAGTCTAGAGTTTACATGATGGTTCACTCTTGGTGTTGTACATTTCGTGGATTTGGGTAAATGTATTATGACAGGCATCCCCCAACCTTATGGTATTATACAGAGTAGTTTCCGCACCCTAAAATTATCTGTGCTCTGCCTATTTTTCTGTTTTCATCCTAACCCCTGTCAAGCCTGATATTCTTCTTGTCTCTTAAGTTTTGCATGTAATATAGTTTCCTGTCATGTAATTAGAATCCTGCAGCTTGTGAATGCTAAGTCCCTTCGGTTGTGTCCAATTCTTTGTGACCCCATGGACTGTAGCCCACCAGGCTCCTCTGTCCATGGGATTCTCCAGGCAAGAATACTGGAGTAGGTTGCCATGCCCTCCTCCAGGGGATCTTCCCAAATCAAGGATGGAACCCACATCTCTTATGTCTCCTGCACTGGCAGGCAGGTTCTTTACCATTAGCGCCACCTGAGAAGCCCCTACAGCATATGGGCTCATCCTTTAAACTAGTAATAAACATTTAAGGTTCCTCCATATCCTTTCAGGGCTTATCTGCTCATTTCTTTTCAGTGTTGAATAATATCCCACTGTCTGGATTTACCACAATTTCTTTATCCATTCACCAACTGAAGATCTTGTTTTCATGTTTTGACAATTGTGAATAAAGCTGCTATAAGTTATGAGGGAGAGTCTGTTCCAGGCCTCTCTCAGCTTCTGGCAGCCTCAAACATTCTTTAAATTGTAGATGGTGTTTTCCCTGTGTCTTCGCATCATCTTTCTGTGCATGACAACTAAACTAAGCTGTACCTGAATTCCTGATTCACATAAACCAAAAAACGATGAATAGGTGTTTCTTAAGCTACTAAGTTTGTGGTAATTTGTTATTCAAAGATAGAAAAGAAATATGCTAGGCTTGAGAAATCATTCAAGAGGAAAAATCTCCCTTGGTTTGTAGAACTTATCTTACATATATTCTGTGTATCTTCCATGAACTCATTGTCAGTGCTCCTTGTGCAATACTGAAGAACACGTAACAAGAGCAGTACTGAGTACTAAGAATTTGTTGCATTGGGTTGAGCATCCATAAACATGACACATTATAATAACTGAGATGTTTTCACATTGCAATAACCAATTTTATATCCCTTAAGGAAAATATAAATTTCATGGAGAATGCAATTCTCTGTGTGTATCTGGGCACCTGGGCCTCCCCATGAAGAAAGGGAGATGCCTGCGTTTGAAAGTTGCACTCAGTATATAGTATGTTGGTTATCAGCACAGTGTCCTTAGCTTTTGGCCTTATCTCTAATTCTGGTTGTTGTTCAGTCACTTTCACTCTCGTTAAGAGGCTCTTTAGCTCCTTTTCAATTTCCGCCATTAGAGTGGTATCATCAGCATATCTGAAGTTGTTGATATTTCTCCCTGCAATCTTGATTCGGCTTGTGATTCATCCAGCTTGGCGTTTTGCATGATGTACTCTGCATAGAGGGCTTCCCTGGTGGCTCAGTCAGTAAAGAATCCATCTGCCTGCAGTGCGGGAGACCTGGGTTAAATCCCTAGGTTGGGAAGATCCCCTGGAGGAAGGCATGGCAACCCACTCCAGTATTCTTGCCTGGAGAATCCCCATAGACAGAGGAGCCTGGTGGCCTGCAGTCCATGGGGTTGCAAAGTGTCAGACACAATTGAGTGACTATGCACAGCACAGCACTCTGCCTAGATGTTAAATAAGCAAGGTGACAGTATACAGCCTGGTCATACTCCCTTCCCAATTTTGAACCAGTCCATTGTTCCATGTCTGGTTCTAACTGTTTCTTATTCATCTGCATACAAATTTCTAAGCAGACAGGTACATAGAGAAAAACCTGACTCAACTTTTATTTCACATTTTTTATTTAATATAAATCCATTCATGGGTTCATAGACAATATGTTTATTTAGTGCCCACTATGCTCCAGTCTGGGGCTTCCCTAAAGGCTCTGCCGGTAAAGAATCTGTTTACAATCAGGAATTGCAAGAGATGCAGGTTCTTGGGTAGGGAAGATCCCCTGGAGGAGGGCATGGCAACCCACTCCAGCATTCTTGCCTGGAGAATCCCATGGACAGAGGAGCTTGGTGGGCTACAGTCCATGGGGGTCACAAAGTCTCGGACACGGCTGAGTGACTAACATGCACACACATGTTCCAGGCTATCCTTATATCTTGATGGAGAAAGAAAGTTCCATTTTTTTTTTCTCTATACTGGTCCTCTTCTCCTCATCCCACATGGCAACCAAATTTGTGATTTTTATACTTTGGTGCCAGTACATGTTGCTTAAGAGTGTGCAGTGCAGTCAGACCCCCACCTTGATCTAGAACCAGACCCTCAGAACATTTTGCACCAAAACAAGGAATATGAGAAATGACACACAGTTTCTTTCTAGGAACTTCAAGTGAAGATTTCCAGGTGAACCAGCCTGAGAGTTCAGTGTTAGCCAAGGCTGGAGATGTCATAACCTTGGGCTGCAACATTCCTGCACCATCTCCAGTAGGGCCTGTCTTGTGGTTCAAGGATGCTAAGCTAGAACGAAAATTAATCTACAGTTTCAATGGACGCCGATTCCCCCGAGTATCCCAAGTGGTAAATCCAATGGCCAACCAGACAGACTATTCCATCCGCATCAGTGATGTGTCGCCTAAGGATGCTGGCATGTATTACTGTGTGAAGTTAACAATAGGGCATCCTGACATGGCATATATAGCTGGCCCAGGCACCTATGTGTCTGTGAGTGGTAAGTACAGTTTGACAAATTCCATCTTCCTGATTTTTAAGATAAGTTTTTAAAAATCTTCGACTTGTACCAAATCATTACTCTACACTGGATGCTGTACCCCTTCATTCACAATCTGCCCTGTAGGCTGGGATTCTGCAGACGGCCCTTCTGATCCTGGCATCCTATGCCCAATATTGAATCAGGCTGAGTCGACAGGCTATGCCCTTCTTTAATGGCCACCAGAAACTGAATATAGGACAATGGACATTCCCAGTTGAAAAGATGTTGGGTAGGTAAAAAGCACGACATGTGTGCACTCTATGAACACTCTATGAACATGTCCAGAAAGTTAGAAAACTGAGAGTTGGGAGACTTGTTTAGAAAAGACCTCCCAGAGAGGTTGAGTCACTTTCCTAGCACTTGACCTTAACCTGAGAATCTGCCCTGAGCATTGCACTCCAAGCTCTGTTGTCCTTTTATTCTCAGAGGACAGCCAGTGCTTCTTACTCCTTGCCATTGTGAGTTAATTTCATGAAATACAATGAGATTAGGGTATCCTCTGTTCTGCTGGGAAAACTTGTCTTCTTCAGTAATGTTTTCCTCAAGTTCAGCTGCATTCCATGGCATCTAACTGGCCAGGGAAAATTCACACATTGATTTCAACTTGAAAAATATGGGTATAGAGAGCTTGCCTGCCATTCTTTCCTGGCTTCAAGAGTTCCCTTGTCTCCCCAACCGACATCTTAGGCCATCTGTGATTTGATGCTTTGATAACTTGAAAGGAGAGATTATTATCAGGACCTGATATCATGTGGGGTAGTAAGGTTGGTGGTAGTGGGAGTTAGGGGTCAGTGGTGGACCCTCAAAATTGATGCAATCCCTTGAGGCTCTTCTCTCTTTTTGTTGAGTAGAATCAACTGTCCCCCTTTTCCCTCTTGAGGAGATAAGTAAAAGACCCATATTCTGCCTTCAAGAATATATGCCCACCTGATTTTTAGGTTTCTGATTTCCTTACTTCCTCCTTCTCTGCACCTCTCAGCATTAATGTCTCTGCAAAATTAGTGACTGATTACCCTTCAGAGGAGAGATGAAGGCCAGTGCCAAGTTCTCTGGATGTGGGGGGTGGGCAGAGGAGACTTGGATCCATCTCCAAGTGTATTGAGCAATTTTGGGCATTTAGATAAGAAGGAAGACTTATTTCTATGAACATTACCCATTCACAAACCCAGCCCTCCCTATCCATCTTCCTCTTCTTTTACTTAGAGGCTGAGGAATGAAATTGGGGAGGTGATTCATCTAGTCCTCTGAACTGACTCCCCTGTTAGCGCTTTGGGAAAGAGCAGCCTGCACTTGCAGTGGCCTCTCTAAACTCAGTGTGGGTACTCAAACATGTCACTAAAATGATAATGATTGAGGCCCAACCTTGATCTGGATCCAGTTTTCTTAATCCTGCCTAGGTCAGAGCAGAGGAAATGGGAGATGATTTTGAGTTTCTTTCCAGGAGTCACAAATGAGATGTTCAAGGTGCAGCAAGCTGAGATATCACAGACTGTGTCACCTGGGGAAACACTCACTTTGAGTTGCAGCGTACCCGATTCATTTCCAAATGGACCCGTCTTATGGTTCAAGGGGACTGGACCAAATCGTGAATTAATTTATAATTTCCAAAGGGGTCTGTTTCCCAGAGTAAACCAAGTTGGAAACATGGCCAAAGCTGGCAACAAAGACTTTTCCATTCGCATCAATGAAATCTCTCTTAAAGATGCCGGCACGTACTTCTGTGTGAAATTCAAAGAGGGAAAACCTGACATAGAGTACCAATCAGGTCGGGGCACCAAGGTGACTGTTACTGGTGAGTTTGACTCTTTTACCTTCTGTCATGTGACATTGTGACAGTAATAATGTCCTCTAGTCATCAAACAACTACATTCTGCTAGATACTGTCAAAGGTACAGTGTACACTTGATCTTGTCATTCTCTCAGAAACCTGTGATTTAAGATTTTTACGGGAGGAGAATCTGAGAGTCAGAAATGTTGATGAGTGATGAGAGATATTTTGTTTAACATTCCAACGTTCAACGCACCCCCACTAGCTAGGCTAAACCAATTAAGGTAATTTCATGTCCCCTACTGGCAGGTGACTCAGATGAGACTGACTTAAGTCAATTTGTGTCCATAAGAGAAATCTGGGAAACTAATACAATTTTCTCTCCTGTTGGCTAGGAATAAGAAATAATTTTGTCCCGGATACTCCAGGCAGACATTTTTTGGCCACGAGGGGAACCAACTGGAATAAAAATCTACTCTAGAGAAGTGCAAAAATGTAAAGAATGTGGGTTGACAACATTGAATATCCGTATTGTTCTGGATTCCAACTCCACTTCTTGACCTCCAAATATAGGAGAGAAAGCCTCTCCTTTAAGCCTGTTTGCTAAAGTCAGCACTGTCCTAATGGATGCCAGCTGATAAAGAGCATCCATAGAGCACTGAAGTACAATTTCAAATCAGTTTTTTCTGTTTCTAGAGTCTTACTGTATATTGTTTTTCTATTCTATTATGACCTCTGAGCAATACCCAGCCCGAGGAATGATTAAATTGGTGATATGAAAACATTACTGTTTACTGGGCATCTACTATATCCCAAACACTTTCCCTATATTATTATAGTTACCTGCATAGCAACTTGAGCATGACAATGTTTGTCCTCACTGCACAGATGAGTAAACTGAAACTCAAGGAGATTCAGGAGAACAGACAATAGGGAATAGAGGTGAGGTTGGTCTGGGCTCTCTTCAGTATGCTTTATATTAGTGGAGAACCTTTTCTTACAAGGAGGAGGAACTTAATACATTAATTTAATGACCCTCCCCACCTTCAAAGAAAAGAAAGGAGTTGCGTGATCCTATACCTGAGGAGAGTTCTAGCTTCCTCACGTGTTCAAGGCATGAATCAAGAACAAAAAGTCTGGATTTGGGCTCACAGCCTCCAAGGCTCTTACTCTGAAATTCTTTCAGCTCTATCTCCTCCTATATTTGTCTTTCTTGCTTGTATGTAGACCTTACCAATCCAATAAAGAAAATGTTGACATTCATTCCCTTATCTTAGCAACCAGCATGGGAAGAGAGCTCCTTTTTCCCCAGACTCCACAAATGAGTCCCAGTGAATCACGCAAATTTGCCTTTCCCGTGCCTTTTACTTGCTCATATTTGCAAAGGAGAGGGGGTGTCACGTAGAAAAATCATCAACCCATTGAAACAAGTGCTTAACATACTGAAAAGCAACATGTGTCTGCCTCAAGGTCTGAATTCTTCCTTTAATGTAGGAGAACATTCAGACCAGAGGCTGGGCTTGCCAGAAGGCACACAGGCAGTTCTCTCACATAAATCCTTTGGGTTTATGGCTTTGCCTTCTTCCTAATAAGAAGACCCTAGTTAGATGGAGGTGGAGGTGTGCATGAGGGCGATTGAGAGGGGAATTATCGTGAATGAGTTCAATTTCCCTATTAAAGTACAAATAGGTACCATTTAGACATGATAAATGAAAAGTACACATACAGACAGTTTTAAAATACTGAGCTAAGTATACATTTGCTGTAACTAATCGTCGCAATTTTAGGGTTTAAAACAACAGGAATAGACTTATGCAAATGGCGTGACAGTGTGAGGAGCTCCACAAACCTACTTGCCAGTGCAATTGGCAAAAAAAAAAAAAAAATTAATTATTTAAAGGAGTGACATTAGCAGACTAGGAAGGTCCCCAGCCTTTGTTCTCCAGTCACGGGAAGGGATTCCAGCGAAAGCTGTAGGAGTGTGCAGTGTTTTTCACACTCATCCTCCTCCTTCAACCTGGTGTAGCAGCACAGCTGGGAGGAAACCTTACACGCCTGCTCCGCCCCTGGAAACACAGTGGGCCCTTCACTCACCACTGTGACTTGTCTTGGGGCTGACTGTGGAATTAGTTTCTGTATCATCTCACTCAGAAGTCTAACAGGAACAGCAGCACAGTTTAGAAGTGCAGAAAACAGAGGCCACTGAAGAGGTTTCATTAGAGCTTCAGATATTAGGCAGTTCCACAGGAAGACACAAAGGGGTATAAGAGATTGAGAACTCCTAAGACACAGGCAAGCCATATGGGGAATTTGAGATAGCCAAGCATAAACACAGCCTGTTGCTCAGTCACTCAGTCATGTCTGACTCTTTGAGACCCTATGGACTGCAGCGCGCCAGGCTTCCCTGTCGTTCACCATCTCCTGGAGCTTGCTCAAACTCATCATGTCCATTGAGTGATGCCATCCAACCATCTCGTCCTCTGTCATCCCCTTCACCTCCTGCCTTCAATTTTTCCCAGCGTCAGAGTCTTTCCGAATGAGTCAGCTTTTTGCATCAGATGGCCAAAGTGCTGGAGCTTCAGCTTGGACTGGTTGGATCTCCTTGCAGTCCAAGGGACTCTCAAGAGTCTTCTCCAACACCACAGTTCAAAAGCATCAATTCTTCGGTGCTCAGCTTTCTTTATGGTCCAACTCTCACATCCATGCATAACTACTGGAAAAACGATAGCTTTGACTAAATGGACCTTTGTTGGCAAAGTAATGTCTCTGCATTTTAATATGCCATCTAGGTTGACCATAGCTTTTCTTGCAAGGAGCAAGTGTCTTTTAATTTTGTGGCTGCAGTCACCATCTGCAGTGATTTTGGAACCCAAGAAAATAAAGTCTGTCGCTATTTTCATTGTTTCCCCATCTATTTGCATTAAGTGATGGGACCAGAAGCCATGATTTTTGTTTTTTGAATGTTGAGTTTTAAACCAGCTTTTTCATTTTCCTCTTTCACCTTCATCAAGAGGCTCTCACAGCCTAGAGAAGATACATCCCCAGAAAAGACTTGAAAGGCCTCAGAATCTAGCCAGGATGATTGAAGAAGGCATTCCTCTGCACAAAGCCAGTCCATAAAGAGATGGTTGTCTTAGTTCATTCAGGCTACTGTACCAAAACAGCATATACTGAGAAGTTCATAAATAATAGAAATTTATTTCTCATAGCTTTGGAGGCTGGAAATCCAAGATCATCGCACCAGCATGGTCAGGTGAGGGCTCTCTTCTAGATCAAAAAACTCTCATTGTATCTTCACATGGCAGAAGCAGCTAGGGAATTCTGTGTGGCCTGTTTTATAAGGCCTTACTACCATTTATCATGATTCCACTCTCATGAGCTAAGTATCTCCTGAAGGCTCCTCCTACTAGTTCTATGACATTCAGGGCATAGGATTTCAAATATGAATTTGGGAAGACAGAAAAATGATGTGTTCAAATGTCCAAATTTCAACCAAAGACCAGAAAGCATATTAGGAAAACATGACCTAATCAAATGAAAAAAATGAAAGCTCCAGAAACTGACTCTAAAGAAAGACACAATCTAAAGATTGTGTCTCGACTCACACATAAAATTATTTTCTAATTTTCCTTGTTATGGCTTCTTGGATATATCCATCATTTAAAAGCATACATTTAATTATCAAATACATGGAATTTTTTTAAAGTATCTTTGATATTAATTTCTCATTTAAATGCTTTCTTCCTTGCAATCACTCTCTGTGTTTTTTCAGTCTTCTAACTTTATTGAGGCTTTTAATGGCTAAGTCAAATCTCTCTCGGTAAATGTCACATTGCCCTTGAAAATATGTGGGTTATTTTCAAGTATCTTTTGATGTTGATATCTAAAATAATTCCACAGTGATAAGAGTACAGACCCTTTATGACTTCAATACCTTTGGACCACGAAATTTTTGCACCTTGTTTTACATCCCTGGGTATGTTCCAGTGTCTTCTAGTTTATAGTCTATGGGAACTTGAGTAGAATTTGTATCCTACTGTTTTGTGAAAATTACATAAATCTTAATTATGTTAAATTGGTTTATAATGCTCTTCAGGTCTACTATATCCTTCTACCTTTCCGTATATTCATTCTATTAATTTTGAGAGTTTGATATTGAAACTCCAACTAAAAATCTTAATGTATCTACTTAAAAAAGTGTATTATATAAAAATAATTATAATATATTACAATTGTAATAATTGCACTATATGTAACCTTGTCCTGTATTGTCCAAGTCTCCTGTAAATGGGTTATCATACTTTCATAATTTAAAAAAGAAGAAAAAAAATTAACTGAGATGTGAAGAAGTATGGAGCTGAGCCCAGATGAAATTATCAACTCACAGAATCATAAATTAAATAAACGGTTATTGTTTTAAACCACAGCAGTTTTGGTGTTGTTTGTTACCCAGCAGTAGCTAAACAATACAATGCCTTCCCTACTAAAATTTTAAAAAATTTTAATTTTAAATAAAACTTAAGAAATAGCTGAGAAAGGAAATCACATAGATAAGTGGCTAATTCATGAGGATGACATGGAGGTCCTGAGAGTCTTGTGGAATTTTCCAGGCCTGTGGTCTATTCAAAGAGGTTTCAATATATCAGGGTCCTCAACAGGAGAACAAGTAGAGGCAGTAATGGGATTTACCGATGGTGCCATGAAAGGTACTAAAGGCCACGTAGGACCAGCCACACCTCAACAGACCCCAAGTGAAAAGTGCTCAAGAGCAGGTCATACCACCTCTGAAACAGACTCAGACTCCAAGACAGTGCTCAGACCCAAGCCCCACCATTCCATCCAGAAAGACACTTCAGCTTCCTCTGCACCCAGGACCATCTGCAGTAGGAAAGAAGAAGGGAAGCACTGAAAACTTGAGCTTTTTTTCCTAAAAAAGACTGAGTTAACCTAAGAGAGAATGATGGCAGCATATCAGTGCTTACTCTACCCCATAAATGCAACCATATTTTTATTTTAATTTTACAGATCAGGAGTGTTCAATGATCGTCCTAGGGTCACACAGCCAGATCTGGGTAAAGCCACGATCTAAATCCAGACAGTACAGCTAAAGAGGCTATCAGAACACGGAAAAGCCTGGGGTTAGTTAGCAAACTTAATTTTTCCTTCCTAATAACTGGCATGATGGAGGAGGGGGTGGTTCTTGAGAAAGTTTAGATCAGTTACAGAAAATTAAGATGCCACAAACACAAATTTTTGCACCATCTGAGTGTGTTACATTTGGACCCCAGAAAATGGAGCTTTAGAGTGTTGCCCACAATTATTCAATTAGGAAGTGAGTCTGTGCCCACCCTCCAATGCCAAAAGGAGGCCACTAGGGGTCTTGATTTATAATCAGTCCTTCTTAAGCAAATGTTACCTCCTCCATTTCCTACATATCATGAATATGTTTGCTCTTTATATTATGCTAGGCCCTCATGCATATATGTCATATCATTCCTGCACTTAGGAAGGGATTGATCCTGTCCCCATTTTACAGATGAGGCAACAAAGCCTTGAAGATGACAAGTGTCTTTGTTTTGTTTTTGTTTTTTTTGACAAGTGACTTTGAAAGGTCACACAACCAGGAACAGGCAGACCCAATTCTCAATTTTTATTTTAGACTTTTTATTTTATATTGGGGTAGAGTCAGTTAACAGTGTTGTGGTAGTTTCAGTTGAACAGAGAAGGGACTCAGCCACACATATACATGTATCCATTCTCCCCCAAACTACCCTCCCATCCAGACTGCTACATGACATTGAACAGAATTCCGTGTACTGTATAGTAAGACCTTGCTGGTTATCAGTTTTAAATATAGCGGTGTGTACATGTCCATTCCAAACTCCCTAACTATCCCTTCTCCCCAGCTGCCATAAGTTTCTTTTCTAAATCTGTCTCTCTGTTTTGCAAGTTCATCTGTGTCATTTCTTTCAAGATTCCACATATAAGGCATGTCATACGATATTTCTTCTTCTCTAGAGGCAGACTCAATTCTTGATCCAAAGTCAGACTGACTTGAGGCCACACCATGACAGCCGTATTCATCTCCCTCCCAAAATGGCAAGGACAGGGTCTGGGAAAGGTCATTAAGGTTTTGACAGAGTGAATACAGGAACTACTGCTCAGATGTGAAAGCCGGAAACTCCTCCATTCCCCTTCTTCCTCTTGCACCAGCAGCTTTGTTTTGCTGTAGCGAAAATACTTCCCCAAGTAGTCCTGGCTATGAGAAACAGAAAAGGCCTTGAATACGGACCCCACTTCAGACTCCAACACCCATCAGAGAGTAGAATGGTGGCCAGTCTAGGGGACCACAGGAGGTGCCCTGTGCCCCATCTGATGCCCACCCTGACCTGCCTGGCTCACTCACCTCCCTGCTCCTGGCTGCTGGCACTGCTCCTTGTCCTCTCTGGTGAGTAGGATCTGAGACAGAAGAGGATGCACCCCTGGCTGACCCCAGAGACAGGTGCCAGGAGGGGCCTGACCCCTTCCAGATGGAGTGGGAGGGAGAAGCTGAGAATATCTCTGATCCCCGCAGGACTCAGACCAAGTCGCTGGAGAAGCAGAACTTGTAGGGCAGCACAGGGAAGCTGAACTCGCAGGCTCTGGGCTCACAACGCTATGTTCTGGCTCAGACACTTGTATGCCCATCTACAAAGAACTGCTTTTTGGGACCTTTCTCTAGGAGTGCTGTGAGTTATTAAATGTTAATATAAAAATAGTGAAGCTCAGCCCAGGACTGGCTACATAATTTGCCCAGCCCCGTGCAAATGAAATGGCAGATCCTTTGTTCCAAAGATATTAAGAATTTTAAAACAGCAATAGTAGAGCATTAAGGCAAGCATGAGGCCCTTCTAAGCTTTAGGCCCTGTGCAACTAGACAAATCAAACATCTGTAAGTCAGTGGGGCTCCGAAAATGAGACTAATCCTAGGGCCCATCTCATGACTTTGTGTGAGATAATACCTATAAATACCTGGCACAATGTAAAGATTTAATAACTATTGGCTACTACTATCATACCCATGTCTCCTCTAAGTCAGGATCAGGTTGATTTAGCTCCTGAGTTTGGGGGCTTTCAGGTACAACTCAGACTCGGAGCCCAGAACCCTTTGATCAACCAGACAAGATTCGTGGCTTTCAGTGGGCTCGTTCTGTCCCCTGCCCATCTGGGTCTCTGCCCCAGGCCCTACTGAGATCTAGATTCTGTTCATTACACCTTGGGTCCCCCAGAATGGTCAGCCCCAAGAGAGGTTTCCTTGAGTAAAGTGTGAGTCATAATTCTTAGTGACTCATTTTCATAAATACTTCGAGTGTCCTTTAGGTATTAGGCACTAGGTTAGGAAATCATATATCTAAGCTAACCAGAGTAAAATATATTCAAAATATTTGTGGAAAATAGTGATTTCTAGCAGACTTCCAAAAGAGAACCCCTTGACAGGGATCATGAAAACCAGAGCATGCAGATAGAAAATGCATGGGATGGAATCCCGGAGCTGTCGGGAAGGGACTAGCCCAGCTCTACAGACAAGGCAGAGACAAAGCACCCCGGACATTTCCCAAAGTCTGTGTGATAACACAGAAGGAGAATCAAGAAAAGGGGAGCGAGAAGGGGTGAGAGGCACAGGGCCTTATTCCAGGCTACAGTTTCCTCTCTGCTGTTTTACTTTCCCAGACTTGCCCCAGCTGGGATAAGAACCACGAGACTTTCTGAGTCCTCACCTTCTCCACTGCCTCTTCTCCATTAGTTCTCCCCTTCTCATAACACACAGAAGCTTCATCTTCATAGAATTTTAATAGCTTTATTGAGGTACAACTGACATAAAGCAAACTGTATGTGTTTAAGGTGTGCAATTTGACACACTTTGTGGGCATTGGACATGTTTCATAGTTGTGAACTTATCACCAAGATAATCAAAATGAAGAATTGAACCTAACACACATAAAAGTTTCCTTGCATCCTTTCCATTCCTCCCCCTCCCCAGGCAACTGCTTATCTGTCTCCCATCTCTGCCTCCCATCACTACAGTTTAGTTTGCACTTTCTAGAAATTTATACAACAAACATGCAGTACATACCCTTGTTTGCCTGGCTTCTTTTATTCATTGCGATTATTTGAGAGTCATTCATGTTGTTGCACATATCAATAGTCATTTCTTTTCTATCTACTGTATGGATAAACCATAGTGTGTTTCTCCACTTACTTATTGACAGACATTTGGGTTGTTCACAGTTTGGTGTGGACATATGCTTTCATTTCTCTCGGGAAAATACTAAGAATAAAATGACTGGATCATACGGCAAGTGATTGTTTAACTTTTAAAGACACAGCCTTAAAGTTTTCCAAAGTGATTTACCATTTTATATTTTCTCATCAATATAGGAGAATGACATTTCCCCCACATCCTCGCCAATATTTGGTATGGTCAGCCTCTTCAATTTTAGTCATTCTAAAAAGTAATATCTCATTGTGGTTATAATTTGCATTTCCCCAATGTATAATGATGTTAAACATCTTTCTTGTGCATCTCTTTTGATGAAGGTCTGTTCAACTCCCATTTTTATAAACTGTATTTCTTATGACTGAGTTTATATATTCTGGCTACAACCTTTTATCACATGTATGCTTTGCAAAGATTTTCTCCTACTCTGTGGCTTGTCTTTTCTTTCACAAGTATCTTTGAACTCCTTTTAAGAGTTCTTAGTTTTTATGAACTCCAGTTTATCAATTTGTCCTTTTATGGATCATGATTTTGGTATTATATCTAAATATATGATAGAATTGATGCTTTTGAACTGTGGTGTTGGAGAAGACTCTTGAGAGTCCCTTGGATTGCAAGGAGATCCAACCAGTCCATCCTAAAAGAGATCAGTTCTGGGTGTTCACTGGAAGGACTGATGTTGAAGCTGAAACTCCAATACTTTGGCCACCTGATGTGAAGAGCTGACTCATTTGAAAAGCCCCTGATGCTGGGAAAGATTGAGGGTAGGAGGAGAAGGGGACGACAGAGGATGAAATGGTTGGCTGACATCACCGACTCAATGGACATGAGTTTGGGTAAACTCTGGCAGTTGGTGATGGACAGGGAGGGCTGGCATGCTGCAGTCCATGGGGTCGCAAAGAGTCGGACACGACTGAGTGACTGAACTGAACTGAACTAAATATGATAGAACTCGCTAGTGAGTTCTGGGCTAGGAGTTTTCTTTGTGGGAAGGTTTTTAATACAAATGAAATGCTTTAAATAGAATAGGACTGTCAAGTTATCTCTTCTTGAGGTAGCTTTCATAGTTTGTGTTTTCAAAAAATGTGTTTGTGTTGTCAAATATACATAGCCATGAAAATTGTTCATAATAATGCCTTATTATCCTTCTGTTGTTCAATCACTGTTGTGTCCAACTCTTTGCGATCCCGTGGACTGCAGCACACCAGGCTTCCCTGTCCTTCACTATCTCCTGGACTTTGCTCAAACTCGTATCCATTGAGTTGGTGACGCCATCCAACCCCTGTCGTCCCTTTTCCTCCTGCCTTCAATCTTTCCCAGCTTAGGGTCTTTTCCAGTGAGTCAGCTCTTCACATCAGGTGGCCAAAGTATTGGAACTTTAGCTTCAGCATCAGTCCTTCCAATGAATACTCAGAGTTAATTTCCTTTAGGATTGACTGGTTTGATCTTTTAATATATGATTATCCTTTTAGTCTCTGTAAAATCTGTACTGCTGTCACTTGTCTCATTCCTAATTTCTCTTTGTGGCTCTCTCTCTCTTTCTCTCATCCTCCTCCTTTCCCTTTTCAGTAGGACTAGAGGTGTATCAATTTTAATGCTCTTTGAGAAGATTTTATTCTCATTGATTTTCTCTATTGATTTTGGTTTTCTGCTCTATTGATTTTCACTCATAAATTTGTGGCTTCCTTTCTTTTATTTTGTTTTGATTTAATTTGCTCCTTTTTTCTACTTTTTTTGGTGGAACTAAGGTCCTTCATCTAAATCGTTTCTTCTTTCCTAAATAAGCATTTAATGCTATAAATATCTACCAGCTTAAGCAGCATGTTACAAATTTTAATGTTGTGTTTTCATTTAGATCAAGATACTTTCTAATTTCCCTTTTATTTTGTCTTTGACTCACATGTTATTTAGTTTTCAAACATCTGTAGTTTTCCAGGCATCTGTCTGTTATTGATGCTACTAATTTAATTCCATTGTGGTCAAAGTTTATACTGTTAATGACTTGAATTCTTTTAAGTTTATTGAGACTTTTTTATGACTCACAGCATGCTCCATCTTTTTAAATATTCCTTGTGCATTTGAAAATAACTATATATCTTTCTATTGGGGAATACAATTTTCTGTAAGTATCAGACTAAGTTGATAGTGGTTTTTTTAAATATGTATTTATTTGGCTGTGCTGGGTCTTAGTTGCTGTACCTGGGATCTGCGTGTGTCATGCAGGATCTTTTCTTCCTGTGCATGGGCTCTCTACCTGCGGCCCACGGGCTGTCTAGTTGTGGCGCCCAGGCTCTGGAGTCTGCGGGCTCAGTAGTTGCAGTGTGAGGGCTTGGTTGCTCCACGGCATGTGGGATCTCAGTTCCCCGATCAGGGATCTAACCTGCATCTCCTACCTTGCAAGTTGGATTCTTAACCACTGGACTACCAGGGAAGTCCTTAATAGTGTTTAAATCTTCTGTATTCTTTCTGATTTTCAGCCTGTTTGTTCTATAGTTACATTGTTCTAACTATATCTGCCTGATATAGTTCTATCTATATCAACTATTGAAATAAGGATACTGACATCTCAGATGGCAACTGTGGGTTTGTCTGTTTCTCTCTGCAGTTCTCTTGGGTTTTCTTCATATACTTTGAAATTCTGTTATTAGGTGCGTGAATGTTTGGGAGTTTTATGTCTTCTTGATTATTTTACCACTTTATCACTGTCAAATAGTTTTCCTTATTCCTGAAGGTATTCTTTGCTCTAAAATCTACTTTATTGGATATTAATATAGCCAGTCCAAATTTCTTTTGATTAGTGTTAGTATCATATATCTTTTTCCATTGTTCTCCTTTTAACATTCTTGCTCCTTTACATTTAAAATGGATTTATTGTAGGCAATATGCAGTTGGATCTTAAATTTTTTGTCCAATGTGACAGTTTCTAACTTTTTCTGGGAATATTTAGGCCATTTGCCTTTAAAATATTTTTTTATATGATTGGGTTTAAATCTATTAACTTCTCTTCTGTCCTATTTGTTCTTTGTTCCCTTTTGCTTCTTTTTCTGTCTTCATTTGGTAATATAATACTTTTATAATGCTATTTTCTCTCTTTTATTGGCTTATTAGCTATGATTTTATTTTGTAATTTGGTGATTGCTTTAGGGTTTACCATATATTAATACCTCTGTATCAACATCTACCTTAAGTGATATCATACCATTTCACATATAGTGTAAGAAACTTATGATGGTATACTAACATTCTCCCCACCCCAATCATTATTCTATTGTTATCTTAACTTTACTTATACATGCGTTATAAGCCTCACTCTAGAATGTTATTATATTTTCTTATTTGGGGACCTTGTTTTTCAGATTTGCTTCGTGGGAGAGAGCACTTCTCTCTAGGCAGAGTACTCTCTTCTGTGTAGGCTACCCATTATCCTGTTGATCAGGAGTTTTTCCAGTTTTATAGACGGGAACAGGCATTATTCTCAGTGCTCTGCTGAGTGATGGGCACAATTTAGTGCATATGTGTGAGGAAACTAGCTGAGGGCAGGGAAATGAGCACCAGCAAGAATTAGGGAGGACAAGGTCTCACCACTCATATAGTGGTGTTTGGGGTGAGTATTGCTGAACTTCCTGGAACTAAGGACGCCAAGCACAAACAGAATCCCAGGGACTGAACATGGGGTGTCCCTTGGTCACAACTGTGAGGCAGTTCTTAGTGGTTAATGGCACATACCTCGCTGACGATGGGAGGGAAATGAATTTTGAATTTTACAACCCTTCTCCAGATCCTCTTAGAAGGGAATGTTTGCTCCACCTTTCTACTCCCCTCCTTCATTGAAAACTAAGAAACACCATGATACAAACCTAAGACCTGGAATGAGACTGAGTTATTCCCAAGGCCTGATGGAAGCACAGATGAAGGGAAACTCAGAGCACAAAGCTGATGACCCCATGGTGAGCTTATTACTTACAAGTTCTCCATTTTATAGCCCTGCTCTCTCTCTCTCTCTCCAGCCAGCTGCCTCATCTCCTCTTTCACTTCCCTCTCCAACAACACCCCTCGAGGGTTCTAAGCAATAGTTCTTGAGCAGTTAATGGCTGGTTTATGTTAAGTTTGCCTCTTAGGACTCCAAGTTCCTCTAGCCCTGCACAAGGCCTTTCTTCCTCTGTTGCAGGACTTTCTGAGCAGAGCAAGGGGAGTGAGTGGCAGGTGCTGCAGCCCGAGGGCCCCATGCTGGTGGCAGAAGGGGAAACACTCCTGCTGAGATGTACAGTAGTCGGCTCCTGCACTGATGACATGATAAAGTGGGTCAAGGTGAGCAACCAGAATCAGCAGGAAATTTACAACTTCAAGCATGGCTTCTTTCCCGGGGTGATGCCTATGATCCAGAAGATGCTAGAGCCACTTAATTGCGACTATTCCATCTATATCCACAATGTCACCAAGAAACATGTTGGAACCTACCACTGTGTGAGATCTGATGGCTCAAGTGAGTACTCAGGCAAGACGCTGGATGAAGGCACCTCCGTGCTTGTGAAGGGTGAGTATCAGGCCCTGCAGGTCACAACCTTCTGCTCTGATCTATCTCCCTTTACCTGCATCATTCACCTTTACCCACAGTTTTGCAAGCTGTGACTGCAAAACCTCAGTGACATACAACAATTCATACGTCTCACTCACACATTTACAGGCAGCTGGGCTGCTTGTCTCATTCCAGGGCCCAGACTGGCCAGAGTATATATTTCTCATGGAGACAGCAGAAGCATAAGAGGGAAAGTCCCAACACCTTAAGCACATTTCAAGCTTCTACTTGTGTGTCTGCTGTTAATGAAAAACAGCCCATTGGCTAAAGGAAGTCACATGGCTAAGGTCAAAGATAAGAGGCAAGGAAGTATACCCAACCACCGTGAGGCCACGGTAAGAGTTTGGATATGGCACACTATCAGAGGAGAGTCAAGAACTGGGGCTGATCATTTAATCCCCAAGTAGCCAGTCATGTCATCTCTAAGTCTACCAGTGGTGACCTGGGCCTGTCATTCTATAGGAATGTGTTCTTAACTTAGTCATTTCAGGTCTACATCCTTCAAGTGCCTAATTTGTGAAATAGGCAACATAATTCCTATTTCAAGGGATATTCAAGTGATGAAATAGAAGAATTGATGTTTGTGAAACCCCTGTAAAATGTTGACTTGGAGGGTATCTGTGTCTGTGTGTGTCAGGTAGGGGATGAAGGTGGAGGGTTCATTTTATCTTAATGCAAACATTTCAGAAAACCTTCTCTGACCTCTTCCAAGCTTCTTTTGGTCCTGCAGTCCTCTGGGTTTCCAACTTCAGAAGAATTTTCTGAGCCACCTCCACCACCAGACTGAGAACTCTAGGGCACAGCATTTATGTTTTGCTGAGCTTTCTTTTCCCCACTCCTAGCATCAGCACACAGTAGGTACTGAGAACTTCTTTACTGAGTGAATCAGCTATTGAACAATGAGGGAATGTGGGAGGGAGTAGCTGAGTGAAAAAATCAGGGGAAGGAAAGGGAGGAAATGAGTGGACTGTGGAGGGAGAGAGGGAACAATAAAGTCCTCTCTTTGGCTTTAGGACCTGGGAACACAGGGCCAGACCTCTGGATCATCCAACCCCAGGAATTGGTGTTGGCAACCACTGGAGACACCGTCTTTCTGAATTGCACAGTGCTTGGAGTTGGTCCCCCAGGACCCATCAGGTGGTTTCGGGGGACTGGTCTGAGCCGGGAGGCCATCTACAACTTTAGAGGCATCTCCTACTCCAATGTGACTGCAGTCCAGGCCTCCAAGAATGATTTCAGCATTCTTCTGCATGGCATCTCCACTGAGCATACAGGAACTTACTATTGTGTAAAGTTTCAGAGTAAACTCAACAGGCAGTATCTATCCGGACAGGGCACCAGGTTGAGAGTCAAAGGTGAGACAGGTAGTCTAGGAGGTGTTGGGGGACAGAGGGAGGTGGACCACCAGGAAATTTTTACCGTGTCACAAACAAGCTAGCTCTTCTTAGCCTCAAAGTCACTTATATAGGCTATTCCCTCTGCCTGGAATGCTTTCTCCTTTTCTACGGAGAATTTCTACTCATCCTTCAAGGCCCAGCATAAATAGTCCCTCCTCTGTGAAATCATCTCCTTCTCCCAGGCAGAGTTGATTTCTCCCCATTCTGGGCTCCACAGAGCTTAGTATAGACTCTTAATGATTCAACAAACATGCATGCATGCCTTTGACAGCCACACACTGGGTGCTGCAGATATAGAAATGGAGCAGGCATTGTCCCTATTCCAGAGATGCTCAACCAGGTCTGACTAGTCCTTCATAGTTACTGGGCTTGACTTCTAGTCCCTATCCCAGGCAGAAACTCACAGGCTCATCTCCCCAGCTACTAACACAGGGGCTCAGGAAGTGGAGGGATAGAAAGAAAGGAGAGTGTGAGACCACTTCTCTTCCTTGCAGCAAATCACACTTCTCTCAAAGAGTCAGAATTCACCAAGGAACGTACAGCCACGGTATTTCCATCAGGTAAGTATACCTACCTTCAGTGGCATTAACCAGCCCCCTCACAGGTAAGTGGGGCCAGAGAGGGCTTGGCCATGGGAGATGAGCAGCCCCAGACTTCTAGGGCCCTCCTGCCACAAAGATGGTTCCCATGACTCCATCTCAACTGCACAAGCAGAACCCAGAGAACCAGAGTAAAGTTCAATCAAAGGAAGTACTTTCCAAAAGTCAGTGTGAACTGCTCAGTGGGCAGTCTTGCTGCAAGGTCTTGAGCTCCCCCTGATTCAGAGCAAGGACACACGGTGGGGCTGTGCATAACAGAGGTGGAGAGCATGGCTTTGTAGCCAGGCTCCCTGGATTGAGCTCCTTTCTAGCTCTTTGAGTCTCTGGTGAGCCCACCTCATGGGACTATATACAGATCCAATGGGGCAAGTGCCCAGAACTGTGCCTGTCATATCGCCTCCAGGGCACTTGATAACTGGGGGAGGAACTTGGAATAGAGGTGACCAGGTTAGCTTCCCAGATGCTTGGCCCTGTTCCTGCTATCCTTGGGAGCCAGACCACTTGGTCCTATCACTACTTTGACACACGTGGCCCTGAGCAAATCACTCCCCCACTCTGGGTCTGTTTCCTCATCTACAAATTGGATTGTTATCCTTCTTTGCAAGATTAGTTTGAGGATCATATAAAGCATTTAGGAAGTGCTTAGCTCTGGCCCTGGGACAGAGGAGTTGAGCAGCAAATAATGAAAGACATTTTCTATTGTTATCAGAGGTCAGGGATGCTGTCAAGATGATTAAGGGTACAAGTGGGATATTGGGCAAAGGCTCTTTGAGCCTGAAACAGGAGGAAGGGAGGTCTTTGATCTCCTCAGCTGTAGAAGGGATATGGCCCCACAGGCTATACAGAAGCTAGGCTCATCTTCACCATAGGGGCACTGAGTTGTGGGCTGCTGGGGACTCACCCGGGGCCCTTCTTGAGCTATCCTCTGTGTCCCTCAGGATTCCTGTCTGTCCTCACACTTGCGGTCCTGGGACTGAAAACAGCGACCTTGGCTGCACTCTTGCTGGCCCTGGTTATCTGCTGGAGAAGCTCTTGACAAGAAAACATCAGAACTCCAGGCCCAGAAGAGGTGTGCTCGTCTTAGCATGGGTCATGGATGACTGGTCCGCCCTAGAGTGGGTCCTCTAAGAGAGGGCCCAGGAATCCCCGATCATTCCTCTGCCTCCCAGCTGCCTTCAAGCCTCACGATGAACTCCAGGATCCTGATTCCTGGTCACCTGGTGGAATTCTGTCTTTGGCACTGGGCTCCCCTCCGTTTGCCTTCGTCTCACTGTATTTCACTGTTTGCTGAGCCCAGGGTTGACAAGGAGCGAGCTAAGAGGCTGGAAGAAGATGCGAGGAGCCGTAGCAACTGTAGACATGTTTATTCTCTCCTCTTGCGGCTGACCTAGCAGACAAAGCCCTAATGCAGCCTCACTGCCATAATGTTAGCAGCTGTAACATAGCCCCAAGGGCTTTCTCAGGTAGACTGTATATATGCTTAGAGAACAAATGTAGCCCGTGGCCAAGAAAGTACCTCCTGACATGCATGCGCAGTGCTATGAGTGACCTCAGCTGTTAGGTAATTATTATTTACAAAACGTGGGGCCAAGAGTGAGAGGATGTGGGGTGAGGGAGCCTGATCCCTCCATCTTCACCAATGTGCTCTTTCCTTACAGCCTTCCTTTCTCTTCTCAGCCTGTTCAAACCCTCCTTGTCTTTTAAGGTCTTGCCCAGGTCTCTCCTCGCGGCCTCTGCTCCTGTTGCAGCCCCTTTTGGAGGGCCCACCCCCTTGCTCCCCACCCCACATTTTCTCTTCCTTCAAGATCCAACTTGAGAGTCCTTCCCAGAAGGTTTCCCCGAGTGACTCTGAGCTGGCCCAGCCAGACCCCCTGTGCCCCTCCATCTATATCCTTTCTTCCTCCTTTTCTGCCTACTTTCCTTCTTCACCCTGGCTGGCTTAGGTGGCTATAATAGTTAGAATTCAGGCTTGGCAACTTTGACAAAACCCTTAAATCAGAAAAAAGTAGCTCAAATCAGAAGAAAGTAGCTCAAATCAGACGAAAGTTGGCCCTTCTACTAATATTTGAGCAAAAACAGGCCAGGCAATTTGGGGACTCCCTGAGGCCCAGGATTCCTTGATCTTGTTGATACCAGGTCCATATCTCAAGCAGAAAGACCAGGGAAGAGGAGAACGACACTTCCCTTCAAGGTCACAGCTAGGAATTTGCCCATATCACCTCTGACTGGTTGGAATGTGGTCACTTGGTCACACCTAGCTGCAAGGAAGGCTGGAAATGTAGTCTTTATTCTAGCAAGAGTGCACCTAGCTAAAATCTGTTACTAGAGAGCCAGAGAGTAAAGCTCAGTAGATGACCAGCGATCTCTACCCCTGTGGTGTAGAGAGAGCTTCTTACTTGCTGTGTGGCACACCTGAGTTCCATTCCCAGGTGAAATGCACCCCTTTGTACCTTTGCCTCCACTAGGGCAGCATAGTGGAGGGTAGTAGTTCTAAAGAAAAGGACACTTCGCCGCCCAGGGGATATGTGGCGATGTCTAGAGACATTTTTGATTGTCATAACTTGGGGGAGACTGTTGCCCTCTAATGAGTATAAGTCAAGGATGCTGCTTTTAGCACAGGGCAGACCCCACAGCCGAGAGTTATCTGGCCCAAAGTATCAGTAGAAGTTGAGAAGCCCTGATGTAGTGGAAAGCATGCATTCTCTGGAGTCAGACATGCCCGATTTCTAATCCTGAAGCCCCCACTCCCTCCTTGTGCACCATTGGTAACTAATCAGTCATTGCCACTCTTGGAACATGGAGGAAAATAACGCGGACTTCTGCATTGTATAAGAAACAATTCAACTCAGGGCTTACTATGAGCTGTGTGTTCTGTATACACTCAGTACATGTGAACTCCGTTTTCTCTTTCAACACAAACATTTATTGGCACCTAGGGGCTTCCCTGGTGGCTCAGAGGGTAAAGCGTCTGCCTACAATGTGGGAGACCCTGGGTTCGATTCCTGGGTCGGGAAGATCCCCTGGAGAAGGAAATGGCAACCCACTCCAGTATTCTTGCCTGGAAAATCCCATGGACAGAGAAGCCTGGTAGGCTACAGTCCATGGGGTCGCAAAGAGTCGGACACAACTGAGCGACTTCACTTTCATTATATCAGGAAATGGATTAGTCTGCGTGTTTTTCATTATAACAAACAGAAAAGTGGGTGGAGCAACACTAAGCCAACACTAATTTAGCCTGAGTGTTTTGCGCCGGTTTCAGCATACCGATAACCAGTGCTATAGCTGGATCAGCTCTTGTAGTTCTTATTATGAGTGCAAGATGCCCTTCAGCAATACCCACCAGGGAACTTTGAAGAACTAGAGGTTTATTACTTTACAAGACCTGGAAGTTACACAGAATTCCTAGGGCCACACTGTGAGGTCACAGGGAAAAACAGCGAGGGAATACCTGGAGTTCTGTTTTATTGGGGTTGATGATTTTCTGGGCTCACTCTTTATTGGTAAATATAAAAATTAAGAGCAGGAATTTAAAGCTCAGGAAGAAGAAAAGAAATAGTAGCTCAAATGATCAGTTATTGAAATCAACCAAAATCTCTAAAACAGAGGAAACTCAGTGGGGGAAGATGGCCTGACTATTTAGCCCTGTGACTGGCAGTGTGTTCAGAAAAAAGCACATTGAAGGGGATGCCTCTTTGAAATGGATGCCTCAGCAATCAAAACTTAAATCAGATAATAGCATTACAAAAAAAAAAGAGGAAAAAGAAAAACTGTCAAGGTTTACACTGCACTGAGAATTGAATAATTATTGAATTACCAGACATCAGAAGAAAGGTAGATATAATAAATTAAATAATATCTTCCTACAAAAGATATCCAAGTCTGAATCCCTGGAACCTGTGAATGTTACCTTATGTGACAAAAAGGGCTTTGCAGATGTGATTGTGTGTATGTGTCCCATCTCTAAATGGAGCGGTTGTCCTGAATTATCCAAAGTGAAAGTGTTAGTCTCCCAGTCATGTCCTACTCTTTGCAACCCAGTGAACTGCAGCTAGTAGCCTGCCAGGCTCCTCTGTCCTTGGAGTTCTCCAGGCAAGATATACTGAAGTGGCTAGCCATTCCCTTCTCCAGGGGATCTTCCTGACCCAGGAATTAAACCCAGGTCTCCTGCATTGCAGGTAGCTTCTTTATCATCTGGGCCACAGGGAAGCCCTTTATTATCCAGGTGGGCCCTAAATGCAATCACAAGTGTCTTGATGAGGGAGATACAGAGGGAGAATCCACACAGAACAGGAGGAGAAAGCAATGAGACCACAAAGGCAGAATGGAAGTGTAAAAAATGCTGGCAGCCACAAGCAGCTGGTAGACACAAGGAGCAGATTCTCCCCAGTGTCTCTGGAGGGAGCAGAGCCCCCTGACACCTTGACTTCAGCCCAGTGATACTTCAGACTTCTGAGCTCCAGAAGTAGGAGAGAATAAATTTCTGTTGTTTTAATGCCATGAAATTTGTGGTAATGTGTTAAAGCAGCCACAGGAAGCTATTAATAGGGTGGAACTGGGCCTCTGAAATAACTGGGTGGAGTTCCCTTCTCTGCCCCTGAAAACCTCTTCACCTGTGCTGACTTAAAAAAAAAAAAGCACAATATGAGAGTCGTGAGTTAAGTTTTCTTTGGGGCAAAATGAGGGCTATGACCTGAGAGAGAGGATTTCAGATAGTTCTGAGAAACCACTCTAAAGAGGTAGGGGAAGGTCAGCATATATGTGATTTTGGTCAAGGGGGAGTAATGCAATCAAGCACATGTTTTTGGCAAAAGGTTTCTGTTAGTCTCCCGAAGGTTACTGCTAGTCACAAGAAGCAGACATCACCATGAGGATTTTAGTGTTTTTCTAGATATGAGGAGACTTGAGAACTGGCCTCACAAAATCAGCTCCCGAAAATAATGTCTGAAAACCTGTTCTGCCAGTTTTTCCTGGAGCACAGAGCGCCTCATTTCTGCTCTCCACTCTGAACAGCTCCTCTCAGTGGGGGTTGAAAATCAGCAGCCGCAGCAGCGCATGACTTAATCCTTGTGGAGACAGAGGGCAAGTGCCAATGGCAAGGGCCAATTTGTGGTTGACACCAGACAGGGTCCTGTGTGGTCTAGTCCCTGAAAGCACCGTCCCCACCCCCGTCTTATCCCCCATTTCCAACACCGTTTAAATTGACTCCCTGTCACCCACCTGGGCCTTGGCTACACACGTTCCCTAATTCAGACAAGTCCGCTTAGTTGTTTCTTCAAGAGGCCTCCGTAGATCAGCTCATCCACGACAGCATTGTCTTCCTTCTCATTTCCCATTTGCAGCACAAGTTTCCTTCACAACACTTACTGCTATATATAAACGTGAGTGTGTGTGTGTGTATTTATTTCCTTGATGATTATTAGTTGTTCACTAGTGAATTTGAGTGGGCTTCCCAAGTGGCTCAGTAATGAAGACTCCACCTGCCAATGCAGGAGACATAAGAGACGCAGTTTCGATCCCAGGGTGAGGAAGATCTCCTGGAGGAGGGCATGACAACCTACTCCAGTATTCTTGCCTAGAAAATCCCATGAACAGAGGAGCCTGGCAAGGCTACAGTCCATGGGGTCACAAAGAGTCGGACACGACTGAGCCACTGAGCACTCATACAGTGTATTTGAGTTCACCAAGGTCGGGAACCTAACTTTTCACTATTGTAGCCTCTTTCATTCATTCATAAAAAGTAGTTGAAGGCTGATAATGTGCCAGGCAGGTGGTCGAAGGCAGAATCAGAGTGGGACTGGGATGAAGTCAGGATGGGAACCAAAGTGGAGATGAAACTGGAGGGGGCGCTGGGGGTGAAACTTGAGGAGGAAGTGGGCTTTGGCGGTAGGGGTACATGTAGTACTGGGAGTGGGGGTAGGGGAGAAAAGGGTGGGGCTGGGTGGGTCAGGAGCTGGTGGTGGTGGATCTTCAAGGTAGGGATGAGTCTGGAGGTGGTAGTCATGGTGGGACTTGGGGATGGGGGCAGGGCAGGGGAAGGAGGGTGGGGGAAGGGGCTGGAAGTTGGAAGGGGGCAAGGCCTTCAGCACCACCCCTACTAGGTTTTGTTAAGGATATTTAGATAAATGTTATAAAAATGTATCAATAGTTTCAACTTCACACCCTAATGAGCCCTTCTAATCAAATTCTGATTCTAAACACCTTCAGTCAGTTGCTGGAACTGCCTCCAGAAACTAGCCATGAAGCACAGTCCTACTGGCCAAATAGATACACGGTGGTACAGTGGTTAGAAGCACAGCATCTGAGATGCCTGGGTTCAAACTTACTTAGGAATCTGCATTCCTGGTCTTGAAGTCCTAAGACATAACTCTCAGCTCTTAGGGTGTGCTTTTTTTTTCAGTCAACAATACAGGCAAACAGCTAACTGTTTCATTTCGCCTTGTACTGTTCTTGTACCTGAGTATTGAAATACAGATCATTTTATTCCAATCACTATCTTTTTTTCCCCCCTTCAATTAGGGCATGATGTTGGTTTTGTCAATGCATAAAAGTCAATTTTATTATCTCTCAATTTCATTTAAGGCATAAAGGGGTGATACAAAATGTTTGTTATGAAAGTGAATCTGAGAAGGCTGTGAACACTTGCTGGCCCACTTTTCCACCACCCACATTGTTTGAATGTAGGCCCTGAGGCCCAGAGAGGGCAAGAGATCTGCTCTTATCACCCAGCTTGTTCAGAGCCCAGCCTGAGGCAGGAGATATATGAACTCCAGGATAGACATTTACAACTAGCCTCCTGTTTATATTTCTTGAGGCAAGAAATAGATGAACTCCAGGTTAGACATTTATAACCAGCCTCCTGTTTATACTTCCATATAGAAATAAACAACAGGAACAGGGTAAAGAGCTATACTTTGGTCTCTGGTGGACACTTAAAATGACAGTAATGGGAGGGGCAGAAATGAGCTGAGTCTTACCCAGATAAAGGATAAACAGAGCACATACTTCTCATTCTTGAGATCAAGGATGCCTCCCCGACTACAAGTATGCAGAAAGACTTCCTAGGGGTCCAAAAGGGAGAGGGCCCCACCCCAGAATAGCTGGTGTCAACTTTCCCATAGGCCTCTGTGCTGGAATCCGTCTTGACAAAAAGATGTGCATACATGTGAGAGAGGGACCTAAGACAGATCAGGTGTAGAAAAAGGAGGGCGGTAACTGGCCAGGTAAACAAAGACCGGAAGAACTGCCCTGTATAAACGATGCGACCACCTCTTTACTGCCCTCCTCCTCATCAGGCGGGAACCAGCTCCTTTTTCTCCAGGTGGGTATCTCTGCCTTGCTTCTGTCTCAAATAAACTGTAACAGGAGGGAAAGGGGCAGGGCACAACTTTTGAAAGAATGGCATAGCCCAAGGACACAACATAAAACCAATTAGAATCAAATGGGACCAAGATGGCAGACAAGACCAGACCTTGATCCTTAGTCAGCAAGTGCAATGACACACCCAGAAGTGCCAGGACAGCTCCAAGGCACTGTTAAAAGACGAAGGAGTGGGCGATGGCCCAAATGCTGGAAATCTCCACTCCTTCCCAAGTCCTCCCACTCATTAGCATAGGAAATCACCCAGCCTATAAAAACTAACCACACCACATTTCATGGCCGCACTTGCCCTCTGTGATGGCCCACACTCTGTGCTTCTCTCTGAATCTGAATAAATCCCACTTCTTACCTATCACTTGTCTTGCGCGGAATTCTTTCTGCGATGAGACACCAAAAACCTGAGCTTCGTTAGGTCCTGAAACCAGGCACCGTGGGTTATAGCTGGGTTTGAGTCCCAAGCAGGGTTTTGGCTGGGTTCGAGGGCCAGCCACGTGGGTTCAAGTCCCAAGCAGCGTTGTGGCTGGTTCGAGTCCCAAGCAGGGTTTCAGCTGGGTTCAAGTCCCAGGCAGGGTTTTGGTTGAGTTTGAGTCCCAGGACATGTGTTCAAGCCCCAAGCTGAGGTAAACAGCTTCAAAACCATTTCTTTATGGGCTCTCCCACTGTGCCACATCTCCAATAATAAACCTTGTACCTGCTTTAACAGTTTTTGCCTCCTTTAGAAATTCATTTTTCAAACAAGGCAAGAACCAGGGCAACTTTGCTTCCAGCCTCTAGCCCTTAGTGGTCTAGCTGCTAGGATTTCTGGTTTTCATCCAGGCTACTCAGGTCCAATTCTTGGGCAGGGAACTAAGATATCACTTTAAGCTACTGCTCACTGGTGTCTCTTCAAGACCAAGCCCACAACCACGATGAACAGTCGCTCTCCAGCCCCACACCTCCAGAATGTATGTTTGTGGGTCTCAAGGTTGCCACTTCTCATAGCCACAAGGCATCTGTTTTATGGAAAATGAAAAGTTTTCTTTATTGAAATTAGGTTATATCCCACATTCTGCTCAACCCTCCTCGGGAGTCTGGTATGTGCCCTGCATCCTTGTGCTCAGATTTTCATCCCTGCATTTCTCACCTGGATATGCAGATGCTTGAGGTTTCATTTATTCACTCCTTCACCAGTTCAACAAAGAGTCAGTAAGCAGTTGTTTAATGCCAGTGACTGCAGGTCACAGGAGATAAAATGAGAGCTAACATTTACTGAGGACTCACTAAGCATCGGGCTTCCCTTGTGGCTCAACTGGTAAAGAATCCACCTGCAATGCAGGAGACCTGGGTTCAATCCCTGGGTTGGGAAGATCCCCTGGAGAAGGGAAAGGCTACCCACTCCATATTCTGGCCTGGAGAATTCCATGGACTGTATAATCCATGGGGTTGCAAAGAGTCGGACATGACTGAGCGACTTTCACTTTCACTAAGCATCAAACATTGCTCTCAGCAGTTCACATTGAATCCTCATATCTCTCTGAGGTAGGAACCAGGAGGAGTTCAACTTTACACATCAGGAAACTGAAACTTAGATAATCTGCCCAAGATTACACAAGCAGTAACAGCTGGGTTTCAACCCCACACGTGTGTTCTAAAGCCATACTATGTTGGAAACAGTCACAGCCCCTGCTGTTCACAAAGGGGAAGACAGACACTTAACATGGCGCCAGAGGACATTCACTGGCAACTGTCTGATGGAGCCTAGGAACGTAGAAAGGTATCCTTGAGGAGGGGCTACCTAAGCTGAAACTAGAAGGATGAACAAGAGCAGACCAGTGGATGGCTCCTGCGGCTGAGTTGCTTCAGTCATGTCCGACTCTTTGCTACCGTATGGACTGTAGCCCACCAGGCTCCTCTGTCCATAGGATTCTCCAGGCAAGAATACTGGAGTGGGTTGCCATTTCCTCCTCCAGGGGATGTTCCTAGGGATCGAACCTGTGTTTCTCATGTCTCCTGCATTGGCAGGTAGGTTCTTTACCACTAACGCCACCTGGGAAGCCCAGTGGATGGCTCAGTGGTAAAGAATCCGCCTGCCAATGCAGGAGACACAGGTTCAATCCCTGGTCCAGGAAGATCCCACATGATTTGGATCAACTAAGCCCCTGAACCACAACTACTGAGCCTGTGCTCCAGAGTCGGGGAACCGCAACTAATGAGCCCATGTGCCCCAAGAACTGAAGCCTGTGCACCCCAGAGCCCGCGCTCTGCAACAAAAGCCACCACGATGAGAAGCCTGTGCTCCGCAACCAGAGAGTAGCCCCTGCTCCCAAAACTAGAGAAAAGCCCGCGCAGTGACGAAGACCCAGCACAGCCTAAATAAATAAGTAAAAGAATGACCAGGGGAGGAGGAAGAGAAGAGCATCCCAGGGAGGGTGGCAAGAGGAAAGAGGGCAAAGAACCTGAGGACCTCTGTGACAGGACTGTATCTGAGAAGCTGCCCTTGGAGCAGAGGCCGAAGAAAGCGAGGGAGCCACGAGGGAAGGGTGTTCCAGGCAAAGGGAGCATAAAGGCTCTGCTGCAAATACCTGTCTGGCACCTTCAAGGAATGGCAAGAAAGGCAGTGTGCCCAGAGCAGAGGAAGCTGCTGAGAAGCCTAGGAGATGAGATGGAGAGCTAGCTGGTGCACCTCACAGGGGTCTTCTAGGCCCTCAGGCTTTTTTTTAAATTTTTTAACACAGATTGAGATGGGGAACCATGGAAGGGTTGGGAGAGACAGTGCCTTGTTCAAGGCTCTCACAACGTGAACAACAAGAGTGGTATTCATTCAGTCGTGTCCGACTCTTTGCGACCCCATGGACTGCAGGCTGCCAGGCTCCTCTGTCCATGGAATTCTCCAGGCAAGAATACTGGAGTGGGTAGCCATTCCCTTCTCCTGAACAAGAAGGCGGGGACTTTGTTTTGCTCCCTGCTAACGCCCAGCCCTGAAAGAACACCAAGAGGTGGCAAGAATACAGAGAAGAACTATACAAAAAAGATCTTCATGACCCAGATAACCACAATGGTGTGATCACTCACCTAGAGCCAGACATCCTGGAATGCGAAGTCAAGTGGGCCTTAGGAAGCATTACTATGAACAAAGCTAGTGGAGGCAATGGAATTCCAGTGAGCTATTCGAAATCCTAAAAGATGATGCTGTGAAAGTGCCGCACTCAATATGCCAACATTTTGGAAAACTCAGCAGTGGCCACAGGACTGGAAAAGGTCAGTTTTCATTCCAATCCCAAAGAAAAGCAATGCCAAAGAATGTTCAAACTATTGCACAATTGCACTCATCTCACACACTAGAAAAGTAATGCTCAAAATTCTCCAATCCAGGCTTCAACAGTACATGAAACGTGAACTTCCAGATGTTAAAGCTAGATTTAGAAAAGGCAGAGGAACCAGAGATCAAGTTGCCAACATCCACTGGATCATCAAAAAAAAGCAAGAGAGTTCCAGAAAAACATCTATTTCTGCTTTATTGACTATGCCAAAGCCTTTGACTATGTGGATCACAACAAGCTGTGGAAATTTCTTAAAGAGATGGGAATACCAGACCACCTGACCTGCCTCCTGAGAAATCTGTATGCAGGTCAAGAAGCAACAGTTAGAACTGGACATGGAACAACAGACTAGCTCCAAATCTGGAAAGGAGTACGTTGTAGCTGTATATTGTCACCCTGCTTATTTAACTTCTATGCAGAGTACATCATGAGAAACGCTGGGCTGGATGAAGCACAAGCTGGAATCAAGATGGCCAGGAGAAATATCAGTAACCTCAGATGTGCAGATGACACCACCCTTATGGCAGAGAGTGAAGAACTAAAGAGCCTCTTGATGAAAGTGAAAGAGGAAAAAAAAAAAAAGAAAGTGAAAGAGGAAAGTGAAAAAGTTGGTTTAAGACTCAACATTCAGAAAACTAAGATCATGGCATCCAGTCCCATCACTCCATGGCAAATAGATGGGGAAACAATGGAAACAGTGACAGACTTTATTCTTTTGGGCTCCAAAATCACTGCAGATGGTGACTACAGCCATGAAATTAAAAGATGCTTGCTCCTTGGAAGAAAAGCTATGATCAACCTAGACAGCTTATTAAAAAGCAGACACATTACTCTACCAACAAAGGTCCTTCTAGTCAAAGCTATGGTTTTTCCTGTGGTCATGTATGGATGTGAGCGTTGAACTATAAAGAAAGCTGAGCGCTGAAGAACTGATGCTTTTGAATTGTGGTGTTCGAGAAGATTCTCGAGAGTACTTGCGCTGCAAGGAGAACAAACCTGTCCATCCTAAAGGAAATCAGTCCTGAATACTCACTGGAAGGACTGATGCTGAAGCTGAAACTCCAATCCTTTGGCCACCTGAGGTGAAGAACCCACTCATGGAAAAGACCCTGATGCTGGGAAAGATTGAAGGCAGGAGGAGAAGAGCACGACAGAGGATGAGACGGTTGGATGGCATCACCGATGGGATGGACATGAGCTTGAGTTGGCTCCGGGAGTTGGTGATGGACAGGGAAGCCTGGCGTGCTGCAGTCCATGGGGTCGCAAAGAGTCGGACACGACTGAGCTACTGAACTGAAAGGAAATAGCACCAGGCCCTTGGTTCCACTCAGTTGAACAAGTGAATGAACGAAAGAATAAATTAGTGAAATGAGGAAACGACTCAATGAACAATGTGAAACAGAATCCTTTGGGGATCTTTCATTCCACAGGTGCTCAGTGGTGGACTCTCCCCGCCTCTCATCCTCCCCGCGCTCCCTCCCCCGCTGTTAGACTGAGGGTCCGGGCTGCGGCCGCCAGAGGGCGCAGAGCGGCGGCGTTTCCCGCACGGAAGGTTTTGCATGAGGCACTGTATGGGGCGGGGCCTGCGGGCGGGCGCCACTCGGCTGGACCCGGTCAACCCGAGGGCGGAACGCCGCGGCCGGGCTGAGGCTGTGCAGTGAGACCCGGGGCAGTTTGGGCGGCGCACCGGGCGAAGATGGCGGCGGAGCGGCAGGACGCTCTGAGGGAGTTCGTGGCGGTGACGGGCGCCGAGGAGGATAGGGCCCGCTTCTTCCTGGAGTCGGCCGGCTGGGACCTGCAGGTAGCGCTGGGAGGTGGGCCGCGTCGGGCAGGCAGGGTACTATGGGGAGCAGACACCTGGTGCCTCAAGCCCGCGGCGGGCGAAGCGCACAGTCATCCCGCCGGGCTGCGGCCCGACCCAGGCCTCAGGGTCCTGGGTCTGCTTGCCACTCGTGCCAGCTCGTCCTGGGCGAGGGGAGACGCAGGCCAGCCCAGGCCCGGACTGACCTGGTCTACCGGGCCTCGGTTTCCCCTTCTGCCTAGTTCTTGGGGAGGCGAGACTTTGGGCACTGTCGCAGCCCGCGTGGAGACGGGGACCCTGGGGGCGTGGCTGCCGCGCAGTCTCGGCTGCAGCCCCGGACGGACTGACCAGCTCCCGAGTGGACACGCGCGGCGGAGGGAACGAGGTGCTTGTTCATTTCCGTGTCCTCAGCCACAGTCACACGCCCCCTCGTACCTAAATGCTGGGAGAAACTGGGTTGTGGCGCAAAGTTGGGTCCTAGTCATCTTTATTGAGTAACTTCTCTGTAAAATGGGAGTCTTTATGGAGCTTGTGTGGTTCACTGGCAGGTATTAGATATACGTAAAATACTTATTGACTGAGAAGAGATTAAGATAAACTACACCAGGCAGGGATTTTGGTAAACTGTTGAATCCTCTGTGTCTTGAACAATGCCTGACAGGTAATAGGCACTCACTCAGTGATTAATTGTAGAAAGAATTGCATACATGTTTTTGGCCAACCTACGTCCTCGATGGATGACAATGTTTAATATTTATTGAGTGCCTACCATGAGCTTTATGTATCTTAAGTTATTTAAGCATTGCACTCTGAAGCTGAGGTTTCGGGAAGTTAAGTAATTTGCTGAAGGCCTCACTAGCTACCAGGTGGAAGAAATGGCATTAGAACTCAGTTCTGTCTGATACCAGAGCCCAAGCTCTCTTAAGCTCTGCCACCACGTGCCCTAGCAGTTTACATACATGATTGGGTTTATCCTCGCCACACTGTGAAGAAAACTTCCTCATTTGAGGAAATTGATGAATTGGAAGCGCAGAAGGCAAGTGATAGGCCCAAGCTCACACACCCAGGGGTTAGGATGTGAACTGAGTCTGCTGACTTCACCATTTACGTGCTTCGCGAAAGTATAAAGTTAGGTAAAACATCACAACTGTATAGATATATGGTGTAAAGCCCCTGTGCTGGGTGAAAATGCAAAGTGCAGCTTCTACCTGAAAGACCTAGAAGCTCCCAGTGTTACAGTTGGCAGGTCATCAGTCTCAGGCTCCTCATGCTGTTAGTGCGGAAACACGCTCAGTATGTGATGTGACTTGCCCATGACTTGGACGTAGACCCCCTCGATGCCAGTTCAGTGCATGTCCCATAGCAGCACAGGGCATCCTGGCTGGCTTGCTAAAGTGTGTCCTGTAAAGGCACGCTGCTTCCAACAGGCTGGTTGTGTCCCACAGCAGCTCTCTGTCTCCTGCAATGTGGTGACCTTGAGGACAGGAGCCTTGTCTTGTCATCTCTGTAGACCTCATTGCACTCTCACTTCACTGTGCGGAGTAAGTGTTGGTCGATCAGGCCTGTCCGACTCTGCGACACCATGGACTGTAGCCGATAGCCCGCCAGGTTCCTCAGTCCATGGGATTCTCCAGGCAAGAATACTGGAGTGGATAGCCATTCCCTTCTCCAAGGGATCTTCCCTACCCAGGGATTGAACCCTGGTCTCCTGCAATGCAGGCAGATTTTTTATTGTCTGATCCACCAGGGAAGCAGTGATTAGTAAATACCTATGCATTGAGTCCATGCAAGAAACATCCAATCACAAATGGCTAAAAGAGGTCCATATTCCTTCTGTATGTATAGAGCTAAGACATGACTGTGCATAAATGTTAATGGATCCTCTCATCCATTTTGAAAGGTTGGTGAAATGGGTGTCCCCATTGCACAAACCAGGAAATAGCCGCAGAGAAAAAGTAAAAGTAGTCATCTGTAGTGACCTCACAGTTTCAAATTCCTGGCTGTCACCTGAAAGCTGAGAGCAAGGGCCTGAGCAGACTGCCTGGGATCAATCCTGGCTCTACTCTTTACCAACTGTGTAACCTCAGACAGTTTTCTTCTCAGCACTTCTCTGTCAGCTATAAAATGAGATGATGATAGCACTAACTCCATAGGGTTCTTTAAGGATTAAATAAGTTAGCACACATAAAGTTCCACTCACAACAACATGGCACATAAATGAGTGTTCATTAAATGTACACTGCTTTTACTAGATCCCATTTCCTCATAAAATGACATTGAGGAATGTCTCCATCCCAACTTTCCTTTTTGCCTTCTTTTTCCTTTAGTAGGTGGAATTTGTTTCAGGCGATATGAAAACAAATAGTTGGGCCACTAATCTTTTGGTCTTATTTCCTATGGCCTACCAGATACAGACTGCTTTATAATTGTTGGGCATATTTTTGTGTCTTTGCTCCTTTGTGTTCAAAGGAGATGTATTAGATGAAGGCCTGTTTAAGTATTCCAAGTTACTGCCTCTCTGTTTCAGATCGCCCTAGCAAGCTTTTATGAGGATGGAGGGGACGAAGACATTGTGACCATTTCGCAGGCAACCCCCAGTTCAGTATCCAGAGGCACAGCCCCCAGGTAAGGGCCAGCTTCAGTTATTGCCTCATTAGTGTGCTTCCAGCAGTGGTGAACTATTTCCTGACTTGACAGAGGGGTCAGGCCTAGGAACGTGGACCAGTGGGTTTGAGGGAGAAAGACTGGTGGGTGGTAGTTTCTTGCAAGACTTATTCCTTTTGTGTGGAGATGTGGGATTCTTAACTGAGTGTGCTTTATGATCCAATCCTGGAGGAAACAACAAAACCAACTTTTTAAATGTTTCGGGGGGTTCTCTTTATTTATGAAATGTGAGGAGCAGCTTCTCCATCTCTGAAAATAAGTTGAAACTGAAGTGCTTCCTTTCAGGGATGCTGTAGATGTAAAAGTTTAGGCCAGATGATTTTTAAAAGGCTATTTAAATATTTTAGGATGCCCATTACCCTATTAAAAAGACTTAGAAAAACTAAACCTGTTAACGCACTCTTTGGCAAATTGATTAGGGAGACGGTGTCTTATTTTGTGAAACAGTGTTAACCTTTGTAATCTCATTTACATCCCCTATCCTCACCATCCTGACTCCAATGTTCTTAGAGCAGATTGCTACTGTGATCTGCAGACTGCAATAATTATTGCCGGATTTCATGAGACAGGCAGGGCCTCTTCCTTTAAAAGTGTGTGAACCACATCTCCCTTCTCTGCTGAAGCCTTTTCTACTCTGGTGTATGTCCTCAATTAGTTTGAGTTTACGTTCAGCCCCAGAACACATATATAGGGTTTCTTTGCTGGTGTGAGGTGATAAGTTGTGTTTCTCTCTGAGAACATCTGAGATTTAAATTACATTTCCCCTCTTTCAAGAAGGAACACTAACCCCAGCTGTCATTGTTTCCTTAACTTCTTCGCCTCCTTCATTTCCAGAGGAAAGAGGTAATAGGCAGGACATCTTTCAGTTGTTCATCGATGCTAACCTGTGAGGTGTTGTTGATGACACATCATGATGTTACTGCCTGGGACCTGGTTGGTAGGGTAAGGGCTCTTATGAAGCTGCTCATGGAGACAGCTAATTTCCTGCAGTGTGTCTTTCACAGGCACACCAGATTAGTTGGGTATTGGCACAGAAATAGAGAGGAGGAGAAATTGAAACCTAGCTTGTGATGTTAGTCACATGTTCATACCTGTCTTCTCTGGTAGACCCAAAGTCCAATCCAGACAGTGGTTTATTAGAGCCTGGGCTTGGAGCCTGACCACCCACCTTCATGCTAGAGCCTGACCGCCCACCTTCAAATCCCAGCTCTGTCACTTGAGAGCTTTGTGACCTTGAGCAGGTTACTTAAATCTTTATTTCAACCAAACTGATTTGTTTGGTGTCTCAGTTCTGCCTAAATTTTTGGCTCTTCTGCTTTTGTTTGAGCCTCTCATCTGACTCGACATGCCTAGTCTCTTGCTTCCTTTCCACCTGTGCGAATCCTTTATGTCCTTCCATGTTTAGCTCCCTCCCCACCTTCTCTACGAAGTATGTAATCCCCAAACCCAGAGGCAGCACAGACTCCATTCACAACCCATATCTGCATACTACTCAAAGACGTCTCTCCTGTGTTGTCTTGAATTCTTCTGACGATTACCGGAATATTTTTCTCCCTGAGTAAATTGTAAGTTCCTAGAGGTGGAAGGGCTAGTATTTCAGAAGCACCCACCATCTGTCTGGCTCTGCCAGATACTGTTTCATACATTATCTTCTTACACCTCAGTAACCACCATGGAAGTAGGTAGGGTGCTCACCATTTCACATGTCTGGATGCTGAGTCTTAGTATGAATAAAACACATTTGCCCTTACGGCGAATTCAAACCCAAACTCGTCTAAATCCAAAACTGCTGCTCCTGCTAACTACGTTCCTGTCCAATATCTCCCACCCCTGTACCTAGCACAGGGTTGAGTAAGAGGGAAGCTGTTATTTCTTCCTTTTTCTTCTTTTTTCATTGTACAAAACTGTACTTTCATAAAATGCTAGGGACCACTGTTGTCTGATTCTTTAAAACTATATTGTCTAATATGGTAGCCTCTAGCCTCAGGTAGCTGTTTAAATTAATTAAAATTAAATAAAACAAACATTCAGCTATTCATGCTCAATTACCGAATTTTAAATGCTCAATAGCCCCATGTGACTAGTGGCTTCCATATTGGACAGTGCAGATACAGCATTTCTGTCACTGCAGAAAATGTTATCTGACAGAGCACCTTTGTGCCACTTCAGAGTGCCTGGGAGATAGAGTTCTGATACTGAAAAGTTGAAATTTCTGAGACAGTTTGCCAATTTGTGGAAGATACAAGACCTAGTATTCTTAAATTGGTGATGTCCCCAGGACATCTGTACTGTTAAGGTAACTCTCAGAGCATTACTCCAGAACAGTGGTCCTCAGACTTGAGCATGTATCAGAATTACTTGGAGGACTCCTAAAACCAGATTACTAGATACTCCTGTTAGGGTTTCTGATTAAGGAGGTCTAGGGTAAGGGTGAAGGATTTGCGTCTGTCTGAATTTCAAGGGTAAATGCTGATACTCCTAGTTCAAGGCCCAACAGTTTGATAACTGCTGCTCAAGAGTAGAACTTGAAATGTGCTACACTATCCGTCAGCACCCCAGCTGTTCACAGCAAGCCCATGAGGTTGGTGCTGATTGTTTCCATTTTCACATGAGAAAATGAAGACTTAGAGAATTTCAGTAGCATGCCCAAGATCCCAGGTTTGGAAGCTAAGTTCAGGTTGAAACCAGGTATATGGATACCAGAGTCTGTTAGATGCCATCAAAGTTACGTGTAAGAGACCTATAGCCAGAGCAAGTGGTTTGCTCAAGCTGGTGGTAGTGGTGTTCAGTCGCCAAGTCATGTCCCAACTCTTTGTGACCCCATGGACTGCAGCACGCCCCTGTCCCTCACCATCTCCCAGAGTTTGCCCAAGTTCATGTCCGTTGAATCAATGATGCCATCCAACCATCTTATCCTCTGTCGCCCTCTTCTCCTTCTACCTTCAGTCTTATCCAGCATCAGGGTCTTTTCCCTGTACACATGTACACATGTGTATTTGAAGGTGTTTAACAATGGAGAGATAGAGAATTTTTTTCTCCATAGATGATAAGCTGAGCATCTGTAGAAAAATTCATTGGGAAGAGTAATGAGTGGAATTAGCTTTCCCAGGTGGCTCAGTGGTAAAGAATCCACCTGCCAATGCAGGAGACGTGGGTTCCATCCCTCAATCGGGAAGATGCTCTGGAGAAGGAAATGGCAACCCACTCCAGTATCCTTTTCTGGGAAATCCCATGGACAGAGAAGCCTGGCGGGCTACAGTCCATGGGGTCACAAAAGAGTCGGACACAACTTGGTGACTAAACAACAGGCCTTTAAGGCACTAGTACAGATCTTAATGACTTGCATCCTTTTAGACCATGTTGTGTAGAGCATGAAGGAATGCCCAGGAGGTTGCTCTCAGCTCACTCAGGCAGGAATGTATTTGCTACACCATTTGCTGTTTGTCCTCTTATGTCTAGTTGGTGGAGCCTCAGAGTATATTCTGTCCTCTTATTGTCTCCCTGAAATAAATCTTTCTTCAAGACTGAACGGGAGTAAACAACTCCTTCTTAGCCTCACTAAATCGCTGTTATCCCCTTCCCCTCATATTAAAGAGAAACAACTTTTTTCCCCATAAGAAATACAGAAAATGTTTTTGTAAATTGTGTGTCTCATGATCCTTGAAAAACTAAGATTGTTCCTTGAGGGCAAATCTAAACTAGGAAAAAAGTGGCAGTGTAAGAGGACATCAAAGGAGGAAGTTAACCTTTCTCATAACATGTTTAGTGGGCCTTCTCTACTGCACCCTGTACTTGACTAACCTACAGCAGAAGCAGACAGGGGCCTCTGCACGCACATATTTCACATATTTGTTTCATTTCTGCTCCTTGATTTGTCCTTTAATGAGTTGCTGTCACTGGTTTCTGTGTGTGCCTGTGCTGCTTTCCTATAATGCCCTGCTGGTCCCCTTTCCCCACTATCACCACCATCCATTTTCCAGTTGACTGATGGTCCCCTCGTTCATCAGCACTAGGTCCAAATGCTGCATTTCTCTGGGAAGCTTTTCTTGGTACTTCCCCCACCCCCACCTAGAACAAAAGACTGCTCTCACGTCCCATGTGCTTTGCTTTGTCACAGCCCCTATTGCACAGTATTTAATGGATGGTTTCCAGGCCAGAGTGCCACTAACCTGTAAGCAACTAAAGGGTAAGAACTGTGCCTGATAATTTTTTAGACCCGCATCCAGTTCAGTGCCTGACACACAAGGCATCCCCCCAATATTTAAAAATTATATGATGAAAATCGCTATCCGGTAGTATGTTTTTAAAGTAGTACAGCCCCTATCCGGTTCCCTCCTTCCCCTAGGAGAGCTTAAATTGGATTCCACTTTGCTTCTTGATACACTTCCTATTTATTCTTAGTCCTGGGTGACCTTGAATATATACCACATTGTTTAGCATATAAACATAAGAGAGATAACCCTCTTCCACCTAGATCCTTTTCCTGCCCCACCAAAAAACCTAACCTCAGTGTCCCCAACTTGTAGCAGTTGATGATGGGGGTTACCTGTTTTTAACTCCCCATGAGATCAATTTGCTCCTTTCTGTGTCTCCAGCGATAATAGGGTGACATCCTTCAGAGACCTCATTCATGACCAAGATGAGGACGAGGAGGAAGAGGAGGGTCAGAGGTGAGTCTTTGTTGGGGGCATAGTCCACAGGAAATTCTATGATAATTACCTGGAAGGGCCTAGAAGGATAAATATGCTCTGTTATCATTAACCATTAGTACTGTGGGCTAGTCACACACATACTAGAAACAGTTTTCCACTCCGTGTAGCTTAGAATTGACCCCTGTCTTTTTACCATTGTGTTTTTCATTTGGGGTTTGTTTTTTTGTTGTTGTTTTTAATTTTTAAAATAATATGTGTTTATTGAAGAATATTAGGGGAAAGGAAATAAATCTATAAGGAAAAAAGCCATTCATAGTATCACAACCCAGGTAGCCAGGTATTAATATTTTTGGTGTATTTCCTTCCAGTTTTTCCTTAATTGAAAAAGCAATGTATTACATAATAAATAGGAAAATAGGCTTAGAAATGTATATTCCCCTTTTATACAGACACAATACTGTTTTTTTTTTGTTGGTTTGCTTTTAACCTTTAGGAATATTATAATAAAACTGGTGTCCATTGTGGACAATAAAGCATAATGAAAAAAATATAACACCCACCCTTGGTAACTACAGTTAATATTTTGGCATATTTCTACTAAGTCTTGGTTCTGTGTATAAAGGTAGCTTGTTGATACTGTATTTTATATGATGAAGATCAGATAAGTTTGTTTCTTGCTTTTGTAGAACTAATGCTACATCTTGAATATTTCTCCATGTCATTAAAATTCTTGACAAGTGTTTTCATTGACTATAATAATAATGATCCATCATATGGAATGTTTGATGTTTAGATCATTTCCAGTTTTTTACCAGTGTAGATATCAATGCTGTGAACATCTCTGTGTACTAATCTTTGACTACATTTCAGGTTATATTAAATACTTTCTAGAAATGAAAATACCGAGTCAAGGCCATGAATATTTTTAGGGCATTTTGATCATAGGTTCCTAGTTCATAAGCCAGAGCTTTGAGGTCCCATAATAAGGACCTTACAGAACTTTATCTACCTGGAATGAACAAGGATGAACTGGCTGCAGCCTCATTTTACAGGTTTTGGTTCTCCATGGAATCTGCCTGGGTCTGTCAAACATTCCTGAGGAACATTGTGTAATAACTATTATGGAAATGCAGTTAGCTCATTGTGGTCACTCTTTGGGAAGTGGGCTCAGAAATTGCATGTGTTCTGTTCTTTGTTTTCATCCATGTAGTGACTTTTGCCCTACCTCAGAACATTCTATTTAGATATACTCAAAGTTCAGGAATAAATGTTAATTTCAGTGTTTTAATGCTCCTTGAAAGACAGTGTCATCAAGTAAGTGAATGCCCAACTCATAAATAACGTCTTCGTAGTTCTCTTGTCTGGTCACATCCTCCAGGCAGTTACCTTTTACTTCACATCCAGAGTTACCCCTTTGGTCCCTCAGCATTTCAGACCTAATGACACTGGTCCTCTTGTTCATGCCAAGGCCTAGGGTTTTGCCTTCATTCCCTGGGTAATGTCAAGACATGGAAGGCCGAGGCTAATTTTTATAGGTTCTCAGTTCTCCCCACTGAGATGTGCTTTTGACTTAGCTGTGAATAGGAGTGATAAGGAAGCAGCCAGCCAAGGCTACATGACTGCAGATTTTCAAACCCAGGTTAAAAAAATAAAGTGCCAACTTAATCTCAAGCTTTGCTTAGCCCATTACAAAGCAGATGTGGGTATCTTGGGGCTTATATCTGAGCTTCGCTGACCACCTCCAGTACCCATTCTCAGCATCCTCTTGGTGTGTGTCACAACAATTGCAAGGCGAAGTGAGGCTTGGGTGAGCTCTTGGTGCGGTATCAAACCACCTTACATGTGTGCATTACTCTGTGCTTGTTCTTTTGCATACATCCGCTGATTTGAACCTCACGGTCCTGACTTAAGGAACAGGTAGGTAGGGCATGTGGTTCTTCCCTTCCATTTCAAAGAAGGAAAGTGAGGTATAGCTCAGTGCACTGGCTTGCCCAGGTCACTCAGTGACAGAGCCAACAGTGGAACCTTATTGCTTGTACTAACCATGCCACTGCCACCATTAATCCGGGGCTGCTAATGGTAGCTGCTTCTCACTGTGAACGTAGTGATCAACCTGGAAAAGTGTTGGCATTTAATCCCAGAGCTAATGTGCTGTTGTGCATGCCTGGAATGTCCTTTTCTAGTTTCTTTACCTGATAAACTCATCATCCTCAAGGTTTAGCCCAGAAGACACTCTTCTGGGAACCCTTGACTGTCCTCCCCAATTCTGTATTCCCAGAGACCCCTTCCTTACCTTTTTTTGTGGCTCACACTGCAGTATGTCTGCCTGCCTCTTTACATGTGTCTCCCACTAGACAGTAAGTTCCATAAACATGAGCATTGGTACCCTTTGCCTCATTGTGCCTAGCTCCTAGCCCAAAGCCTGGCACATGCTCTGTTTATGTTTTCTAAGCGTATATGGTGTTAGATGTGTATTTTCTGTGCAGGTTTTATGCTGGGGGCTCAGAGAGAAGTGGACAGCAGATTGTTGGCCCTCCCAGGAAGAAAAGTCCCAACGAGCTGGTGGACGATCTCTTTAAAGGTGCCAAGGAGCACGGAGCTGTAGCTGTGGAACGAGTGACCAAGAGCCCTGGAGAGACCAGTAAACCAAGAGTGAGCATATGGGGTTGATGTCTGTGTCCATAGAACTGAGGATCCAGAGCAGGGGGAAGGAGGCCTTCATCACCCAATAGTGATTGAATTTGTTTTTGTTTTTCATTTGCTCACTTCCTGTCGTGCAGAAGAGCAGTGCAGTTTCTCTTACCTTTTAATATGAATCAAGATTTGGAAAAAAAAAAAGATTTGGGGCAAAGTTTTCAAACCTGTGGTCTAGATCAGGTTCTGCCAGTTGTTTTGTTTGGCCTGATCAACTTGATTTAATGTCTCGCTTTATTTTTTTTTTTATTTTAATTAAACCAGTAGCCATCTGTTTTACATAAAATCTAAATTTCTGCTGTCTTTGTTAAAATCAGAAAAGTATCTGGTGTTATCCTGCACTGAGATTCCAGCATGGTCGTGGTTAACTAGATCTTAGTAGCAGCCATTCCCTTTAGCCAAGCAGCACTCTCTCCAGCCACAGCTTTCCAGTTTTCACCCCAATCCCGAACTCTGTAGCTCTGAGCTTGCTACTCAGAGAAGGCATACCTCGTGGTTAAATATCTTGGAATAACATTTTGTCTGAATAACCTGATCACCGTTGACCCACTCCTTAGGTGTTTGTGAACTTGTCTTTTATAGCCATTTGCAGGCGGTGGCTACCGCCTTGGAGCGGCACCGGAGGAAGAGTCTGCCTACGTGGCAGGAGAAAGGAGGCGGCATTCCGGCCAAGATGTGAGTGTGCATCCATCTTCTGTAGGGAAGCTTGTGGACTGTTTAATCACTTTGGGGGAGAAGCTAATCCCATGATTCAGCAGCCTCTGAAAGGGAAGAGGCAGCACATTTGCTGTGTCATCCATGAATGAAAAGGCTTACCTGAGAATCACAGACAGCTCTCATCTGGCTGGATGGTGGCAGGGGGAGCTGGATAAGTTGGGCTGGGCAGAGTGGATGGACACACAAAGGAGTTTTCTGAGCATTCCATGAGTCTCAGGCAGAGGGATAGTGGTTCCAGGGTTCTCTGGTGATGTGGACAAGGCTAAAGACCTTGGTCTTTAGACGCCCTCAGGGAGGCTTGAAACATACTTTTAAAACTTTTTCCTTGTTGTTGTTCAGTCCTTTTTTCCCTGTGCATAGGGGGTGCCCCCTCTACTAAGTATAATAATGCTATGAGACAATTTTGAAGTTTATGCCATAAACATTTTTTATTTTATTGATTTACAGTGTTGTGTTAATTTCTTCTGAACAGCAAAGTGACTCAGCTGTATATATTCTTTTTCAGTGCCATAAATGTTTTCATGTGACCTTGTGAACATTAGTCTCCATAATGTTTTTGTTTTTAATCATTTTGGGTTTTTTCCAGAACAAAGTCAAGCAAGAAGGAAATAAAAATTCTTCTACTTGAGGCAGCAGCTGCTAATATGTTGTTCTTTAGCCCTCTAGACGCTTTCCTGTGGCTGTGTACAGGGAGTTAACAAATTTTGTAGATATCATTTTTAATGACTGCAAAATAGTCCGTGTAAAATTTGCCATGCTAATGTAGTTGAGCACAAGCTCTGTGCCAAGCACGCTGGCAACGCTACAGATAAGGAAGCTACAGCTTCAATCAGTTGAGTCACGTGCTCAGTGCCGCTTAGCTAGTGAGTGGCAAGATCAAGACAGATCTTGGTCTGCTTAAATCAAAGCCTATTCTCTTAATTTGTGCCATATCGCCTTCTTATTTTAGGTTAACACTTATTTCATTGGTTGTTGATTGCCTTCCTTGTGCATGAATATATGTTTGTCTGTCTGTGTGTTTTAGTAATGACACAGTAAAATAGTAAAAAACTTGCTAATTTGCAGGTTCACACTGGTATGCTTGCCAGGTTCCTGACAATGTATGGACTGCTTACCTCCTGTTGTCATAGGTTCATGTAGTGTTGAAGCTCTGGAAGACTGGATTCAGCCTGGACAATGGTGAACTCAGAAGCTACCAAGACCCATCCAACGCCCAGTTTCTGGAGTCGATTCGCAGAGGGTGAGCAGAAAAACCCTCCTTCAGGTTCCATCTCAGTGTGTGAGATGGCAGATGGGAAACAAGAAATCAATTCAAATGTTTATTATTTAAGAAATTTAAAATTTTAAGCAGATTTAGCACAGTTGAGAAACAGATTCACAGATCTGCTTCCAAAACCCTGTGTATCTGCTTTTCCTCTTTGGGCCTAGGTCAGAGCCAAGTCACCAGATATGACTCTAGGCAGGCATGAGAGAAGGGGGAGGCAGGCAGGTAGCCACTAGAGCAGTCAGCTCCCAATGGAGGCCCATCAGTTGGAGATGAGAAGTTTCTCCTCCTTTTGTACCCATCACTGTCATTCTCATCCTGCTCCGTGTGGGCCCGAGCACTGCCTTTTCTCCCACAGAGAGGTGCCAGCAGAGCTGCGGAGGTTAGCTCACGGCGGGCAGGTGAACTTGGACATGGAGGACCATCGGGATGAGGACTTCGTGAAGCCCAAGGGAGCCTTCAAAGCCTTCACTGGCGAGGGTCAGAAACTGGGCAGGTAAGGAGCAGCATGGGGGGTGTGGAACTGTGTGGGTCATTCCTTTGGGGCCCAGCAGACCCTGTGCACAGTTCACTTGATGCAGCTCTTTACTGTTTATTACAAAGTACTTCAGATTTTATCTTTATGGGAGGAAAAGTATGAGAACATAGGCTTTGGCATTAACAAACCTAAGTCTAAATCTCTTCTTTGCTTTCTAGCCATATAACCTTGGACTGTACAGCCTTAGTTTTCTCAGCTTAAAGCGGGACTAGTAAGAGTCCTTATCTCCTTGACTACTGTTGGGAGGAGCACGTAGAGCATTGTCCCACAATGAGCAGTGAAGGTAACACATCGCTGCTTTGACTTGGTCATCTAGGGTGCTCAGGGCAGAGATGATCATCTCAATGGCTCTAAGGCTGAAGCAGACACACATATTCAGGTCACTTGAGGTGGGGATTCAGAGAGGGTAAGGAATCCAGCCAGCCTGCAGCAGCACGTTCAGGATCCAGGGAAGCTCAAGGACATTGCTGCCCTGTGCAGGCTGCTGCTCCAGTGTTAGGGGAGCTCTTATTTTTTCTTCTCTGGTCCTGCCTGACACTTACTTTGTCATTCCCTGTGACTGTTTTGCCTTGTGTCCTCTGCCACCATCTCTGTCTTGCATTCAAACCCCTCATATTAACAGGATCTGATTGGTTGATAGTTCCTCTTACCTCTGATCAGCAGAGTTCTCACACCAGATCCTTGACAAACCCACAGACAGGCAGCCTTTTCTCAGGGACCCACTTAGCTTTGGCTGTGCATGGGGTCACTTGGTCAGTATTCTGAGCGATCTGTGCACACAAGAGGCATTCGGCGTGGTGACACACAGTTCAGTCCTTATTTTACAGAGGGAAAGCTGAGGCTCTTGGACTTCAGGGGTTACCCGTAGGTGCTCCCTGCGGTGCCACCAGGACTGGAACCTGGTCTTTTGATTGGCACTCCTTCCCGCACTTCTGCACAGCATGACCCTATTTCTGACCTAGCTCTGGCAGCTTTTGAGCTCGATGCTGCCCTTGCTCACCTCACCAGATCAGTGTGGTCTGCCGACAGCTGTGCTCTTTGCAATTCTGACTGGCCCTCTTCTTGAATCCCCTACCTCCCTGCTGGCCATTCATGCCCCGTCAGGAGCAAGGGTCATAGCTCTATTAGAGGTAATAGACTGCAGTTTACCAGGACCAAAATACTGAAGTCACCCTCCTCTCATTGTTTCATCTCCCACATTGGGGTCTGTGGGTTAGTCTGGGACAGCTGTTCTCAGAATGATCCATCTGTGACTTCCCTGTCAGTTGTGGTAAGCTTTGTGGAGCACCACTTAATTTTTTTTTCCATATATTATTGAAAATAAAGTGTGTTTATCTTTTAAAATAGAAAATACAGATAAAGAGTAAAAGCTATTCTTAAACCTAACAGCCAGATATATCCAGTTAGTATCTGAGGGTGTGTGTGTAAAAACAAATGTTCTATGCCCTACTATTTTGCCTAGTCAGTGTAGTCTGGCTATCATTCCAGATCAGTAAATGAATTTCTGCAATATTGTTTTTAATGCTAACATAATTTTCTATCCTCTGTATGTACCATAAGTTAACCAGTCCCTGCTATTAAGTATTTACGTGATTTATCAGTATTATGAACATTACAGTGGTTATCTAATTAAATCTTTATATACCCCTGATGTTGTGCTAGAATTAGTACAACAAGTAGCTCAAAAGATCCTCACGTTGCCCTCCAAAACATGGTACCCTTCTTTCACCCACCAGTAGTTTTATGGAAGGCCTCAGAACACCTTGCAGTTTGGGTTTGTCTGGCTTCATGATAGTAACCGAAACTTTTGGAATGTCTTAACTCTATTGTGTGTACAAGACAATACATTTAAAAAAATTAAGATATCTTGAGACTTAGGATAAAGTGAAGTGTTAGTCACTCAGTCATGTCTGACTCTTTGTGACCCTATAGACTGTAGCCTGCTAGGCTCCTCTGTCCATAGGATTTCCCAGGCAAGAATACTGGAGTGGGTAGCCACCCCCTTCTCCAAAGGATCTTCCCGATCCAGGGGTGGAACCCATGTCTCCTGCGTTGCAGGTAGATTCTTTTCCATCTAAGTCACCAGAGAAAGCCTCTGTTTTAGGATAGGGCTACTTTATTAGTGCAGATAATGAATCAACAGAGCTTGATAATCAGACATGATGCTTGTCAGCTAAATAAATGTTCATTGCCAGTTCCACTTTGATTTTCAGTTCTAGCTTTTAATGAAAAATGAGCTTAAAAATAGTTTTATTACAGCTAAGGGTGATGGGACTTTATCTTTTCAGTCTAAACCAGATGGATAGCTTTTTCAGTTTTTCCAATAAATTTTATTGTGCTTTCCATCATTGTCTTGTTAACTAAAATGATCAGGAAGCCAAATATTTTAGGAAATTTTTCTCAAGTTTCCCTCAAAGATTGGTCAATCCTTGTTTTTTCTCCAATTACCTAGAAAAATAAAGTGAATGAATAGATTTTTCTCAGTTCGGAAATTTTAAAAAATTCTTTCAGTTGCATGAAACTTTTTGTTTTAGGTTTTGCATTTGTTTGTTTGGATGGGAACTAATCTGAAGATTTGAGACGCCTGCATTTGATTTCGAGTAGCAAACACCACGAGTGCACTTGGGATGGGGTGAGGGTGTCACTGCTGCTGGAATGAGCACCGCTGGTCACCATGCTTGCTGCAGTGCTCATCTTTGTAAAGCTGGTGACAGGGCCTCAGGACTCAGCATTGTTGCAGCAGAGCACCTCAGTGCCCAATTTATTCCCACTACAAAGGAAATGAGCAGTCATGTGATTCAGCTTCTCTCTCGTTCAGGCCTTTCTGGCAGGCAGCAGCTTCAGTGAGTACCTGTCATACTTGGAATTGTTATAAACAGTTGAGGGCCAGGCTACCTAGAATCTTAACTAAAGAGTTGACCTAATGCCTTTAAAATTAATGAACAGAACAGAGTAGATCTTAAGCATTTACAGGTGCAACATTTAATTTTCTGCTACCTCTCTTCGGGCCTGTGATGGTGTAATTTATCTGTGTGTCTCATCTTTTGAGTCCCACACGTTGTGAGGCCAGTACATAGAGGCTTTTCTCATAGCCGGTAAGTGTGGCCAGCTTTCTCTTCTGATCTCCACTCTATAATTCTCTAAGCCCGTATTTTTGATGTTCACAGAAAGTAACTTCAGTTTTTAGTTCTTCCTTGCTGACTGTGTGCTCTGGGGCAACATTTCGTGGACTGTTCCAGGAAATGATCTTCAGGAGGTTAACATGAAAAGAGCATGGTGGTCAAATAAGTTTGCCTTAACTTCACAACTTCTCAAAGTGTTAGTCTTTCAGTCATGTTTGACTCTTTGTGACCCCATCAACTGTAGCCCACCAGGCTCCTCTGCCCATGGAATTCTCCAGGCAAGAATACTGGAGTGAGTTGCCATTCCCTTCTCCAGGGGATCTTCCTGAACCAGGGATCGAACCCAGGTCTCCTGCATTGCAAGCGGTTTCTTTATGACCTCTCAAGACCTTCTTTAATATGTTAGTGGCCTCTGACACTGTTGGTATAATGTTGGTGACATTTCCAGAACCTTCTTGTAGATAACGCAAGGGACTCAGGTCCCAGGGAACACACTTAGGAAAGCACTTTCGTTGGATTTGCTAAGAATACCCTTTTTAGGTAAAGATCAGAGGAAGAAGTGAGGTGGAAGAACTGATCTAATTAGAGGCTTTGGGGGAAGGCAAGGGGATTCTCATCTAATGGCCTCTATTCTCTGCAAAGGTATAGGCCAGGACGTCTGCTAAGAGAAAAAAAGAGAACGCCTCCACACAGTTGTGGAGAATTGGGAATTTGTGTGCATTTTGTGTTTGTCCGCCTCCCTGAGTGGAACACCTCTTTAATCCTCACAATAGTCCTTGTTAAAGAACCTTGTTACTACTCTTGAAACTCAAAGAGCTTGAATAACTAGCCCAACACCTCCATAGCTAGTGGGTATAATTCAAACCCTGGTCCATCTCATTCCAAGATCTGAGCTGTCCACACTGCAGCAGGCACCACGTCCTATTCATATTATATAATTAATCCCTGTGGTGCCAGGCACTTGGTTGGCTTTCCAGAAATCTGAACTGCCTCCTGATAGTTGACCAATGAGTATGAGATACCCTCATGAGTGAGGCTGCACTAGGGCAGGCAGGCCTGAAAATTCCATCAGAGGATAAGAGTCTGAACTTGTCCTTTACATTCCAACAGTCACCTGCCAGGCTGTGTCACACCCGCCTCAGTTGCAGACTTGGAGTATCCCCTCCCCATTCTGCCCTTAGCCTCTCACTGGGGCTAAACTCATCCTGATCTGTTGGGTCCTCCAGCATCAGGTCCCAGTCTTCCAGCCCAGGCTGTCTTGCATACTGCTTACTTCCTTTCAAGCTCTTGTTCAGTTGTGGACACCAGGGAAGAAGGGGGTGGGTAATTTGCCCAACTCCAGGAGTGAGGGAGCTGGCAGTAACTTGGGGATTGAGGTGAATTCTGCTGGACCTCTAAGTTCCATCAGAGCAGGGATTCTGTCTTGTCACTCCTTACATGGCTGCCACCAGACATAGCAAATGCTCAGTAAAAGTCCTTGACAGGATTCCACTCCTGCTGGGGCTTTGTTTCTGTTCTTGTCCTGATGCGATCCTCTCTCTTCAGCACTGCCCCCCAGGTATTGAATACCAGCTCGCCAGCACAGCAGGCAGAAAATGAAGCCAAAGCCAGCTCTTCCATCTCAATTGATGAGTCACAGCCTACCACAAACATCCAAATACGGCTTGCTGACGGTGGGAGGCTGGTGCAGAAGTTTAACCACAGCCACAGGTACCTTGCATTATGGGGCCTGGCTTATTCTAAGAGGGTCCCAGAAACTCCCACAGAGAAGTGAGGAGAGGGAGCAGTTCTTCCCCCTGAACACCAGCAGACTTTCCAGGCTCTCTCCAGAGGAGGCAGTGGGGTAGGAAGCTGTGCACGTCTGAAGCCTTTGGTTTGGTCCCCACTCTTCCATTAAGTGTAGCCAGTGACTGCTCCCTCTCTCTCGTGTGGGTCACAGATTCCTCAGATGGATTTGTTCCAAACTATTTGGTAATAGGAAGTTTCATGCTAAAGCCCAAGAGAACAGATAATTTGAACTGCTGCGGTTGTTGGAGTGGGGAGGGGACAAAATGCGGCATCCCACTCATCCTGCTCTTCTACCTCCCTACCCCCAGGGGGCCTCTGACAACCTCTAGGCTATGAAGGTCTCTGAGATGTGGACTTGGAGAATTCTAGAATGCCTGTTCTATCTCAGCTCATCCAGGCCAGACTGAAACAAACTGCCTCCCCAACTTAAAGATGGGGAAGCCAAGGCACAGAGTGATGAAGGGATTAGCAGGGGAGGACTGTTGCCAGTAAAGATATTTGGCAAAACAACTCTTTTTTTTTTTTTCTAGAATAGCAGTGTCTAAATTTCATCAGTCGTAGGCCATATAAATCAGAACCCGCGTGGGGTCCAGGGAGTGGCTTGCCAGTCCTTGAGTGTTGACAGGCTTCACATGAGGTTAGTGTGGAGCAAGTGTGATGAGGATTATAGAAGAGGGATCAGGCAGAGAAGCCCCTGAGGAGAGGGACCAGATGTGGGCAGAGCGCACAGCGTGATGAAGAACTGAAGGGGGGAGGTAGGAGAACGGGAGAAGGAGGGTGGTGTGTGATTAGGCAGGACTTGGGACTACTGTCCGGAGGTTGGTGTTTATAACAAGGAAGAGGGGAGCAATTCTGTGAAAGATTTTGAAAGAGTGACATGAGCTCATGTGTTTCCAAATGAGCATTTTGGCCACTGTGGAGGATGGGGCAGAGAAAGGGACCTGGGGATAATGAGGTGGCCTCCCTCTAGCCTGGGGGCGGGGGGGTGGGAGTGGGCAGCAGGCAGCAGAGAACACCACTCACCCACCTCCCCACTCCACCAGGATCAGCGACATCCGACTCTTCATTGTAGACGCCCGGCCGGCCATGGCTGCCACCAGCTTTGTCCTCATGACTACCTTCCCGAACAAAGAGCTGGCTGATGAGAACCAGACCCTGAAGGAAGCCAACCTGCTCAATGCCGTCATCGTGCAGCGGTTAACATAACTGCCCGGCCAGCAGCCTCATCTCCCTCCTGCGTCTCCCATGGTCAGCTGCCCTGTGGGGACCACCCTTCCACCCTCTCCTGCACACCCTGCATCCAGTGCCACGTCTCCTCCGTAGCTCTGGGTTCTTAGATCTCAGTTGGACATTTGTTTTCTCCTTAGTTGCATTTCCTGGGTTTTTGTGATGATCAGTGGACTTTAAAGAAAAAAATAAAAACAACCAAAAAAAACCGAAAATTGAAGGAATATCACCAGCATGTTGTACAGAACTTCTCCCACTGAGGCAGGCTTTGATTACCATAAAATCGTATTTGTCTAGGGTGTGTGGAGGAGCCTTCCTTCCATCCTCTCTGTGTAAAAATTGCATGTGGCACACAACATCCACCCACTAAGTGTGACCCCCCTCCCCCCCGCCACCCCTATGTAGGGAAGGAAGCGGGGATACTTAAGAGAAAAAGGCTTTTGTAGCACTCACTTACATCAGAACACATTTCTTGTCTGGATAAAACTGGCAGCAACAAGAGGGCCCTGAAGCGTGAGATCAGATTTAGAGGCACACAGCCCCTCCGTTCCTTTCACTCAAACCCTGAGAGGTGTACACTCCCCAGGCCTTGGCCAGTTGAGATTCTGCCTACAACTCCTGCTTTGCCCCTTGCCTCCCTCATCATCCGGGCTGCTGTGTCATTGCTTTATTTCATGGAGAGATGTGTCCCTCAGAGGTAGGGGAATCTTTTTACTGGGAAACAGCTTGTGCCAACTCAGATGAGTTCAGAGTCAGGGTGTCTTGGCCTGAAAGAGAAACAAACAGCGTATCACCGAGCTCCTGTTAATGTGTGGCAAACCACATGTGGAAGAAGAGGTGGGTTCCCTGTGCTTCAAGCTCCTTGTACTGCATTTGTAGGAGGCTTTTGCTGACTAAAGTTAGGGTGTAACAAAGATGGCTTTGGTGTGCAGGCCCGAGTTCAGACTTGCACCAACGTAGGCAGTAGTCCCAGCCAGGCCAAGACCCTCCCCACATGAAGTGTGAGTCTGGGAGAGGAGGGCCACTGTGGTCTTGGATGGAAGCCTTTCACCCCCTGTTAAGTGAACCCCAGAATCAGCACTGACTCAGAATCTCCTGGTTTCAAATCATAATATAGCTCAGTCTGTTTCGAAGCAGTCATCACCAGTCACTTTCTCTTTTCTGTTTCACCCCCTGCAGTGAGCCAAGAGCTAACATGCTGGTCCTCAGAGTTGGGGGAGGCCCTGGGTTCCCAATCCAGACCTATCCTGAGAAAGGGAGTTGGTACTTCTGATCCCAGAGAGGCAGTTGGGGCAGGGCTGCAGGCAGAGAGAAAGGAAACCATATGCTGGTCTGGAGAAACTGGAAATTATTGTCAGCTTGACCATTAAAAACCAAAATGAGGACAGTGGAGTTTGTACTTTCTAATGGGTTGCTCTGAAGAAGTATAATGACAGCAACCATAGTAAGTACTTCAGTGCTGCACAAGAATCCCACTGTACAGTGCCAAAACCTAAAGCCCAGGCCACACGGCTGGTAAGTGTTAAGGCCTGTCTGTCCCTAAGGCCTCTGCTCAGACACCATGCCCCGTACACATACACTCCAGCCCTGTGTACGTACACTCAACCCTCCCCTCTTCAGGGTTTCAGCTTACGTTAATAGCACATGCCAGAACAGAGCATGAAAACATAACCTGCATCCTCTAGAAGAGTCTACAAAGGCCCTGGGTTCCCACCCAGCTCTGGAATTGAGTGAGGCAGCTGACTTAACTGTTGGCAGCCACCACAGTGCAGACCAGCCAGGTACCCGGCCCTACGTCAAAGGGACTGCCAACCACACAGCCAGGGATCACACTAGTCCAGTTCAAGGCCAAGTAAGGATGTTTTCAGCCCTAGTTTTTGTTCTGGTGGCACAGATGAAAAGGTTCATCCACTTGATAGATGTTTCGTAGGGAGATACTCAACAGCCATTGGTTCTAGGGTTTCTGAAGTCAGGGCAGTTGTTCTCAATTGAGGCATTTTGGATCATCCCCAAAATTGGCTGTTGAGTGGGCGTTAAACAGGTCTGTGTGCATGCTAAGTCACTTCAGTTGTGTCTGACTCTTTGCAACCCTATGGACCATAGTCCTCCAGGTTCTGGGATTCTCATTAGATAAGAACAGTGGAGTGAGTTACCATGCCCTCCTCCAGGGGATCTTCCCGACCCAGGGATTGAACCTGCATCTCTTACATCTCCTGCATTGGCAGGTGGGTTTTTTACCACTAGCTCCACCTGCGAAGCCCTAAGTAGGTCTGGCCAAGGACATAATGCAACATATAGGATATGTCCTAATTGAAGGATATCCAAAGTTCATCACTGAGTGAAAAATGCAAGTTATGATGATGCCCTAATGAGTGCATATTAAATTCATCTCTACTGTGGGACATGTGTGTTGTTCCTGTTTGATTTTGTGAGCCACACTATGCTAAACAGCCCTGTAAGTACTGTGTGGGACACATCTGGTTGCTTCCTCAGGAGATGCCTTTGGGTGGCACTGAGAAAGTGCCCTTCTGAGCTGCAGGGCCCCTTCCCATGCCTGCCCACTGTATAAAATGTGCCCATCGTTGGAAGGACTGGGGCTGAAGCTGAAGCTCCAATACTTCGGCCACCTGATGCAAAGTGCCGACTCATTGGAAAAGACCCTGATGCTGGAAAAGATTGAGGGCAAGAGGAGAAGGGGATGACAGAGGATGAGATGGTTGGATGGCATCACTGACTCAATGGATATGAGTTTGAGCAAGCTCTGGGAGATTGTGAAGGACAGGGAAGTCTGGTGTGCTGGAGTTCATGGGGTCGCAGAGTCAGACATGACTTAATGACTGAACAACAACAAATCCCAGCCAGGAACCCTGTGAAGTTGAGTTCATTGGGGGAAGAAGTTGGTGCAGAAATGTGAGTTCCCTGTTGCTGCCTCTATCCTAACTACATTTTACGGGGGAACTGCTGCCAGAACTTCTCCTAGGGTCAAGTAAAAGGTTATCTTTCTTTAAAATGGACTTTGCTCCCTTGTCGAGGGCTGTGACCATGTTCTCCCACCACCCCCTTCTACATCCACTCTTGTCTCAGGCCAGGCCAAGGAAGCAGAGCAGCAAACATTGTAGGCTTCTAGTGTCCAGCCTGGGTCCCAGTCTGAGCAAACTCCTCTGTCATGTGCCTGCATCTGTCTCTTTCTCTCAGTGGCCTCATGTCTCACCCCACGTTCAGTCCCTCAGTAAGTCCTCCAGGTTCTACTGCAAATGCATCCCAAATCCAGCCACTTGTCATCCCTCCCCGGCGATCTCCGGGGCCCATCGTCCACCTCTCACATCAACAACTGCAGTGACTTCCTTTTGGTCACCCTGTTCTTCTTGCCCCTGACGATCTGTTCACACAGGGTCACCACATCCATTAAATCCCACCACATCTTTAAAGCCCTCAGGAGCTCCCCATTACCCCTAGAAACTCATTACTAAAAGCCCGAAGAGTCCTATAGGACCTGGCCCCTACCTATCACTGTATCCTGTCCTGCTTTATTCTCTGACTTCTTCCGATGTATCATATATTCTATTTTCCTTGTCCCTCCACTAGATTATAAGCTCCCTGAAGCAGGGGGATTGTTTTCTTCACTCATGTACCCTGACAACCTGGTGGCACAGTGCCTGACACATAGTAGGTTCTCAAAAAATAACTGGTTGGATGAACATGTGAAATGGAAATATGACCTCCCCATCAACTGCCTCCGAAAGCAGGTTCCTATTCAGCCACAAGGGGGCATCATTCTAAAGGGCAATCATAGCTTCAGCTGCCAGGAAGGCAGAACAAAAAGCACAGTGGGGTGGGGGGAGCATGGTGTAAGGGAATGCCCCCAGCATTTCCCTGCCACCTGGGTTGGATTAGGAAGGTTATTAAGGGCCAATTACCTTCACAGTGAGCACCTGAGATCCTCAATGCCCATCTTAGTTCTTTAGCTTCTACTGATGACAATAGCAGCCGCCATAATTTAAACACTAACTTTGTGCCAGGTCTTATATGTACCTTACTTCATTTAGTTTGGTAACAACCTGAAGTTACCATAGTTAGCCCATTTTGTGGAGGAAGGTTCTGAAGCCTACCTAGCTCAGTGAAGGAATTTGGCTGAAGTCATATTCCAGGTAAAAGAACCAAGATTTGAATTCCCAGCCACCTGACTCCAAAACTACAGCTCTGGACCATTAGGATCTACTGCTGTGAAAAATGCAGGCCCAGGGACAGCAGTGGAAGGAACAGGTCCCCAGCTGGGATAGGTGGGGAGAGGGGCCGGGGAAATCAAGGAGGGCTTATCAGGAGAGGGCACCCTTGAGCTGGGCCGTGAAGGATGACCAGGGGTTGGTTCACTGACAAGGAGTTAAAGAGTTTTCCTTCCTCTAGAGACAAACCCAAAGGATGTGTGAAGGTATGGGGCAGGTAGATCTGGAATGACATTAGCCCAACTAACCCCTGGGCTCTGGGAAGGAGCCAGTGCCAGAGACTGTAGCTTGTCCCTACTGAGGGGCAACACTAAGTTCCCCTTTAGACCCATGGGATGAGAGAGGGCTGAGGAAACCAAGAATGGACTCCAGAGCCCTGGGGCTAACCCCTTCCTGATTCAACTCCCTCTGCTCTGCAGTTTCCCCATCTATAAAATTGGCTCTCAGCAGAATTTCTGTATTGTAGCAATTACCGTATTGCTAGGAACACTGTTTCCCAAACCTGTGAACTCATGGGCCCCCAGATTAGCCAGTGCTGTTGGTGTTGACAACTCTGCCTCCAGGGCAGGTTTGGGACACCTCAACTCCCCGAAGATGATGGAGTTTATCCAAAGATTTCAGACTGATGAGATGGCAAGTCAGCCCGCAACCTCCCTCCCCAGGCCAGGGATTTGTGCTTTTCTGGAAGATTTTCAACCAGGAACTTGGAGGGCAAGGCCCCAGTCAGCAGAGACACCAAAGGCTCTTAGCAGGTGGGATCACTTGACCCCATGGAGATGGGACAGCTTTCCTTCCAGGCAGGCCAAACAGGTCCCCAAATCCCCAGTGGCGGTCATAATTTAAGAGAGACTCTGGCCCCATATGAACACTCTCTGCTCACCAGCCAGATGACAGAGATCTAAAGTTGCAAGTGGTGGGGAAATTTGAGGTGAAGAGGGGTGAGAGTTATCACAAAGGCCAAACAATTATCTAAACCAATCCCTGAAGCCCCAAGAGCACAAGCAGAAGTGACCAAGAGACAAAGTGCCAGTGTCCAGAGCTGGTCTTGAATTTGAATATTACCATACTCCTTACTGGCTCGATCCTCTCTCTGAGCCTTAATAGCCTCATTGCTAACAGAAGACAATAATCATACCTGCCTCAGAAGGTTACTGTGAGAAATCAAATAACCTGTATAAGGCACACATGCATCAAGTGTTTGTTGTTACCTGAATCAGGGGAGAAACTAGATAAGCTGTGACCTCAGGCCTCCACTTGCTAACAGCGCTCAGGTTCACAAAAGCACCTGAGATTCTGAGCACAAGGAAATGGCATTTTCTAAAATTCAAGTCTCTTTGCAGAGTTAGGAGATTAAACAAGTGAGAGAATTCTAGCCCATGGTAGGTATCCATCAGTTAACAAGGATTGGTAGACACAAGCTCAGTGCCAGGCCCAAGGGTGCATGGTGGGGTTCCTTGAGGGTCACACCCCTATGCACAGTCTTCAGGGGAAAGAGTCAGTCACTAAAGGACACAGAGGAAGGTGAGGGGCAAGACAGACCTCAGGAGCTTGTCCCAGGCAGACGTGGCCTGTCAGGAAGTCAGAGAGCCTTTCTCAAGAGGACTTTGGAGCTGAAAGCTGGATGTTGTACAGTATTCATCCAAGTGGTCAGAGAGCTGATGAAGACTGTGCCAGGAAAAGGGAGCAGAAGGTGCAAAGGCCGGGAAGTCCCAAAGCATGTGGTTCATGCTAGGAGCCAAGTGAGGCATGTACACTTGAATGAATGAATCTCTTTGAACCAGTCTTTGTAATATCAGATTCTAAATGAATTTAACCAGATAGTTAAGTAAATTATGGCACATTCACACAGTGAATACAATGCAGTCATTTATACGGAATGAGTGCTCATGTATGAAAATGGATGCTCTCCAAGATACCTGATAAGTGATTTCCAAGAATAGGGCTTACATGTGCCAGGCACTGTTCTTAGCACTGCACAAGTATTAACCCATGATCCTCACCCCAACCCCATTAGGGAGAGAAGAAAGAAAAACACGGAGTATAGATTACAAAAAACAGGTTATTAACGTGTACAGTGCACATCATGAAGGAGAAATCAAGTAAAAATTAACTCAAAAGTGGCAAGTTAGAATTCTAGTTTATATAGCATCTTCAACAAGCATTCTAGTTTATATAGCACCTTCAACAAGGAACAATAAATCTGTAGAAAAACGACAGGACAAAGGAAAGCTTCTTAGGCTTCCAAAGATGGCAGATTGTGGGAAGGTAAATACAGGAGGAAACTAATAGAAGGTTTGTTTGTAGATTTCTCTGGTGTCATCTCTAGGTTGAAATGTCTGTCTCTAATAAAAGAATTTATGTCCTGCGTTTAGGGGTAGAAAAGGCGGAGGCTTTCTGCTTCTTGTTTTCAGTATAAAATAATTTTCATGTCAAAGAGGCACATTTTGGAATGACATACTGTGGTTTCCTTCACTTCCTCCCACATATAATAAATCTATATAAATATGTATTTGCTTGTATCTGTATAGACACCACAAACATACTGGAAAGGCACCCCAAATGCTAATTGTGGTGGTCAGATGGGTAAGAAGACTTCTGTCATACTATCTGGTTTTTTTTAACCTTGGAATTTTGAGCTGAGCACTTCCAGATGGACAAGCTGGATTTAGAAAAAGCAGAGGAACCAGAGATCAAATTGCCAACATCCGCTGGTTCATAGAAAAAGCAAGGGATTAAAAAAAAAAAAAAAAAACCCTGCTTCTTTGACTACACTGAAGCCTTTGACTATGTGGGTCACAACAAACTGTGAAAAATTCTGAAAGAGATGAGAACATCAGACACCATCTTACCTGTCTCCTGAGAAACTTGTATGCAGGACAAGAAGCAACAGTTAAAACTGGACATGGAACAACAAACTGGTTCCAAATTGGGAAAGGAGTACGTCAAAGCTGTATACTGTCACCCTGCTTATTTAACTTCTATGCAGAATACATCATGCAAAATGCAGGGTTGGATGAATCACAAGCTGGAATCAAGATTGCTGGGAGAAATATCAACAATCTCAGATATGCAGATGATATGACTTTACTGGCAGAAAGCAAAGAGGAACTAAAGAGCCTCTTGGTAAGGATGAAAGAGGGGAGTGAAGAAGTTGGCTTAAAATGGGATTCCCTGGTGGCTCAGATGGTGAAGAATCTGTCTGCAATGCAGGAGATCTGGCTTCTATTCCTGAGTTGAGAAGAGCCCTTGGAGAAGGGAATGGCTACCCACTCCAGGAGAATTCCATGGACGGAGGAGCCTAGTGGGCTACAGTCTGTGGGGTTGCAGTCGGACGTGACTGAGGACTAGGAACTAAAGAGCTTCTTGATGAGGATGAAAGAGTTGGCCTAAAACTCAACATTAAAAAAAAACAAAGATCATGGCATCCAGTCCCGTCATTTCATGGCAAATGAAGTGACAGGTTTTATTTTTTCAGGCTCCCAAATCACTGCAGATGGTGACAGCAACCACGAAATTAAAAGATGCTTGCTCCTAGGAAGAAAAGCTACAACAAACCTAAATAGTGTATTAAAAATCAGAGACATCACTTTGCTAACAAAGGTCTGTATAGTCAAAGTTATGGTCTTTCCAGTAGTCATGTACAGATGTGAGAGCTGAACCATAAAGAAGGCTGAGCACCAAAGAATTGATGCTTTTGAACAGTGGTGCTGGAGAAGACTCTAGAGAGTCCCTTGGACAGCAAGGAGATCAAACCAGTCAATCCTAAAGGAAATCAACCCTCAATATACATTGGGGAACTGATGCTGAAGCTCCAACACTTTGACCTCCTAATGCAAAGACCTGACTCATTGGAAAAGACCCTGATGCTGGGAAAGATTGAAGTTAGGAGGACAAGGGAGTGACAGAGGATGAGATGTTTGGATGACAGCACCATTTCAATGGACATGAGTTTGACCAAACTCTGGGAGATAGTGAAGAACAGGGAAGCCTGGCATGCTGCAGCCCAAGGCGGGGCGAAGAGTCAGACACAACTGAGTGACTGAAAAACAACAAAGTCTTAACAACACAGATCTCAGAGTGGTTACATTATGAACTTGCACTGTGAATTTCCCTTTGCCATACATTCAACAACTCATGTTTAAGCCTTTACTATGTGTCAGGCACTGTTCTGAAATCAGAGATCATTAAAGCCTTCCCATCAGAACTGGACATGGAACAACAGACTGGTTCCAAATAGGAAAAGGAGTACGTCAAGGCTGTATATTGTCACTCTGCTTATTTAACTTATATGCAGAGTACATCATGAGAAACGCTGGGCTGGAGGAAGCACAAGCTGGAATCAAGATTGCCGGGAGAAATATCAATAACCTTGGATATGCAGATGACACGACCCTTGTGGCAGAAAGTGAAGAAGAACTAAAGAGCCTCTTGATGAAAGTGAAAGAGGAGAGTGAAAAAGTTGGCTTAAAGCTCAACATTCAGAAAACTAAGATCACGGCATCCGGTCCGATCACTTCAAGGCAAATAGATGGGGAAACAGTGGAAACAGTGGCTGACTTTATTTTTCTGGGCTCCAAAGTCACTGCAGATGGTGATTGCAGCCATGAAGTTAAAAGACGCTTACTCCTTGGAAGGAAAGTTATGACCAACCTAGACAGCCTAGACAGATCCTGGAATGTGAAGTCAAGTGGGCTTTAGGAAGCATCACTACGAACAAAGCTAGTGAAGGTGATGGAATACCAGTTGAGCTATTTAAAATCCTGAAAGATGACGCTGTGAAAGTGCTGCACTCAATATGCCAACAAATTTGGAAAACTCAGCAGTGGCCACAGGACTGAAAAAGGTCAGTTTTCATTTCAATCCCAAAGAAAGGCGATGCCAAACAATGCTCAAATGCACAATTGCACTCATCTCACACGCCAGTAAAGTAATGCTTAAAATTCTCCAAGCCAGGCTTCAGCAATACATGAACTATGAACTTCCAGGTGTTCAAGCTGGTTTTAGAAAAGGCAGAGGAACCAGAGATCAAATTGCCAACATCCTCTGGATCATCGAAAAAGCAGGAGAGTTCCAGAAAAACATCTATTTCTGCTTTATTGATTATGCCAAAGCCTTTGACTGTGTGGATCACAATAAACTGTGGAAAATTCTGAAAGAGATGGGAATACCAGACCACCTGACCTGCCTCTTGAGAAACCTGTATGCAGGTCAGGAAGCAACAGTTAGAACTGGACATGGAACAACAGACTGGTTCCAGATAGAAAAAGGAGTATGTCAAGGCTGTATATTGTCACCCTGCTTATTAACTTTATGCAGAATACATCATGAGAAACCTGGTGGAAGAAGCACAAGCTGGATCAAGATTGCCGGAGAAATATCAATAATCTCAGATATGCAGATGACATCACCCTTATGGCAGAAAGTGAAGAACTAAAGAGCCTCTTGATGAAAGTGAAATAGGAGAGTGAAAAAGTTGGCTTAAAGCTCAACATTCAGAAAACTAAGATCATGGCATCCAGTCCGATCACTTCAAGGCAAATAGATGGGGAAACAGTGGAAACAGTGGCTGACTTTATTTTTCTGGGCTCCAAAGTCACTGCAGATGGTGATTGCAGCCATGAAGTTAAAAGACGCTTACTCCTTGGAAGGAAAGTTATGACCAACCTAGACAGCATATTAAAAAGCAGAGACATTACTTTGCCAACAAAGGTCCATCTAGTCAAGGCTATGGTTTTTCCAGTGGTCATGTATGGATGTGAGAGTTGGACTATAAAGAAAGCTGAGTACCGAAAAATAGATTCTTTTGAACTGTGTAGCTAGAGAAGACTTTTGAGAGTCCCTTGGACTGCAAGAAGATCCAACCAGTCCATTCTAAAGGAGATCAGTCCTGGGTGTTCATTGGAGGGACTGATGTTGAAGCTGAAACTCCAATACTTTGGCCACGTGATACAAAGAGCTGACTCATTTGAAAAGTCCCTGATGCTGGGAAAGATTGAGGGCAGGAGGAAAAGGGGACGACAGAGGATGAGATGGTTGGATGGCATCACCGACTCAATGGACATGGGTTTGGGTGGACTCCGGGAGTTTGTGATGGACAGGGAGGCCTGGTGTGCAGCGGTTCATGGGGTCGCAAAGAGCTGGACATGACTGAGCGACTGAACTGAACTGAAAGCCTTCCCAGCCCTTGAAGATCATCTAGACAAACCCCTTGTCTTTACAGAAGCTCAGAGAGGGGGAAGAACTTACCCAAGTAACACAGCAAGTCACTGGCAATGCCAAATCTAGAACCCAGGACTCCCTCCTCCCTGCCCACAGCTCTTCTCACCTCACCTTAGAAAATCTTATAGGGTTCTTGTGTTTCTTGTTCTCTGGGGAGGGCTCTTTTAGGGGAAATGCTCTGTATTGGTGCCCTGACAACCTTGCACATATCCACTTAGACCATGCAGGCAAGGTTTGACTACAGCTGACCTAAGCCTTGGTGAAACTCCTGGGTCTTCGGGAGCATGGGGAGTCAGGCAGTCTTGTGAGGAGCTGCCACATGGTCGGTTCTGTCTTCAGGGGGACTGCTGTCATAGGGTATTTCTCGTCTGCCACCTTGGCTTCAATGAGGTGGGACTTCCATCCCCCTCTTTTTTTATATATATTTATTTATTTGGCTGTACCGGGTCCTAGTTGTGGCACACAGGATCTTCATTTTGTTGCGGCATGTGGGCATGATCCCTCTCTAGGGATCAAATCCAGGCCCTCGGCATTGGGAGTGTGGAGTCTTAGCCACTAGACCACCAGGAACGTCCCATGACACCAACTTCTGCTTCATTTCCGCCACTGTTAATTTGGTTTCTGTCACAGTTGAGTTCAGTTGCTCAGTCATGTCCAACTGTTTGCGACCCCACAGACTGCAGCACGCCAGGCTTCCCTGTCCATCACCATCTCCCGGAGTTTGCTCAAACTCATGTCCATTGAGTCAGTGATGCCATCCAACTGACTCATCCTCTATTGTCTACTTCTCCTGCTTTCAATCTTTCCCAGCATCAGGGTCTCTCTAATGAATCAGTTCTTCAGATCAGGTGGCCAAAGCACTGGAGCTTCAACTTTAGCATCAGTCCTTCCAGTGAATGATCAGGACTGACTTCCTTTAGGTTTCTGTCACAGACCATATCCTAAATAATGCAAAAATTGCCAAAGCACTCACAGGCTCCCAAGACTCAAAGGAAAGGGGACAAAGATGATAAGAGTGTTAAAAAATTTTGGGGTCATGTTTTTAACATGAGCTGGTCAACCCCTTCAGACCTTGGCTAAACCTGGCTACCTCAGGGAAGCATGTTACCACAGTCCATGTTAAGTTATACATCTCTGTCATATGTCCTTCAGAGCACAATGCCATGAACCACCCTCACAGTACTTAAGGATTTGAAACTTTACATTTATCTTTGTGGTTATTTGATTGGATCTCCCTCACGAGACCTTAAGTTCTATGAGGTCAGGCACTGAGTCTGTCTCCTTTACTACCGTTACCCCAGCATCTAACACAGCGCATGACATAGAGTAGGTGCTCAATAAGTATATGTAGGTAAGTTATGAATGGATGAATGAATGAATGAATCCGGACAAGAGAGGGACAGGTTTCCTGCAGCGCAGTGTAAATGCTGAAGACTCCTCCTCAGCAGAAAAGCAGCTCAGGATCGTGACCCACTGACTGAAATGCTAACAAGAACGCACATCCGCGCGAACCTCTCACAACCATCCTTTTCACAGGATAAGTAGGTGTGGACCTAGTAGTCCCCCGGGTTAGTAGCTGGCTGATCCCCAATTCTGACTCTCGCTTCTCATTCGCGGAAACTGGATTAGTGATGCCTGCCCCGCAGGTAGCACGGAGAAAGGAAGGGTGGGGGAAGCAGCCCGGGCTCTCTGAAAGGCAGCATCCGGAGGCCTCGGGGCTTCCGGGTTTCCGGTTTCCCCGCCCCCCTCCCCCCACTGCCCCGCGGCCGGGGCTCCGGGGACGTGCGCGCCGTGTGGGGCGCGCACGCAGGGCGGGGCGTGCGGGGGCGCGCGCGTGCGCAGCCGTTGCGCTGAGGGTCGAGGCAGAGCCGCGGAATCGCCGCGAGATCCGGTCTCGGTCCACGCCGCCAGTCGCGCAGCCCGTCGGTCAACCCAGCGTCCGCCGCTACCGCAGTCATGGGAGTGCAGGTGGAGACCATCTCTCCTGGAGACGGTGAGTAGGCGCGCGCCCGGTGGCCCCGGAGTGCCCTGGCCACCGCGCGCATCCGCTCACCCCGCGCGTCTGTCTGTCTCCTCAGGGCGCACCTTCCCGAAGCGTGGCCAGACCTGCGTGGTGCACTACACGGGTGAGTCGGAGGACCGGCTGGGCCGGGGTAGGGGGCGGCTCGGGAGTCGGGGGCAGCCGGCGCGGCCTGGGGGCAAAGGCCTGGGGCGTGGCGGCGGCGGGCCCGCGTGGCCCGAGGCCGAGGCCTGGATGGTGGCAGCGCCCCCGAGAGGGCAGCGTCGGGCTTGCCGAACCCCGGGCGGTCCGAACCGGCGCGCGGGCCGGACTTATTCCGCACTTCGAAAGCGGTTCTGTGTCAGAGATGCTGCAGTTCTGCCCACAGCGCGGATGGGGAAACTGAGGCTTGTGGCGGCGAAGTCACTTGTCCAAGGTCACACCTCAGGATGGGCAGAGCTCTGGCCAAGGACCATCAGAGAGGATTTATAGCATTTCTGTGCCCGTTTACACCCTATCCCCGCTTCCGCCCCACCCTTCGATGGAGATAAGAAGGGCGAGGTAATTCCTAGTCCGTGGGAACTCGGCCCCGCGCTGCGGGTGGGGAGACATCCCACTTTCTAAGTCTTTGCTCTGGCCCAGCCTGGCCTTGGAGGAATTAGATCTGCAACGTCCTTTTCCTTTTTTTAGTTTTGAGCCACTTTATAAACCCGAGCCTCAGTGGCGGTGACGGCCCAGGTTGACATAACATGTAATTTAGTCCCCCAGTCCTCTGAGAGTAGAAACTTATCCCCGTTCGAAAGATAAGGAAACTGAGGCCCAGTTAGGAAAACAAACAGTATTATAAGCCAAAAGAAGTATTAGACTCTCGGCCAGAATTCTAACATGACATATTCCTTGAGACCATTTTTTACTCCATGCCCTTACAAGGTTCTCCTGGGTTGTACTTGGTAGGGAGGGGAGGTGGGAGGCTGAGCAGGCGGAGACTTAGCTGTAGTGGGTGCTGGTGATTGGCGTAGCCACAGTTGTTAATATGACCAACCTTCCCTCGCCTTCCTCCTTCCCTTTTTCCTCCTTCCCACCCTTTCCTCTGTTCCTCCTCCTCCTGGCTCTATTTCTCTCCGCTCCCCCACCCCCTCAAGTAGGCTGTAGGCAGTTCTGAACCCGCTGCTCAGGGATAAGCTCTCCCCTTCTCTCTCAGATCATGGGGGGAGCCCTCTGTTGAGGGAAATGACTTTTCTTTGGGAAGGAAAAAAGGCAGCTAACATTACCCCCTCCAGTGCCCTTTTATTTCTCTGAGTTTTTTATTCCTCTGGTCCTTCTCCCTGTGTAGAAAAGGGGGTGGGGGTGTAGGGAGTTAGGGATAGAACTTTTTAAAAGGCTACCATAGGAGGAAGTATTGAAACCTATCTTGGTAGGGAGCTATCTCATACCTACAAAACTGTAAAGTGGTTTTGATGTTTTAAATGGTTGTCTTTGTAGACCATGGTCAGCACCTGAGCCCGGGAGGTCTAGTGGAAGAGAACGTGTCAGTTTGGTTGATTTTGATCTGTGAAATGAGAAGAGTAACCATTGCCTTTTACAGTGCTAGGTGAGTGGGCAGTTCATTCAGTTCCCACAGCCAACTGGGGCAGGGACTCAGAGAGGTGATGAGTTGACTTCTCCCCTCTCTCCTTCCAGTTTCTAAGTAGTCATGTTAGGTTAATTGGCTACACCTGTCCCAATCCCACTTCTGTGCCCCTTGTCCTTTGCTCACCTATCTTCTGGTGCTGATGGCAGGACCAGACACCAGCATGTCGGCAGAACGAAGTTTCACTGCCTCTTAGTGAAGTGTCCCCACACTGCATGTCTGGAGCCTTTTCCTAAGAGAACAGATGGCTGCGGGACCCAGAACACTGTCAGGGCTCCCAGTGCCTCTTCTCTAAATCTGTGTTGTCCTCTAGGGTGGCACCCACCCACATGTTCCCAGAACAGCAGTGTGACCCTGGCATGCGTTGGGACAAAAGCTGTCTTTTTTATTTCAGTTTTGATAAGCCCTACAAAGACACCCTGGTGAGAAGTCAGCTCTGCCTCATGCTCACAGAATAGGCTGTTCTTGGGCAGGCTTCTTTGTTCCTGTGGGTCTTTGCCATCAGCCTCCCAGGAAGAACCTGTTTGAGACCTGTGGGGGCGTGAGAGGAATGGGTAAGCGCTTTGAGATTTAATCTGTAGCAGCTGACTGACTTAAAAGCCACTTGGAACAGAAGCCATCGTGAGGGAACATGGTGAAGAGTATCATAAAAATCTGAGGGTCCTCAAATGCAAGAGAACGTCTCCTCACTGAACCTTGAGCAGAAGAAATTCTCATGATCCTCCTAGTTTTCACCGTGTTTTTCTCTACCTACCTATCTCAGTAGTCTCCTGTTAGGGCTGTTTCTCTGCTTCTCCTAAGTCGTGGATGGTGGACATCCTTGTGTGCCCACCTCCCACCCCTCCCCCCCGTTTCTCTGTCTTCTTTTGCATAGCTAGCTCAGACTGCTTGGCTGTATGGCTCCAGTGGTTACAGTTCCTAGGACAGAGAATCTGATTGACCCAGGTTCAGGTCAGGTGAATTCTCTAGATCCAGTCTGCTCTGGCCAGGTAACTGCTGCTGCTGATTTAGGAGCAGCTTCAAAGGATCAGCATTGGAAATAAGCCAAAATCTTTTCTTGGTCACCGGGGATATGATCAGCACAGGCTGACTTTGACCACATGGATGTTCTAAATGCTCCTGGTGGCTGCCAGTTGTATCCTGGATGCCGCTCTCCAGGCTCCCTCTCGTAACTTCCACAGCCTCTAGCAGAGCACAACATGAGCACGGCCTCAAAGAAAGGCCTGTGCCACATCTACGTCATGTCAGAAGGGAAGGTGAAAACTGTACTGTGTTTAGCCAAGCCTCTCCTAGTAGCATGACAGGCAGGCATTGAGGTGAGAGGGAGGAAGTGGAAAGATAACCTGCCAAATACGTGCCTTGAGGACCAAGTGGATCCTCATGGCTCCCTCCTTGCCTCCAGTAGCTTCATCAACTTTATTACTGAGCTTGTCCTGACAGACTGCTAGGCTTATGTCCCTTTTACTCACATCAGCAGGCCACGCGCCTGCCATTGTCAGAGCAACCTCAAGTGGATTGAGGAATTCTTTTTTTATAGTTGACATCTTGTCCTTGGGATCAGGTTTAACTTGTCTGTAGCCTGACTTCTGACTGAGAAAAACCAAGGATGCCTCGGCTTCATCACCTCGGGAGGTCCACTTGAAGGGGCGCTGCAGCTCCCCTCCCCACCCATTGCTTTTCTTTAGCCTCTGTCGCCCCTCTCCTCCCTGCTTTATTCCACCCTGTCCCCTGCTGGGTGTTTCTTGGCTGGTGATCCGATGTCTGGAGGAAGGCTCGCCCCCAGCAGAGACTGCTCAGATGGCTTTCCCCGATGTGTGCCGGCTTCAGGCAGACAGACTGTAACTGTTCGGGCAGGGCCACAGCAGGACTCTTTTCCTTCCTACAGCAGATAATTATTGAGCAACAGAAACCAGCCAGGCACTGGGGACACAGCCAATGAACTAAACAAAGGCCTGGTCTGGTGGGGAAGAGACTAGCAGCATGAAGGTGTGACACATCAGGTGGTGAGAAGCTGTGGGGAGAGGTTGAGGCAGAGTGAAGTCCTGGGAAGGGGGTTTACAGCTTTTAGTGAGGGTGGTTGGAAAAAACTTCTTACAAAATGACACTTAATATTTGCCCAAAGGAAGTTGGGAGTGACTGATCTGGCTGTCAAGGAGAAGCGTCTTCCAGGCAGAGAGAGGAGCTAGTGCAGAGGCCCTGAGGCTGGCGCATGACTTGGTATATTAGCTGGAGTGGATTGTGTGAGGAAGAAGGTAGTAGATGAGGTAATGGTGGGGCTTGCTTTCTGAGATGGGAGTCATGAGCTGATCTGGATTTTATCAGAATCGCCTGCCTTCTAGCTGCTGTGTGGACACTGGAGTGTTGGTGGCAGTGCGGAAACAGGGCCCTTGTTGCATCCTGGATGTTTAGAGCGTGCCAAGGACAAGTGTGCAGAAGTGGTACCATGTGGACAGTGGTCCCCAAAGAAGATGTGGGTCCTTTGGGGTTCAGATTTTAGCTTGGGCACATGATCCACTTTTCTCAGCTTCTGTTTGCCATCTGTTAAAAATGGGAGAAACAGTGCCTGCTGTGAGGAGTTGCCGGGGGCAAGTGCATTCTGGGAGGGGCAGCAGCAATAGTAATGCTCTTATTGCACATTGTGTCATGAAAGGTCCCTGTGTCCCCGGTGCTAGGTGTTTTATCATCCCTCAGTTTAGGGTTGCCAGGGTTGCATAGGCTGAAACCCTTCCATTTCACATGTGAGGAAATAGGTAATTATAAAAAAAGATGAATCTGAGTGAAGGTTCATCCTAAAACAGGCCTCCACATTGCCTGCAGAATATTTTGACTAAGAAAACTGCAGCTGTTCTCTTTAATTTGGAGACCAAAGGAGTTTTAGTATTTGTTGTTGATTCTTGGTGGGTGTAAGACGGTCAGGGTTGGGCTACACCAGCTTACTAGCGTGTGCAAGTTAAAGTGTCAGTCCTTTTACCTTCAAGTTTCCTTAACATAATTGGATTTTAATATTTTGCAAATGGGCCCTGCTATGGAAATGTTATTTTCCTTCCTCTGGGACTGTGATTACCAAAATGTGGAAGCACATGGATGCCAGCTTTCTTCCACAGGTGAAAGCAGAAGGCTCACGTGTCTTAAATGAACTAAAGACCTCATAGCATTCTTGCGTCTGTGTGCAACTCTTATTTGTAAAGTTGTCAGAATTGGAGAAAAATCAAAATAGAACAGTAATTACCCACGTGCCCACCACCTAGATTCCATGATGGTTGACGTTTTGTCATGTTTGCCAATTCTGTCTACTTACAGGTATATGTAGATAGATATAATCTATGTTGGGTTTTTAGCTGAGCCATCAGAAGCTGCTGACATGATACTTTTTCTCTAAGTACTTGAGCATGCTATAAGAATGAGAGTATTCTCCCTATTCTAATTCTGGTCACATCTGAGAAAATTTTAAATGATTCAGTAGTATCTAAAGCCAAATGCATATTGAAACTACCCCAGTTGTCTTCAAAGTGTTTTTCAATAGCTTTAAAGAAAAAAAAAAAAAAAGAGTTCAGTTGGAGATTATGTCTATAGTAAACATCCAGAAGAGTCTTCATATCTCACTGCTTTTCCAAAGAGAGCACTTAGCGTTATAGAATACCCTCACATCTATCTCATTGTTTTTTCCTGATTGTTGTGTAACTCCTTCCACTATCTTGACTTCCTGTAAACTAGGAGTTGAAATGTCTATAAACAGTTTCTGGTTAAAACATTTTAGTGTGAAGACTTCTAACATGATGCTGTGTACTTCATACTCGGCATACCATGGGGAACATCACTATTTGTGATGCTAAATTGATCTTTTTTTGTGATTATGCATTTTACCCTTTGAATTAACAGGGCCATTGTCAAGGTACTTGGACATCCTGCATGTGCCCTGCTCCTCACCAGCCTTTCACCTACTGGTTTTTATATCAGTTGGTGATTCTTACCTGAAAAAACTGTTTCATTGGCATTTAATTTACAAAATGGTAATTAAAAACTTTTTTTCATATCTTCTACATTTATTAGCTGCTCTTCTATTACACAGGGTAAAGCTGAATTCTTTCCCTTTAATTATCAATTTTAAGGTCAAGAATTGGTTTTATAGTCATTCTCCACGGTGACAAGTGACTCTCCCCACCTATTTATTTATTTATCTTTAGTATACTAGGGACTCATATTTTACTCAGGGCCTTAAAATCATTGATATTCATTATTCTTTTTGATACTCTTTCCCAAATTTGGCCAGTAGGAGCCCCTTCAGGAGGGCTTCCTGGCTGGGTTAGCAGTAAAGAACCTGCCTGCAGTGCAAAAGACACAGGAGGCGCGGGTTTGATCCCTGGGTCAGGAAGATCCCCTGGAGGAGGGCATGGCAACCCACTTCAGTATTCTGGTCACAAAAATCCCATGAACGGTGGGCTGTAGCCCCTAGGGTCACAAAGGGTTGGACACGACTGCAGTGACTGAGTGTGCCTGCACGCAGACCCTACCTTTTTGACATGCTTCCACTATTTTTAATCATTTCCTTGGTTTTACTGTTCTGTTCCTCGCATTAGTCACCTCTCTCCAAAGAATTCTGGTTCCTTGCAATGGGTCTCAGACTTCTTTTATTGACAGCTTTATTGGATATAATTTATACAATAAAAATTTTAACTTGAGCATGTTTGATGGTTAAAAACTGATTTTTGTAAAGTTCTGATTAGAATACCCTCACGTCTGTCTCATTGTCTTCTCCTGGTTGTGTGTAACTCCTTCCACTGCCTTGATTTTCTATAAACTAGGAGTTGAAATGTTATAGATAACAGTTCATTGTGTCTGTAAACTAAGGTTCATTTGTCTGCCTTGAAATTTTCTCTAAAAATAGTATTGTCACCTACTGTTGCCCATGGAAAAGGCCGGAGCTGTTTTGAACAACTTAGGCATGTATTCCCTTGGGCACCTTTAACTTTGGCCTGATAAATTGTAGCAGTACAAAGAGCCGGAGGAGGAAAGGGAAAGAAAGGGGGACTATCTGCTCCTGGCTGCCGCTGTCTCTGCTCTCTTTGCCTTTCCTTTTCCCTTCCCAGGAGCTCAGGCCACCCTGGCCTGCATTCAGTTCCCCAAACACACTACCCTTTCCCCCCAGAAAGGCCTCTGGCCTGCCACACTGCCTCCACTTCTCACCAGGGCAGGCTCCTCTTGCAGCTTAAATGACACCCCCTCAGTGGGCTCCCCTGACCCTTGGCTAAAGTGACACTTCAGATGTGTGCACACACTTACATCTCTAACAGGGTGCCCATCAGGCAGTGTATAGTTACATCTACTCTTTCCCCAGGAGACTGCAGGCTTCAGGAGGTCAGCCCCAGAGGGCTGATGGTCTCCAGGGTCTCTCTCCTTTGGTGCTTGGCATGGAGTAGGTACTCAGTGACTGTTTCAAGTGGTCACTTAGGACCTGGCATTAGACTTTAGCTGGAGTGTGGAAAGTCTGCATTCCTGTTCTGATTGGTATCATACTTCTATTAGGTCTTCTGCCCACTTTTTGATTGGGTTGTTTGTTTTTCTGATATTGAGCTGTATGAGCTCTTATATATTTTAGAGATTAATCCTGAAGTTTATCCCACGGATGCAAAGATTCTTCATTATGTACAAAGCAATCAGTGTGATACACCAGATTAACAAAATTGAAAAATAAAAACTGTATAATCATCTCAGTAGATGCAGAGAAAGCTTTCAACAGAATTCCAACATTCATTTATGATAAAAACTCTCTAGAAAATTGGCATAGAAGGAACATACCTCAACATGATAAAGGCCATATATGACAAACCCATAGCAAACATTATTCTCAATGGTAAAAAACTGAAAGAATTTCCTCTAAGATCAGGAATAAGACAAGGGTGCCCACTCTCACCGTTATTCAATATAGTTTTGAAAGTCCTTGCCATGGCATTCAGAGAAGAAGAGGAACCAGATTGGAAAAGGAAAAGTAAAACTCTCACTATTTGCAGGTGACAGGATCCTATACATAGAAAACCCTGAAAATGCCACCAAAAAACCACTAGAGCTAATCACTGAATTTAGTTAAGTTGCACAATATAAAATTAATGCACAGAAATCCCTTACTTTTGTATATAGTAACAGTGAAAAACCAGGAAGAGAAATGAAGGAAGCAATCCCATTCACCATTGCAACTAAATGAATAAAATACCTTGGAATAAACCTACCTAAAGAGACAACAGACCTGTATGCAGAAGACTGTAAGACACTGATGAAAGAAATCAAAGAATACAAACAGATGGAGAGAGATGCCATGTTCTTGGATTGAAAGAATCAATATTGTCAAAATGACTACACAAAGCAATCTACAAATTCAGTGCAGGCCTTATCAAATTACCAATTGTATTTTTCACAGAAATAGAAAAAAAAAAATTCACAATTTGTATAGAAACACAGAATATCCTGAATAACCAAAAGCAATCTTGAGAAAGAAAAATGGAACTAGAGATCAATCTTCCTGATTTCAGACTATACTACAAAACTACCGTTATCAAGACCGTATTGTACTTTCAGAAAAACAGAAATGTAGACCAGTGGAACAAAATAGAAAGCCTGGGGATAAATCCCCACACCTATGGGCACCTTATTTTTGACAAAGGAGGCAAAAATATACAATAAAGACAGTCTCTTCAATAAGTGGTGCTGGGAAAACTGGACAGCTACATGTAAGAGAATGAAATTAGAACACTTCATAACACCATCCACAAAAATAAACTCAAAATGGGTTAAAGACCTAAATGTAAGACCAGAACTATAAAACTCTTAGAGGAAAACATAGGTAAAACACTGACATAAATCACAGCAAGATCCTCTATGACGCACCTCCTAGAGTAATGGAAATTTAAATTAAAAAAAGGACCTAATTAAACTTAAAAGCTTTTGCACAAGGAAGGAAACTAAGCAAGGTGAAAAGAAAGCTGTCAGAATGGGAGAAAATAGTAGCAAATGAAGCAACTGTCAAAGGATTAATCTCCAAAATATATAAGCAGCTCAGGCAACTCAGTACCAGGAAGACAAAACAACACTATCAAAAAGGGGGCAGAAGGCCTAAACAGACAATTCTTCAAAGGAGACATACAGATGGCTAATAAACACATGAAAACATGCTCAACATTGCTCATTGTTAGAGGAATGCAAATCAAAACTACAGTGAGGTATCATCTCATACCTGTTACAACAGCCATCATCAAAAAGTCTGCAAACCGTCTTGCACTGTTGGTGGGAATGTAAATTGATGTTAGCTATTATGGAGAACAGTATGGAGAGTCCTTAAAAAACTAACTGGTATTAAGTTAAAAGTAGAAATTCTCCCTCTCCCAACTGTAAGTAGCAAGAACTTTATATAATTTTGAAAGTTTGGGGTTTGGGATATTCTGTTTTGTTGTTGTTTGGTTTAGGTTTTTTTGGTTGGTGGTGGTGGTTCTAAAACTTTCCATATTCGGGGCCCTGCAAAATGCTTCCTGTGAAAACCACCTGCAAAGATGCATCAGCTAATGAAAATCACATTGTGAATCATGAGCTTTAACTACAACATGTGGTGAGGCCATAGATTCAGTGCCTTCCTCAATCATCTTCCCTTACCCGGTAGAGAGTATCTGGGAACTCTGCCTTCCATGAAGCAGAGTGCGCTAGAAGTGGCTGCTTTTCTGTTAAGTGAAATGATAACCCAGGAGTTCTCCAGAATCTTCAAATGCTAGCCTTGGGTCCTTCTTTTTTTTTTTAAGATTTTTTAATTTTATTTTTAATGTATTATTTATGTATTTTTATTTTTTGGCTGCGTGCCATGCAGGATCTTTGCTGACCAGGGATTGAACCCAGGCCCTTGGCAGCGAGAGTCAGATCCTTAACCACTGGACCACCAGGGAATTCCCTAGCCTTGGGTCTTAACCGCTGCTTCTGTGACATGGACCAAGCATCTGGAAACAGTCCGAGGGGCCTTTGCATAGCAGCTGCTGGCCAGGTCTGCCTCTGCTGGTTCCTTTTGAGCAAGAAAGAGCCCTCCATAACAGACAGGCAGCAGAAAGCCAAGCTGTGGGCGGGATCCTGCCAGGAGAGGACCTGGAGACTTCCCCACTATCATGCAGGCGTGCTCTCTCTTTTTTTTTAAAGCCCTCCTCCCTCTCCAGGGATCTGAGTTTGATTCTTCCCCCAAAGAACAGCTAAAACAGTTTAGGAGTAGACCCAGGTGAAGGTGACATCAACGGCATTGCAGCCAGAGGCTGATTTAACAGTCCCTCAGGCAGCTATGGGAGAGGGCAATGGCACCCCACTCCTGTACTCTTGCCTGGAAAATCCCATGGACAGAGGAGCCTGGTAGGCTGCGGTCCATGGGGTTGCTGAGTCGGACACGACTGAGCATCTTCACTTTCACTTTTCACTTTCATGCGTTGGAGAAGGAAATGGCAGCCCACTCCAGTGTTCTTGCCTGGAGAATCCCAGGGACAGGGGAGCCTGGTAGGCTGCGGTCCATGGGGTTGCTGAGTCGGACACGACTGAGCATCTTCACTTTCACTTTTCACTTTCACGCGTTGGAGAAGGAAATGGCAGCCCACTCCAGTGTTCTTGCCTGGAGAATCCCAGGGACAGGGGAGCCTAGTGGGCTGCCGTCTATGGGGTCGCACAGAGTCAGTCACGACTGAAGCGACTTAGCAGCAGCAGCAGGCAGCCATAGCTTTTGCTCCTTTTGTGGCCTTGTGCTTTTAACTGGAGAGCCCGGAGTTTGCCGAGGAATTTAAAGGTGCTGAGTGTAAAAAACTGCCATTCTGGGATTACCCCTCAATTCTTTTTATCACATCGGGAAGAGGTCCAAAGCCTTGCGGTTGTCCTGCTAGTTCTTAAAAATTGTGCAAATGAAGCAGATCCTAAAGTGCTCATGAGTGCCAGGGGTTGAGCTGAGTGCCCCAGGGACGTAGAACTCTCTTGAGTCCAGGTCTGATCTCGAGTCATGTTCAGTTGGGAAAGACGAGAACTAATTCTTGACATCAAGAGTACGTAGCTATCCTAGACAGTTTCTGGGTCATGAGGTATAGATTTGTGTGTAATCAGAAATGGAATCAGTCAGTTCAAATAGAAGGTCTTGCTGGTGATCCAGGTTTTTACTAAGAATGGCCTTTGGAGCTTAAAGAGTATCAGCTGTTGTGTCTGCACTGTAACCTCAGTTGCCTTCTCTCATGCAGAGAAGTGTTTTCTCTAGGAAATTACAGCACTAACTTGGCAGGTGGTTTCACTGTTCAAGGGCTCCCGGTTCTGGCACGGAGATGTCCAGAGTTAAAATGGGAGCAGCTGCTGAGGCTGACTTGCCTGCTTTACCTTCCAAACAGAGGAAGCACCTGCCATCCACAGCCTGGTTGGGTGTAGGAAGCAAGCATGTAGCATTTTAGTAAATCTCACTTTTTTCCCTTTCTCCTGTTTTTTAAAATAACAGTTTTATAGAGGCATAGTTGACATCCAGTAAATAAACTATTCATATTTAATATGTACAGTTTCATAAGTCTTGATATGTTTGTTACTCTTTGAAACCTCCCTCTTCCCATCTCTGACAACCACTATTAGCATAGGTTATTTGCCTTTTCTAAAGTTTTTATATAAATGGAATCATACCATGTGTACTGTTTTGTCTGGCTTTCACTCAGCATAATTATTTTGAGGTTATATTGTTCCATAAGTCAGTAGTTCATTCCATTTTATTGCTGAATAATTTTCTATCATATGGATATATTTATCTGTTTACCAGCTGGCAGATGTTTGGATTGTTCCAGTTATTGGTTATTACAAGTAGGTCTGCTATGAGCATTTGTGTATATGAGTATTTTTACATAGTCAAAAGCCCCATTTCTCTTGGATAAACATCCAGGAGTAGAATGATCGGGTCAAATGGGAGATGTATGTTTAAACTGCCAGCTGTTTTCCAAAGTGGCTCTTCTGTTTTATATTCCCACCAGCAGCGTGTGGGGATTCCAGTTCCTCCGTATCCCTGCCAGTATATAACATGATGAGTCTTTTTAGTTGTATACATTCTAATCGATAGTAGTCATACCTCCTAGTGGTTTTAATTTGCATTTTTTAATGATGACAGTGTTGAATATCTTTTCATATACTTACTTGCCATTTTTTTTATCCTTTTCAGTGAAGAATGAATTCATATCTTTTGCCCCTTTTTAATTGTTTTTTTGCTGAGTTTTTTGAGGGTTCTTTTCATATTCTGGACACAAGTCCTTTATGAGAGATATGTCCTGTAAAGATTTTCTCCCAGTCTGTGGCTTGACTTTTCATTCTCTTAAAAGTATCCTTTAAAGTGCAGAAGTTTTCATTTTTGATGAAGTTCATTTTGTCCTTTTATGGAGTGTGCTTTTTCATCTCATATCTAAGAAATTTTTGCCTGACTCACAGTCACAAAGGTTATTTTCCTATGAGTTCGTCTAGAAATTTTATAGGTTTAGTGTTCTTTTAGATCCGATTTTTAGTTGACATTTGATTATGATGTGAAATATAGGTCCAAGCTTTTACTTTTTGCCTGTGAATGTCCATCCAGTTCTTCTAAGCCCAGCATATTTTTCATCTCAGGCATTACGGTTTTCATCTCTGGAAGTCTGACTTCAATCTTATAGTCCTCCTCTGCTCAGTCTAACATCTGTGTCACTTCAGTTGATTGATTAGTTGCATGTGGGTCATATTTTCCTGCGTCTTTGCATGCTTGGTAATCTTTGGATTGTTCATTGAAGAAGGCCATCTTGTCTCTCCTTGCTATTCTCTGGAACTCTGCATTCAGTTGGGTATACCTTTCCCTTTCTCCCTTGCTTTTTGCTTTTCTTCTTTCCTCAGCTATTTATAAAGCCACCTTAGACAACCACTTCAGTCCCATCACTTCATGGCAAATAGAAGGGAAAAAAGTGGAAGCAGTGACAGATTTCCTCTTCTTGGGTTCAGATGGTGGCTGCAGCTATGAAATTAGAAGACGATTGCTTCTTGGGAGAACCATGACCAACCTAAATAGTGTGTTAAAAAGCAAAGACATCACTTTGCCGACAAAAGTCTTCTATAGTCAAGGCTATACAGTAGCCTTGATGATCTTTTCAGTAGTTGTGTACAGATGTGAGAGTTGGACCATAAAGAAGGCTGAGTGCCGAAGAATTTATGCTTTTGAATTGTGCTGTTGGAGAAGACTCTTGAGAGTCCCTGGGACAGCAAGGAGATCAAACCAGTCAATCCTAAAGGAAGTCAACCCTGAATATTCATTGGAAGGACTGATGCTGCAGCTCTAATCCTTTGGCCTACCTGATGCAATGAGCTGACTCACTGGAAAAGACCTTGCCTGATGCTGGGAAAGATTGAAGGCAGAAGGAGAAGAGAGTGACAGAGGATGAGGTGGTTGGATGGCATCATCGATTTAATGGACATGAACTTAGGCAAACTCCAGGAGATTGTGATGGACAGGGAGGCCTGGTGTGCTGCGGTCCACGGGGTCGCCAAGAGTTGGGCATGACTTGGCGACCGAACAACAACCATCTTTGGATGCTAGACATTGTGAATTTTACCTTTTGGGGTGCTGGATATTTTATTCCTAAAAACCTTCTTGAGCTTTTTACGGGTAAACACTTGAGTTGCTTGGAAGCAGTTTGATCCTCTGCGGTCTTGCTTTTATGATTTGTTAGGTGGGTCCACCAGAGCAGTGCTCAGGTGGGGGCTGATTACTCCTCACTGCTGAGGCGAGATCTTCCCAGGGATCCTATGCCATGCCTCATGAACCATGACATTTTTCAGTCCAGTTGGTGGGAACCAATACTGATCCCAGTCCTGTATAGGCTCTGAGCACTGTTCCTTGTAAACCTTTTGGATGGGTTCTTGACCAGGCCGTGAGTGGTTTCCTCAGGCCACATGCATTGATTAGTACTGTGGTGAGTACTTATGGGGGACTCTATAAATCTGGGGATCTTCCTTTACAGCTCTTCCCCTCCCTGGTCTGTGTCCTATAGACTCCATTGTTTATTTCCCTCGGAAGCTCCCAAGGATATAAGCTGGGGGGACATCATAGCTCTCGCCTTGTTAGTTTTCTGTCTCAGGGATCACAGGCTTTAATTGCAAAGTCCAGTGTCTTCATTGTTGGGACTGTAGTCCGGCCTCTTTCTGGTTTCATTCAGTTTCTTTTCTTTTTTCCTGTGGTTGGTTTGTCTGGTGTCTTTGTTTCAGTTTTTGGTTGATTAGGTAGAAGGGTAAATTGGATCCCTTTTCCTCCGTCTTGGCCAAAACTATTAATACCTGTTTTGATATCATAGTTTCTCTTATATTCTGCATTCAATACTGACAAACCTGTTCCCCTCTCCAGAAAGCATCATATGCACATTCATTCTTGCTTCTTAATGGGCATTGCTTCCTCTTTTGCATAACCTCTTTCAGCATCCTGCAAATTATAGCCTTCTAGTAGGTTTCCTCATTTGTTGTAAGCAGTCTCTGGCAGATGGATGGAAAGGCTGAAAAAGAGAAAGGATTCTGAGATGCCTAGCTTCTTACTGCCTGCTCTCACCCTTGATGCTGAGTTCATTTGGGGTGGGGTCATTGTGTGAAGAGCTTGAAATGGACTAGAGGGAACATCTATGGTGAGTATTATGGAGCATGGAGATCTAGTGTTCTCCCAGTTTGTCATTTATAGAAAACTATTTATCATTTCTTTGATCAGATGGTGATTGTGTTCTGGTAAAGAGATGAACTACATGTACTCCCCAACTTATTAGTTCTAGGGTGCCAGTTCCTAGCTTTACAGTGACTTAACAAGGATGGATCTCCATCTTTGTATCTCCCTTTCAGTCCTCAGCTCCCAGTTTCAGTCAGTATCATCACCCACTCTGCCCTAGGACATCTGTCCCTTCTCCTCAGTAGTTCCTGTCCCCACGACTCCCCATTTTCCTATTTTGTCAAAATACAGAAAGTCTGGTGACCGTGATAAAGCTGGCAATTGATCTCTGCTTCCCCATTCCACCTACCAGTGTTGACACTGTTTTTTAGGTTGGAATTTCCCTCCACCTCTGAAAACATACAAAGACAACAGAATTCTGTGTTTTGCTGGGTCTTTAGAGTGTTGCTTAGAACCATAGAGGTTGCCCGCACCCCGCCCCAGTGAAATCAGTATTGTGTTAGTTATATGTCAACAACAGGCTGGACCCTTCCAGTCTGGGATGAAGGTGTGAGTGTTTGCAAGACCTCAGTGACAGCTATCACGATTGGCTTGACACTGGCTTTTGGAGAAACCAATGTGATGGTCTTCTGTGAGCAAGGAGTTGCAGGTATCTATTGGTCTTTTTGTCATGACACTCATCCCCTGGCATTTCCATCTCTGAAATGCCCCCTTTTAGTGGAAGTTGCCAGTATGGGTTGTCTGGCTTATGAGAAACTGGAATGGTAGAATGAAAATGGTTTTTGGATTTATAGCCTAGCTTTAAAACCTTACCACATTACTTCACTTCTCTCTGCCTCAGTTATTTCTTCTGTGTAGTGGAGACTGGAATCCTTTGCTGTGGGGAGGATTGAATAAGTTCATGTGTGGAAAGTGCCTTGCCCAATCTCTGACGCAGATTAGAAGTGCCACCCACAGTTCAGCCAGAGCTGTTGACAGTTTACCAGTGAAAGGTTTTTGGTGTCTTTTCCAATGGTCCTTCTCCAATACCAGCTAGTATCCTACAGTTCAATTAAGTTCTGACACTACCCACTTCCTGTAAAAGATGGTGGGTGAATTGAGGGAGAAATATGGCTTGCACATAGAGTGACTGCGAGCTGTTATATGTGCTTAAAGGGCCCACAGTTGCTCTCAGTCTGGGAGGAAATCCAAAGTGCTGGGAATTACTGCCAGGAGTGTGTCTGCTTCCCCATTCTCCAGAACAAGGTAGACAGCCTGCCTCTGGTCTCAACTTACTGCTTTGAGTTGGGGAAGAGCATTCACTAGCCTGGACTAGAGGGACTACCCCAGCTCCTCAGAGGCCCACTGAGGACACAGGAAATCCTAGGACACCCCGCCAGGTCTTCCCAGTGCTGGCTCTGGGACAGGCACTCTACTGCTGGCTCTCACTTCCCTCATGTCATTCCTCCTCGTTACTCATGTTACAACTGCCCTTTTCCACAGGGATGCTTGAAGATGGAAAGAAATTCGATTCCTCCCGGGACAGAAACAAGCCCTTTAAGTTTGTGCTGGGCAAGCAGGAGGTGATCCGAGGCTGGGAAGAAGGGGTTGCCCAGGTATGCTCTCTTTTTTTGTTTTGTTTTTTTAGTGTCTACTTCTTAAATTATGTTTATGAGTAGGAAAAATTTCATTGCTAGCTCCCTCACCCAAATAGCTCCTTTTATTAATGTTTTTTTGTAGAATTTCTGTAAGTGCCCCCCCCACCCCTTCTTTTAGAGAGAGAGACACACACACACACTGTTCTGCTCTTTTCTTTTGCACTTAATATCTGATACTTTATATACCAGGACATAAAAGAGAAGGAAGCTCTCCTCATAGAGCTTCATAGTGTAAGCAGATCTTGGAAGGATTGCAGGCTTGGTTTCAGGCCACCACAATAAAAATCTTGCAGTAAAGTGAGTCACATGAATTTTTTGGTTTCCCAGTGCATATTAAAATTATGTCTGCACTGTAGTTTATTAAGTGTGCAGTAGCATTATGCCTAAAAAACAATGCACAGATGATCCTTGAACAGTGCAGGGTAGGGACACCAAACCCCACCTCTCTGCCCCGTGGAAAGTTAAAAATCTGCACATAACTTTCATAGCCGAAAAAAAAAAAAAAAAAAAACCAACTTTCATAGCCGGTCCTCTGTGCCTGAATTTCCTCATCCAAGGACTCAGCCAACCATGGATGTTGAAAAACACTGACATGTAAGTGGACCCAAGCAGTTCAAACCTGTGTTCAAGGATCAACTGTATGTGCCTTAATTTAAAAAATACTTTATTGCTAAAAAATGCTAACCATCATCTGAGCCTTGACCGAGTCATAATCTTTTTGTGGTAGCAAATCAAAGACCACATATTGCTATACAAATGTAGCGATGAAAAGGTTCAAAATACTGCGTGAATTACCAAACTGTGACACACAGACATGAGGTGAACAAATGCTGAGGGAAAAGGCACGGATAAGCTTATTCCACACAGGATAGCCACAGACCTTCAGTTTGTGGAAAACACAGTGTCTGTGAAGCACAGTAAAAGGAGCTCTGTCTGTTTCCCCTTAGGTGGGTATACTATAATTTATTTGACCAGGACTCTCTTGATGGCCATTTGGGTCATTCCCAGTATTTCAGTATTATAAACAACACTGCACTGATTAATCTTGAATGGACTTTATTTTGCATTTGTGCAAGTGTTCCCACAGGCAGATTCTTGGAAGTGGACCGAGTGGTTCAGTAGCTGTGTGCACTGGATTTTGACGTACTGCCATGTTGCCATCTGTAGGGATTACACTGAACTGCCACCAGTGGGCCCTGAAGGTGCCTGCTCCTCCCAGGCCTTCAGCACAGTGTGTTGTTAAAAACTTTTGGCTTCAGGACACAATGAGTGAAAAACATTATCTTGGTATGGTTTTAATTTGTATTTGTCTTCTTATTGACCATGTTGTGTCAGACCACTTCTGAGAGGTCACGCTCACAGAGAAAGTCATTTTGTTTGTCTTAAGTCTGTTTCTTCACTTCTCCCCTCCCCATTTGTGTAACCAGCTTTTGTTCTGCCAACTCTATGAAATTCCCAGTAGACAAAAGGGACCCAGGGTTGCCAAATTTCAGTTGGATTTTATCCTTGTGCTGAGCCCAGGAATTTTTTTTTTTTTTGGCACTAACCAGGTAAAGGGATGTTTATTGTGGCCTACAACCCAGGGAGCTTTATAATCAGGCTCTGCCATGGTGGATAATTAGTCTATTTCCTCTCACCAAAGAAAAGTGGAGATTTAACCATTGTGGATAGAGGGATTTCTGTTTTTCAGAATACACTTTACATCCTCTATAAAATATCACTGATTGATCTCCAAATAAACTGCTTAAACTTTCAGAAATTGCCTTTCTCAGGTGTCTAGATTTTTGTTCCTTCCTGGCTAGGAGTCGGCAGTAGAAAACCGAGAGGATCTTTGTGGCTTACTTCCTTTTGGAAACCTCTCCAGCTGTACCTTTCTGTCCTGTCCCCAGCCCCAGACGTCTGGTAGGCTCTTGGGTCTCTGGCTCACCCCCCATCTCCCATGCTCACCGTTGTTCACCCCGTGGCTCATGTTCTGCGGCTGTTCCAGCACTGGAACAATCGTTGTGTTGTGTGTCCCAGGAGCCATTGCGGCCTCTGAGCTAGTGTTATCCGCCTCCTTCCCATCCCAGACTGGTGAGGCCTGATGAAGTGTCAGGGATATGCCAAGTCCCTCCCTGCAGCCAGGCTGCTTTGAGTCGGTCACAGTGCTGGCGCTTGTGGGAAGTCTGGGTGTTGTGAGACCTGCTTAGAGCACAAGCTCCTCCATATAATATTTCTTTAGGACATATATTAAAAGCACAAGAAGGGTTGTCCTGTGCCCCCTTTCCTGTTCTTTTGATATTATTGTTCGTTTTCTGTGCTTATAGATCTCCAGTCCTGGCACATATGCTATTTTGGCAACTTGCTTTTTTCATCTAACCATGTATCTTGGACATCTTTCCATGTTAGTGTAGTTAAGGCCACTTTTTTCTTTCTAGAGGCTAAGAAGAACGGTACAGCTGCACTGTGAAACCACTGCCCTTGCAGTGGGCATTTGAGTTGCTAGCAGATTCTGGAAGTGGAATTGCTGGGTAAAAGGATATCATTGCTTTGGGTTTTACTAGATTAAGCCATATGCTTTCAACTCTCTTTGCCGCCTTGGTCCAACATGTCCCAGTTTCTGAAGGGCACTGTAGGAAGGAAGCCTATAGCTTTCTCTTCAGTCACCATCACTTGGGCTGGGTCAGAGAGTCAGGAGTGCACACATGGAGAGGTATGGGTATAGTTGGAGAGGTGTCTGAAGGAAAGTAAGCCACAAAAGATCCTCTCTGTTTTGTACTGCCAACTTCTAGCCAGGCAGGAACAAAAATCTAGACACCTGGGAAAGGCAGTTTCTGAAAGTTAAGCCGTTTGCTGCTAAGTCGCTTCAATCATGTCCGACTCTGTGCGACCCCGTAGATGGCAGCCCATCAGGCTCCCTCGTTCTGGGATTCTCTAGGCAAGAACACTGAAGTGGGTTGCAATTTCCTTCTCCAATGCATGAAGGTGAAAAGTGAAAGTGAAGTCGCTTAGTTGTGTCCGACTCTCAGCGACCCCATGAACTGCAGCCTGCCGGGCTCCTCCGTCCATGGGATTTATCAGGCAGGAGTACTGGAGTGGGTTGCCATTGCCTTCTCCGGTTAAGCCGTTTGTTTGGAGGTAAATCAGTGATCTTTTACCAAGGATGTAGAGTAAAGCATATTCTGAAAAAGAGACAGAAATCCCTCTATCCACACTGGTTAAATCTCCAGTTCTCTTTGGTGAGAGGAAATAGACGTGGAGACTTAAAAGAGATAGGTAAAGAGTGGGGATAAAGCAGAGAACCTGCTCACTGTTCAGAAAATAGACATTTTGTATTTGATGAGAAAATGAAAAAGCTACAAATATGTTTTAAAAAGTGAAAATTTTCCCTCTACCCTCTGCTCTCCCCATAGAAAAGTGCTAGTATTATTTGTGTTCTTCCAAAAATGTTTTCGTGTTTATACAGGCTGGTGCAACTATGTATAAATACTTTTCTTTTTTGTATAATTGGTAGCATGCTGTTTTCATTCAATTGGTACATGTTACTTGGTACCCCCAGAAACTCTTACTGCTTGTTTTACTTTTTCTACATTTCTGAGTATAAATAGATTGCAGAGAAGTAGCCTGCCTCAAATATTACTTTCTGTGTGTTTTCTTCTAAAGTACAGTTTTATCCAAAGCACTCCTTTTGCAGTAGTATAGATGCTTCTAGTGACAGGCCACTGAAGGGCTTAGGTGGTGACTTGTCTGTAGTGTTGGCTGCCCAGAGTCAGATTAGTGGGACCAGGACAGAAGGATTGAGAGCCTGACGATTCTGGGAGTCAAGAGGGATTTTTATCGGTCGTTGGGTCCTTGGAGCCAGATGGAGGGCTCGTCCAGCCTGTCTGCCTGCCTCCATGTCCTCACAGAGGGTGCCTGGTGCCCAGGCAGCCACGAAGTCACCAGAATGTCCCAGTCACCCAATCCTGGCCGGGGAGCACCCAGTAAACAGCTCTGCTTCTTACGGGAACAGTTGGGGAGCGCATCCAGCGCTGCTCTTCTTCCTTGTTCTTTTCACAGATGAGCGTGGGTCAGAGAGCCAAGCTGACGATCTCCCCAGACTACGCCTATGGTGCCACTGGGCACCCAGGCATCATCCCACCAAATGCCACTCTCATCTTTGACGTGGAACTTCTAAAACTGGAATGACAGGAGTGGCCTCCTCCCTGAGCTCCCCATTCTTGGGTAAGGAACTTAATGCTGAAGAACCTTCCTTTAACTGCCTTTGCTCCTCCCAAGTCATGCCCCGCGCTTGACGGGCATCAGAGAGAACCTTGGTACCTCGGGATGTTTTCCTTTATATTCTTCCTCCGTCAGCCATACTTTGAGTTTTGTTACAAGTTTATACCTTGGAAAGGGACGGGGAGCATGTGCTCTTGAAAGAACTCGGGGGGATGGGGCAGCTGATGGTAGCTGTTTAAGTGAAGTGTTTTTATATGTAGCTTATAAACTAAAACCGAGCCGGGAACTGGAAATAGAGATCACATTTTTAGTGCCAGCATTTCAGTTCTTTAGAAATAAGGTTGGTGATGGCTTTGCCCGCCCTGCTGAGTTTGTGCAGCTCCCTCATTCACACGTCCTCTCACCGCCTGTTAGAAAGGTATGAACGGGGAGAAGGAATGGCAGCCCACTCCACTGTTCTTGCCTGGAAAAGTCCATGGACAGAGGAGCCTGGCGGGCTGCAGTCCATGGGGTTACATGACTGAGCATGTGTGCACGAGGGTGGAGGGAGGTGGGCTGGTAGCAATAAAGTGGTAGAACTGACAAAAAAAAAGGTGTGAATGGGACATTACCACCTGGGCCACCTGCCTCAGGGAGCAAGCCCAGGACACGCAAGGACAGTAGGCCAGCTTGTTATCGGTGGGTTGAAAGATGAGGTCCAGGATGCTTATGAAGTATGAAGGATGTTTTCAGACAATCACGGAGAGGATCTCAGGGACCTGAGTGAGCCTTTCTGTCCAACAAGTAGGGAGACCGAGGCCCAGAGAAAGAGAGAGGCCTTACTCAAGGTCACATCCAGACAGAGACAGATTAGGACAGAGCCCTTTCCTGCTTCCCCTTCCTGGACTTGTTTTCCTTCTTCTTCCCTTATTTCTAGATAAGCCAACTCAATATCCTAGTAGCATGTTACTTTTCATATGAGTATTAGAATCATAAAACACGTGAACACTGCCATCTTTCCACATGACCCCATACATGCATGCTAAGTCGCTTCATTCGTGTCCAACTCTGCGACTCTATGGCCCATAGCCTGCTAGGCTCTTCTGTCCAGGGTATTCTGTAGACAGTATTGGAGTGGGTTGCCGTGCCTTCCTCCTCCACGTGACCCCAGATCTCTGCATTTGCTCCCCTCCTGCTCCTGGAACCGGAAGGCCATAGCCAGGGGTTGGGTGACAGTGATTCTGTTTGAAAACAGTAGTAAGTGGCTGCCAGTGTGTTACGGAGTACTTTATCTTGAAGTGGAGGAGACTTTTTTTTTTTTTTAGCTGTTTCCTCTCAGTGGTTTGATCCCTAAACACCTGGGTCATCCATGCCTGGTCAGGTTTGAGGACTCTGGCTTTTTCACCTGTCATTCCTTCCAGGAGGAAACCCTGACACTTTATAGAGCCTCTTTCTGCCCAGAGGGCTGCACCATTAGTCCCTGCCTGAGATGGCTGAGTCCTTTGAACGTAAATGTACCAGAGGGAGCCCTGGAGTTATCCTGATTTGGGAACAGGCTTTCTATAAATCTGGAAGGACAGGAAAGGGAAGGAGAGGAAGAGAGGGCTGAATGGCTATGATTCACCCTGGCCTCAGCCTCCCCTCCACGCTGCCAAAGAAGAGTTCAGAGCTTCTTGCAAAGGTCTTGAGGGAAAGTTCAAGGGCAGACCCAAAATGTCAGGTTTGAGTGAGTGAATGAAGACTGCAGATATTTTCTCAGTCCGTTTGACAGGAGGAAAACCAGCTTAGGGCTGTGCATGTTAAAGTCTCTGGGAATCTTTAAGACTCTTGATGCCCAGGCCACCCCCAGACCAGTTAACCGCTGTCACTGGATGTGGAGTCCAAGCCTTCAGGTTATTTTTAAAGCCCCCAGGTATTCCTATATACAGCCAGGTTGGAGACCCAATGATAATGAATTGATAATTGAATTGTCAGCCATATTGGTGGGCTCTGCTTCTCCTGCTGTTCTCGGCAATGTAGATGTAACCTTAGGTTTAAAAAACACCACTAAGGTGTGCAGGAAGGAGGCTGCTCACCTGGGAACCTAGCCTGAGCCCAGCAGGTCCTTCCCAACTAGAGCAGAGGGGCGCGGACAGATCAGACCACAGCTGTTGGGGAAGGGACATGGTGTGGCAATGGCCTTGTGACGGTCCCTCCCCCCACAGAAAGCATTGAGCTGCTGGGACTTAACGGATTTTCTGTCCCCAACAGATGTGCCACAGAAGGATCTGGCGCCTCCAGACGCACACAGCAAGTCCGTATGGAGCTTTTCCTGATGTTCCACTACACTCTTTGTATAAACATCTTCCCAGACTGAATGTGTTCTGTCACCGGCTTTGCTCTTCCCCTTTCTCCTCGTATGTGTGTTGACCTGAACTACATGCCATAAACCTCAGATTACTCAGTTTGTTTTTGTTTTGGGGTGAAGATTGAGTTTCAGTCCTTTGGATCTAGGTTTCCAATTAAGTATTAGTCAAGTATGTTATTAACAGCACAAATAATGGGTTAACTTTAGACTAGGAATTGGTGTTGGGGGGGGGGTGCAAGAATCTTTATTTTATTTTATTTTTTTGGATGAAAGTTTTATCTATTATATATTAAACGTTCTTGCTGCTGCGCTGCAAAGCCATAGCAGATTTGAGGCGCTTTTGAGGGCCGAATTATTCTCCAAGTTGAGAGATGTCCTCGGGTTGAATTGAAAGCCCTACCCAAAACTGCAGTGGGAAGGGGGAGAGCCTTTACCTCCACTGCCCCACCCTCACCCTCCTCATAGACCCTCTGCCTTTTGAAAGCAGATCGTTTTCACTGAGATGTTGGACATTGCAGATGTCTGTTCCCCAGGCCAGCAGGGACCTGTGAAACCTTTATGGCCTGGCCTTTTTTTTTTTTTTTCCATCCTGTGGTTTTTCTAATGAATATCCAGGATTTTTGTAATCGCATAGCTATCCAAGCTCTACTTCCTAAATTTTAAGAACTTTAATCGAAAGTTAAATTGAAGGTGCTGTTTGTAGCCACTTAACACCCATGAAAGCCCAGCCATCATGACAATTCCTTCAGTGTTGTCTTAAGAAAATGATGCTGGTCATCACAGCTTCAGCATCTCCTGTTTTTTGATGCTCAGCTCCCCCTGCTGATCTCAGAGTTTCCTGGCTTCTCCTTGCCCCCTCTCACCCCTTTGCTGTCCTGTGTAGTGATTTGGTGAGAGAAATTGCTGCCTACTCCCCCAGCCTACCCCCACCCCCTGCACTACACATGAATTTCAAGTTTTATTATTGCAATAAAAGTGCTTTATGCTGGCTTTTCTCAGCTCTGTGTGATGGTGGTTACTTTCAGGCACCTTCCCCTGCCCTTTTGTGCAAGAGAATGGGGTTGGGGTATGACGGTGGGGGTGTAGTTTCGGAGGCTGTGTCTTAGCAGAACTGCAGCAGGAACATCCTGCCCCAGTGGTCTTTGGCGCGGGTGGGAGGGAGTGGGCAGTAGATTTGCATCTTCACCATGGAGTGAACGGTGTGGAGGTGAGGCTGTCAGGGAGCTGCCCCCTCGCCCATCATCAGAAGTTCATTAAAAGTGAAGTCTGGGTAGAGCTCTGTGCTGGGTTTCCTGGGGTTGCCAAGAAGTTGGGGATGCAGCCAACAGATGACCTGAGCCACAACCCTTTTGGAGATGTGCTGCCAGCAAATGGATGAAATGTTACAAAGGGGAGATTTGGGGTTTAAACAGGTGTTCGGAGGTTTTTGTCAGGTGGACAGTTTGAGTGCTTGCAGTAGCTTCCCTGGTCCTACCCTGTATATGCTAAGTAATATTCCCCTCCTCCCCTATCATGGACATCAAAAATTGTGGTGTCCCACTCCTTCCTAGACACCTTCCAAAATTTCGCTGGTTTAGAGCCTTTGATTTAAATACGTGTTTCAAGGGCTTGCTTAATGATTTTTCAAATCCATCCAGCCATCCATTTATTAATTTATCTGTTCATTTGTTAATTTGACCACACTTACATGGCTTATGGGGATTTAGTTCTCCAACCAGGAATCAAACCTGGGCCCTTGGCAGAGAGAGCGCAGAGTCTTAACCACTGGTCTGCCAAGGAATTCCTACCCTTTATTAACTTAAGTCACCAGAGTATTATTTCAGGGTTGTGTCTTATATCCCCTATAGTTCTTTTATTTAAAAAAAACCAAACAACAAAAGATTTTTATCGTGAACACCCATATACCCACCACCTAGATTCTACCATGAACATGTTACTGTACACCTATTTATCATTTATTTATTCATCTGTCCTTTGAGTCACATTTCAGAATAAATGGCAGACATCACTGCAGTATCCCCTAGATATCATTAGGATTTAGTATTTGTTTACACTTAAAAACCTATCAAAATATAGAGTATCGCTCTCAGAAAGTTCCCCTGTGCCCTTCCCTAGTCAGTCCCCACCCTACCCCCCAGAGGCAACAATTGTTTAAATTTTTTGTACTAGAGTGTTGCCTGTTGCAGAGTTTCATCTTAAGCTATATCTCCTTGCACTCAGACACATTGGGAAACTTACTTCTCCTTGAACTTTAAGATGAAAGAAATCCTCTGGATTGGGGTCATTTACCCATGACAGGCAGAACCATGGATGCCAAAGATGTCCACATTCTGATTCCCAGAACCCATGAGTACCTTACGTGGCAAAAGGGATTTTGCAGATGTGGTTACAGGAAGGACGTAGATGTGGGGAGATTGTCCTGTATTATGTGGGAGGATCCAGTGTAATCACATGGTTCCTTAAACGAGTCAGAGATTTGAGAACAAAGACATCCAAGATACTGCCCTGCTGGCTTTGAAGATGTAGGCAGGGACCACAAGCTGACAAATGGTCATGGGCTCTAGGAGCTGGAAAAGGTGAGAAAAGCCTCCCCAGGGCCTGAAGGAACCAGCTCCGCCAACAGATGGTTTTAGTCCTGTGAGACCCATTTTGGACTTCTGACCTCTAGAGCAGTAAGATGATAAATCTATGTTGTTATAAGCCAAATCTGTGTTATTTTAAGCCACTAAATTTGTGGCAGTTTGTTACAGTGGCAATTTGAGCAAGAAAAAACTCACACAGGGTATTTATTTCTTTTGATGTGTAGCAGAGAACAGAATAACAAGAAGTAAAGATTTTTTTTTAAGAAGTCAAGATTTTTAAAAAATCTCCCAAGATTCTACAACTCTTAACAAATCAGATTTCAGTTTTTTTCCTGCTTCTTCCCCTGTATTTCCCTAGGGACTTGTCATTTTGAGTTTTAATTACAACCTAGCACAAATTTTGCATTCTGGTTTTTTTCCCCCACTGAATTGTTTTTGATCAGGAATATATGTCCATGTTGCTATAAAGTCTTTATAACTATTTTAAAAGGACTGTAAATAAAATCAAATGACTGTACTAAGTTTAACCACCTTGGAGTTTGTTTTTGTTTTTTGGCCATGCCACACAGCTTGTGGGATCTTCGTTTCTCAGTTGACCAGGGATCAGACCTGGGCCCTGGCAGTGAAATTGCTGAGTTCTAGCCACCGGACTGCCCGGGAATTCCCCTTAACCATTTTGTTAAAGGATAAATGTAATTGGAAAGTAGAATCATGATTCAAGTACACAATGAACATATTAAAGGTGGTAGTTGTTAATTAATTGGAGACCCAGTAAAATGTTTTATTTATTTATTTTTTCCCAGTAAAATGTTTTAATAATAAGCCAGGTAGGAGTCTTGAAATGAATTTCTTTAATACAAAACTGACAGAATTCCATAAGTTAAATTCCACTGGATGAAATCTGTATTTCTCTGCACAAGAATCATCTTCACTGTTAATTTCCCTCAAGGTTAATAATTGTGAAGTGGCTTAAAGAGAGTGGACGGTGGAGACAGCCTGGAAAGGGATGGGGGTGGATGGGTAGATGGAACACCCAGTAACGGGAGGGGGGAAAGGTACTTCAACGTCTTCCACCATGTTTCCTGATATCCTGTTGTTGGGTACTTCAGCTATTTCCAATTTTTTGCATTTATTAAAAAGTCAATATGTCTTTAAACATGTAATTTTTTTCTTCCCTAAATACCTTGATTCTATAGGATAAAATAGTGGAAGGAAGGCTATAGGGTCAAAAGATTATTATATGACATTCAGTTGGTGTTGTCAAGTTGTATAAGCCTCCCACACACCAAAAACAAACCCCACCCACATCGCACGGCAGAATATGGGCTGTCACGTCCACGGTCTCCTTAAAACATGAGCACTTTGTTTTTCCAGACACCCTGCCGCTCCCCCTCTTTTGCCTCATGTTCCTTGGTTGGAAGTAGATCTGTGGAGAATTGACTTGACCGGACCAGCCCTGCCCCAGTGCTGGCTCTGTCTGAGCCCCAGAACAATATCCTGGATCTCTCACTAAAGAAGCAAGAGTTGGGACTTGCCTGGTGGTCCAGTGGTTAGGAATCCACCTTGCAATGCAGGGGACGCGGGTTCAATCCCTGGTCAGGGAGCCAAGGCCCCACATGCCTCAGAGCAACTGAGCCCAGCACTCTGGAGCCCAACCACCACAACTGGAGAGCTCAGTGCTCCTCAGTGAAGATCCACGTGCTGCCACGAAGACCCAATGCAGCCAAACAAAAAGTGTGTATTAAAAATAAATGAAGCAGGAGCACCACAGGCCCAGCTGGAACTGGTTCATGTTGCCACTGACTTTGTTCTCCTTTTCCTTCCTTTTTGTTTTCTTCTTGAGAAACATGGTGGTTATATTTACAGTCCTGAGATTCAGGAGAACTGATTCTGCTTCTGACCTTTGCCATGGGTTAGACACTGATCTACCCTGTTAATGAGTTTTTCCAATAGTTGAATGGATTTGGGGTGGAATTTGGGGAGTGTATATAGTAGGTCAGAGTGACTGAGTGAACTTTAAGATAACCTCCAACTCTTAACAAAATTGTACTGATTTAAAATTCTGTGAGAAACTTCACAGTTTGTAGGCGGCCATGGCAGCCACACACCACCTCTGCTCCCCAGTAACCGGGATGACAATTTGACTGCAAAAAAGAATTCCACCAGCCCCTACTTGTTCCAGGAAATGGCTGGCCACACAACCTCCACCCCTTCCTCTTTTGAAATGTTCCCAGACTACTTGCTTGGCCCGTTGCAGCTAACCAAGGATGGTCAAATGTACTTGATGATCGGTTGGTCTCTCCTTCGCTCCACAAACCTGGCCTATGGGAACGTTTTCCAATTGGAAACTACATTAGTATACACCTAGACAGCATATTAAAAGATCTTTGCCAGCAAAGGTCACTATAAAGATCTTTGTATAAGTATAAAGATCAGACAAAGGTCAGCTGTGGTTTTTCCAATAGTCGTGTACAGTTGTGAGTTGGACCATGAAGAAGGCTGATCGCCAAAGAATTGATGCTTTCCAACTGGTGCTGAGAGTCCCTTGGACAGCAGGAAGATCAAATCAGTCAATCCTAAAGGAAATCAACTGTGAATATTCATTGGAAGGACTGATGCTAAAGCTGAAGCTCCAGTACTTTGGCCACCTGATGCTAAGAGCTGACTCATTGGAAAAGACTCTGATGCTGGGAAAGATTGCAGGCAGGAAGAGAAGGGGGCAACAGAGCCTGGAGATGGTTGGATGGCATCATCGACTCTGCACACGAGTTTGAGCAAACTCCGGGAGATAGGGATAGGGAAGCCTGGTGTGCTGCAGTCCATCGGGTGGCAAAGAGTTGGATACGACTGAGCAACTAAATAACAGATCTCATTTTTACGCAATAAAACGTACCCCCTGACACTTTTGAACCCCTGCGGAAGTGAAGATGATGGCAGGAGTTAGTTCCCTTGCAGCAAGTTTCTAAATAAACAGTCCTTATTAATTTTGTCTTAAACTTAGATTTGTCTTTGACACATGTGGGATGTGTGTCTGTAAGAATTCTGCCTTCAGCATGCACCTGCTTCCTGGATAAATGTGGGTTCACTTTGGTTGATAGCCTTGGTCTGAACTGGGTTCTCAGGAACCACTGAGAAAGCAGGGTTTAGGGATTCCTGTTCAGCCCCATAATTAAATGCAATGAATTAATGAGGGACATCTGACACCAAAACTGCATTAAAATTAAAATGCCAAGGGCAGCACTCCCCTGGCTTCTGTCAAGTGGGTCTTATGAGTTTCCTGAGTTCCCCACGTGCATGGGACAGATTGATTACGGGCCATCAGGAGCTGGGCTTTGCAGCAGCTGCCCTGCAGAGTACACAGGAAAGCAGCTGTCGGCTTTTATTAGGAAGGTGGAAATATTTGCTAGTGAGTATGTAAGACTGATATATTATTGCATCTGTCTGCCAGATACCACTGTAGTTTTTCCTAGTTTAGAATTAATTTGTGTATTTCTCAAAGTAGTGGATGCCCAAGATTTAGGGAAGTAAATTGTTAGTTAAAAGTGTTAGTTGCTCAGTCATGTCCAACTCTTTGTGATCCCATGGACTGTATCCCTGCCAGGCTCTTCTGTCCATGGGATTCTCCAGGCAAGAATACTGGAGTGGGTAGCCATTCCCTTCTCCAGGGGATCTTCCCGACCCAGAGATCAAACCTGGATCTCCTGCATTGCAGGCAGATTCTTTACCATCTGAGCTGCCAGAAAAGCAAAATTCAGTTAACCACGGAGTAGAGTATGTTTATGGTATGTCATCCCTGTGGTCAGTGCAGTTCTAGGTGTTAGGGGTGAGTACAGGAGAGGGAAGAGAAAGGTGCCACCTGCAAGACCTTCCGTGCTAGTGGAGACCCTAAACGTGAACAGATCAACAGCATCAGGTGTCCAGAAGGTGACGGCAGTGAGGAGAGTGGCAGAGTAGCCAACTGAAAGCGGGGAGGAAAACTGCTGGGGTAATGGAACAGCAAGTATGAAGGCTCTGAGGCGTGGTGAATTAGGGGTGCCAGGAAAACAGTAAGTCCACATGGGGACAGCAGAGGTGTGCAGGGCAGAGTTGAGCAAGAGCCAGGTAAGGCAGGATGTTAGCATTACAGATAGTGAGCATGGTGATGACATTGTGGATTTCAGCAGGGGAGTGATGTCTTTTGCTTTTACAAGATGTCTCTGGAAACTGGAAAATTGAAGGAGATCACGGTAGCTGATCTCCCCAGATGACCCCAGTGGTTCCTCTACTCCCCTTGAGTCTGGGCTGGCCTTGTGACTGCACCATTAGCAGGCAGTGGGATGGGTGTTCTGAGACCTCCAGCCCCAGGCCTTAAGAAGACTGTCAGCTTCCACTGCCTTCCTCTTGGAAACTCTGTGGTGGTGCCATACTGGAGGAGAATTGAGCCCACAGTCCCAGCTGGGGCCCAGCCACCTGCCAGTCAGGTCGAGGAGCCACCTGGATGTTCATTTCATCTAGCGGAGCCCACAGATGCCCAGAGCCCCAGCAACATCACATACCCTGAGGAACCACCTCACTCAGCTCAGGAAAACCAAAGAATTGTGAGATTTAGTACACCGGTTTAGAAGTGGTTTATTTCACAGCAAAAGACGATTGAAATGGGGGTAAGCAGGGAGGCACACACCAAGGGGCTGGCTGTTGGGGTTAAGCCAGAGATGAGGCAAAGTGGGTTAGTCTCTCAATCGTGTCTGACTTTTTGTGACTCTATGAACTGTAGCCCACCAGGCTCCTCTGTCCATGGAACTCTCCAGGCAAGAATACTGGAGTAATTCCCTTCTCCAGGGGATTTTCCCAATCCAGGGATTGAACCCAGGTCTCCTGCAGTGCAGGCAGATTCTTTACCATCTGAGCCACCAGGGAAGCCCAGAGATGAGGGAGGTCTTGATCCAATGGGTAGAAGCGAGGGTGGTAAGAAAGTGGTCGGGTCCAGGACATACTACCAGTGTAGCTTTCAGGCGGAACTGTGAGGGAGAGTCCCAGTAGAAAAGCAGCACTTTTCTGCCAGCCCCTCCTCACTCTAGCCCATGCACAGAGACAACTATTTCAAACTCCTAGCTTGCTCTTCTGCAGTTACCACCATGTTGCACCAGTCGATTAGATTGTTTTTTAGGGGATTTTTTGTTTGTTTGTTTGCTTGTTTGTTTAGAAAATAAGATTAAATCTTTGGAAAGAACCTGCTTAATTAAGAAACAAAATCTCAAGAGACATAAAGGAAATTAATAATAGATGTGACCACCTAAAAATGAAAGAACAAAACTTCTGTATCATAAAGAATGCCATAAAGAAAAGAGCCATAATGGAGAAATTTTTTTTTTTACAAAATATAACAAAAATCTTGTACCCTAAATATATAAATAATTCTAAAGAAAAAAATTTAGTAGAAAATAATATTAAGCTACTCTTAAGAATTTTACATTACATTGCTGTGCTTCAACGTGTCACTTTAGGATCTTAATCTTCTCCTGTGGCCTCTTGTCCTCCAGCAGACACGCCCAGGCTTCTTCACAGCAAGATGGTCTCAGTTCTGCCTTTCACTAAGGGGATCAGAGGGGACTCCCCACCCCCCATTCCATGGCAAGGTGGAGCCCTGTTGCTCTCCTTGCTCCGCACGAAGCAAAGGTTAACAGGGGCAACACTCACCTCCTCACAGCCAAAGTGTTGGGGAGGGTTACAGAGAAGGAGGAGCTACAGAGAGAGATCCTTTTAACTTGTGTATGAAGTTGGCACACACTCAGGTGTCCTATGCATGAAACCCACTGGAATTAACAGGAAAGTCTCTGAGAACTGAACTATGATGTGGAATACTGCATGGTTTTAGACCTCTGGGTAGCACACAGCAGGCAGACCAAAATAGCACTGAATTTGGAACTAAACTGACATTCAAACACACAGACCACAAAAGTGAGCCATAATGTGCATTCTGAACTGAAACAGGTTGAAGGCATGCTAAAGTAGGAGGTTTTTTAAAGGAAAAAGATTCTTGTAACATAACACCCAAAAATCCGGGATAAAATCAAATATTACCAGATCTGAACTGGAATGAGAAAAGACAGTCAACAGATCCCAATATCGAGATGACATGGATGTTGAGATTATCTGACAAGGACTGTAAAGCAGCCATCGTAAGAAAAGAAGAAAGAGTGAAGGAAGGGAAAGGATTGACAAGCAATGGTGAACACTCTTGAAACAGAAATATTGATAAAATGTTTCAGCAAAGAAATAGAAAATATAAAGGAAAACCAAATGGACATTTTAGAACTAAAAAATACAAAAATAAGAAACTCATTGGATGGACACAGTGGCAGAATGGAGATGACAGAGGAAGAAACAGTGAGCCTGAAGTTGGGCCAATACAAGCTGCACGGTGTGAACAAGGAAACAATAGGTGAGAAAAACAGACAGCTCTAGGAGCCTGTCGGACAGGACCAAGGTACACTTATGTCACTGGAGTCCCAAAAGGAGAGAAGAAGGAGTGCAGTGCAGAAAATACAGAGAAATAATAACTGGAAAATCCTCAAATTTGGTAAAAGAACATAAATTTACTGACTTAAGAAGCTGAGTGAACCCCAAACTGAGAATACATAGCAATCCTAAAATTGTATGCACTAACAGCCAAATTCTAGACAGTAAGATGGTGGACCATAAGGAAAGCTGGGGGTCAAGGAATTGATGCTTGTGAACTGTGGTGTTGGAGAAGACTCTTGAGAGTCCCTTGGACTGCAAGGAGATCCAACCAGTCCATCCTAAAGGAGATCAGTCCTGGGTGTTCACTGGAAGGTCTGATGTTGAAGCTGAAACTCCAATACTTTGGCCACCTGATGCGAAGAGCTGATTCATTTGAAAAGACCTTAATGGTGGGAAAGATTGAGGGCAGGAGGAAAAGGGGACGACAGAGGATGAGATGGTTGGATGGCATCACCGACTCAATGGACATGAGTTTGGGTAGGCTCCCGGAGTTGGTGTTGGACAGGGAGCCCTGGTGTGCTGCAGCTCATGGGGTCACAAAGAGTCGGACATGACTGAGCGACTGAACTGAACTGAACTGAAGATGGTGGATTCCGGGGGCTGGGGCTCAGGATATTGACAGATATTTATTGGTCAAAGGGTACAAATATCCAGTTATCAGATGATTAAGTTTGGGGATCTAAAGTATGGTGTTTAAGTTAACAATACTGTATTATGTTCTTGAAAGTTGCTAAGAGAGTAGATATTAAATGCTTTCACCACAAAAAAGAAATGGTAATTATGTGAAGTGATGGTATGGAGATAATACTATTGTAATAATTTTGCAATATCTAAGTGTATCAAATCATCACATTTTATACCTTAAACTTACACAGTATGTCAACTCTATCTCAATAAACCTGGAAAAAAATGCAAAGTGGAAAAAAACTAGAACAGAATAAGTACAAATTATGGGACATTTACAAAAGGTGTGGCGTACACATAATGAGAAAACAGGAGAAGAGAAAGAAGAGAGAAGAAATGACTTGTAAGTCATTGAAGTTGTAATCACTTACAAGTTTCCAAAATTAATGATAGACACCAAACTACAAATTCAAGAAGCTTAAGAAATACCAAGCAGGATAAATACCAAAAAGTTAATGCCAAAGCATTTTATATTCAAATGGTAGGAAACCAAGGAAAAAGAGAAAATCTTGAAAGAAGCCAAAGAGGGGTATGGTGGGAAACACCTTACTTGTAGAGGAACAAGGATGAAAATTACATTGGGCTTTTTCATCAGAAAGCAAGAAGAGAGTGGAGTGAGACATCCAAGTGTTGAAAGAAAATAACAACGAGCCTAAAATGTTGTATCCAGCAAAATTATCATTCAAAAATGAAGGAGAAATAAAGTCTTTCTCAGACAAACAAAAAACTGAAGGAGAGAGGAACTAGGGATCAAATTGCCAACATCCATTGGATGTTGAAGAAAAAGAAAAAGCAAGGGAATTCCAGAAAACCATCTGTTGGCTTCATTGACTACGCTAAAGCCTTTTTGTGGATCACAACGAACTGTGGAAATTTTTTGAAGAGATGGGAATACAGACCACCTTACCTGCCTCTTGGGAAACCTGTATGCAGGTTAAGAAGCAACAGCTAGAACTAGACATGGAACAGTGAACTGGTTCCAAATTGGGAAAGGGTACTTCTATGCAGAATACATCATGCAAAATGCCAGGCTGGATAAAGCTCAAGCTGGAATCAAGATTTCTGGGAGAAATATCAGTAACCTCAGATATGCAGATGACCCCACCCTAAAGGCAGAAAGTAAAGAACTAAAGAGCCTCTTGATGAAGGTGAAAGAGGAGAGTGAAAATGCTGGCTTAATACTTTACATTCAAAAAATGAAAATCATGGCATCCAGTCTCATCACTTCATGGCAAATAGATGGGGGAAAAATGGAAACATTGACAGACTATTTTCTTGGGCTCCAAAATCACTGCAGATGGTGACTGCAGCTTGCTCTTTGGAAGGAAAGCTATGACAAACCTAGACCATGTATTAAAAAGCAGAGACATCACTTTGCCAACCAAGGTCCATATAGTCAAAGCTATGGTTTTTCCACTAGTCATGTACAGAGAGTTGGACCATAATGAAGACTGAGCACCAAAGAATTGATGCTTTTGAACTATGGTGCTGGAGAAGACTCTTGAGAGTCCCTTGGACAGCAAGGAGATCAAGCCAATCAATCCTAAAGGAATCAATCCTGAATATTCACTGGAAGGACTGATACTAAAGCTGAAAATCCAATCCTCTGGCCACCTGATGTGAAGAGCTGACTCATTGGAAAAGACACTGATGCTGGGAAATATTGAGGGCAGGAAGAAAGGGAGAGACTGGCATCATCAACTCAATGGACATGAGTTTGAACAAACTCCAGGAGATAGTGAAGGACAGGGAAGCCTGGCTGTTGCAGTCCACGGGGTCACAAAGAGTTGGACATGACTGAGTGACAGACCTGCCTTGCAAGAAGTGTTAAAAGAAGTTCTTCAGAGGGAAAGAAAATAGTATCAATTGGAAATTCGGATCAGCATAAGGAAGGAAGGTATCTGAGAAGGAAGACATGAAGGTAAAATACAATCTTTGTTGCTTGTATACCTACCTAGTCTTAGAGATAATTCTTTGTCCAAAGTAATAATAGCAACAGTGAACAGGGTGCTTCTAGCATATGAAAAGTGAATTGAATGGCAGCAATGTTATAAGGGATTGGAGGGAGGAACTGGGACCACTCTGTTGTAAAGGACTTGGAGTACCCATGAAGTGGTACAGTGTCATTTGAAAGTGGACTTATAAACAAGTATCAAATCATTAAGCTGTATACCTTCAGGTAATGTAATGTTATATCAATATGTCCATTGTACCTCAATACATAAAAATATAAAAGAAAGTGGACGTGGATTAGTTGCAGACATACTGCACACTCCAGGGCAGCAGTCCCAACCTTTTTGCACCTGGGACTGGTTTCGTGGAAGACAATTTTTCCCTGGACTGGGGTTGGTGGGACAGTTTTGGGATGATTCAAAAGCGCATTACATTTATTGTGCACTTTATTCCTATTATTATTACATCATTTCCACCTTAGATTCTGGAGGTCAGGGACCTCTGTTTTAGGGAAGGCGTTGACAACTTTTTAAAAGAAGTAACTGATATTCTGAGAAGAGAGAAAATGGAATCATACAAAATTAAAACCAGTCACCGTCCACACTACAGCACGTTCAGGGTCTACCGGTAGCCAGGTGGCTGGAGCAGGAGAGGGAACAGTGGGCGAGGCTGTGCCAGCGTGGGCTCCACTTCTAGAGAGGTGCCCAGGGATGCAGCAGGCACGCCGGGGTCACTCGCTTCTGCCCCTAGGCCCAGGCCCAGGCAAGCAGGGGAGGGATAACCCAGGCCCTGAAGCACAGAGGGCTGTGACACAAACAGCTTGTTAATGAGTTAGGCCTGGGACTCGGGTGATGGCTCCCTCCCTCCTTCCCTCATTCACCCCTCTCTGGGGATGCCCTGTGGTTAAATCTAGCAGTGATCCTCAAAATGACACTTACCTGGAAATGAGTACAGAGGACTGTTGAGGGTGGGCCGAGGGAGGCCGCCTAGAGTGGACTATGAGGGGTGTTTTCTGTAGAGAGTTGAGAAGCGGTAATGAAACCACTGAAAGGCTCCTGCTTTTTATTATCACTCTGCACTGGCAGTTCTAACCCAAGTCAGTGATTAACTTTCTCCTCCTGGTAAAAATCTTTTGCAAGTCTAGGTTCTAAATGGTCACTGTGGTTACTGTTAAGTTTTAATAACAGGCTATTAGCACAGTTTAAAACTACTTTTCCTGTAATAAACACTGTGCTCTACATGGAAGTTAATCCAGAGAACTTCATTATGCACTTGGCTCCCCCCACACACCCAGACTCAACTACAGGCATTTGTTTCTAGTTTGGTAACAGTTTGTAACAGTTAAGCCACGCCAGACACAGCTGGTGTGCCCTCCCGTGTTCCGCACACCCCTGAGTCTGAACAGCAAAAGTGACTAAGCAGTGATAGCCCTGTGACCCTGAGAGGCAGCCACAGAGCCCACGTGACCTCATGCTTTCACTGCACGTGCAGATCACACGCCAGACTTACTGGGTTCACACTTTATTTTTGCAAACAGAAAAAAGACATTACTGTGACAGAAATTTTTGTTGTTGTTGTTCCTTTATTTATTTATTTATTTTTCAGTGGGTTTTGTCATACATTGATATGAATCAGCCATGGAGTTACATGTATTCCCCATCCCGATCCCCCCTCCCACCTCCCTCTCCACCCGATTCCTCTGGGTCTTCCCAGTGCACCAGGCCCGAGCACTTGTCTCATGCATCCCACCTGGGCTGGTGGTCTGCTTCATCATAGATAATATACATGCTGTTCTTTTGAAACATCCCACCCTGTGACAGAAATATTAATTCATCACTTTTCCTTTCTTTGTACTGTAATACCATATTTGTTGATTTGGTTTGTTGTTTTTCACTGCTACAATTATATATATGTGAAGTCCAATAAAGAAACTTTCCACACTCTGAATTTCTTTTCTGGTAATTATTCTTATGATTTATTTCGTGATTATTAATGACAATAATTATGCTGCAGAGGAGGGAGTAGTGAGAAAGTTTTGCCCGAAACTTCACATCGACTCCACAAGATGGGCTTCTGTAGCCCATTTTATAGGTGAAGAAACTGAGGTTCAGAAAGGGAAGGGAAAAAAAGCCCAGGATTACATTAATAAGTGACAGGAAAGGGATTCAAATCCAAGGTTGGCCCAACTCCAAAGTCCATGTCTGAAATGCCAGAGCAAGACACAGCAAAGGTGGACATGGACTATGGTGGCCAAGGGGCTTCTTGAAAGACGTTGTGCTGGGATGGTCTGGGTGGGGTGGGGCAGTGAAACATGAGGAACTTACGAGGAGACAAGAGAACAGGGGCTCCAGCCCGAGCCCTGCCACTCCCTGGCCGGTATGGCCTTGGATAAGTCCCTGGGTCAAGGATTCCACAAGTCAGGCTAAAGCAGTGGTGTGGGCAGTGATGGTGGCTGGTGAGCGAATGTGATCTTTCCCTGCCCCGTCTAAGAAGTGAACCCTCAAGTCCCCCTTGGCCCACACCCCCGGCAAACCCTGCACCTCTGGGGTTAGGAGCCCAGCTGCTGGCTGGAGGTCTAGATGGCGTTAGTTAGAGACATAAGCCTGGGTACTGGACAGGCCTGGCTTTGAGTCCCAGATCCACCACCTTCTCAGATGAGTCAGCCTTGGACGTGACTCTTCTTGTCCCTGTTCTCCGTGTCCTAAACCATAAAGTTGGATCATCATATTGATCTGAAAGAGTAGTTGTGAGAATGAAAAAAAATAATAATACCTGATACTTACTGGAAAATTCTGGTACCCAAAATTCCAAGAGTATGACTGATTTTTTTTTCCGTTAAATTTCCTAACCACACTGTGAAGCTATTATTCTCATTTACAGATGTGGCAGTGGAGGAACAGAGTGGTGATGATCATTGCCCAAGGTCACACCCTTGTTCTGCTTGGCTTCGTGTCTGTCCCACAGGAAATGTCTCACAGTTACAATTGTAACTAGTTCTGACACATGGGTCCCACACACGCATCTCCCTGTCTCTGGAATGAGGATGTGTCTGACAACTGATGTCCAAAGGAACATGTCAGCCAGCAGGCGGAAGGAGAGTTAGGTGTCCTCACTGTCTCTGGCCAGTTCCTAGGATGGCTGAGATCAAGCCTGATGGAATTTTATCAGATTGAATCCCTAATTATCATTTACAGTGGCTTCTAAAATGATGCCACATGGAAATAGAATGTTATTGAGTGTTCAGAAGGCTATCGTCACCCAGGCAAAACAAAACTTGCCAAATTCATCCAAAGAATGTGAAGAACTTTAATCTTTGATCAGGTCACCAAAGTGACCATGATGTGCAATTTTAGAAATAAAATACACTACTGTAAGTTTTTTAGAGGGCACACCTGATATGCCTTTTTCACCAAAGTTACTAAATAGATGTATTTTCTTTAAAAATCTTACAATTGATAACGTCATAAAAAAAAGTGGAAGTAACTGAGTTGTGTCTGACTCTTGGTGACCCCATGGACTGTAGCCTGCCAGGCTCCTCTGTCCATGGGATTACCCAGGCAAGAATACTGGGTTGCCACAGTATCAAGTAAATCCAAAATGGTCATGACTGTTCGCATTGTGAGCACCAAAAACCCACTTTAAACTGGCTTAAGTGGAAAAGGTACTTTATTGGCTCCTGGATGTAGAAAGCCTAAGAATAGGCAATTGGCTTCAAGCATAGCTGGACTGGGGCCCTTTTGGTGGCGCAGACAGTAAAGAATCCGCCTGCAATGCAGGAGAGCTGGGTGCGATCCCTGGGTTGGGAAGATCCCCTAGAGAAGGGAATGGCAACCCACTCCAGTATTCTTGCCTGGAGAATTCCATGGACAGAGGAGTCTGGTGGGCTACAGTCCATGGGATTGCAGAGTCAGACACGACTGAGTGACTAACACACACACACACACACACACACACACACACCCCGGACTGGAGGGATCAGGCTGCAGCACCAAGCCCTGATGTCCTAGCCCCCAGCTCTGCCTCTCTGCAAAGGCTCCATTTCCAGTAGAGGCAGGACAGCTGCCAGCAACTCCAGCAGCCAGCCCTCTCAGGTTTGACGCTCCCATTCTTCTCAACATTTGGAATAAATCCTAAGCCCAACTGTCAGTGACTGGGACAGGGCTAAGTGACTACCCTCTGGACAGTTCACTGGAGGCTCAGGGGATGGAATGCAAGTCTGGGCCTGGCTTAGTCACTCTTGTCCCCTTGTAGTTAGGGGTACTTTCAACTCCACCCACTGCCCAAGGCTGAGGTGGGGGAGGAGGCTTCCCCTGAAGAAAATCTGGGGTTGATACCATAAGAAGTGAATGCCGGGTGACCCCCAAATTATAACCGTCTTTGGAAAATAATATTTGGTGATGAAATGAAGGTTCAGAGAGGTGACATACCAGATCATCCACCTGGCTGCTCAGGTGGCCCCAGAAGGGGAAGTGCTATTGTCAGACCACCTGTCAAGAGTGGGAAGAGTCCTTGGAGGCCCCTGGTGTGTTGGGGCGGGGAAGCTGGAGGCCCAGAGCAGGAGAATGACTGGTCCAAGGTCATTCAGCAGCCCCCGGCATGGATGAGCTCAGGTAAGATCTTGGTTCCCCATCTAGTGCTCCCAGCTGATCTTGTGAGTACCCAAGGGGACTTTGGGATGGGGCCTCCAGCTGGTTCATCATTCTTGGAGGAGAAGCTCCATCAGCCTCTTTGGGAAAGGACTTTCTCCCAGCAGATGTAGTGGGGTGGCTTTAACAAGCCACCTCATCCCCGGCCTCATCTCTGCTGTACTGAGTCTCAGTTGGGCATGGGCCTTCCCAGTCCTTGACGGTGCCAATCTGATGCCTTAATCTTGTATAAAATGCAAGCCCCAGGCCAGCGCCTCCACCTGCTCCAGCTACCCTGCCTTCTGTGGATTCTGGAGCCACCACTGCTAGCCAGGCTGGATCTTCCCATGTCTTTTTCCACTCTGGGAAGGGCCACATCTTCACCCAGCCAGATCCTAAGAACCCAGCAGTGTTTCCTTATCTAGTGTTCAAAGCTGGGAACCCAGCAAGCATGAACCCACCAACCCTGCTGTCTCTGGAATTCTCTGTAGTGGGGGGACTTGGGTGCACTAGTCTGATTTGGGGTGGTAAGGAGGCTGGGTAAGGCTTCCTTTGCATAATAAGCACATAATTTTATGTAGATGGTGCATCTCTTGGGGGTGATGGAGGGGCATCTGATATAGATTAGGAGGGGCTTAAGCACCCACTGAGTTTCCCTGGTAGCTCAGACGGTAAAGAATCTGGCTGCAATGCAAGAGACCTGGGTTTGATCCCTGAATCGGGAAAATCCCCTGGAGAAGGAAATGGCAACCCACTCCAGTATTCTTGCCAGGAGAGCCCTATGGACACAGGAGCCACTGGCGCATCCCTGATGTTATCGCCAATTTAAATTTGAGGAACCAGGCCTACCCCAAGGACAGGGCACCTATGGTGGAAATGGAAATCAGGTCCTTCAAATAGTGGGAAAGACGTGGGGTAGGGGGCTGGGTGCAAGGACATCTTCCCAGCTTGTTGGGACTTCCAACAAGGACAACTGAGGACTGTATTTATGACATAGAAAGCTTTAAGTGAAAAAAAAAAAAAAGGAAATTTACAAGAAAATGTGTGTGTAAGGAGGTAGGGTGTGTGTGTGAATCAAGTTTATGGTGGTCAAGAGCATAGGATTTGGAGCCAGACCGCTCAGGTTCAACTATTGCTTTCACCCCTTACTTAACCTTGGTTATTTTATTTAAACTCTGTGCCTCGATTTCTTCATCTGCAAAATGGGGATAGTAACAAAGTAAAGACTCCAGGAGATAACTCCACCTAAAGCAGTGAACACATGTCCGGGCACATGTGAGTGCTCAGACGATGTTAATCTTGCTAGTCTCCTGCGCAGGGACCTCTTTCCTACAATCTTCGGCAGCCAGACTCTGGCCTGACCCCAGCTGGCCCCACCCTGGCTCCGGAAGCCGGCAGCCCCGCTGAGGCCTCAGTCCATTGTTCCCTCCTTCCTGCTCAGCTTCGCAGCTCTGCAGCTCCGGCCAGGGTGCATCCGGGCTGGGGAACCCACCCTCGCACCACCCCAACTCCACCCCCGCCGACCCACTCCCAGTCAGTCCCAGTCAGGCCCCTCCCGCTTGGAGTTGGAGACCTGGACTGCTCCGAGGGCTCGGTCCAGCTCACCCCAGTCTCCTCTCTAGAAAAATTGAAAACAGCAGAGGCACCTCTCAGGGCTGCCTGAGGGTTCAATGAGATCACGCCTGCAGGAGGCTGAGCTCCAGGTCTGGTGTCCCACCCAGAGTATGGCTGTCCTTGCAGATACTGTCAATGTAGGGGGATGGCTGCTCCCGCCAGGGCGCAAGGGGGACTGGTTCAGTCGTAGTGTCTGGGCTGGAGTGGATTTCTTAAATCACGCTACCTCTCCTCACCCCACCACTCAACCTCTCCCCTGGCATGAGGCAAAAAGTGGGTAAAAGGGCTGGGCAGCTTTCCCAGGCCGGCAGCTGGAAGAGATGGGCTCTGGAGTCCTTGCATCCTGGCTCTGCCTTGGAATTGCTATATGGCCTTGGGCAAGGCCTCCCCTTCTCTGTGCTCCCCTTTCCCTCCTCCCTGGCTGTTCTGCTGGCTGGCTGGGTAACTGTGGGAAAGTTGATCCCCCCAGGACTCAGTTTGCCCTATCTGCCAAATGGCCTGCACCCCTAGATTAACGAAGTGACTGCTGGTCTCAGGAAGTTTCTTTCTTGTCTTTCTGCTGCCCTGTCCCCCATTTCTCTGCTCAGACAAGCCCACCACACTGGGCTGGCCACGGGAGGCTTCCGGAAGAGTACGTCCAAGCCTTATCGGTGTGTCTCTTTGTGCTGGGCAGGATCAGGATCTGGTTTTTGATATGCTTTCTCTCCACTCTCAGCCCAGGAGGCAGAACGGGCCTCCCTGTCCACAAGTTGGCTTTGATGAAACATGAACAACACACGGCAGCATGCTGAGTGACCGCTGTGCTGCAGCGAGCCTCCTGTCATCAGAGGAAGTTTGCTCAAGGCGTGAGGTGCGGGGAGGAACCCGGGCTTACATCACATCACAGCTTCAAAGCCTCAGCCTATTCTCAGAGTACCGTACTGCGGTCTTCACACCCCCAGGGGACCTCTCTGGCCATTATGTTCCTCCCAGTGGCTGTCATCTTGCTGTCTTCCCTCTCCTGCCTCCCTCCTTTTGCTTCCCCATCCTGTGGACTGCAACAGAAACCCCTGAATCTTCCCTTCCCGTTATACGAACAATTGGTTTGTTCCCAGTTTCAAAAGGGGCAGTTGAGGGGGAGGTGGGGCTTGGTTGCCCCAAGGCTGTGCTGTGCTGTGCTTAGTCATTCAGTCGTGGCCGACTCTTTTGCGACCCCATGAACTGTAGCCCACCAAGCTCCTCTGTTCATGGGGATTCTCCAGGCAAAAATACTGGAGTGGGTCGCCATGCCCTCCTCCAGGGAATCTTCCCAACCCAGGGATTGAACCCACCTCTCTAGCATTGCAGGCAGATTCTTTACTGTCTGAGTCACCAGGGAAGCCCCTGAATACCAGACTGGGTAGCCTATCCCTTCTCCAGGGGATCTTGCTGACCCAGGAATAGAACCAGAGTCTCCTGCACTGCAGGCAGATTCTTTACCAGCTGAGCTACTAGGGAAGCCCGGATGCCCCACAATCTCCATTGATTCCCCCCAAATCATCCCCAATAGATAAGGTTACCCTCAAAGAAATCTTAGGGATATTTTATGCTTTATAAACACAGTCTTAAAATAAGCCCCTTGCCTCCCCTAAGCCTCTCTTTGCCAACCTTCTGCTCTCAAGTTTGCCCACCCGAACTCATCAAAGGGCTCAGTAGGGCAAAGTGTGTTCCACTGAAAAGTATTTCCTTTCATGAAAGGCTGCTGGGAATATAAAGGGCACATTTCCCCATGCTACTTGTGTATTTTAATTTCTCTTCACCATAACTGCTGTTTGAGAAGTATAGGTTCAATTTTGCAGAAGAGGAACCTGGTGGATTGGAAGGCCTGTCTGGCCTGACAGCTGCAGGCTCGGGGCTGTCAGATGTCTTTCTTCTCTTCAGCCCCCCACACCAGGTAGGTCCCTGGCTGGACTCAGTGCGGCCCCACCCCCACATCCAGGACACAGAGGCTCCCTCTGCCCCTGCACAGGTGACCACAGCCACCTGGTGACCCCCCAAACAGAGACCTGAGGTGGTCCTTAGGGTCATTCTCCATGTTATTTCCCAGGCGCTGCCCTCGAGGCACGTGGGGAGATAGCACTTCCTGCTCCCTTGTGATCGAGTGGGGTCATCTGTCTAGCCCTGGCCAATGAGGTACATGGGAGCAGAAGCAATTGCCAGGTGAAGACGCTCTTCCTCCATCGTGGCTTCTGCTAGCCTCTAAGGTGGTGGCTGCTCCGTCGCCTGGGCCCTGGGAGAGGTGACCAGAGAGCCCCACCGACTTTTGATGGATATGCCGGTGCCGCTGAGACTTGGATGGTTTGTAATGCAGTGTGTGTGACCGCTCCTCCCTTGACTAGTACATTTCTCCAGAAAGCAGAACCAAGGTAGAACTGAGAAATGGGGTGGAGGATGTTCAGTGTCTGGAGACCTGTCTTGTGTTCTTTTATGAGATGGTTCATCAGGTGTGGCCACGGAGCAGGCAGAGGAGAGGCTCAGGGAAACAAAGGTTCTATGCATGCACAAGTCTAGAGACAGGAAACATACGTGCCATGCGTGGCAAAAACACAGGGTAGTCAGGAGGGGGAGGGGAGAATGCTTAAGCCACAGCCTTTATTGGGGTTTCCAAGAAAAAGGCAAGGTAGCACAAGGTGAACAGTTTGGGAAGGACTGGTCCCAAGAACTTCAGTGGGCTCTGGGCTATAGGGGCATTTCCAGCTGCAGAATACCTGGCCCTGCGGTGATTAGGCAGAGGGATTTCGCCTGTCAGCACAGACTGATAGATATCTGGCTCTGGGTGTATGATGCCAAATGCCCAGGCTGGATACCTGCGGTGTCTCGGGCCCAGCGGGGACCGACTGAAGCGGAGTTGGCCCTTTGCTGGATCTTAGCACATCTTGACACGAGTGGCAGAAACTGCTTGTTGTTCACCCAGTAAGCACCCTTCCCTTTTCCTTTGTAACAGAGCTCCAACAATATCTTGTAATGCGCCCAGCCTTGTGTGCAACTGTGTGGCCATGTGATTAAATCCTTGCTACCTAAGTACCTAAGTAAGTCGAAGTCTGCTGGACTTCTTGGTGGGCTTCCTATAGGGGGTCCCTCAGCTGGAGGTCCTTCTGCGCTATCCTTCCTGCTGTCGCAGCTGCAGCCCCATCCGCGTTCTGACTGGTACAGGTGGTACACAGTGAGTGTGAAAATTGCGAAGACTGGGAAGATGTTTCAATACCTAATGAAGATCATAAAACCTCCTATAAAAATCCACTGTCCAGGAAGATGGGCCACAGTTCCCATGTGTTTTGTAATCGGCTAGCAAAGCCCTACTGTAAGGGGCTGGAAGAGATATCTCTGGGTGGGCTGAAGGGACTGGGGACATTTTTCTGGCCCTGGAGGAGAGCGATTCTTTAGCAAAGCAACTCAAGCAACTGGAGAAGTGGGGCTTTGGACATACATTCTAGGGCTCTTTCTGCCTTCCTTCTCCTCCCCGAGTTGCACTAGGGCCCATGCACCTCCACCCCACAGCCTTCCCCAGAAGCTGGCTCTCTGCCAGGCAAAGGCAGGGAAAAGGGGTGTTCCCAGCTGGCTCTCCAAGCTCTCTTCAGAAGGAAAGCCAGTCTTCTCCAGGAAATGGAGCAGAGAGTTAGTAAGAGAAGACCAGTGCGGGGAGACCCTCAGACCTCTCATGGCTGCTCTCTGAGCCAGACAAATCCCTCCACTGACTTGGGTTCCCACCTATAAGATGGGATAATAATACCCTGCCTGCCTCCCTCCCAGGGATGTTGAGGGACCATCCTGCAAAGCTCAGAGGCATGCAGAAAGTAGGGGAATTATACATGTGCAAGCTGGAGGTGTGGGGTTGGTCCCCTCACAGGAAGCAAAAAGTAGTGACCTACGTCCTGGTGGTGGTCACCAGCCCTGGCTCAGGTCTGATGGACCCAGATCAACAGCGCTCATGCCTCCTGTGATCCTGGACCTGACCTTTCTCATCGGTAAACCGGCATTATTTCTGTAGACAAGGATGGAGGCTGACAGATGTGAACCACCTGGCGCATCACCTGGTTCATGGCAGCCCTCAGAACTGGGTGGGTCTTGGACCACCCACCCCTGGGGTTAGTGGACATGTGCATTCTTACCAGATGCCCTGTTTTCAAGCCGCCTTTGTGTCTGGTGAATGCCCCACCTAATGACATTATACTAATGAGGGTGAAGGACAGGGAAGCTTGGCATGCTGCATGCAGTCCACGGGGACGCAAAGAGCTGGACATGACTGAGCAACCGAACAATACTGATACTTCCAACAGAGCACCCTTAATTTACCACATGCTTTGCAGTGAGGGCTGGGCACACGACTAAGACTCCCCCAGTCACATGCCCCCAGTGCAAAACTTTGGGGGATCCATGACCCAAGGAGACAGGGGCACACAGACCCACTTTGGCCATGCCTACATCCAGAGTCTGGAGTCACCAGGGACAGAGGTTCTGCAGGGACTGGCCAGGTCTGGGAGTCAATGAGATGGGTGGCCATGTCAGTGTCCCGTGATTAGGGGCTGAGAGGTGATCTGGGCCATAAGACTTCCACGCTGGACTTGCTGACTGACTTAGAGGTGAAGGGCTCCCCAGTAACCTTTAATAAGTTCCTTTCTTGCTTAAGTAACCCACAGCCAGTTTCTGTTGATGGGCGATCACAAACTCTGGTTGACTCCCCTCCTCAAGCCCAAATGCTGACACTTCCCCTATCCCCAAGTTGCTTGTGTGTGTTTAGATGCTCCGCCTGTGCCTCTGGTCAAGAAGCTTGGCTGCTGCGACCAACTTTCACCAGCAAATTACCAAGTTAGACCCAGGGCCAGGCTAATGAGGGTGGCACAGCCGCCACAACCTGCAAGGGGAAAGCAGACAGATCCTGGGTTCAAATCCCAGTTCCACGGCTTACCACGCGTGATCATGGGCCCTCCACATACCTGTCCGAGTCTCAGTTACTTGTCACAACACCCCAGTGGTCCTGTTTTAGGAGTTTCAAGGAGGTAAGGGGTGGAAAGCCCCTTGCCCCATGCTTAGCACACTGTAGGCACTGGATCTGAGAAGAAACTGGGTCGGGAAGGAGAAAGACGTTAGCTCTCACGTTATGGGTTGTGTCCCGGTCACCTGGAGAGGTGAGTCAAAGGTAGAGTAGGGTGCAGCAAGCCTGGCTGTGCCCTGGGATCTGTCTTTTTAACAAGTGTTCTCTACCCAGAGGTCTCTGTTGCAGGTGGCTGGGGTCAGTGCCCTTGGAGAAATACAGGATTCAAGGGGAATAGAGGAAGCGAGGGCCCAGATGGTGGGGCCGCCACAGTAGTGGGCCATCTGGGGACCTCAGCTTCCCACTTGCTGGAAGCTTATCTTGGGAGAAGCTCCAACCTGGATGGATGGTCCAGAAAGGATGTAAGTCATTTGTTTATTTGATCTCTGATCACATTTAAAGCAGTAATGGATACACTTTTCTCACCTGGATAAAACAAAAATTCAATAACGTGGATATTATAACAATTCAAATTTAGCTGGCTCTTCCCATGGGCCCCGTGTCATTGCATACTTTGTGCTAATAAATACAAAGTGAAATCATTCTCAAAGGTGAGGAAACTGAGGCCCAGAGAGGTGGAGTGACCTCTCACGCGGCCTAAGCTCAAGTGGCCTAAGCATAGAGATTTTAGCCCAGGCAGGCTGGGATTCCACAGCCATACAATATGCTGTGCCCCCTTTAAGATATCACTTTTGGGTATTTTTTGAGGGGGTGGTATTGTAAGGGGTCTCTGGCCGGTGCCTGTCTTCCAAGCAAGGGGCTAAGTAGAGCTAAATGGGGTGAAGCATGAGGGAGTCAGCCCTCTCGCTCTCAGCTCCCACCTGGGAAATCCATGACTCAGCTATGTGGGGATGGGGACGACTTCCAGAGCCCTGACAGCTAGGTTCAGTTCACAGCCAGGGCCTGTTCACACACTCGGGCTGTTTGGCCTTAGGCAGGGTGCGCCACCCTCCTCATCCGGGGGCTGCGGGGAACAGCGTGAGATCAACGCGAGAGCAGAGCGTCCCACGTGCAGGCGGAGCACTTCCTGTTACCACTTAGCGGTACTGATGCAGCTGTGGTGACCTAACCCGGGTTTTCTACACCATTCCGGTTCTAGGCAGAGGGTAGAAGTATGCAGTTGGCACTTCTCTCTGCCCAGCAGCCATTCGCCCTTCTTCCATGAAAAAACCTCCTGTTTTCACTTGAACCAGTTGACTTTTGTTTCAGTAACTTGTAGCTGGATTCCTTCCAAGAGGAACTTGGAAACACGTTTATGGAGTGTCAGCTATGTCCTAAGCACTGCATATGATTCATTTAATTCTCATGACAAGCTGGTAAAGCAGGTCCCACTACTCCATTTTTAGACGTGGAGACTGAAGCCCAGAGAGGTTTAGTAACTTGTGCAACGTCATAGATCTGAGACAGAGATCTGATGCCCCAGCCCAGCCCATCTTTTAAATGAGTTAGTCATTACATTTATATCTGTGATCGACTTTTCTAGGAGGGCATTCATTTGCTCAATAGATACTTACTGAGAGCCTATTATATGCCAGGCAGGGTGCTGGCCCTATGGATGAGAACCCCATAGACAAGTCCCTGCTCTCAAGGAGTGCCTATTCCAGACGGCACAGAGGTTTCATCTCACAGTCCAAATCCAGATGGTATTAGTTACCAGCCACATTATTCTGAGAGAATTCTGAGCTGCCTCTGGGCTCAGCAGGAAGGGGTGTTACTGGCTGATCCGTGAAGGGTGCTGTTACAGAGTTTCTGAGTGTATGGTGCATATTGGATACCAATGGTTTAGATTTTTGAAGATGGTTATGCGAGTGTATAACAAAGCAGAAACATATCCTGGTCAGACCACAGGTTCTAGTTTTCATTTTGAAAATAGCCACTGTAGATCTAATAACTAGGCCCTACCCTCAAGACTTAGGCTCAAATTGGTGGCTAGCCACCTTGGTGGCTGAGATGGTAAAGAATCTGCCTGCAATGTGGGAGACCTGGGTTCAATCCCTAGGTTGGGAAGATGCCCCAGAGGAGGGCATGGCAACCCACTCCAGTATTCTTGCCTGGAGAATTCCCATGGACAGAAGAACCTGGCAGGATACAGTCCATGGGATCACAAAGAGTCAGACATGACTGAGCGACCAAGAGTGCACATGCTTAAAATATAAAAAAAATTTAAAAGGACACATGAACAATACAAGATGATTACTATCAAGGAACAGAACGGAACAGCACAGTCTGATCCAGAGTTCAGAAGCGAGACGGGCCACTTGGATGGGAGTGATCACGGAGGCTTCCTGGAAGAGGAGCTTGGAGTGGGGGCAGGGGGAAGGCATTCCAGGAGAAATAGCAGCAAAGGCAGAGGTAGGGAAGCTTGAGGTGAGAGTGGAGAGGCCTGCAGCCTGGCTGAGGTAGGAGTGCTGGGGCAACAAGGTTGAAGTGGTAATGATGATGAGATGGGCCATGGAGTCTTAATGTCAGGCTGCGAATTTAGTCCTGATCCTGACCCTCCCTCTCTCCCTTCAGTTGTGGTTCAGTCACTCAGTTGTGTCCGACTCTTTGCCACCCCATGGACTGCAGCACGCCAGGCTTGCCTGTCCTTCACCATCTCTCAGAGTTTGCTCAAACTCATGTCCATTGAGTTGGTGATGCCATCCAACCATCTCATCCTCTGACGTCTCCTTCTTCTCTTGCCTTCAGTCTTTCCCAGCATCAGGGTCTTTTTCAACGAGTCGGCTCTTCGAATCAGGTGTCCAAAGTATTGGAGCTTCAGTTTCGGCATCAGTCCCTCCAATGAATATAGGAGGGACTGTATTCAATAGGGAACCACTGAAGACTTTGAGCAAGGGCATGCTACAGAAAAGTATCAATTCTTCTTGGTGACTGCGATAGGAGAGAAGTCAGCTGGAGGTGGCTAAAACACCAGGGCACAGAGGGCGCACCCTGCATGTAGGTGGGGGTGAGGGGACATAGATCTTGTCCCAGATCTGTGTGGACAGACATGCTGTGTGACCACAGGCAAGTTCCTCACCCTTCTGGGCTGGTTTCTTCCTCCATCTTCTTGAAAAGCCTGCCCCTCCCCCACCGTTTTGTTTTTTTTTTTTCTTTTTGCGGTGCTGTGGGTTCTTAGTTTTGCACTAAGGACCGAATCCCTGCCTGCTGCAGTGGAAGCATGCAGTCTTAAGCACTGGACTGCCAGGGAAGTCACGAAAAAGCCTTTTTTAGACCCTGACTGAGTGAACTGAGTTACGTGTGTGTGGTGGGGGGTGAGGGCAGGGGATGTCACATGGTTCAGTTAGGGTCTCTATTTGCTACTTTTCTTCGGACTTGAAAACCTGACCTAAGGTGGGTCCATCACCCACGGTCTCCCACACACTTCAGGCCCCTGTGGCTCAGCCCTTGGGTGTGTCCACACCTCAGCTTCAAGTGCATTTGTCTTATAGAAGGAAAAAAAGGACCTTGGAGCCACTTTGCAGCTGCGTCACTCAAGAGAGGGACTTTGCCTCTCAGCCTGCTTCGCAGGGATGGCAGGAGCCACTGAAGTAATGACTGTGAGGCACCTGTGGTGGAGTCTTATGCTCTGCATCCTTGCTGCTGCTCCTGTTTCCTGCTCTGGCTTTCAGTGTGGGGCTCTTGGCTATAAGCCCCTGAGGCTGGCAGTGTCTCCTCCGTAGGCTGAACACTTTCTGGGCCCCAGCCAGGATCTGACGCCCCAGTGCCCCCTGTCCAGGCTCCTCACAGGGACTGTGACGTGGGCCCGCCCGGCCTGCTGAGCCACCCTGACGTTCACCCCGCCCTGGGCGGCTGCCCTGCATCATTCCTCCCGGGACTGCCCAGGCACCAGGTGTGACAGTCACCTCTGCGCCACCCAACCCACCAGGACCTCAGCTAAATTCTTCCCTGCTTTTTGTTTATTTTACATGATTATTTGGGGGGATGGTCAAATACATTAAATTTTTTTCAAAATTTAAAACGCACAAAAAGTGTGCTAGTACAAAAAAAAAAAAATCCCCTCCCACCTCAGCATTGAGCCCGTTAGTTCTCCTTCTTGGAGATAACCCATCTAAATTCCTTTTTAAAACAATTAACCTTAATTTGATCCCCCCTTACAAAAATCATAAACATTCAAAGCAAAAACTAACTTCAAAAGAAAACCCCATCACCTTGAAACAGACACAGAAATACAAATCAAAGCCTATCCCCACAATCCCACCATCCAAATTTCTAGTGTTTTAGGATATGACCACCCAGACAGTTTTCCGTGCATATTTACTTTTTAAACAATGAAAACAAAACACAGGATGGCCGTCATAATACTGATTTTTTTTTCAATATGTTGCCAGAACATTTCCTTGTGGCTTTTTAAAAAAAAATGAGACCATATTTTGTATTTTATTTATAAATATATATTAAAATTATAAATATTATGTATTGATATAATTAAATTATATAAGTCTATACTATTTATTATGTTAAAAACCAGGATACTGTTGAGAGGGTTACCGAATTTTTTGGTTTTGTTTTTGGTTCTTTAATGATTTTGCCTTTTCTGAGCTTGCACAGTTTGTGGTTGTAGGTCCATAGTAAATTGAAGCTGTTTTGACTCATAAGAGAACAAACACATGGTTGGTTACCAGAAGGGAAGAATTCAGGCAGTGGACAGCCAGGGAGCCCCAGGACTGACGCGCACACACTGCCACATTTAAAATATGGAAAACCCACAAGGATACCCTGCACAGAGCAGGGGACTCTGCTAACCGCCACGCGGCCTGGACAGGAGAGGAGCCGGGAGGAGGACAGACACGTGTGTACGTACAGCTGAGTCACTCCACTGTGTACCCAAAGCCGTCACAACACTGTCAGTCAGCTATATTCCAGTACAAAATAAACAGTTAAAAAAATTAAAACCTTACAAAATAAGCAAAAAAAAGAAAAAATAAAGCTCTTTTCATCATTCATAGACATGCACCATAAGATTTGGCCACTGATTTAGATGTAGGAAGTATAAAAGAAGTAGAGATCTCAGATGTGTCTAAGTTTTCTCATTTGTGTTACTAGGTGACTACTGATCACATTTACTAAAACAGGCAATGAAAAATGGAAAGCGTAATTTTGATGAGAAAAAAAGTTATAAAACATATTTCAAACTCCTCTAACTAAAACAATACTGATAAGAAAAACACACGTAATCCTTGTGTTTTTTCTTAATCACCATCTTTTTAGAACTTTGCGTTTATCGTTGTGTAGTAATGTGTTACAGCAACCAAGAATACAGACTTTGTATTACAGGATGTAATACAGGATGCCTCATTGCTTCTTTAAGTGACGTTGATGGCTTTCTGATCTTCCAAAGACACCTTATTTAACTGACCCTGATGATGGGCATTTGGAGATTTCTAGATTTCCCTATTACAAGAAACAAAGTGATGGGCCCTGAGACCCCACCCTACCCTACTTATTTTCTTATGACAAATCCCTAGAAGAGGAATTGTTAGGTCACAAGGTATGGCCATTTTTTAAGACCCATCAAACTACCTTCATGTTTAGAGGAGTAGGTGTCCTATCCAAGTCTGATTTCCTCAAGATCAAGAAGTCTGGTTCATACCCCCGCCCCGACAGGAGCTGTGAGCCCCTAGCCCCATTTCTACATCTAGACTAAGGCCAAAACCCTCCTCTGAACCTGGTGACCTCGGGCAGGTTGACCCAGCTGCAGGAACTTACTTGGGCCCATCCCAGGTCTGGGTGAGTCAGCTGACCAGGGAGCAGGAACCCAGCTGGGACAAGGGCCACCACTTTCCAGGGAGGGGACCAGAGTCCGTCAGCAGGGGCTGGAGAAGGACGAGCAGCAGCACCTGACTACAGGTAAGAGCCGGGCGCAGGGCCCCTCGGCGGGGGGGTCACCTCTCTTCTTTCCCTGTTTCGACCCTTCTGGGACTTCCAGGCCTATTCTTCTCAAGGTGCCTCTCTCTGGCAGTGAAATGTGAACTGGGGTTTCCTCTTCTGAGCCCGGCCCTGGGCCAGGTTCAAGGATAGGTGATCTTTATCCAGACATCACTAGGGCTCCATCCAGGCTCCTTCTGACTGCTTGGGACAGTGATCACAGGGACGGGACCCACACTTTGTTCCTTGAAATGGGCCCCTGGGAAACCAAAGAGCAATCTCTGCAAGGAACTGAATGCAGGCTTCAGTTTCTGTTACTTACTTCTCTGCCTGAAGCTGTTTCCATCAACAAGCTCCCTACCAAGGAAGGAGAACCTGCTGGGGGACTGGGCCAGTGGCCTGACCCAAGAACTGGTTTCCTCCTGTGGGGACTCCCACACAGCTGGGGAAACTGAATGAGGTCACGGATATAAGGAGCATGTCTCCACACAGCTAGCCTCAGGAAATGGTGCTTAAGACGGGGCTGCTATGTGCTGGGCAGGCACTGCACTGGCTGTTGTACACACGGTGGTCCAAACTACTAACAACTGTACCACCATCGCCTCTAGCCTGGGCTCTCTGTTCACTCGTGCTCCCTCTTCTGTCTTCCAAATGAAAGTCAGACCATGTCATTCTGCTGCTCAACATTCTCCAGTGGCTGGCTCCCATCTCACAAAAGTCTATGCCAAGTCCTCAGCACGACCCACAGGCCGTAAAGGATCCAGTCTCTCTCACCACCTCTCCAAGCTTCTGTCCTACTACTTCCCCTCTGAACAACTGACTTCAGTCTCATTGGTCAGACATTCCCTAAACAGAATAGGCACTCTGACCTTAGGACCACTGCAGTGGCTGTGCCCTAAGCCTCACTGCTCTTCCTTCCCCATTTAGGCCACTTGTGGCCCCCACCCCCAGCAAGAAGGCTCTTCTGGACATCCAGGCTCTATCCTTCACTCCCTATCACTTCCCTAACCACCTAACTACCTAACACTTGCAGAGGCACTTATTTATCCAGCTAGGTGACATTCAAAGGCAGGTTTTCTTTTGTTCCCTGCCTTATTACCGGTACTTAGAACAGTACTGGGACTTAGGTGCTAAGTGAATATACTGAATGAACAACAGCTAACGATTACTGCATGCCCTTTATTATGGTAGTACTTTCTGTACACATCTCTTCTTAAGAATCTTTTAACCTCCACAACAACTCTGTGATGCAAGTATTGTTATTCATATTACAAAGGAAGAAATGACATGCGGAAGGGACTTGTCCATGCTTGCTCTCCAGCCAGAGCACATCAGTCTGAACCCATCCTGCCTGCCTCCAAGGTCCTTGCTCACATTCTGCCTCTCCTGTGCCTGGGTTCAGAAGCATCCACACTCCTTGAAAGAAGTTCACAGTTTTTCTCCAGCAGGCAGTACAGCCTGAGAGAGGGAGGGGGGTATAAGCTGGTGGCCTAGCAACAGCCTCTTCTTTTCCAGCTCACCACATCCCTGGGCTAATTTGGCCTTCCAGGAGCTATTCCTCTGACACCCTAACCCACGCTTCCCTCCCGCACACTGTCTTCTAAAGGATGGATGAGTTGTCCACAGGAACAAGTGGGTGTCCCGTAGTGTCAGCTCTTTGGAACAAAGTGTTCTCATTTCAAAGCCCAAAGATGGGGGCTGGTGACCCCTTTTCAGCCCTGCTGGTCTCTGAGAACCTGATTGCTGCTCGGTTGTGGGAGTTGCTATCACTCAGAATACAACAAAGTACAGAAGCTCAGAGATGGAAATTGTGGAAAATGCCGTGGGAGAAGAACATTTCTCTGGGTGAGCTAGGTTAGATGGGTTCTTTCCTTTCACAGGAGTCAATTAATTGTAGGAAATCACCAGCATCATATTGAGCAAACTCTTCCATTGTCATTACAGGAGCCAGCCTTTCCATCTACTTCATCAGGGCACTGTTTTATCGCCCTTTCTAGGCCCAGGGTTTTTCTTCAAAGGTCTTTTTGGAACTTTTTGTCTTTCCCTTGAATCTGCTTCCATTTCAAGAAACAGTAATTGGACCTCTGCTGTGTGCCAGGGAGTGGGCACAGCACTAGGGCTTCAGAAGTGAACAACATTCCTCACCACAGAGGGAGACAGGCAAACAAATACAGAGTAGTGGACATCCAACTCAGAAAATGCAGACCTTGCTCACAGTAGGTGCTTAAAAAACAGTAGTGGATTGAAAGGTGAGATTAGTAGTGGAATGAGTATGAGATTCTGTGGTTTAGAAAAGGGAGACTTGCTTATCTGTGTCTGGTTGGGGGAATTTGGGGGTAAAGTGAGTTCACCAGATGAACAAAGTGGTGGGGGCAGGGGAGATGTGAATGGCATTCAAGACAGCGGGAACAGCACCTGTAAAAGCACAGAGGCAAGAACTAGCAAGTTGAGTTAGGATCAACAGGAGTCTAGAATGAATGAAATGCAGGGTAAGTGCACAAGAGTGAGGTTATCAGGAGTCAGTGGAGAAGGTACCTGGAGTCAGGTCAGGGAGATTTGAATATCAAGATGAAGTCGGAGATTTTACTCTGAGGGTAGGAAATGGGTAGGCTGGAGGGCAGGAGCCAAGGCTAACTCCCACGTTTCTGGCTCTGACCACGGGGTGCATTTGGTGGGGTCACTGTAGAGGGGCAGCAAAACTGGGAAAAATTAGTTTCAACCAGCGGGAGGTAGTAAAGACCTGGAAGGCGGCTGGACTCTTGGGTCTATGCCTCCCATCCCTGGAGTAACATACTCCACTCTCCTCCTCTGGAACCTCCATTCTTCACAGTCCAGTCTGTGTTCCTTGGCTTCCTCCGGGAGGCCTTCCCCCTTGCCCCAGGCTTTTATCCTGCACCCCACAGACCCACCTGCCCGAATCTCTAATAACGAGCAGTGGGTCGTTTTGCTGTGGGAAGTGATCTGCCAGGCTAAGCCCAAGACCCTCACGCCGAGCGGCAGGCCCTCAGTCATTCTCGGGTGGGATCCCAGGGTGAATCTTCCTGGGGCGGAGCACCGGGACAGGAAGTCAGGGCGGGACAAGAAGCTTGGGAAGGTGACGTCTCAGTGGGTGGGAAATACTCGGGGATCCAAGGTGCTTCCGAAACCTAAGGAAGCGAGGTTTCTTCCTCTTCCGTCTTCCTAAAGAGCGACAGGCAGGCCGGAGCGCAGGCGTGTCAACTTTGCCCTCCTCCCTCCCACAGCTGCCTGAGAACGGAATCCTATCAGTCAGGGGAGGGTTCAGCCGCACCCACTCTCCTTCGGGAAGCCGTTAATGGGCTAACGCTCAGGGGCGTGAGGAGGTGTAGGGAGACGTTCCCATTGAAAGCGCAATTTGATCCGCGTAGCTTCCACACCGGTAAAGAGGCTATGCGGAGCCCGATAGAGCCTTTCCACGCCTTATTCTGCTGCTCTACCTGATTTTGTGTGTGTGTGTGTGGATGTGGGTGCCAGCCACGAGCGTCTGGAAAAAGCAAGAGGCCGAGGGGACGCTAGGATCCCACCGAACCAACTACCCGCAGAGGAGGCTGCCATTTTCCACCCACAACCGCGGAGCACCCTGGGAACGCCGCGTAGCCGCGCGCAGCCCCGGATGGGTGAGACGCATGCGCTCTAGCCGCCGCAGCGCGCCCTAGCGGCCTGGCGAGAGGCTTTGCCGTAACCCATAGCAACCAGGGGAGGTCGCCTCTCTCATTCCGAGCAGAGTTCGGAGCTACAGGAGGGTCAGAATGGGAGTCTTGGAGATCTTTGATCAGCGATCGTTGGACAGGTTAGGAAACAGGGCTGGGGTGAAGAACAGGCCCTAGGGACCTGTGGCGCTTTCTCCGGTCCTCCTATTCACGGAGTTGTGTGCCTGGCTGCTTCCAAAAAAAGCAGGAAATTGAGGCTGAGGGAGGGGGTAGGTTTGTAGGTTTGTCCAGAGAGGCTATTCACCCCCCCACCTCTTTAGGAGGCATTGCTGTGAACAAAGCTAGTGTAGGTGATGGAATTCCAGCTGAGCTATTTCAAATCCTAAAAGGTGATGCTGTTAAAGTGCTGCACTGATATGCCAGCAAATGTGGAAAAACTCAACAATGGCCACAGGACTGAAAAAGGTTAGTTTTCATTGCAATCCCAAAGAAGGGCAATACCAAAGAATGTTCCAACTATTGCACAGTTGCACTCATTTCACATGCTAACACAGTAAGCTCAAAATCCTTCAAGCTAGGCTTCAACAGTAAGTGAACTGAGAATTTTCAGATGTACAACCTGGATTAAAAAAACGCAGAGGAATTAAAAGGCCCGGACATCACTTTGCTGACAAAGGTCCGCCTAGTCAAAGCTACGGTTTTTCCAGTAGTCATGTACAGATGTGAGAGTTGGACCATAAAGAAGGCTGAGCACTGAAGAATTGATGGTTTTGAACTGTAGTGCTAGAGAAGACTCTTGAGAGTCCCTTGGATAGCAGCGATCAAACTTGACAATCCTAAAGGAAATCAACCCTCAATATTCATTGGAAGGACTGATGCTGAAGCTGACTCCTTTGGCCACCTGATGCAAAGAGCTACTCATTGGAAAAGACCCTGATGCTGGGAAAGACTGAGGGCAAGAGGAGAAGGGGCCGGCAGAGGATGAGATGGTTGAATGGCATCATCAACTCAGTGGACATGCGTTTGAGTAAACTCTGGGAGATATTGAAGGACAGGGAAGCCTGGCCTGCCGCAGTCTGTGCTAAGTCACTTCGATCATGTCCAACTCTTTGTGACCCTATGGACTGTAGCCTGCCAGGCTCCTCTGTTCTTGGGATATCCCAGGCAAGAATACTGGAGTGGGTTGCCATTTCCTTCTTCAGTGGGTCTTCCTGACCCAGGGATTGAACCCCTGTCTCTCATGCCTCCTGCATTGGCAAGCAGGTTCTTTACCACTAGCACCACCTGGGAAGCCTTACGCTACAGTCCATGGAGTTGCAAAGAGTCGGACGTGACTGAGAGACTGAATAGCAACAAGTTGAAAAAAAACCCTAAAACAGCATGTTGCCCTGTCTGCACTGTAAAGAAGAAATGAGGGCAATGAAAGAAATATAATAAAAGAAGATGCACTTCACTATGTAAAAGCTCAGACTGGGTTACACCGGATGACGCTTGTACCTAACTTAAAATGAGGAAGTTTGGATTTGTGTGCTCAGATGCTCAGTCGTGTCCTTCTCTGGGATCCCATGGACTGTAGCCTGCCAGGCTCCTCTGTCCATGGGATTCCCCCAGCAAGAATACTGGAGCGGGCTGACAGTTCCTCCTCCAGGAGATATTCCCGACCCAGGGATCCAACCAGGATCGTCTGCTTGTAGGTGGATTCTTTGCCTCTAGGGCCACCTTGGATTTAATAGATAGTATTCAGCTGAATTTTGCCAAAGTTTATATTTGGCATCTTGAGTCAAAGCTTAAATGTATTTGTATACAGGCGTGGAGTGACTGTGCAGACACACACGAGTGTGTTCTGGTGACCTACCCGTGTTGTGGAGAATTGACAATGATTTTTCAAAATGGTGAACCAAACCAAGAATAACTTCCTCAGATAAGCTGGTGTATATATTTCTGGATGATATATTGTATATTAAAACCAGGGAGGAGAAGGAAATGGCAACCCACTCCAGTATTCTTGCCTGGAAAAGTCCATGGGCAGAGGAGCCTGGCGGGCTGCAGTCCATGGGGTTACATGACTGATCGTGTGTGCACGAGGGTGGAGGGAGATGGGCTGGTAGCAATAAAGTGGTAGAATTAAAAAAATAAAAATAAAACCAGGGAAAGTTTCATTGTATTTGTATATAAAACAGGTTATACACAGGTTTTTTTGTTGCTTCCATGAAGGTTTGATGGGATATTGGAAACTTGTGCGGGGCAGTTTGTTGTGATGAGCTGTTCTGTGCATTACAAAAGGTCCCGGTCACTACTCCCTGCTTCCTAAACGCTAGTAGTGTCCCCTCAGTCTTGTGACATCCAAGAAGGCCCACGCAAATTTCCAGTCTGTTTCTTGGAAAACCACTTATCTATTCAGCCAAATAGCAATTTTTGTCAGCATCTGTGTGCTGGGTGCTGTTTCAGTGGGGAGGCATAGGGTGATGAACAGGACACAATCCCTGGCATTCTGAGTTGGAGTTCAGAATGAGGGGATACCCAGATAGTAATTGTATAATATGATAAATAACTTGACAGTAGACGCGGTACCAGTCAGTTTGGGAACACAAGAAGACCTAGCCAACTAGCCAGGGGTCCTATGGCCTGAAAAAGCCAAGCAGAGAAATCGCATTTGAGCTAAGTCTTGAAAGAGCGCTATGCAGAGAAGGATGGTGTGCCCAGCAGAGGGATCTGCGTAACCAACAGGTCCAAGGTTGCTGGCACACAAGGGACACTCAAATAGTGTGAGTGAGTAGATGGATAATTGAATGAGATATGCATATTTCCTGGCAGGGAGCCATTCCCCACTATATTGTGAACTGCTAAAAGGCAGGGAAACACCTGCCTCTTGATTTCACCCAGATCCCTAACGTTGGTTGAGACCCAGAGAAGATGGCAGTGGTGAAAGTGTCCCAGACCCGGAGGACGAGTTGTGTGATCCCAGCCTGGAAAGGATCTCCAGGAAGTGGATCTCAGTTTCTGCTCGCCCAGATGGCAGCTGCTACAGATATAAAAGCTCTGCTACTTCGGTGTTTGAAAAAGCAGGGCAGGGATGCCTCTTCTTTTCACATCTGTAGCTCATGTGTGATCCAGGGTGTTTTTGATGGGTGGTACCTTCTGAGGACTGTCCCAAGAGCCAAGTCTCCTAGAGTGTGTGCACAAAAGGGAAGACCACAGGCAAAGGGGCCTCTCCCCCCAGCTGGTTTAAAGCAGGTCAGAGCCAGTCTCCCTCTCCCCATTGGACCATCCCTTTCTCCTTAAGATGGTCATTTCTGCCCCAAATACTAGGTGAGGGCAACGATCTGCAACTGCCTGTCCCCAGGAACCAAGCAGGCAGTGTGAGCCAGCTGGATGGGTACGTTGGGAAACAAGAGGTGTGTGCAACCTCATCTAACGGCAGGCTGTGACTCCGGCCTGGCTGAGTGTTGCTTTTGTATGATTCCTGCTCTTGCATTGCCAAGTTGTTGTTGTTTTTTTTCTTCCCATACAAGATAGAAGTGGAGAATTTTATATTTCCAGATTTTAGCGCTTTACTTTACAAGGAGAAATGTGGAAGCCCAGGCAGAATGCATTGCTTCTGGAAATATTGAGTTGATGTCCACGCTAGGGGCTAGGGGCTCCACAATAAATTAGAAAGTCCAGTTTCTGACCATTTGGAACTCCCAATAGGTAGATCAAGAGGCAACTTCGGAGCAGTGAATGATCAACAGACTAAGAACATGAGTTGGGAGGGGAGGTGGGTGTGTGGGCAGGGGGAGCAAACATCAAGGCAAGTTTCCTGAAGAGCCCTCTGATATGGAACTTGAAAATAATTGGAAGTTAGCCAGGTGGGGAGCAGAGGGAGTAGAAAGGTATGCCAGATAGAGGGCATAATAATACAGGCAAAGGCCTGGGGACATGAGAAAGTTCAATTAATTCAAGGATCTAAAAGTAGCTCATTGTGGCTGAAGCTGAGGGTGGGGGTTGGGAGAAAGATGTGTGGAAAGAAAGAAAGCAGGAATTAGGCAGGGGTGCAAGCAAATGTCTATTGGGACTCAGGGCCAATGAGTAAATCGGTCTTGATGTAAGAGACAACAGAGGCTGAGGGGGTCTGGGGTGCCTGGGAGTTGACTACGACTCAGATGTAGCCACTCAGCAGTGGTCCAGGGTTGCTAGAGTGTCCTGTTTTTCAGGAGCAGTGTGAAACTAGATTATTAAATGCAGTGTCTAGAGTTCTAGACATTTAGGCTGCTAATTTTGAATGTATAAGGTCCTTGGCAAGATCAAACATCTGTTTGCATCTGGCCTGTGAGCCACTGGTTCCAATCTCTGGAGGAATCGTAAAGGGTGTGTGGACTGGATTCTGAAAGTGGGGAGCCATTGGGTGGGGGGTGGGCTTTAAGCAGGGCCATGGCGTTCCAGACTCACACAGAAAGGACCTTTTGGCTGGAGAACAGCAGTCGAATTGACTCATTGTAGATGTTGTGGTTCCTGCAGGAGAATGTGGAGATGGAGGAGGACAATGTGGGGATGGGTGGGGAGACGGAGGAAGACAGCGTGAGGATTAGGGATGGAATATTGGGGAGATGGGGCGGATAGGCAGACTAGAAGGGATGGTGTGTGTACGGGGTCATTGGGGAGGCTTAAAGTTGATGTGTGTTAAGGCAGCAGGTGCAGAGAAAGGCCAAGGAAGAGCGATGGAGGGAGATGACCTTGACCCCTGGAGATCACTCAGGGGAGATGCCCAGAGATTCTGAACCTGGTCCATGAATGTGGGCCCAGTAGAGTGAATAGAGTCCCCCTGGGTCCCCAGGAACTGCAGTTCAGGTGGGAAGACAGACTGAGGACAACTGAAGAGTCCAAGACGGGAGGCTGGTCCGAAGTCTCTGCTGAGGGCAGGGCCCTGGGTGGGAGCAGTGGTGACCTCACTGTTTGAGGAGCCAGGGCAGGAGGGTGGCGTAGGGGCTTCCAGCTGGTGAGGACTGGCTGAGCAAAGGCTGGTAGATGTGATGGAGCCAGTGTGTTAGTGGGTAAATGGAGAAGAATCCAGAAACACAAACCGCTCCTTGCTCACATAGCATCTAGGGGGGAAATAAAGCTTTTCTGTGGGTAATTTCTTTCAATTTCTTTGGGTACCTTGCTCTAAGGTCCTGCTGGTTCTCTCCCCGACAGGTAAGAAGGTTTTTAGTAAATGCTTATGGTCCCCCATCATTTCTTTATCCCTCTGAACAATATTCTGCTGAGCATATAAACTCTGTTACAGTTTGTGTGCATGTTTTTTAAGAGTTTCCATTGGCCTTCATCACGATCAAGATCAATACTCGCCAGTGAAGCCTCAAATGCCCAGAGATGGAGAGGGGTGTAGGGGGGCAGGGGAGGAATCCTAAAGTGCCTGCTGCCTTTCTGTTGTAATATGAAGTCCCCACCCACTTGACACTGGACTGAACCCCGAGTAGTTGTGGGAGGATGCTGCACAAACCCCTAATGCTGGCTGGGTATACAGCAGGTGCTCACTGTGCACCAACTGGACTGGGTTTAGGTCTTGAGTGATAAGATCTTGTAAGGCTGTCTGACCTTTGAAACGGCAGGGAAGGATATGGCCCCCCAGTCCTGCTTTACCTGGTCAGCATGTCCTGGGTGACCCCTGGGTTCAGGTTCTAAAGCCCAGAGTCGGCTGAACATGGTGGGATGGGATTTTGCAGGAGTGGAGAACATGGGCTTGGGAACCAAACAGACTCTGGCTCAATCCCAGCTCCTCCATCTCTAAAATGGGGATAATAATACCTATTATATAACTGGTATAATATAATAATATATTATTATATAATATATAAATATATAACAATAGAATATATATTATATAATATATGACAATGTATAATATATATGATATGTCATATGTATTATGTATAATAATGTAACAGTAGTATAATAATAATAATACCCTTCCTGCCATCTTTCTCATTCTGAGAGTGCTGAGGGGCACTGTCTCTGCCTCCTCTCACCCTCAGCACCCCGCTCTGTGCCCTGCAGGGTGTTCCAAAGAGCAACCATGGCCACGCTGTACCCATCTCTGGAGGACCTGAAGGTGGACCAAGCCATGCAGGTAAGCTTTCAGGCTGTTAGCCCGGGTCCCCCGACGGGGCTTCGGGATTACCCCGGGATGGCTAAGGGAGGCCTGTCTTGGATCAAGGTTGGAGGCCCCTGGGAGTTCCTTATTGGCCCCAAGGCATGCCGGTCCCCAGGGCAGGGCCTGCTGGGCAGAGCAGGAGTCCAGAGGCCGAGGCAGTGGGACCACAGCAGGTGGAGGAGAGGAGCAGCTACAGGCAGGCCTGTGTCTGGAGCTCGCTCGGTCCCAGTGCTTCCTCCCTCGGGGGTCGTGCAGACCCCATGCTCTAGGGCAAGCTTCCAGGGTAAACCCTGTGGCTATGGTGTTTGGCCTCCTCAGCCCCCAGAAGCCCTTTCCTCCTTCCATCCTGTGTGAGGTCTTAGTGGTTTTTGGGAACCGGGGGCTTTTAGACTGACAATTACCTTGGCCACCGCAGGTAGTAAATGAGTTGTGACATTCAGTGGGTTGTGGGCCCCTGGGAGAACCTCCCTCCTGAGGCATGGAGGTGTTCGAAGCCACATTTATTGAAGGGTTGGATATCTGCTCAGGCCACGAGCATACCTATTGCCCTGACCCCCAGCATCAGGGAGCCCCAAGCCCCAAGGGCTCTGGGGTTCTGACCACAGCTGACCGGCACTCCCCTTCCATCCCCAGGCCCAGGCCAGAGCCGTACCCAGGATGCCCGCCCTGCCAGCAAGGGGCAAAGGGGACTCCCAGCCTCCAGGTGAGTGATGCGGATGGGGTGCTTCCTGCCGAGAGTGACTTCTGCTGGCCATTTCCGAGAGCCTGCCTCTTGCCTGCCACCGAGCCATGGGCACTGTGTACAGTTGTCCCCTCTACTTTGAGGGGGACACTGAAAAGCTGTGACCTTGTGAGGGCCCCGATAGCCCTGACTTAGGGCCACCAAGGAGACCAGGATGTATGCGGTGGCCCTGGAGCTGCTCTGGCTATCTTGACTCTGGTCCTGTGGTAGCAAACTTGAGCTCAGGCCCAGCTCCTCTCCTCCTCACCGTGCAGTTTCCCAGAGCTGCCTCTGCGTCGGCTGGTGCCAAATAAAGTCAACTGAGCTGAACACCAAAGTGATCCGTGAGGGACTCTGTGTCCCAGGCTGCTCCTGGGGAAAGCAGACCACCTAAGGGGAGGAGGACCCACGTTGCCAGCGAGTGTTCCCAGGGCTGCAGAGCCATCTCAAGAATATACTGCATTCTTGGGAGTAAACAGCATCACGAGCCCTTTTATTTCTTAACAAAGATGCGTGACCCCTTGGGACCAGGCAGGTGTGGCTAAGCTCATGGCCAGAGTAACATCTTTCTTTTCTCCCCCTTCCCTTCCCATCAGTTTTGTACCCTAACCTGGCAGAATTGGAAAACTATATGGGTCTTTCCCTCTCCAGCCAAGAAGTCCAGCAGAGCCTGCCTCAGACTCCAGAAGGTGCCAGTGTAGGTATTTTTCTCTTGCCTGATGCGGGCCCTCCTTCCTTGGTCTTGCCATTTAAACAGACTTGAATCTCCTCTCTCTAGCATCCCTGAGGCTCTGTTTCTTGATGACACGTTTCATTTTGAACCTTCATGAGAAGTGCTGTGGGGTTTCATGGTTTCCTGCAGGCCTTGGGGCTAGAGGGCCATTGCCTGCCCTTTGACCTCTGACCTGCTGATCTAAGCCTGCTGGATGAGAAGGGAGGACATTAAACCTGGCCTGAGCCCGGGTGCTTCTAGTGAGGGGCTGCCTGTGACTTGCAAGCAGCTGCATAGTTAGGCAGAGTCTGTGAGGAGGAGCTTGTCAGCCCCCAGTCCCCAAATGAAATAAAAATCCTTGATTCTTGTTCTCCATGGCTTCAGGGAGAAAAAAAAAAAAAAACCATAACATAGAAATATTCACTCCTGAAAATGTATTCACTTATAGAATCAGTCCCAAACTGTCTCCCCATCAGCTTCAACATTCCTGGTTGGTCCACTGTGCTGGTCCAGTGCAAATAGATTGCAAAGTGCAAATACAAATCTTGGTAAGACTGCGGGATTTCATGAGATTGATGGAAGTGATGATGAGAGCTGCCACACTGACAAATGGGGATTTTACAGGAGAAATCAACAAGGATGAGGACATGTGGGATTCTGAGCAAAGCTGGTGACACCCTGGAGTGTTTCGCCAAAATGACACCCTTGACAGTCACATAGGGAAGCACACACAGGAAGCAAAGTAGGTCGCATTGTCCAATTTTAATCCATTGATTGATCTCTCTTTGGTCAATACCCTAGACAACCTACATTTGATAAAAAAATAAAATATGACAGATAGTGCACTTTCATAATTAAAATTTTTAATTATTTTTAGTTTAAGTTTTTAAGTAATCGGAGATTCAATCAGGAAGTTGCCAAGACAGAGAAGTCCTTTGTACTCTTCACCCAGTTTCCCCAGTGGTTCCATTTTATGTAACTGTACTATAACGTCAAAACCAGGCATTTTACATTGGTACAATGTGTGTCTAAGGTTCTGTGTCCTTTTATCACCTGCAGCCACCAGCACATTCAAGATCTAGCACTACATCATCACCACAAAAGTCTGTCTTGTGCTCCCCCTTTATAATCATGCCCAGCCTCCCCTTCAGCATCCTCAGCCCCTTGGCAATCACTAGTGTGTTTTTGCCCCTATAATTTGATCATTTCAGAAGGTTATGTAAGTGAACTCACATGGTGTTTGACCTTTTCAGATGGGCTCTTTCAGCATCGTGCCCTGGAGATCCTTCCAGGCTGTCGCCTGTTCCAACAGTTCACTCCTTTTTATTGCAGGATTGCGTTCCATGGGGTAGCTATAGCTCAGTTTGTTTAACCTCTTGAGGGACATTTTGGTTGTTTCCAGTTTTTGTCTATTATAAACTAAGATATTACAGATGTTTGTGTACAGATTTTTGTACAGACATAAGTGTTTGTTTCTCTGGGATAAACGCCCAGGAGTGCAATTCCTAAGCAGTGTAATACTTGTATGGCTAATTTTCTTAGAAAGAAAGTGCCAAACAATTTTCAGAGCGGCTGTATTATTTTATTTTCCTGCCAACAATGCATGAGTGTTTTGTTGGCACATCCTTGCCAGCATTTGATATTATCACTATTTTAAATTTTACTCATGTGGGTGTGTAGCAATGTCTTATTGTGGTTTTCATTTGCACTTTCCTAATGGCTAGTGATGTTGAACATCTTTTCATGTGCTTATTTATCAGCCATATATTCTTTATGATAAAATGTTTATTCACATATTTTGCTCATTTTCTAAATGGATTTTTTTTTAAAGTCAACTTTTGAGCCCTTATTCTAATGTCCTTTGTCATTTGATTTGTAAATATTTTCTCCCACTGTGTAACTTCTCCTTTCATTGTATTAAAAGAGTTTATTGCAGAACAAAAAGTTTTCAGTTTTGATAAGGTCCAATTTATTGATTTTTTTTCTTTGTGGATCATGCCTTGGTGTCCTAAGAAACTTCACTGAGCTCTAGGTTCTGAAAAAATTTCCCTTTTACTTCTAAAACTTTTATAGTTTTTGTTTAAATTTATGATTGAACTTGAGTTAATCTTTGCATCAGGCATGAGGTCACGATTCATATTTTGCCTATGGATATTCAGTTGCTCCCAGGCCATTTGCTGAAAAGACTCTTCTGTCTCCACTGAATTGTTCTCACACCTCTGTTAAGAAGCAGTTGCCCCTACTTGGTGAGGCTATTTTTGGATATTCTCTCTTCTGCTCCAAAGGTCTGTCTCTCCCCAACATCACCCTATCTTGGTTACTGTAGCTATATAGAAAGTCCGGAAATTTGGCAGAGTGATTTCTCCTGTTTTTTCCTTTTTGTCAGAATAGTTTTAGCTATTCTAGTTCCTTTGTGTTCTCAATGTAAAGTTTAGATTAACCTTTCCTGTATCTATAAAACATAGAGACTGTGATAGGAAATGTATTAACTATGTATATCAACTTGCAGACAGTTGACAGCTTCACCTAGTTTTTCTGATCCATCAATACAAAATATCTCTTTGTTTATTTAAACCCTTGATCAGGCTTCCCTGATAGCTCAGTTGGTAAAGAATCCACCTGCAATGCAGGAGACCCCGGGTTGATTCCTGGGTCAGGAAGATCCACTGGAGAAGGGATAGGCTACCCATTCCAGAATTTTTGGGCTTCCCTTGTGGCTCAGCTGGTAAGGAATCTGCCTGCAATGCAGGAGACCTGGGATCAATCCCTGGGTTGGGAAGATCCCCTGGAGAAGGGAAAGGCTACCCACTCCAGTATTCTGGCCTAGAGAATTCATCCATGGGGTCTCAAGGAGCCGGACATGGCTGGCTGAGCGACTTTCACTTTCAAACTCACAATACATTAAAAACAACAGTAATGAGTACTCAAAATTTCTCTTTTTAATAACTTCACTGTTTTCTACTAATATCTATCCTACTGAGGTTATTTCAGTTTATTTTATCTAGAGGTAGAAATATCATATGATGATGTGATGGGAATTCCATGGACTGTATATTTCATGGGGTCGCAAAGAGTCGGACACGACTGAGCGACTTTCATTTCACTTCACTTCTTTCATCTCCTTTATCAGTGTTTTGTCTTTTCCAGTGTACAATTCCTGTATATGTTTTATTAGCTCCACACCTAAGTATTTCTTTCTTTTTTTTTGAGCGGTTGTAAGTGGTATTGTATTTTTAATTTCAGTTTCCATGTATTCATTGTTAGTATCTAGAAGTACAATTGATTTTTTTGGTATGCATTGGTCTTGTGTCCTGTGACCTTGTTGAACTCACTTATGAGTTCTAGGAGTTTATCTGTAGATTCTTTGCACTTTTCTAGTAAAGTATCATCTCATCTGAAAATAGGGACCATTTTATGTTTTCTTTTCTGATCTATATGTCTTTTATTTCCTTTCTTTGCCTTATTGATCTGGCTAGTTCTTCCATTACTGTATTTAACAGTAGTGGTGGGAGTGGACACCTTTGCCTTATTCCAGATCTTTTGGGGGTGGGTTAGTATTCACTCATCTTGATACTTTTGACATAATTTTTTTCAAGGCAGAAATCAACTTGAGCTCCTTTACCCCCTCATTGTTCACTATTTTTTGTGAATCTTTTTATTTTTAAGTGGATTTTAAAAGGTTCTCCTGACACCAAGTTGTCTTGGAAAATGAGGACCCTTTTTCTATAATACACACCTGTCCTCCCGTCTCTATTTTCCTGGGCTGTGTTTTGGGGGGGGGGGGGGGGGGGGGGGGGGGGGGGGGGGGGGAGTGTGGACTTTGACGCCCCCTAGTGGCTTCATGGCGCCATGTGTCCTCTTGCCCGCAGGAGGGAAGTGCGTGCGTGGTCTGCGGTGGGCTGTGGCTCAGGGTGCACCCCCTTCTCTTTTCCCAATCCCCGCTCCCACGCCTGGGCCTTTTTTTTTTTTTTTTCCGCCTGGGCCCTTGAGGCACGAGGCCCCACGGCGCTGGCTGACCTTTGCTCCCCTGTGGTTTGCAGGCAGCGGTTTCGGGCCCCTCGCCGGGCCAGGTGGTGGCGCCGGTGTCCGGGAACAGCCTAGGCGCGCTGCGTGCGGAGATCAAGCCCGGGGTGCGCGAGATCCACCTATGCAAGGACGAGCGTGGCAAGACAGGGCTGCGGCTGCAGGCCATCGACAAGGTGGGGCTGGGGTCGGGCGGGAGAGGAGGGTAGGGGCCCCGCGGAACGCAGAGGGAGAGCTCGCCCGCGGCCGAGGCTGCCCGCGCTCCCCCGCGTGCCTCCGGGGTTCTGGCCACATCGTCCACCAGCGGGAGACCGTGGACCACAGTCAGAAAGGTGCTGCGCGGGGCGGGAGCCAAGGCCCACCTGAGCCCTAGGCAGGCTCGTCCTCTCCATCCCCTCCCATAAGGCACTAGGGCTTGCTCTAGGTTGTGCCAGGGATCCTCCACTTGCCCCTCCTGGGACTTCATGCCTCCTTGCTCCTCACTCACAGGGATCCGGCTTCTGGGAGGCTTTCTGCAGACAGTGGAAGGCGAGGGGTGTGGGGGTGTTGGCTCAGATGCCAGTGTGAGAGGCCTTGTAGTCTGGTGACTGGGGATGCAGCCACTAGTTGGAATTCCTGAAAGTGTTAGTTGCTCAGTCATGTCCAACTCTTTGCGACTTCATGTACTGTAGCCCGCCAGGCTCCTCTGTCTATGGAATTGTCTAGGCAAGAATACTGGAGTGGGTAGCCATGCCCTTCTCCAGGAGATCTTCCCAACCCAGGGACTGACCGAGTCTCCTGCATTGCAGGCAGATTTTTTATCATCTGAGTAACCGGGAAAACTCCTGAATTCCTGACTCTGTTGCTTCCTAGCTGTGTGGCCCGTTTCCTTACCAGGAAAATGGGTACCCTGTATGTTACTGTACAGAGTTACAGCCCCAGGGCCCAGTAGGCTCTGAGAAGATCAAGAGGCAAGCAGCAGCCCAGGAGGAGGCACCTGGGCTCAGGATGGGCTGGGGGAACTGACTGCGGGGCTCACTTCCTTCAGGGGCTCTTCGTGCAGCTGGTCCAGGCCAACACCCCTGCGTCCTTGGTGGGGCTGCGCTTTGGGGACCAGATTCTGCAGATTGATGGACGTGACTGTGCTGGGTGGAGCACGGACAAAGCCCACCAGGTGGTGAAGAAGGCATCGGCCGAGAAGATCGTCATAGTCGTTCGGGACAGGTGAGCACCCGGGTCCCAGGAGCCTGTCTGTCTGCCCTTGGTTATGCCCCAGGCCCAGCTCACTGTCCCTCCCTGCCAGGCCGTTCCAGCGGACCATCACCATGCACAAGGACAGCACAGGCCATGTCGGCTTCGTCATCAAGAAGGGGAAGATCATCTCTTTGGTCAAAGGGAGTTCTGCAGCCCGTAATGGGCTCCTCACCAACCACTATGTGTGCGAGGTGAATGGGCAAAATGTCATAGGGCTGAAGGTAAGCAAGGCGGAGCGTGGCTCCATCCCAGGGCCTCAGGGGCTGGGAGATCGAGAGGTGGTGGGAAGGTTCGTGTCTGTGGGTGGCTGCTGCCCTCACCCCAGCTTCAGTCCTCATCCTGAGGCTGCAGCAGGGATTCAATGAGACAAAGGTACGAGAGCTCCGAGGACGGTGCAGACACTAAGTGCCCAGTAAATACTCGCTGTTGTTACTTACGCATGAAGGCCAGAGGTGCGATGACAGGTGGTGGTGGTGGGACAGGGTGGGAGCCTTCGGGGAATGGACCCCAGAGGAGGATGAGTCACATGGCTTCTGGTCCCTGGACAAGTGAGAGTGCTTTATCCTGACTGATGCCACCAGGACTGAGAGTGGTTCTTAATGCCCGTTGTGATTTAGAGTGAGGGTCCCCCCTCCTTGGGCATCCAGGGCTTTGGGGCTCGTAGGCAGGTGGAGGTGGCTTGGGGGGGATGCTATCTCACCCCACAGATGACAGTCTTGGCTCCACTGCTCCTCTCTCATAAGGGCCATCTCCAGGTCACTCTTGTCACACATCTTCTCCCCTGTGCTTGACGGTCTAGTCCCATCTAGCACATCTCCCGTTGATCCTGGCACATCTAGGAAAGCACACAGCCTGGTCGGAGATCTATGTAAAGTAAAGGTCACGGTCTCCGAGTAAGGGCCAGAGGCTCGTCTCGTGGCCTTAGCGTTCGTGGCATACTCTATGTAGGTGCTTTTCGTGTCTTGTGCTCCCCACTATCTGAACGGCTTCTGCAGGCCTTTCTTTTTACTGGTCAACAAGATGTAAGAGGAAGAGGTACCCCACAGGCTCGGCTCAGGCCGACAGGAGCCCAGAGAAGAGGGTGGGTGGGTGTGTCTACTGTCCCCCTTTGCCCCCCCACTGCAGCGTGGTTCTCTTTCTGCTTTGGGGTAAGAATCCCAGTGTCACTGGGGCCTGGGAGACAGCACACACGTGTTTGGTGGGATTCCCGGGGCTCTTTGGGGGAAGTCATGTCTGTGAGGCCGTTCGGTGTCAGGCCCACACAGGTCCTCGAGGTGAGGGTAGGAGAGGTGAGTCCATTTTACTGAGAGAGCCTCAGATGGGAGGCCCACATTCTTGCTTGAGCTGGGGCCCTGCCACCCTCACTCAAGGGGCAGCCTGTTCCCTACCGTCATTGTCAGTGGTGGACTCCAGCAGGGCCACGCTGACCACTTCACAGAGGTGCCTCAGAGTTGCCCCTGGTCCCCAAGGTGACCACTCACTCACCTCTTTAACAGGACAAAGAAGTCACAGAGATTCTGGCCACCGCCGGGAATGTCATCACCCTGACCATCATCCCCACTGTCATCTACGAGCACATGGTCAAAAAGTAAGGCTGCCCTCCTCCAGACGCCCCCCTCACCTTCCTCCCTCCCTTCCCCCGCCCGCCCCCCTCACCTCCCCACCTCCTGGCCACCGGCCTCCTCTCCTCTTCTGCAGAGCCTCTGCTCTCCTCCCCTCGCTTCCCTTCACGGGAGCCAGGGGCTTCTGGTAACTTGGGGTGAGGCAAGGGAGGCACAGGTTTTTGGGGGCAGGGGGAGAAGGTGTTGCCAGTTTTGGCGACTGTCGTTACTGTATCTAGGTTGTCCCCGACCCTGCTCCACCACACCATGGACCACTCCATCCCTGACGTCTGAGGCCACGGGACAGCAGCTCAGCCCTGTCACCCTCCTGCCGGAAAGGGAATGTCCCTGCCTGCGAAGGCGCGCTGCCTGGGGGCGGGGCCGTCTCAAGGGGGCGGGGCCGTCTCAAGGGGGCGTGTTCAGGGCGGGGCGACATGGCATCCTGTGCGCCTGTCATTTACATACACTGGCCTTGTTGGAGTCTCAGCCACTCAACGGGGCCCACAGGCAGCCATTCTCTGTGCTGATTTAAATGCTCCGCACGTCTAAACACTTCCTAAAGTTGCAACTGGGTCCCTTTCAAATTTTTGTCTCTACCAGTAAAACAGTTCCATGTTTTGAGAACACAAATACATTTTTTTTTTTGTAAGAATTGTTTCTTTTTCCTTTGCTTGTTCTTTGTCACAAACTGTATAGAGTTATAACCCTTCACTGTCTTTTGAATAAAGATTTGACTTTAAATAAAATCCCTTCCTCAAAAGTAATTGAAATTCCAGAATCCTCAGTCCCATGACGCACCAGTGTTGGTTGTCTTTTAAGCAGTGGTGAGACCGATCCCTTTTCTATGTGTTGCCTCTGGGAACATGACTTGCCGCCGTCATATGCCGCCTGTCGGTGTGAAGCAGGGATGACTCAGTAGTGGTGGGGGGTGGTGGGGATAGTGTGGGCTCTGGAAGGGGACACTGGCTTTAGAGCACCCCCTGCTCAGTGACTCCAGCTGGCTTCTGCATCTGTAGGTGTGAGAATCACTTCAGGGGTGCTGGAGAGGATGAAATGGGTGCACTCTCAGGGCCCAATGGGGCTGACACCCAGGGGGTGCCAAGTGACCCCCAGGAGGGGTCAGATGCATGGTAGAGCTGAGCCAGCTTGCAGCTCTCAGGTTCCCTCTACCTCAGGAAAGATCTCTGCCCACTCAGCTCTTTCCAGGGTGTGAGTTTTGACTCCCATGCGGGTAGGGACAGCGTGAGCCCCCTTCATCCCCCTCACTGCCCCAAAAGACACAATATAAAGAAAACAGGCTATGGATCTGGTTGTGTTTTCATGCTTTAATCCAGAGCTGTTCTGCTGTAGGTACAACTCTGTCAGATCAAAAGGACAAAGGAGACAAAAGTGAAGACCCCTCCCCACCTCCCACCCCCTTCCTGTGTCCCCTGAATTCTCTGTCAAGGGCATGGCTGAATATAACAGTGCACTATGAGTTGTTTGTACTGACCCCTAGGTCACAGAGGGGTCATGAGTTCACTGGGCAGAGGCCCCTCCGTAGGCCTTTACCCCAGAACCTTGTCACTTGCCTCCTGCGCTGCCCCCCGCCCCCCCAAGGTGCTGCCAGGTACCCCGGTGCTACTGGCAACTGGGAATGGTGTTCATTGAAAAGCTAAGTTACCCCCTTGGGAGATATTTGGAATAAACTTCACTTGAGGCCAGCTCTCTGAGCAGAGTCCTGCCCCGGACTCTGATTCCTGCTTGAGTCTGGACCAGAGGAGCAGCAGGGCCAACTCTGGCCTGGACCCCACAACTGAGGGGAAGCCACTTCTGGCAGCGGGGGTCCAAGGGACCGGCAGTTCCAGAAGGTGATTCCTGAGAACAGTGTTGCTCAGGATCTAATCAGCTCCAGCCAGAGGCTGGGGAGAGGGGAGACCCCAGAGATCTCTGCTCTAGAAGCGGAGGGCAGGAGAGACGGTCACAGCCCAACAGGAGGAGGTATTAAGCAGGAAGGAAAAGGGGAGCCTTGGAGGCTGAGCACTCAGCGGGAGGCTCCGGGGCCCTGGCTTTGCCTCCAGCCCCACATTCTGGGCCCTGCAGTCTGGGCTTGGAGCCTGAGCCGGCGGACTGCTGCCTCTCACCGCCAGAGCCGCCCAGGCAGCTCTGCCCCTTTTGCATAGATGCGGGATCCTGAACACACACACACGCACACAGGCACGAGCTGGAGCCCGGCTGACACAGTCCCAGCACCTGTCCCGGGCCTGGGCCGAAGGTTCGCCTCCTCCATTGACAAGAGACAAAGCCTGTAGAAGGTCCCACCAGACCCCACAAAAGAGAGGACCTGGAGTGGGCTGGGGCCCCTCTGACCAGGCAGGCAGGTCTCAGCCAGAGCAAGAGTAGAGGGTGGCACCAGGTCCTCTCCCCTTGTCCACAGACCTGAATCACACTCTTCCCGAGGGGCTTGTTCAGAATTAGGGACAGCGTGGACCATGGCCCCGGCCCTGACCACGTCCACCGAAACACAAGACACAGTAGGAAGGCCACAGACAGCAAGACGCAGACAGGAGCAGAGGGGCTACGCAGCTCGACTAGATTCCAGGGCTGAAAAATATATAGATTTTATGTTGTCAAATATAGTCATACCTTTATTTTCTCGGCAAAGCTTTTGACTATTTCTAAGGAGACATTGCGCAGCTCCGTGAGTACACGGCATGAGGCGGGGTCCACGGCCAGTCTTGGCTTGGCTTTGGATTGGGGCTGTCCACTGCCCCTCCGCGTCATGACCCCAGGGTCCTGTGGGGCAGCCCAGCCCTGCCCCCAGAGTTCAGGTTTGGCTTGGCTGGGATCGGGGGGAGCTCCACAAAGGATGGCAGGTCTGAGGCCTGGAGTGAGGACGGGGGGCTTCGGAGGCACGAAGCACGTGGCTGAGGGGCTCCCCCCCCGACCTGGGGGTGAGGCTGGCTGCCCCCCCAGGGCATGCAGGCATCCCCCGCACCAGCGGAGGGCACAGAGAGGAAGGGCATAGTCCACGAGTCAGGGGACAGCTGCTGAAACAGTGGGGGTGGGCAAGCAACCTTGACGGAACCAGAGTGCCCCCCTAGGCCAGAGGGGTGGGTAAGACACAGAGTCCCACCAATGCTCCCCACCCCTGCTCCAATGTAGGGCATAACTCTGAAGAGCAGGTGGGGTGAGCAGACAGGTATACGCCCTGAAGGGGAAGAGGAATGGGTTTACTCTGTAAAATAAGAATGTTAATAAAGTGTCAGCAGCTTTGCTGGGGGACCCAGACATGGTCCTAGGGAAGGAGGGGGGGGCCAGTGAACCTTCCCAGGTTGACTGGGCTTGGGCTGGGAGCCCTTCTCCACTCCAACCTAGGAGACATTCCAGGGCACCCTGCTTTGGCCTGGACGGACATCACGGCTTCAGCACCTCATCTTGCCATTCATCCTGCTGGATATTCCTCCAGAGGCAGATAGGTGTAAGATTTGGGAACCCTCATCCTAGAAAGCAGGCAGCCACCTCAGGGGAGATCCTGGGGTGCATGAGAACCAAGCCCCAAAATGAACATAGTGCAAAGAAGAAGTTGGTCCTAAGGTCCCCGGAGAAACTCAGGCAAGCTCCAGGGGCTGGAGTCAAACCAGCTGGGGTTGCTGAGCCCAGCCCCGCCTCCCAGGCTGCAGGGCCTTGTCTCAGAGACTGGAGGAGCCCCCTTGAGCTGCCAGCCCCATCTCCTCTTGTGCTGGCAGAGTCTCCAGATGGGAGCTGGGGCTCAGGCCAGTCTGACTCTCATAGAAGAATGACCTGACACCCTCAGAAACGCCAAGAGGAAAAGTGAGGTGGGGAAGATCTGAGATGAACAGACAGACAGGGGACCCACACTGCCCTCTGCCACCTCTTGCCCATCACCATCTTTCCTCCAGCCCGTGGCCTGACTGCGCTCCCAAATCCCAAGTGGGGAGCAGTCTGAAGAGGCTGGAGCTCAGCGCACGCCGAGTGGTTCCAGACCTGTTCCGAGTCCCAGTCCCCTGCCTGTACTTTGGGTCACAGCTGCCACCATCTGAGGAGATAATACTGGCCCAGAAGCCTGGGCTGAGGGCAAGGGGTGGCTTGGGAGACAAGGCCTGGGGTACGCAGGGAAACAGACAGGACCTGCGGGCGGGGGATGGGGAGGCCGGGCTGACAAGTCAAGGCTGGCCTCCCCAGATCATCACACGGGAGACTTCCTGAGCAGCGACTGCCCTGTGTGGGGGGCTGGGTGGGCAGGGGGGCTGGGGTGGGGGCCTCGCCATTTTCTCTCTCTGCAGTGTGTCTGATCAGCGGGCCTCCCGGCCGGTGGTCTCTCTTCCCTTCTCTCCTGCTGCAGTTTTCGGACACCTTTCCCCAACCTTCACTCCCAGCCTCTGACACGGTTATCATCCTGAAAAAGCCACCTCCAAACCCCAAACTAAAGAAATAAGATGATGCCCCAGGGGAAGGTGTGAGAGGGAGGGCGGCACCCCTACAATCGGTAGTTGGGCCGTGGGAGCTCCTGCCCGGGCCGGCCCTCCTCAGAGCTGGGAGCTGCCTCCGGCGGTTGTGCCAGCAGCACTCGGGCCCTGATGGCTCAGCGAGCGGCAGCTGATCCTGCGGATGGAGTGCAAGGCCACGGTGCAGCAGCCCCGCAGCAGGGAGCTGATGTTGTAAATGGGCTGGCCCTGGCGCCGCTGGGAGCGGCAGAGCCAGGCCACCGTGGGCACGGCGGGCACCACCACGGCCAGCAGATCCACGATATAGTGGCGGCTCCAGTAGCTCTTGGGCTCCTTCTCGGCCGTGGCTGCCTCCTCCTCCTCTTCCACAGGGCACGCCACGCTCACCGACGGGCTGGGGTTTGGGTGGGCACCAGGGCGGTGTGGGGTGGGCCCCCAGATGATGGGCTCCGGGGCCTCCAGCTCGTCCCCCACCGTCACCACCACTGCAGAGTTGGGGTCTCTGGGCCCCGGGGGGTGGGGATCCGGCTCTGGGCGCCTGTCCCCTGACTCGGGGACCATCCCGCAGACCTGGGCCTGGGTCACTTTCTCCAGGATGGTGTCCAGGTCAGGCTGGGATGGCATGAAGTCCGTCTGGATGGCGCGCTCCTGCATGCAGCTGGCCTGCACGCCGGCCTCCGTGCCACACAGCAGCTTCTCGTAGGTGTTGCTGGCGGGGAAGCGGGGCCCCAGGCTGAAGGAGCTGTGTAGAGATGAGGGCTCCTCGGGGCCGCAGTCCACCCCTGACGACAGCAGGCTGCTGGCCTCCAACGCCTCCGTCCGGCTCAGGGTGTCATCGTTGGCCACGAAGCCGCTGTCGACCCCATCCTCGGCTGAGGCGCCAGGGTGGTCCCCGGGCGGGCGGTCGCCGCAGACAGCGGGGTCGCTCAGCTTGGTGTAGGTGGAGCTGCGGGTGAGAGAGCGGGCCGGGGAGCCACCAGCCGACTCGGCCGTGCCGTCCTCCTTGGCCAAGCCGTTCTGGGCCACTTCCATGCTGTGCAGTAGCGTCTCCAGCTTCTTGTTCTGGATGTTGATGTCCACAAAGTACTTCTGCAGCCCCTTGTCCTTGTCGATCAGGTTATTCTTGACGGTGTCGATGACCTGCTTGAGCTGCTTGATCTCCTTGCGGGCCTCCTTCAGGGCCAGCTGGGCCTCCACGCGGTGACACTCCTCTTCAATCCAGTCCTCCTGCATGCGAGACAGCTGCGTCTTCAGGTCATCTATCTCCGTGTCCCTGTGAGCGGACGAGACACCTGCGCTCATCACCTGGCCGGTCACTCCACTGAGGACAGGCAAGGAGGGGGTTGTCCCCAAGGACAAAAGCACTAAAAACAAAGGAACGGCTCGATGTCTCCTTCCTCATCCTCTTTATTCCACTGGAGAAGCAGTGGGGGTGGGAGAGGGGTGAGGGGTCAGGACAGAGGAGCCTCCTCCTTGGGGACAAGAAGCCACTGTCGCATTCCCACCCACCCCAGAGCCGAAATGCAGACGACTGTCCACTTTGACATCCACTACCCAAAGAAAAGAGTTGATGATGAAGACCTCGGTTTAAAAATGCAATTGCTATAAAAACTTAACACATCCATTTAAAACTCTTAACATAAAACAACAAAGATGAAACCTAAAATCTCTGCCCAGAGGATGTGACTTCCTACAAAAGCCGGTGGTGGAAATTTTCAGTGGAGGGTTATTTGGCCAGCAACTGCGGGGAGAGGGTGACAAACCACTTTGTTTTTATGAGAGAAATTACTGCCGCGAATGTAGTTGATAATGTTACATCTTCCCTCCAGGGGAGGGGTGAGAAGTGGTGGATGAGTCCAAGGAGAGTAAGGAGAACAGAGTGGCTGTCTTTTATCTGTGCTGGATGTGTCCTTCTTATAAGTAGTGTTGAGAGGAGAGGCCCAGAAGATTTGCTGAAAAAGGCACAGAACTCCTCCCAAGAGAAGAGGCAAGAGCAGGCAACACAGACTGTCAGAAGAGTCTTGGCCAGAAACTCTCAGGCTTTTAAAATCCCTAAGGCTTAGATGAATCTGAGGGGCAATGCAGGGGAGGGAGGTGAAGTAGGAAATGATGCTATCTAGTCCAGGGGTAAAGCCAGGGTGAAACTCATCAGGATGGGCCAAAAGCAGTAAGAAAGGAAAATCTTTCATGGAACTGAACCTGGCCTGCATGCAGCCACTCAGCCCAAACCCTCCATTCACATAAATAAAATCCAAATGGCATGTCCATCACTTTGGGGTTTATAAGGCCAGCAGAGGGACCAACCCAGATCCAGCATCGTGCACTTTTCAAAGGAGGATTAGAAATTCAGGAAATGGGCCTAGGAATCTCACTCTGCAAAACACTGAAAGGCCTGGGCCTGGGGTGCTGCAGGGGCCACAAGATCAGCAATGGTATCAACTGGAAGGGAACAGAGGGGAAGGGCTGCCCAGCAGGGCACAGCTCGGCAACGGAGGTGCGGTGGCAGCGGGAACTCGGAGGGGCTCAGAGCCCCTACAGGTGTGGGGGAGACTGTCCACTCCTCCTGCCTTGGGGTGGAGGGTTCACTCTAGGGTAACCCTGCTCACTGACGCTGAGCCCTGGGAGGAAGGGTGAGTTTGGAAGAAGGGACTGGGCATGATCAGCTGGGCTGGACCCTCTCCTCCTTGGAGCTGGCAGGACCCCAGAGCTGCGGCTTCCCAGCCCTGCCTCCATCTCAGGTGGGCTGCAGGACGTTATGTTTGAACTGGGTCTTGACGGATAAGTTTGCCAAGGAAGTGAGATGGGGGGAAAGTGCATCTTGGAAGTGGGGATACAGTGTATGAAAGCACAGCGTGAAAAGCCGTCTTTGAGGAGCAGGCAGGCTACTGCAGGAATGAGAACATCACTGTTCGCAGTGTGTGTGGAGGGCGACAAGACAGCAAGTAGAGAACGGCCACAGTTACTGCACCAGTCATGGGTGGAGAGGCCAGGGAGCCGAGGGCAGGCACGTCCACAGCAGGGCATCCTGCCCAAACCACACAGGGCAGGTCGCCTGCTCTGAGCCACAGGGCAGTCCTGGAAAGGCAGCAGGGAAATGGGCTGTCTGCTCCCTGAGGACATCGGAGCAAATGGCCAAGCAGGCCCAGGGCATCACTGAGAAGAAAACGGGAAATAGAAATTCCGGCTCTACAGACAAGGAGGCCCACAGAATGCCACCTGTGACCTCAAGTTCTAAACCACAACAAATACATACTGAATGGGTTACTTGGCAGAGCTCTGGTCAAGAAAGATGTAGTCTTATTTACTTATTTTATATATATAATAGACACATTCACAGAGGGAGAAAGATTACTGGCTACCAAGGATGGGGTTCTTGGGGAGAAATGGGGGCATGATTGCAACTGGGAACAGGGTTTCTGTCTGGAGTGATGAAAACATTCTAGAATTAGATACTCTTGATGGTTGCACCATTCTGTGAATATACTAAAAAACCACTGAATTGTTTACTTTAGATAAGTGAATTGTATAGTATGTGAATTATATCTCAATAAAATTGTTATATTAAAAAAAGAAAAGATGAAGGAAGGCATAGTCATGGTGCCCTGACTCCCAGTGCCCTGCCTGGCACCTTGTCCAGCTCAGAGTTAGCTGTGTATCTGAATCCACACAGTTTGGAGAAGATGGGTAGATGATGCAGAGGTCAGAGGGCAGCCCTGCAGCTTCCATCATAAAGATGAAGCTGTCTGCCTGGAAAGGTGAAGGCTGGGAGGGTCAGGACTGGCCCTCGGGTCTGGAGAATGAGCTCAGACAAGCTCATGGGGTCTCCTGGGAGACCCCTGGGCTGGGTGGGCGCTCAGAGAAAGGTTTCTCACAATGGATGAGGAAGAAGGCACCTGGGCCTGAACGATGGGTCAGGAGCCCCTGGTGACCCCCTGGGAGGAGGCCAAGGAGGGTTAACAGGTTGTTTCTCCCCCACCCCGCCCCCCCCACCCCAGGGGCAGGTCAGCCAGGAAGAATGCCCTGGGCTCCTACTCCTCAGGTAGAAAGGAGCCAGGGCACGAGAAGTGGCCAAAAGGGGCTGCCAGGCTCCGACCGAGAGAGCACTGCCTTGGAGTGAGAAGGGAGGCGGGGAGGCCGGGGAAACCGCTTTCGGCTTGGCCCTAAGCAGCCACCTGAAGCTTCTAGGAGCAGCTGAGGGAGGGAAGGGACGGATGGGGTTTTGCGGGAGAATGGAGCCCCCAGCCACTCCTTCCTCCCAGAGATGCCGCGGGCCCTGGCCTTCCGCTCACCGGTCCTGGAGCCGGTCCTGCGTGTCCTTAAGCCGGGCCTTCAGGTGCCGGATGCACACCTCCTTCTGCTGCAGGGGCGTCAAGTACTGCTCCGGGGTGGGGGGCTTGATGCCATGGTTGTCACTGCACAGCGTGTACTTCATGGAGCGCCTGCCAGGGGGCGCTCGTCAGCGGGGAGGGAGGAAGGGCCTGGCGATGCGCTGTGCCTCCAGGAGCGAGGGAGCCCCGCCTGACCATGCCGGTGCCCCGCCCACTCACCCTGGAGCCCCGCCTGCCCATCCCTGTGCCCCGCCCCCTCACCCCGGTGCCCCCGCCCACTCACCCTGGAGCCCAGTCCACCCATCCTGGTGCCCGGTACCCCCTCCCCTCCTCCAGCGCCTTGCAGGCCAGGCCTTCCCCTGTGCCCCTGTGGGCACGAGAACACCCGGCCCTTCTGGAAGGTGGGTTTTATTAAGGTTCTTCTGAGGGGAGGGCATAGCGTCGAGGTGGGGAGGTCAGGGCTCCTGTAGCTCGGGGTGGGGAGATACGTCACAGAGCGTGTGGACAAGCCTGGTACCACCCAGGGCAGTGCCATCTCTGTCAACCCAATCCCAGCGCTGCAGCCCAGGGCTGAGTCTCCCATCCCAGAGAATAAGGCTGAGGCAGGGAGAAGCCTCCCTCTCCTTGTAATTATCCCGGGGCCTGCCTGGTGGGTAAGGACTTATCTGTGATATATGTGAGTGACTCGGTGTGGAAATCTAATAACTGTACCGCAAGAACCATATGAGCTGGCTCTGTGTTGTTGTCATCACCGTCTCCTAAGCGTTCATTCTGTGTAAGGCAGGTACCGAAGTGGTAGCCTGTCCTTTCCCTGGCGTAAGGTGGGTGATAGTAAATATAAAATTAATAGTGTGTAAGTTTTCTTACTGTTCTACAACTGTGCTTTCAGAGGATCACATTACCCTACAGTATGCCTTTCTCTTGTAATTGGAGAAACTGCATATCAGCCTGTTATCACTGTAAGTGGTTTTTAGAAAAATGTAACAACGTTTCTCATACTATATTATGAATATGACTGTAATACTGTATGCCATAAAATTTTGATAATGATTCATTCATTAGATAGGCTGGGCTACCGTGAAGCAATCGTATTGCTGCTTCTTTGTTATCAATGTGTATTGTTATCAATACATGCATCATTATACTTGTAAGTAAATATGAATTTCTTTTTCACATGATCTTTTCATTTTTGATGTCTAGTCTTAGTGATACATATAATTCCTATAGCACTTTGTGTCATATAAGACAATATTGCTGTACTGACAGATGATTCATCTTAGAAACAATGTAAACATAACGTGTCAATAAATACAGTGCTGTAAACATATTTTCTTGTGCTTATCATTTTCGTAACATTTTGTTTTCTCTAGTTTACTGTATTGTAAGCATATTGTTGATAGTACATATAACACACCAAATATGTGCCAGTCAACTGATTATGTCATAAAGGCTTCTGCTCAACAGTAGGCAGTTATGTTTTGGGGCAGCCAAATGTTATATGTGGATTTTCAACTGCACAAGGGGTCAGTGCCCCAACCCCCTTGTTGGACCAGGGTCAACTATTCTAGGACACCAGCTCATGAACTTGTTCCCACAAATGCAGGTGGATCCTTCCCATCTACACATGCCCACTCATGCTCTAGAGGCACATGCGAGCCCAGATGTGCTATGAGCATCGACCTGTTCATAGCTGTACCCTGAGGTGGAGGCAGGCTGGATACACACCACTCCCAGCAGCCACATTCCCCTGCATGGGGTTGTGCAGACGTGTGTGTGTGGTGAGCACACCCAGGTCCCACCAGTGCCAAGGAGAAAGAATTCCCACCCAGAGGAGGCGGGAGGGCCAAGGCTTTCACCCAGGGGCAGAGAGCACCCCAGTCCCACCAGCAGACCACGGCCTGACCTCCTCAACTCACAGCTTCCTGCCTTTTCCCTGACAGAACTCCCATTTTGCTTGGGTGGCCCTGCAGCCAGTCAGTCACACCTGCACCCACCAGCACAGTGTAGACAAAATTTACTGGGGAACATGTCCTGTCTCAGAAAATATGAGCCTGGCGTAGGGGGAGGGAGGGTTGGCCTCCTGCCTGCTTCTTCCCTGAACGTGGACCTGATGCCTGAAGGTGTCGGAGCCAGCTGTACACCAAGGATGGTGGAGGTGGGGTCCTCGACACTTTGGGGAGTCGCCCACCTCTGGCCCCTTGTTCTGAAAGCATCACCCCTAGTTTGTCTCAGCCAATGTCTTTGGTTACGTGCAGCTGGGTATGATCATATTCATGTTACAGATGGGAAACTGAGGCTCAGAGAGAAGGGACCTGCTCAAGGTCACACAGCCAGGGAGCTGGGGATGGTTAGAACACCCACACCCCCCAGGCCCCAAGGCGTTCAGGTTCCCCGCGGGCTGGGAGGCGGGAGGGAGGGGCCGGTTACCTGGGCGTGGGGCTGCTGTCACTGCCCTTGCAGGAGCCCGAGTTGCTGCTGCTACTGAGAGAAGAGGTACCGTAGGCATCCCGCACACTCACGGGCGGAGAGGTGCGCCTGGGGGCAGGGAGAAGAGGCAGGTGCTCGTTCTGGATGGTGGGCAGCTGCGGACACTGGGCGAACACCGCCAGGCCGCTGCGGCCCAGAGGGCCCCCACTTTGGGGTCACCGCCGGGGAGAGAAGGAGAGGGGAGGGTGGGGGGGACAGAACAGACAGGGGTGACAGAACAGACAGTGCAAATCAAGATGGAAAACCAGGAGGAGGCAGGTCCTCCTGGCTCCCCAGGGCAGAGGTGGAGGCTGAGCAGGGCTATGGGCCAAGGGTGGGGCCCAGCTACCCCTACCGAGGGTCCTCAATGTCCAGGGTCCCCCAAGCCCAGAAGGAAAGGGCCCTGCATGAACTGAGACGGAGGTGGAGAGGAATGGGCAGGCAGGCATAGGGGCAGGAGGAGGGGCATACGGGGAGGCCAGGTGAGCCTGGGTGGAAGGCTACATGATGTCTTTATGAGGATGGAACAACAATATTAATGATGGGAGAGATCCAATGGTTTAAGTCTTCAGAGAACTTTTCTATCCACGGTGTCATCTGAGCCCTTAAATAGTTCCTGAGGCAAGCGTCAGCAAGCTCATTTTAAAGACGAGAAAAGTGGGGGCAATGACTTGCTCCAAGACAAGTAGATGGTGGAGTGGAGGCAGAGACCCCCTCCCCCCACTTTCAGAGGCCAAGGCTCTGGGCAAGGGGGAGACTCACCTGCGGGATCCACCAGAGGCCCGTCTACTGCCTGGCAGGGACATGGCCATGAGGCTGCGGGTCCGGGTGAGGGGCGGGATGGGCGGTGTCCCCGGGGCTGAGGAGAGAGGGCGGGTTGGGGGGGCCGTGGGGAGGGCCGGGCCCGGCCACGTCATCCTCTCGCTGGGGCCACTGCCCGGCATGGCTTCTCCTCTCACCCTTCAGCAGGACACCCGGGACCAGATGGGGGGCTGGCAGGCCAGGTTCTGCCCACAACTGCCTCCACCAGTGAATTTAGCAGGGTCCCACCACCCAACTTAAAATCATGATCGTCAGAGCCTCAAGACAGCCAGAAATCATCAGTCCAGCCCCGTGTCCTCAGATGAGTGGATGGTGCCCCAGAAGAGCAGAGGCCTCCCCCCAGGTCACACGGACACTGGGGCAGGGCCTCCTGATTGGCTCAGCTCAGCACCGAGTCCGGCTGTGAGCCAGGGCCCCCAGACCCCTGACTCTCAGACCCCCCACCCCTGTGCTGGTCAATCCACCCTCCTCCTTGGAGGGGACTGCAGGCTGGAGGACTCCTGGAGCATCACCAGGAAGCCCAGATTAGGCTGGGCTAGTCTCGACGTCACCTTCCCAGAGGGCCTGTTGGTGCGAGGCTCAGGGCTTCCCGTCTATAGGGGAGACAAGACAGACCAACACACCAGCACACGTGTAGAAAGACATATGGATACACATGAACATGAAAAGGTACCGCATCCCTGCCATTCCAAGGCGTGCCGCACAGAGCTCAGGGAACATGCTCAGGGGGCCTGAGCAGGACATTCAGCCCGTGCCCGCCCTGCCCCCACTGCCCACATGCTACACACAGGCATGCCTTTGCCCATCCATGCAAATGCGCATGCTCATTTTCGGATGCATGAGGAACTCAGGGTACAGGCTCAAAGCAAATGAGGAAGGAGACAGATGGGAGAAGAAGACACCCCCCCCCCCGACCCATTCAGAGCATCACTGTAGGCTGGACCCAGTAGGAAGTGACCATGCCTGCAGAGATCCATTCTTGGCCCTCTTGACAAGTGGGTAGGGAGACTCAGACCTGGGCTCCTGTCCGGGGATCCCTAGGGCCCTTTCCTGGGTAGGGGTTTGGGTTCCGAGGGCAACTTTACAGATGTTTAAGGGAGGGAGAGGCCCCATGCTGGGCTGGTGTTGGCTGTTGTGGGAGGAGGCCTGCGCTGGGCTTTAGCCCAGAGCTCCTGAAGGCCAGGGCAGGGGGTGGGCCTGGACTCTTTGCAGCCAACATGCTAGTTCTGTGCCAGCTCCAGAGACCCTAGTCCCCTCCTTCCACACTCAGAGCAGGGACTAAGGACAGTCGCCTGGGTTACAGGACTTGGCCGAGGACACCGTGCACTGGACCTTCCTTCATGCTGGGAGAGAAGCGGTTGCCAAGCCCTACACCACGCCAAAACCCCGTGCCAACCACCTTACGTACATTACGCCATCGACTCCTCCCAACAACCCTATGAGGAAGTGCTGTGATTAGTCCCTTTTCAGATGAGGGATCTGAGAGGGAAGGGACTGCCCGAGTCCCTGCCCCAGTGTGGCAGGACCAACACCTCAGCCAGGCCAACACCAGATGCTGAGGGGCTGGATCACGGAGCCTGGATCCCCTGCCCAGGGCACCACCCCTTCCCACGTCAGGGCCTCTGAGGATCCCGGCTGCCCTGGCCAGTGGCAAGGCTGCCTCCTGAGCAAACAAAGGTGCTGCTCAGGTGGCCTGTTTCCTGGCTGGGACACAGACACGGTCTGTTCCCTGGAGGGCCTGGACACAGCCAGCATTGTCTGCCCAGAGGTGTCAGGTGCCAGGTACGGGAGCCGCCGGCACCCTACCTGTTACCTGAGCTGCTCGACCTGGCTTGGCAATGCATTCCACCCGCCATGCCCCAACCACCCAGGCAGGGCCTCCTGGAACTGCAGGGCTGGCCCTCAGAGGAGGAACCGTGGGACAGGGGCTGGGGGGACAGGGGTGCTCCTCCATACTTGCCAGGAAGGCCACCAACGTCTTAATACCTCCTAGGCACAGGAGGGCCTCAACCAGGAGCATGGGGGAGAGGCTGATTGTCCTTACTCATGGGTGGACAAGGGCTTCAAGGATCACCTGTCTTTTTTTTTTTTAATTGGAGGATAATGGCTTTACAATATTGGGTTAGTTTTTGCCATATAGCAAAGTGAATCAGCTATATGCACATACATATCTCCTCCCTTTTGAGCCTCCCTCCCATCCCCCCACCCCTCAATCTACCCCTCTAGGTTGTCACAGAGCATGGAGCTGAGCTCCTTGGGCTATACGGCAGCTTCCCACTAGCTATCTTATGGGAATGTATATATGTCAATGCCATGCTCCAATTCATCTCACCCTTGATCATCTGTCATTGACGAAACTCTTCTGCCTGCTACCAGGTGACCATGCTGAGTGCTATTATGTGACTTGGCCCATTATTCCAAGTAAAAATCCTTTGAGGCAGGATCTGTTATCACATTTGGGTTCAAGGTCACACAGCTGCACGTCCAACAGACCCTGGCTTCTAGCCCCAGTCAGCCTGGCTTTACCGGCCATCCTCCCATCATCACTTATGGCTTTTGGGAGGATGCTGTGCCTTCAGGAGGACTTTCAGCAGAGGCAGGACTCAGAGCTGAGGCCAGGCCTCACTCTTCCAAGCTAGCTCTGGTGAGTGTTGCTAAGGAGCTCGCAAAGCCTGGGTGGAGCTCTAGGCTCCAGTCCTGGGAGGCAGGCACCAGGCCTGCTTTGCCTTGGAGCTGCGTGTGGCCTTGTACAATGAGGGCTTTGTCCCCATTCCTACCTTGCTTGGCAACCAATCCCACACCTCCCTCCTCTCTTGCTCCCTCTTCCTTCCTCTCTGGCCTGGGGAAAGGCGGGGCAAGGGGATGGCATTTGTACCTGGATGGAGCCGACAGTCTCCTGGGAGGCCAAAGACAGCCATTCATCCGGGACAGAGGTGGAAGTGGCATTTCCCCTGCTGGGATGAGACCTTGCAGGCTGGAGTCCCTCTGGGAGGGCAGAAGATACCCAGGCCCAAAGGGAGTCACCTCCCCAGGATCCAGCCCAGAAGTGTTGGTGAGCACCTGTGCTCTCTCAGGTCCTCCCTCCCCTCTGAGCCCCAGAGAGGAGGTAAGTTGCCATGGTGTTTGTTGCCATGCCAACTGCTTGGCCTGTAGTCCCACAAGCCTATCCCCAGGTGGCCATTGGAATGGAAGGTGGAAAGGAAACCCCTAAACGTGGGGAGCTGGGCTGACAGTCGCCCCTCACCTCCACCCCAGGGTAAGCCCAGGCCCATTTCCCCATCCTGCCCACACCTTGGCAACCCTGTTGGATCCACCCCTTTCATCAGTCCCTCACACACCCAACAATGGGAGCTTGGGAGATGGAAAGAGTCAGAAATAGTCTAAGAGATCTGGGCTCAAATCCCAGCTCTGTCACCCTCTAGCTGCCTGCCTTGGGCAAGTCATGCCACTTCTCTGAGCCTCAGCTTCATCATCTGTAGGTATAACAGAAAGCTCCTCATATGGTTACTGTGGGGATGAGATGGGATAATTCAGGCACGGGGCTTAGCCCAGTGCCCACCATACAATGAACACACAAAAAATGGGAAGTGCCAGGATTTGGGTAGTAGGTAACTGCAGTGCAATGTGAGCTTTGAGAGAGAAACATTCAAGGCATAATAGTGTCTTCAGGAAGGTCAGGGAAAGCGTCTTCAAAAGGAAATTTACACTGGGCCTTAAGGGGTTAACAGGAGTTCACCAGGCAGAAAAAGTGCATGGGAGGGATGGAGAAGCCTGGGCAAAGGCAGTGAGTAGTTCAATAGAATAGTGTGGCTGCTTGAGGAAACTAGGGGGCCTAGTGGAGGCAGGGGCACAGTGGGAGTGAGGCTGCAGAAGGAGATGGGGCCAGACCACACAGTGCCACAAAAGCCAGAATCTTGTCCTGTGAGCAACAGGGAGCCATGGAAGGGCCTTAAAATGGGGATGGACATGATCAGATTTGCATTTTAGAAAGCCCTGCGTAGGGGATCTTTGTGGACTATAGCTGGAAAGGAAGAGAGACCAGTTAGGAGGTTATCAAAAAATTAGAAGGGCCTGGTTCAGGGCATGGGCTTCCCAGGTGGTGCTAGTGGTAAAGAACCTGTCTGTCAAAGCAGGAGACATAGGCGACGTGGATTCAATTTCTGGGTTGGGAAGACACCCTGGAGGAGGGCATGGCAACCCACTCCAGTATTCTTGCCTCCATTATTCTTGTCCAGTATAACCCATGGACAGAGGAGCCTGGCGGGTTATAGTCCATAGGGTCACAAAGAGCTGGACATGATTTAGTGAGAATGAATGCAGAGCAGCCCAGGAACAATGGAGAAAAGGGCATGGGGGCTCCTAGAAATTTATCAGAGGCCCTAAATTAAGTAAAACGTAGGGCGTAACTCATCTTTTTTTTTTCTTTTTAGGTAAGAATTGGATTTATTTAGAGAGAAACACACTCCATAGACAGATTATGGGTCATCTCAGAAGGGGAGAACAGCCTAGGGCAAAACTCTTGACCATGGCATTCAAGGCCCTCTCATCTCTACCGATTCCAACCAGCTCTCAGCTGCTTGCTGATCCCCGAGGAAAGCCCTGTTCTTGCTCCCATGTCTGCAAAGGCTGTTTGCCCAGCTGACAGCCCTTGCCCGGCCTTGTCCTCATGCATACATTGCACTTTGTGTTAGGGTCTGCCCTGCAGGCCTTTCCTCCTGCGACTTCACCGGTCACTTATTCTCTCGACCACTTAGCATGCCATGGCTTAGGTTGAAACTCAGGGAACACCACCCTCTGGGGAACTTCATAAAAATAAACACAATCAACACACAACTGTTAGTAACACAATGGATTAAACAGACACGTATGATAGACCAAGCGGTTGGATTAGATGGTCTCTAAGACAGTTCTGGATCCAACATTCTCTGATTCTAGGGCTGTGAATGAAATAATAGAGTTCTAATTGATGCTTTCTTCCCTTTCAATGACTAGAACCCCTGGGTTTCAGTTTCTCCATCTGTAAAATTAGGAAGCTGCCTTCTTCAAAGCGAGACATGATGGAATTTTACTCAATCAGTGAGTCATGGGGGAGAAACCAGGCTCTTGAGTTAATCTAATATGCTAGCTAAGTGAAAGTCCCTGTATGTACCATAAATTATCCTCCCCCGCCCCCAAAGAATTAGCCATCAATAAAAGAAGAAAGCTATCCAAAAATCCAAGGGAACAGAACAATCTGTGTCTGATGACTCAAGCCTCTCACAGCTGTGGAAAGCAAAGCAACACAACCTACAGACCAGAACTTGGGTGAAATCCTCTCTCTGCCAAGACTACACCAGAAGGCAGAACATTCCACCTGTCAAGCTGCAGAGCGCTTGGTGCTCCTAGAATGCTAATGCAGAGAGGAGTGGCAGGTGGAAGACGGGCCTGGAGTGTTCCAGCCACCCTCTCTGGATCTCCAGGTTAGTGCTCTGAGCGCTGCTCATGGCTAAGGGGTTTGGTAAACTTCCCCTGGCTTCAAAACCTCATCACCCACTACGCTTCTCCACACTGTCAGCAAAAGCCAGGACCTTTCCTCCTGGACATGGAACGGGAGGCAGTGGCAGCACGTCTCCAGCTTGCTCCTTGTTTCCTACACAGGCTTCCCGCAGAGCTGGAGCCACAGATGCAGCCACTGGACCCCTCCTCACTGTGGCGACCCCAGCACAGCTCAGGGCAGACCCACAACTTGACCACGTGCTGCAAAGGCTCTCAATGCAAGCAGGATGGGAGTGAGGGCGGAGGCATCTGCTGTGCTGGGTAGTCTCCGGTAGTTACACTCAGATCCCAGAGCTGGGAGGGCATGGAGCCCAGTGGTCTTCAAACCACCCAGAGAACTTGCCCCTGGGACTGCAAGGGGCTGTAGGCTGAGGCCTCCTTCCCCATTTCACCTGGAGAGGCTCCTCTTGTATCTGTTCTACCTATGGAAGGTCCAAAGTAAGACTACCTTTTTGGGTTTTGCAGGTTAAATATCTATACAATGTATATTTTCTGTGATGAGATACTCCTTCATATCCACTAGGATGGCTATAATCAAAAACACAGATAATAATAAACAGGGGTGAGGATGCAGAGAAATTGGAACCCTTGTGTGTTGCTGGTGGGCATGTAAAACAATATGGTACAGCTGCTGTGGAAAACAGGCTGGCAGTTCTTCAAGTAAAACACTGAATTACCAAATGACCTAGCAATTCCACTGGTGGGTATTTACCCCAAAGAATAGAATATAGATGTTCAAACAAAAACTCACATAGGGATGTCCATAGCAGCACTGTTCACAACAGCCAGAAGCAGGAAATGACCGAAATCAAATGTCCATCGAAGGATACATGGACAAAAAGTGAGGTTTACACATTTGGTGGAATACCATTTAATCAGAAAAGGAATGAAGTATTAATATATGCAACAACATGGATGAACCTTGACAGTATTATGCTAAATGAAAGAAGCCAGACACCAAAAGACACATACCGTGATTCCATTTGTATGAAGTGTCCAGAACAGGCAAATCCATAGCGACAGAAAGCAGATTGGCAGTTGCCAAGGGCTGGGGGAAGGAGGAGTAGGGAATGACTGCTAGTGGGCATGGGATTGATGAAAATGTTTTAGAATTAGAAAGCGGTGACAGATATACAACTTTGTGACTATGCTAAAATCCTTTGTATTGTACATTTAAAACTGTGGATTTTATGGTATGTAGCTATATATCAATAAAAAATATATAATCTATATAATATTTATTTCAAATGAACTGGTGTAAAATGACAGGCATGGTCCAAGAAGCAGAAGGGAACGATGGCTCAGCAAGCAGAGACCGGACAGGGACCAGAAGCAGCCCTCCTGTTCTACCTGACTCCAGACCGCTGGGCCCAGGGCGGCTGCTGTCCTGGTGCCCCTGAGAGCCTGGAGGAGACAGGCAACTAAGGCTGCCCCTCTTGAAGGTTTGGAATATCTCCAATTCCATCTGATTCTCACAAATTCCCTGTGGAGGGAAGCCAGGTAGAGACCGATTCATGGAGACATGGGAAATCTGAAGCTGCAGAGCTTTTGAGATCACTCAAGGTCACACCTGGACGTCTAGGTCTCAACGCCTGCATTTCTACTGCATCATGAAGGTCTCATAGCGCAAGAGATCTGGGACATGTATTGCTATGCTGCATGAAAAAGCAAAATTCTACTTTCCTGGGAGATCCTAAAATACTGTGGGGGAGATGTGGGGTTACATCCCCAAATCCTGTGCTCTTCATGCTTCCATAAAAGGAGGACATCGCAGGTGGAGAAAAGGGAAGCCTCATATACTCTTGGTGGCAGTATAAAATGAGGCAGCCTCTGAGGAAAACAGTGTGGAAGTTCCTTAAAAAACTGAAAATAGAACTACCATATGATCTAGCAATTCCACTCCTGGGTATATATCCAGAAAAACCAGTAACTTGAAAAAACATATGCACCCTAATGTTCAATAGCAGCGCTATTTACAATAGCCAAGACATGAAAACAACATAAGTGCCCATCAACAGAAGATTAGATTAAGAAGGTGTATATGTATATATACACACACACATAAAACGAATATTACTCAGCTGTAAAAAGAATGAAATGTTGCCATTTGCAACAATGTGGATGGACCTAGAGAATATTATGCTTAGTAAAATGTCAGACACAGGAGAAATATGTGATATCACTGATATCTGCAATCTAAATAATAATACAAATGAATCTATATACAAAACAAAATATACTCACAGATACAGAGCACAAACTTGGAGTTACCAGAGGACAGAGGGAAAGGGAAGTGACAAATTAGAGGCTGGGGTTAACAGACACAAACTACTGTATATAAAATAGATAAGTAACAAGGATATACTGAAAAGCAGTGATCCCCAACCTTTTTGGCACCAGAGACCAGTTTCATGGAAGGCAATTTTTCTGTGGATCAGTGTGGGGAGATGGCTTTTGGGATGACTCGAGCTCATTACATTTACTGTGCACTTTGTTCCTATTATCATTACATCAGCTCTGCCTCAGATTACCAGGTATTAGATCTTAGAGGCTGGGAATCCCTGCTGTCAAGCACAGGGAATTATACCCATTATCTTGTAATAACCTAGAATGGAATATAATTTGAAAAAATACTGAATCATTAAGCTGTACTGCTGAAACTAACACAATAGTATAAATCAACTATATTTCAATAAAAAGATGATAAAATAATACACTTCCTGAGACAAAAAAGTGGGACATCACAGAAACAGGAGGCTAGCAGAGCAAGGATGATTATTCAAAAAGAAATTCTTCATGTCTTCTCCCTAACCAGCATAAGTCTCTCCACGTCCCTCCAAGAATCAGCCGTGTGGGCATAGAAGAAGCCCTCATTGCGAGGACCATTGTGTTCAACTCTTCCAACAGCTGTTGGCTGCACCCTGCTCTCTAGACCAAGTGCTTTGTGAGCCCAGCACTGAGAGACCCTCAGCTCCCCAAGCCATATCGCAGGGTCACTGTCATGACCTTGGGCCCTTGACATGTCTGAGTCTCAGCTGCCACATGCGTTCAGTGGGAGCCACCCTCCTGACCTTGCCTGTCTCTTTAAGATCCAACCAAGGCAATGAATGCAGCAATGGAGGAGGTGCTTAGACAAACAGAAGACAGAATATTTCTTGCCATTACTACGAATATCACTACCTTGAAGGGGATCTTCTCTCCTTTTTCAGAGATATTATTCTTTGCTTTATGTCAAGTCCCAGCAGGCACAGGGGGTGACTCTGAAATTACTGGCACCCTCTGCCCAGCTGACTGCCCTGGGCTGGCTCTCCAGGGCAATGCCTGCCAGGTCTCCTATATGGGGAGGGGTAGCAGGGGGCAACACTGGTTTCTATCCCTCCACCATCCAGCATGCCAAGGCTGCCCCTCTGCAAACAGCCACAGGGAGGCCTGGGGGACAGAGGGGCCCTGGTGCAAACCCCAGCTGGGCAGATGCCTGGCAAGTGGCTCCTGGCAGATGGAGGCCCTCCAGTGACCTTGGACACAGCATATGCTTCCCTGGGCTTCCTGGCTGATAGAGCTGTCAAGCCATCGCCTGGCTCCTTTCCCCACTGCCTCCTCTGCCTGAGGTTCCAGCTCTAAAGCCTCACAGGATGGGACCTCTGACTCTATGGATTCTCTCTCTCTCTCTCTCTCTTTTTTTTTTTTTCAAATCTCTGCCTTGGTTCTCAGAATCCTTGAGTTGGATTGAGTTGAGTCCACACCTATCCTAAATTTATCCCAAGTACCTCCAGGGGCTAACAACCTCACAGAATTCTAGAATCCTGGGTAGATTTTGTCATAAGCCATCATTTTACAGAGAGACACTGAAACCCAGGAAGAACATGCAATTTGTTTAAAGTTGCCCAGCAAGTGGGGGATAGAGTCTGGGCTGGGAGTTCAACTCCTGGCTCCAGTGACAAAGCTTCTGCACTGTGGCCTCCACCCCACACCCCTATTTGAATCCAGGCAGAAGCATCCTAAAAGATGTTGCTGTGAAAGTGCTGCACTCAATATGCCAGAAAATTTGGAAAACTCAGCAGTGGCCACAGGATTGGAAAAGGTCAGTTTTCATTCCAAACCCAAAGAAAGGCAATGCCAAATAATGCTCAAACTATTGCACAATTGAACTCATCTCACATGCTAGCAAAGTAATGCTCAAAGTTCTTCAAGCCAGCCTTCAACAGTACATGAACCATGAACTTCCAGATGTTCAAGCTGGATTTAGAAAAGGCCGAGGAACCAGAGATCAAATTGCCAACATCTGCTGGATCATCGAAAAAGCAAGAGAGTTCCAGAAAAATATCTTTATTGACTATGCCAAAGCCTTTGACTGTGTGGATCACAACAAACTGTGGAACATTCTTCAAGAGATGGGAATACCAGAGCACCTTACTTAATTCCTGAGAAATCTGTATGCTGGTCAAGAAGCAACAGTTAGAACTGGACATGGAACAACAGCCTGGTTCCAAATTGGGAAAAAGTATGTCAAGGCTGTATATTGTCACCCTGCTTATTTAACTTATATGCAGAGTACATCATGTGAAATGCTGGGCTAGATGAAACACAAGCTGGAATCAAGATTGCCAGGAGAAATATCAATAACCTCAGGTATGCAGATGACAACACTCTTATGGCAGAAAGCGAAGAAGAACTAAAGAGCCTCTTGAAGAAAGTGAAAGAGGAAAGTGAAAAAGTTGGCTTAAAGCTCAACATTCAGGAAACTAAGATCATGGCATCCAGTCCCATCATTTCATGGCAAATAGATGGGGAAACAATGGAAACAGTGACAGACTTTATTTTTGCGGGGCTCTAAAATAACTGCAGATGGTGACTGCAGCCATGAAATTAAAGGATGCTTGCTTCTTGGAAGAAAAGCTATGACCAACCTAGACAGCATATTAAAAAGCAGAGATATTACTTTGCCAACAAAGGTCCACCTCGTCAAAGCTGTGGTTTTTCCAGTAGTCATGTATGGATGTGAGAGTTGAGCTATCAAGAAAGCTGAGCACCAAAGAATTGATGCTTTTGAATGGTGGTGTTGGAGAAGATTCTTGAGAGTCCCTTGGACTGCAAGGAGATCAAATTAGTTAATCCTAAAGAAAATCAGTCCTGAATATTCATTGGAAGGACTGATGCTGAAGCTGAAACTCCAATACTTTGGCCACCTGATGCAAAGAAGTGACTCATTGGAAAAGACCCTGATGCTGGGAAAGATTGAGGGCAGGAGGAGAAGGGGACAGCAGAGGAGATGGTTGGATGGCATCACTGACTCAATGGACATGAGTTTGAGAAAGCTCTGGGAGTTGGTGATGGACAGGGAAGCCTGGTGTGCTGCAGTCCATGGGGTGGCAAAGAGTCGCACATGACTGAGTGACTGAACTGAGAAGTTTGATAAATTAAGAACAAAAGCTAGCTTTTTGTGTAAAGAGGTCATGGAAGGAAAGCTGAGGGTGAGACAGAAATCTCACCAACTTTAAGGCAGCTCACAAATGGCACAGTAAAATATACACTGAAACTGAGGCCTGGGGAAGAAGGGAATACCCCAGCCTGACCACACATGCAAACGTGGTAGCAATAATGAGGTTCAGGGTCCACTCTGAGCTTCCTGACCACCAAAGCAAAAGGAGAAATTATGCCAAGTTTTCTTGTTCTTATAGTTAGAGGAGAGTGGGAAGCAGACTAGTTCTTCAGGATAAATAAATCTCTCCCTAAAATGATTGCTAAAAGAAACATTATGGCATGGGATTTGCTGTAGGGATAGAGGACTGCCCATTGTGAACCTACAACAAGGGTCCCAAGGTAAGGGAAAGACGGTCATCTCTGAGCTCGCCCAAGTTGCCCTGTGTGTGCTATGCTCTGCTGACACGAGATTGAAAGACCCATGGAACACAAGGACCAAAGGCTAAAAGGGTGTACAGATGTGATCTGGTCTGCCTGGGACCACAGCCCCTTTCCATGGAGATAGCCCCACCCAGACTGAGATGAGAGAGCTTCTGTCTTTCTGTGTATCCAAACCAGGAGACCACAGAAACTCACACTGTTGTCTTGCATTCTTTCTCCCGCCCTCTCTCCTGGCATTTCATGACAACCTAGTCCAACGGCCACATTTTCTAAAACATGAAACCAACGACTTGTCAGAGGCCACAATGTGAGCTGCAGGGTCAGGGGACAGGAGACTGAAGGTGGGCCAGCTGAGTCCAATCGCACCAACCACTCTGGGCATGCTGCTTCTGTTGGAAGCCAAGTCTCATCTATCTTCCAGAGGCTCTTGGGGGCTTGGAGACACAGGCCCAGTTCACCCAACCATTTCTTGGCCCAGGGGCCATGATGATCCTACATCAGCGTCCTTTACCTCTCCTCCCAGGCCCTCCTTCTTTCTCCAGCTGCCAGCTTCCCTGCCATCCTCGGCAGCTGACTCTTACCCAGCTGATTTCCAATGGCACGTCCACTCTCAAGCTGAATTCTCTTGCCTTCACCAAGATCCAAGGTATTTGACGGTGCCCAACATAGCTCAGACTTTCTGGAAGAGGGTGGGTAATTATAAACCCCTGTTCCCAAAAGACTTCCTACTCTGGAGAAGCTGCGTGTGTGTGTGTGTGTGTGTGTGTTAGTTGCTCAGTAGTGTCCGACTCTTTTGCGATCCCAGGGACTGTAGCCCGCTAGGCTCTTCTGTCCTTGGAATTCTCTAGGCAGGAATACTGGAGTAGGTTGCCATTTCCTTCTTCAGGGGATCTTCCTGATCCATGGATGGAAGCTACATCTCTTATGGCTTCGGTACTGGCAGGCGGATTCTTCACCATGTGAGCCACCTAGAATTCTTTTTTCCAAATCTATGAATCCTTGGGATTCTTCAGTAAGTATTGGCTTCCAGGTAGCCAACTCCTTTTGACTCAAATTGGAACACAATTGTAGGTCTCGGGCATTGCAGGCAGATTCTTTACTGTCTGAGCCACGAGGGAAGCCCCAGAGAATCTGCTCTACCCCTTAATTTAGCTAAAGTGAGCGTTTATAAATGTTTTAAAGGAGAGATTCTGTAAACATCCACATCTGTATTAAAATCCTTTTGTCTCAGAATGAGTTTTTACCCTTTGCTAAGAGACTAATTGAACAGAAAGACATGGCTTTGGGATCAGATAATAAGTCTGGATCTGAATTCCAAACTGAACCATCCACTATCTTCATGACAGTGAGAATCCCACTTAATTTCTCTAAGCCTCAGTCTCCTTATCTGTAAAATGGAGCTAATTACAGTTGTTGTGCACAAGTATAGTCACGATTAGCAATTATGTGTGTCTAATTAGCTATTATATATGTGAAATGCCAAGCGAGGAAAGCACTCCATACGCCGTATTTATTTATTCACCTACATAGTCTTATTCTTGGGCTTCCCTGGTGGTCCAGTGGTTAAGAATCTGCTTTGCAATGCAGGACACATGTTCAACCCCTGATCCAGGAAGATCCCACATGCCAGGGAGCAACTAAGCCTGTGCGCCACAACTACTGAGCTGGTGCTCTAGACCCCACGAGTTGCAATTACTGAGCCCATGAGCCACACTTATTAAAGCCTGTGTGCCTAGAGCCTGTGCCCGGAACAAGAGAAGCCACTGCAGTGAGACGTCCACGCAGCACGACAAAGAGTAGCCCCCACTCTTGGCAACTAGAGAAAGACCAGGTGCAGCAACAAAGATCCACCACAGCCAAAAAATATAATAAATAAATCTTAAGAAGTCTTATTCTTAATGTTATTCACACGTTACATTTTTATCCCACCTTAAAATCTTCCTCTGAAATATCATCATAGTTTGTATTTCAGGGGGCCTTCTATTTCTTCCCAGGCTTTGTTTTCTCCATAGTCCTTCGCCACAGCTCATATATTTACATATTTTGTTTATTGTCTCTAGAACACAAGCTCCAGGAAGGTAAGAATGTTTGCTTGTTTTGTTCTTAATTTAGTTTCCAGCACCTGGATTAGTGCCTGGCCTCAAATATTTTCTGAATGAATTAGTGGTTCTGCATTCACTTTGATTGATGTCACTACCCAGGTAAAAGCATGCTTCTGGCAGAAAGTGAAGAAGAACTAAACAGCCTCTTGATGAAAGTGAAATAGGAGAGTGAAAAAGTTGGCTTAAAGCTCAACATTCAGAAAACTAAGATCATGGCATCTGGTCCCATCACTTCATGGCAAATAGATGGGAAAACAGTGGAAACGGTGGCTGACTTTATTTTTTTGGGCTCCAAAATCACTGCAGATGAGTTCCAAGCTTACTCCTTGGAAGGAAAGTTATGACCAACCTAGACAGCATGTTAAAAAGGAGAGACATTACTTTGTCAACAAAGGTCCATCTAGTCAAGGCTATGGTTTTTCCAGGTCATGTATGGATGTGAGAGTTGGGCTATAAAGAAAGCTGAGCACCGAAGAATTGATGCTTTTGAACTGTGGTGTTGGAGAAGACTCTTGAGAGTCCCTTGGACTGCAAGGAGATCCAACCAGTCCATCCTAAAGGAGATCAGGCCTGGGTGTTCATTGGAAGGGCTGATGTTGAAGTTGAAACTCCAGTACTTTGGCCACCTGATGCGAAGAGCTGACTCATTGGAAAAGACCCTGGGAAAGATTGAGGGCAGGAGGAGAAGGGGGCAACAGAGGATGAGATGGCTGGATGGCATCACCGACTCAATGGACATGGGTTTGGGTAGACTCCGGGAGTTCGTGATGGACAGGGAGGCCTGGTGTGCTGCGGTTCACGGGGTCACAAAGAGTCGGAAATGACTGAGCAACTGAACTGAACTGAACTGAAGCAAGTCAAAATGGGGCAAAAGAAAGTTTAGCAGTACTTAGTTTGTTATTTTAGTCCTTTTCACACATGGTGTCCTATTTAGGTGGGCTTGTCTCTCCTGCTAGATTTGTAAGCCTGGGTTTTTTTTTCACTAATTTATTTTTTAATTGAAGAATAATTGCTTTGTAAGCCAGGGTTTTATCCGTCTTCACATCCATAGTATCTAACAGGGTCTTGAGTGCAAAACTCTTAAAACCTGTATCTTAAAGGAAAGCATGAAAGCAGCACAGTTTGAAAGCTGCCATTTCACCAGTCTCTTGCCAGGCACTGTCCTGCGTGCTCCACACTGATCCTGTCAATTCACCCTTATATTATGGGGTGTTCTCTCTGAAACCAGAAACCAGTGAACTTGCATGAGGGCAGGTGGCAAGTAGGTGGTAATGCTGAGAGTAGAACTCAAACCATTCCAGCTGCCCCTCCAAATTATTGGGTTGGCCAAAAAGTTCATTCAGGTCTTTCCAGAACATCTGCTATAAAAACCCAAATGACCTTTTTGGCCAACCTGATACATCTCCCCACTCAGAAAATCCAATTCACTGTGTCAACAACCCCAAATACTAATAGCATCCCTCAGAGAAAAGTGAAATATATATTACAGTGGATCCTCATTGTTTGGGGAGTCCATAGTTGTGAATTCACTTACTTGCCAAGGATTTATTTACAAGTCCTGTTGGTTGCCTGATGCCCACATTCCCAGCTCAGGTGGAACAAGGCAACCTTCTTACTTCTTTCCTTTCTTTCTTTCGAAATAAAACTTGATAAAAAATTAGTGTTTCAAACTGGAGTCACCAGAAGTACATAGTTATTGAAAATATACATACTTCACTTGGCCTGTTTCATTTCTTAAAAACAAATGTCTTTTTGTGGTCTATTTAGAGCCATGTTTTAACAGTTTTGTGCTCTTTTTTGCAGGGTGACTTTGCTATTTAAAATGGCCTGCAAGTACAGAGCTGACATGCTCTCCAGTGTTCCTAAGCTCAGGAAGGCTGTTAGGTGCCTTACAGAGAAGATAAATGTCAGATAAGCTTCGTTGAGGTGTGAGTTACAGGGTTGCTGGCACAAATTCAATGTGAATGTATCAACACTGTATATTAAAGGTGCTGTCTTAAAACAGAAACACAAATAAATAAAACAAGGTTTTATTGATCAGTTGATGAAAACATGACAAGAGACTTCCAGGAACCTAGCTCTGTTTTCCCCCGGGAGCAATGGTTTTGCACTAATTCAGGGTTCCCAGTTGGTTTATAGTGATAGAACATGACTATTGTAAATAAGAATTGACTGTGCTAAGCATAGGTGCCAAGGACACAGATATGCACAAAACAGGTCGAGTTGTATTCATGTGCACACTAGTACACACATATAACTACGCTCATCTGTGTGTGTGCAGTCCATGTACTCAACACTGCCATTAGCACCAGCACAAGCCAAGCGTTCCGAGGGGCTGAGGAATAAAGGCAGGAACTCAGAGGGTAGAGCCAGACGCCCCTGGATTCAAATCCCAGCTCAGACGGGAGCTGTGTGCCTGCAGGCCAGTCACAATCAGGGCCAGTTTCCTTATGTGCACATAAGGTTAATCACCGCCACATGGTGACGTGGGCCTGTGCATGTTAAGGTGCCAAGCACAAGGCCGAGCACACCACAAGTCACAGGGGGGATAGGGTTTGGAGCAAGCAACAGGACAGGGCCTTTTAAGGCCCTTGTTATCTATTCCAGTAGTCATGTACAGATATGATAGCTGGCCCATAAAGAAGGCTGAGCGCTGAAGAATTGATGCTTTCAAACTGTGATGCTGGAGAAGACTCTTGAGAGTTGCTTGGCCAGCAAGGAGATCAAACCAGTCAATCCTAAAGGCAATCAACCCTGAATATTCATTGGAAGGACTGATGCTGAAGCTGAAGCTCTGATACTTTGGCCACTTGATGTGAAGGGCCGACTCATTGGAAAAGACCCTGATGCTGGGAAAGGTTGAAGGCAAAAGGACAAAAGGGTGGCAGAGGATGAGATGGTTAGATAGCATCACCAACTCAGTGGACATGAATTTAAGCAAACACCAGGAGATAGTGAAGGACAGAGGAGCCTGGCATGCTACAGTCCATAGAGTCATGAAGAGTTGGACATGACTTAGTGACTGAATGGCAACAATAACAATTTGTACAGGGCATGTGTGGGGAGTCAAACTTAGGGCCTCCTCCTTAGCCACTGGCCTCCTTGCTCTCACAGACCTGGGCTTAACTCTGCCCAGTGTTACTTCTAGGAACACCTGAGGCTAGGAGTCCAGGAACCAGAGGCTTGAGAAATGGAATATTTCCTGTCATAGCAGTAAACAAGGCTGTCACAGTCATCAGTGATGGTATGTAGCCTTCCAAGCCACTGAAAACTTCCAAGCCCTAAGAAAACTCAGGAAGGTGGAGAATACCTGCCACCTAGCAGCCATCAGACTGCAGCCACTCTCTACCGTGAGCCCTGAGGAACTCAAGATGTGAAAACAGAATATTGGCCCCAGATAGCTGAAGTGCATATCAAAAGAATGGTGACTTCAGCATAGCCAAAAATATAGAAATAAAAAGAGACATATATATATACACGCACACACACACATACATCTTGCATCTTCCCCAAAATAGAAAAGCACTAAATTCCTTAACTTGGGATATTCAGCTTTCTTTAATTAACAATAATCTTTTGATTGTTCAGACTGCCTGTTCTTTGTTGCAAAACTTCTGTATAATCTGGTTCCTTCCCTTGCCTCCTCCGAGCCGTTGTCTCAGGGTTACTTGAGATGCTGTCTCTTGGGCTTGAAGTCCTAAAAATTCTCACCAAATAAAACATAACTCTCAACTTTTAGGTTGTGAACACTTTCTAAGCTGACAGGGTCAAAACCAGAGGGTGCTCAGAGGCAGGCAAGTCCAGAGGTCCTAAACTGGCAGCCCACAGGCTGTATCATGCCAGTAGACTAGTTTGCTTTGGCCTGCGTATGTGTGTATTTTATTTTCAGTCAACATTTATAACTTGAAAGATTTCATACTTAAAAAAAGATTTCATACTTAAAAAACCCGGAGATTTCTAGTCTGTCTTAACCCCAAAGATCCTGTGGCTCTGTGCCCGCATTCCTGCAGGGCAGTGATGGACTGAGGCTGAAAAGTGGCTCCTTTTGGCTAATTCTCACCTGCAGTCTTGCTCTTTACCTGTTTTTTTTTTTTTTTTTTTTTTTTGGGGTTAGCTGTCTGGTGTTGGAGTTTGGATTCTCTAGTCTAGTCTGATCCCATTTTATAGGTAGAGGATCTGAGGTTGGGGGTTTTTGGCCCTTGCCCAAAGCCCCAGGATGAACTGGTGGAGCTGAGACTCGAACCCTTGCAGTCTGAACCCAGGCACTGGACATACAGGGAAGTTGGGAACATGGAATGACGGACTTGGGCTGAAGGGTAATTCTGCTTAGGAGAAGTCTGCTGGGGCAGAAAGGTAAAGCAGAGACCAACAGCTCTGGCTGCAGTTAGCACAAAGTTCTCTCTTCCCCACCTGCTGGCAAACACCGCCTCCTGACTATATAAGCTAAACTCCTCTTAGCTGTGTTGACACAAGGCTCTCAGGTGTCCCTCTTCCTGACTTTTCTCTGGAGCACACAAACATCTTCATAATCACAGGGGCCCTTGAGGAGGCATGCAGAGCAGGGGCTTTTCCTAGGGCAGAATCTATCTGGAAAACTTAATTCTCAGCAGAGGACTAACCATGGGCTTTAGCTTCCTCATCTGCAGCATGGAGTTTCCACTGGGAATTTTAATCATATAATGCTTGTGAAGAGTCCTGGCACACACTACCCAATGAGCAATAATTCCATTTCCTTAATTTATAAACCAAGGCCCAGAGACATAACTCATCCCAAGAAGGTCACAAATTAGGTACAACTGGATAATTTTTAAATGTTAAATATAGCTCTACTTATGAATATTGTTACTATAGCTATAGGGCTTTGCTGGTGGCTCAGATGGTAAAGAATCTGCCTGCAATGCGAGAGAGCCTGGTTTGATCCCTGGGTCAGGAAGATCCCCCAGAGAAGGGCATGGCAACCGACTCCAGTATTCTTGACTGGAGAATTCCATGGATAGAGGAGCCTGGTCGGCTACAGTCCATGAGGTTGCAAAGAGTTGGAGATGACCGAGCAACTAACACATTACAATTATAAAAGTAGCATACACCTTAAAAAAAACAACCTCCAGTTTTGCTACTCAAAGATAAACCACTGATTAATTTTATTGTTGCTCCTTCTAGTTTTTTCTAAGCATAAAAGAGAAACTGTATTGGTTGGGGGGGGGGTTGTTATTTTTACATAGTTATAGCCATGGTAAAGAGGGAACTTTGTATCTTTCAAAAATTTAACACAGTTTATGAATTGCCCATGATATGGCATTTTCTTTATAAAAAGTATTTTATGGGCTATATAATAGTCTATTTCATGGCTCCATTACAGTTACCCTTAGCATTCCCTTTTCTTGAACATTTAGACTTCTTCAGTCTCAAAAAGGATGCCACAGTAGGCATCTTCGTGCATAAATGTTTTTCTGTATTTAGAATTACTTCATCAGGATGAGTCCTCAGGAAAGATTTGTAGGGTTAAAAAGTATGAATATGCTGCCAACTGCTTTGCTAAAGGGTTGAGTTGCCAGTTGATTCTCCCCCCATAGCATATGCACAGCAGCTGTGTTTCCCCTTGATAAAGCCACAGGCACTTAGTTTTGCCTCCTAAAAGGCAAGGAGTTCCAGTTCAAACACAAGAGTTACCCAAGATGGTCTTTCTGCATCTCTTTGGCTAGCGACAAGTGTCCTCACCCCCATGTGGCAAAGAGGGAAACTGAGGTCTCCTGGAGAGCCTGAGCTCGAAAGTGGCCTACCTCTATGCCCCCTCAGGCTTTCTCCCTCTCCTACTCACAGCCCTTCTTATCTGTGTGGCAGCTCTGGCAAGGCCATTTTGGTCAATGTTTACCAAGTGTCTATATGTGCTGGGTTCTCCGCAGCGGTCCCAGTAATTAGAGTGTGTGTCAGGGAGGGGCCGGGCAGAGGATGGCTGTCTCTGCAGAACTCAGGAGCAGGTTTCTGCGGATGGACGCAGAGCTGTCTGTGGGGATCATTCCAGATTGAGCACAGGGGACGGGAGTCAACACTCCAGAGGCCTGCGGGAGGAGGGCAGAGACAAGGGGCTGGGCACACACACCAGGTCAGACAGGGTAGGGCCCAAAGGGGAGCAGAGGGGAGACTGGGTGCTGTGGGAGCACCTTCTGAGGCTACAGTAAAAAGATCTGAGCAGAGGAAGGACAAGGTCAGGTTTAGAGTATAGAAGGCAACCCTTCACCAGCTCTGCCGAGAGTGGGCTGGAAGAGATGAGGAGAGGCACCAGGAGACGGAAGATGGGAGAAAAGGAGAGGAAGTAAGAGAAGTAAAGACGGCTTTGAGAGAAATTTATGAGGAAGACGGCCCGGATGAGATGGGCGAACCAAGGAGAGGGAAGAACCGTGATGACACCCAGGCCTCTGGACAGGTGGGGGTGATGGGCACTCATCACTGCCCATCCAATGTTCCTCTCCCCTCTTCCCTTAATAACAGAACCCTATTTTTGTTCAGGGGGAACTATACACCCAGTTTAAAACATACAAGTGTCCAGAGTGGCGGTGGCAGTTCTGGCCTGTGCACTGTGGGCAGTAACATCCCGGCTCAAGAGTCGGACTAGCTGTTGTTTAGCCTGCGAGGGCCAAAAGAGAAGTGGGCATCACACCTTCAGTGGCTCAGAGTCTCCCAGGTGCCAGGAACAGGATTGCACTCAGAATCAAGGCCTAGCGGACACCAGCTGAAGGAAGTCAGGCAGCCAACCAGGTGATCAGGGCCTGAGAACCCCATATAGTCAATTCAGGCACCCGGGAATGGGCCCTGAGGGAGTGTCACCATCCATCTGTCCTGGGAGCACAGGAGAGAGAGCATGGAACTGGGAACCCGGACCCTCAGCTCTGCCACTGACTCACAGACCTGAGGGTGCCCCTCTCTTGAGCTGGTCCCTCAGCGTCCCCATCTATGAATAGAAGAAACACTCCAACCTCATGGAGCTGTGTGACCACCTGGCCTCTGCCTTCCTTGTCAGCCTCACCTCCCATCACACCTTCCCAACCATCTTCACTCTCACTGATTCATCCTGTGGATTCACCATGCTCTGACATGTGCCATGTCCTCCACCTAGAATGCTCTTCCAAGCTTCTTCCATCTGCTTATCTTCCAAGTTGAATTCAAGCATAGATGCCTGTGTGTGGCTCCACAGAAAACAAGAGTTCACAGCTCAGCCATGGTGGCCGAACTGTACCTCTGACTTTTGGAGCACTTGTTACACCAATAAGACACGGGCTGTTTACACACATCAGCTATGGATCACTGTCTTCCATCTTTTGAGGGCTTCTAAGCCTACAGACACACACACACACACACACACACACACACACACACACACATGCAGCATGTATCTGCTGGAGAGCTGCACAAGGGCGCTGGCAGAAGAGATAATGATGTCCTGATCCAGGCTCCACATGCCCAGAGCAAAGCAGAGAAGTTTACCCTGCACTGTTCTAGCCCGTGCATCTCAAACCTGGCCTTCCTTAATGAATTCATGGAGCCTCCTCCTCTGTCTCCCGAAGGCCTTTTGTGGCAAGAGGTGGTGCTGACACACTCCTTGTCCTTGGAGTTGGGATGGTCAGGGAGAGAGCTCTGCACCAGCCTCTCACCCACAGGAAGGCACAGCTGTGCCCATAGGACGGACAAAGTGAAGGAGGCACAGAGAGGTGACCTGCCTCTCTGGGGTCACAGGAATCAAAGACATCAAGACCTCCAGCCTGGGACATCTTCCTCTAGAGATCAGAGGTCTATGTGGGCTCTGACACCACACCCCATGGTCTTAGGGACCCAGGCCCCCTGTTTGCAAAACGAAGTTCTTGAGGTGTGTGAACTTGAAGTATTTCTAGGTCTGTCTTGTGATTCCACATGCTAGTAGAGAAGGATTGAATTCAGAGGCTAGAGTCTCCCAGGAAGCTAGTTTCTCTCTCTTACACACATACGTACACACACGCACTGAGTCTGAAACTCCTACAGGGCCCTCTGGGGCAAGACAGAGATTGGAAGAAAATAGTTGCAAAATATATATTTGACGAGGAACTTGTATCAAGAATGCATAAAGAACTCTTACAACTCAGTAATAGTAAGACAGCCAAACGGTTAAATATTTAAAAGTTGGAAAAATTTTTGAACAAATAATTCACCAAAGAAGATATATGGATGGCAAATAAGCACCCAAAAAGATGCTCAACATCATCAGTCTTTAGGAGAACGCAAATTAAAGCCATAAGGAGACACCGCTATACACCTATTGGATGATTAATGATAAAAAGACTGATCATACCCAGTGCTTTGAGGATGTGGAGAAACCAGAACTCTCATACACGCTGCTGGGAATGTAAAATGGCACAACCGCTTTGGAAACATTTTGACAGTTTTACCTTAAATATGTATTTACTAAGGGATCTAGCCATTCCACTTCACTCCTAAGTATTTACCCCAGAGAATAAGAAGGTATATCCACACAAAGACTTATACACAGATGTTCCCAGTAGCTTTATTTGTAATAGCAAGAAACTAGAAAAAAAACCAAAATGTCTGTCAACAAATAAAGGGAAAAGCAAATCATGGTTTATCCTTACACACAATGGAGTACTACTCAGAAGTAAAAAGGAATACACTATTGATAAACACAACAACTTGAATCTCTAAATAATTATGCCAGGTGAAAGAAGCCAGACCCTCTCCCCCAACCAAAAAAAGTATATGCTGTATGGTTCCATTGATATAAAGTTATAGAAAAAGCAAAGTAATTGATAGTGACAGAGAGCAGATCAGTGGTTGCCTGAGGAGGGGAATGGAGAGGGAGGTATGAGAGGAAGGAATTACTACAAAGGTACCAGAGGAAACTTTGGGGGTTGATGGATGTGTTAATTATCTTAATGGTGGTGATGGTTTCATGGGTCACATACCATGTCAAAAGTTACACTTCTAAGTAGGTGTAGCTTGATGATCAAGAGCTGGAAGGAAGGGAAGGGGCCGGAGAAAGAGAAGAAGGCAGGGCAGCAGCGAGCAGGAGGGGTCTTTCTTGGAAGCCTGGCACATGCACAGACGTGGACACAGATGCACGGATGTACATGCACTGAGTATGAAACCACCACATGGCCTCTCGGGAAGTTCTAAGAGTCTCTTAACTCAAGAGATTCCATCTGCAAAAAACATCAAGCTATCTGCCATTTGCTCATTACTTGTCCAGAGTACTTCCTGCATGCCTGGCTTGCTCTGGGCACTGGGGATTCAGAGACAAATCAAACACAGGCCTTGCTCTGGGCAGTTCACGCTATCGACCATGGTGTAGCCTTCCCAAAATTCAGCCTACGCATTTAGCCTCATAACCTAAACATCCCAGCCGGGTTCCCTTCACAGGATGTGTGAGAACTCTTCTTCTTCGACCTCATTTTGTTTCTAGCCTCGTCATCTCTTGGGAGAAAGCCTTCAATTAGCTCATACCTCCAGCAGATTTTTGTCTTTTATCTGTGCTAAGCAGACATCCAAGCCAAACCCCAACTGTTTCTCATAATTGACTAATGAGATCTGAGTCAAAGTCTTCACAGAATCACAGAACTTAAGGACAGGAAAGAATGTGAAGATTTCAAAGCCCAACATCCAATGATGCTGATTGAAGCATCATTTCTCTGAATAACATTCCCGTTCTGCAGTCACCTAGACTCAGTTTGAATACCTCCAGGGATAGGGGAGCTCACTACCAACCGAAGATGTATCAGATCTTTGGAAAACTAGAGAAGTTATAAAGTTCTTTCCTTCTAACTGGGTGGAAGGGCACTAGCATTTTTTAAGCACCTACTGTGTGCTAAACCCTGTGTTGTGGGCTTTACACGCATGGGATTTCTAATCTAGTTTAATTCTCTACCCAGCTTTGCTCCTATGAGGCTGGAATGATGACTATGAAGCCCATTTTTACTACTGAGGAAACAAAAGGGTCAGAGAAATCAAGTGACTTGCCCGCGGTCACAAAGTAAGTCCATGTTCAAGACCAAGGCGGCAGTCCAAGCTTGTCCAACTCCAAAGTCCGTGCTCTCAGCTGACCACTCAGAGAGCAGGGCAAGGGATCTGATGCTGTCCAGGCTTGGATCCTGGGCTCCTTCACTGGAAGGCTGACCTCTGAGATTCCTCACAACAGCCATCTCCTGCTAGTCCCAACAACTCCGAGGCCCATCCTCTCCCCGGCGTGGAGCCTACCGGCCCCCTGTTTTTAGAAGGAAGCCACAAGCCAGGCTGTTGGCTCAAGTAGTCCTACAGCTCTAGGCCGGGCCCTGGGTACCGGGGGCTGCTCTCTGTAGTGCAGGAAATGGGAGGGCTTGGAGGGTGAGGAGCTCTCCATCCTCTGAGAGCACAGAGCTTGGCCTGGTGACTAGGAGCCCGGGTTCTGGGAAGGAGCTGACGAACAGGGACTCCTGAAAGATAGCACATGAACTGGGCCTTGAGACAGATGGGAACATGGGGAGATAGCAGTGGTGATGCGAAGAAAATTTCAGGATGAGTTAAAGTAAAAGAGGTAGGAAGGAGGGGCCCGTGGAGGGAATACTGCTGACTGGGATAGAATTTGACCAAGGGCCCCTTAGGACATTTCTGAAGCAGCAAAATACCTTTCTTTAGCTCTTAGGCTGGCTCATTCCAATCAGCCCCAGGGCTGGTAATCTTGCTCGCAAGAGCCCAGCTAAGGGCTGAGGGGGGAGGAAGGGATACGCACAGGCCCAAAGGAGCAGAAACAGGGACAGAAAGAGAATGAAAAAGCAAAGAGATAAAAAGGAATGGGGAGAAGCTGGGCTCAGGAATCGGTTATTTGGTAGCTCAGCCACATACAAAAGACAAGTCACCTCATTTCCCTGTGACTTGACTTCCTCTTCTGTAATAATACTTTCCTCGCAGAGTGGTAGGAGGATGGGCCATGTCACACATCTCTGTGCCTCTTATCATTCGCCGGGACAAGGGTTGGGACCCAGCGGGGAGAGAAGCGATTGAGGCCATAGAGAGGAGGCGCATTTGTGGGGCCATCTGCCATGCACCGGCCCTTTTGGCGGATCATCCTCTCCTCTCAGGCGCAAATGATCGATCCCTCTTTGGTAGATGAGAACATGGCCCAGGGGTGGGGGCTGGGAGGGGAGGGTGGGGGGTAAGATAATTTGTCTGCGGTCCCAGGCTGACAAACAGCAGAACTGGAGATGAGCCAGGCCTGACTCTGAAGCCAGAGCTTACCCTGAGCAGCAAGTAGCCCCTGGGAGGCCCAGGTTGGCTTCAGCTCTGTGCCCCAAATGAGAGGAAGGTGACCTTACTCAGCGCCCTAGGCTTCGCCTCACTGCAGAGGCCACATTTGGCACACCTGTCTCCCAGGAGAGCTCAATGTCCGAAGTCTGCCACCTCCGAAAGGGAGGATGGAAGGAGGTGAGTGGTACAATGAAGAGAGGAGCAGCGGCTGGGAGGGAGGAGGGGGACGTGGTGCCAAACTAGCCTCCTAATGAGGCTTGGGAAAGACCTAGGAGTCCCTGTGCCATTTCTACCATTAAAAAAGCTCTGGAGAACAGGGGAGTGCCCTTCGCCAAGAGGTACTAACCCTCCAGCCCAGCTAGACTGGTGGGCTCACCACCCTAGGACTTGCTCAGCTTACCCAGTCCTACTCCTCTCCCTTTTCCCAACCCTCAGATCCTGCTCTAGTTCCTCCCACTAGGAAGCCCTCCCAGATAGCCCCAGCCTATGGTTACCCTTTCTCTTGGGGACGCCAGTAGCACTCACTGCTTGCATCACCTGTGACCAGTCCTATGCTAGAATTCCCGACCCTCTAGAATGCAAGACTATTGAGCATCGCCATTCCAAATCCCATCACAGTGCAAGAATCCCTTCTAGAACATTAAGACCTATGTGAGCAGCCTAGAGATGAGGAACTAGCTCTCAAAACATACTGTTTCACTGCTAGATGGTTTTTCAATTTAGCGTGTTCTTCCTTGAACTGAGCCTAAATTGTCCTCCCTGGCTGGCACCTGTAAGTGCTGATCTGGGGACTGCCCCTCAGGGCATGTGGAAGCCCAAGATCTCTCCTGTGACTGAAATGTGAGTTTCTGCATACAACTATCTTCACACCCAATGACCACTATTCCATCCCAGCAGTGTGGGAAGCCATGTCCAACATGCCTGGGTTGGGGTCCCAACCTCACCACTTTTTTGGTTACACGAGTATAGCCAGTTCCTTCTTTCCACTGGTCTCAGCTTCCTCAATTATAAAAATGCCCCACCTCACCAGGTGGCACGGCCTCACCTGTCGAATGTGGTAGCTTTATTGCTTTATTCATTAACCACTTTTTTTGAAAGAATATGGCTTAGAAGAAAGAACATAGCTTCAGTGCATTCAGTGTAGGCTCTGCTACACAGTAGCTCTGAACAAACTACTTCCCCTCTCTGAGCCCCAGGATCCTATCTATAAAATGAGGATAACATACACTAGGTGGGACTGAGTTGTTTTGCATCTTGTTTTTTCTAACAAGTGTCTTGGCCTTTCTTCTGGATCTGCCCAGTTTTGCAAGGTTACTATAAAGCAGCTACCCTTTTACTGAGCACCAGCATGTGGCAGGCACAATAAGTGTTTCAGATGAAGACTCCACTCAATCCCCATACCCACTCTCTAAAACAGGTACTACAATCTAGCATCTAACACTCGAAAGGCACGCAATCCAATGGCAATTGTTATTAAATATTTCTATGAGCCAGGCTCCATGTATCATCCATATAGCTTTATCAGCCTCAAAATCTCCCTGAGGGGAGGGACTGCCCGTCAGTACCTGCTTATAGACCAGACACTGGACACACTGGCTGAATGAATGATGGAAATATTTCTTTGCATTCCCCCACAGTGGCCCGGGTAAAGCCTGACCACGGTAGGTGCTTGATGAATATTTGATTAAGTGGAGCCACAAAAATGTAAACTGTCCTCAGTGGCTTTAGTCTGAATCTCAGAATGCCTTGAAAGCATGTCAGTGGGGTTCCTCCAGCTAATCAGGAGGCCCTCTCTGAGAACGCTCCAGGCTTCCTTCACAATCAGATCCAAGCTTTTCCTTGGGGGTGGCTGTCAAAAAGAGACCACTTACTGTACAGACCTCATCATAACCCAGGCAGAGGTGGTAGAACCAGCGTGGCTTCCAGAGAATAGGAAGTGCCCCTCCTGCTGAGGAGATACCAGCACCTCTCCTCACACCTGCTTCTCAAGGGTGGCTTTTGTGCCAGCTTCACTGGCCATCAGTCAAGTTCCCCCTTCTGAGGCTGTTGACCAAGCTTCCAGAGACCCTGTGGTAGGGAGGCTGGCAGGTGCCAGGGGACTCAGAGAGGTTTGGAAGCCTCAGTCTCCAGAGAATCCATCCTGACTGTGCTGCCAGAAGCGAAGGGGCACAAATTGGGCCTTTGAAGCAGGCGGCCCAGAAGCAGAAGATCTAAGTGGCCAAAGCAATGTGTTCCCCTGTCTTGCAGAGAGGGAGGGCAACCCTGGTCCAGGTCTGTACTCTCAGCTTCATTTCCTTTCTCTGTCCTCATCCTCAGCCAACAGCTATGAGCAATAAGTGTCTGGCATCTCACACTGTACATCAGGGAGCACAGACTGATGGCCTGACACAGACACACTTTAATGGGCGTATTTTAAAAGGCTGCTTAGTTGGCCACATTAAAAAAAAAATCAAAAGATGTCACAAACATTCAGATTTCTGTCTTATTTTTTATTATTGTAATTATTTATTTTTTGGTCACGCAGCTTGTGGAATCTTAGCTCCCCCGACCAAGGATCGAATCCATGCCCCATGCTGTGGAAGCATGGAGTCTTAACCATTGGAGAGCCAGGGAAAGACCTGGATTTCTTTCTTATATATGAGATGATCCGACAACATGTGACCCACATTCTTGCATGGCAGCTGCCTCTTTCAAGCAAACACTCTCCAATTTGCTATCATCCTCCAAAGCCCAACATGGACAACAGAGTTTGAGGTCCCTTCCTTTACATGTTTTATTATAGCATATGGACCTCCTCTAGTGACCTTAGGAGGTAGATAGATAGCATCATGTCCCCATTTTACAGATGAGGAAGCAGAGGCTCTAGAGAAAAAATTACTTGGCCAGGATTTGAACCCAAGAGCCTGACTTCAGAGCCAAACTCAAGGACAGTAAGTGTGTGCAAAGTCACTTCAGTTGTGTCCGACTCTGTGTGACCTTATGGATTATAGCCTGCCATGCTCCTCTGTTCATGGGATTCTCCAGGCAAGAACACTAGAGTGGATCCTCCTCCTCCAGGGGATCTTTCTGACCCAGGGATTGGACCTGTGTCTCTTAGGTCTCTTGCACTGGCAGGCGGATTCTTTACTACTAGCACCACCTGGGAAGCCCCTTGGTCTGCTGCAAAATATGGACAATGCAGTGAGACTTTTTTTTAATATTTATTTTTATTTATTTGGCTGTACTGGGTCTCAGTTGTGGCATGTGAGATCCTGTTCCCTGACCAGGGATTGAACCGAGGCCCCCTGCATTGGGAGTTTGGAGTCTTAATCACTGGACCACCAGGGTAATCCCTGCAGTGAGTTTTTAAATAAAGCAAAATGCATTTGATTTGAAGGAATCATTTTTTCCCCCTGATTTTATATAGCCTTCTTACTTTGGGGATAAAGGTATTAAAATGTTCTTTTTCTCTCTATATGACTGTAATAGTAAATAGAGCAAGTGTTATTTGTCCTTATTTGGCAGAGTAAAAAGTTGGCCAACCTAGGATAGACTCTCAAATTTACTGATCTTTGAAATCTGTCTGAGGACCATTGCTCTGCTATATAGCCTTCCTGTCCAGAATGAAAGCATGTTTCTGTTACTCCTCATGGTTCAAAAACCCCCCACCTTGATCCACATCTCATCCTATCTTTGAAGAGGTAGCTTTTGAACTGAGCCTTTCCCAAATCCTCTCCTTCCAGCAAACCCACAGAGCATGTGTTCATACCTCTAGTTATATTTATCTTATTCTTCCTCAGGTTACAGTTATCTGTATTCTATCCACTCTTGTACCCCTTAAAGTGGTTCTAGAACAGAAGAAAGTGTTGCTGAATTGTTAACCAGTCAGTGCTTAAAGAGATCAACACCTCTGCCTATCATTTTGCAGGTGTGGAAAAGCAAAGAGCCTTGCCTCAGGCCATCCAGGGAGTCCAGGCAGAACTGAGGTCAGTCTCCTGGCTCCTTGGCACTCACTCTTTCCACTGTACCAGCCTGCTTCCCAGATGTTCCCTTTTGGTTGGCTCAGTACCTCAAGTCAGAGGTGCTAGCATATGACAAACACTTCGTAAATACCTGCTCATCAAGCAGTACAAAGCAGCCTGGGAACACAGCCCTCCTCTCTCTAAGGGCCCTTCGCTTTATATCATCTGCACCAAACCTCGACTTGGTGTGAGCTGCCCATCAAATGAAGAAACAGCCCCTTAGGTCCCTAGTGACCTAGATGTACAAAGATACCCTTATGGCTCAGAAATGCAATCCCCGTAAGGCCAGAGTTCTGATCCCAGCCTTGCTGAGTAATTTTGGGTAAATGCCTTCATCTCTCCAGGTGTCAGGTGCTCCAGACAGATGGAATAATGACACGAGGAAGAAGTCCCCAAGCCTACTGGATGGTTATAAGCACTAGACAGGCTTTCCAAGAGGAGCCTCAGAGTCCTGCTTCGAGGCCTCTGATGACAGGGAAGGTTCCAGTACCCCTGAGACAAATGGATGGTCCCTTTGGAACTGAGCCACAGAGTGAGTTGGGATGGTCCCTCAGATTGTGGCCACTTTTGGGGTTGCTGCAGTGAAGAGTCAAAAACTCCTCGGAAACGTCCTAATCTGGGTAGACCATTTATTATTATTACTATTATATGCAAATTTAATGCAGAAAATGGCATCATCTCTCTAAAGTCTTCCTGACCCATGGAATAGGTGAGGCCATCCCTTTCTCCCTGTCCCATTACATCCACATCAGTGTTATCACAGCTCCTAGATGGTCCAACCATACCCACAGGCTTAGATATTTGTCTCCCTCTATTAGCTGTGAGCTGCTTGAAATTAGGGATCGCCTCTTACTCTTTTCTGTATCCTATGTGCTTGGTCTAGGGCCTGATAAATAAATAATAAACAAAGGCTGATCTATGTTTAGCCAGACAAGGAAACCCCTCCACTGCTGTTCTGGGACAAGGAAGCATTTAGGCCATTTAGAGTCACAGAGGCATCCAGTGCATTGGGACATGCAGAGAGAAACTGGCTAACCCAAAGTCACGCTGTCAGTGAAAAGGCTCTGACTAAAAGCGGTTCTTTCAACTCTCAGCTAAACTGTCTCTGGTTCTATCACACATTAGCTGTGTAACTCTGGGCAAGATCCTTTGCCTCACCGCCCTGGCTTCCTCACTTATAAAATGGGTAAGATTAAAGTCTAAGCCTACATAATAGGATTATTTGAAGAGTAAGTGAACCTGTGTAAAACAGCACAGGACCTAAGAGGAGCTCAAAACGTGTGCCTGTCAGGACTGGCATTCACTCCCAGCCGTTCTCCTTGGTAAAGAGGCACCGGCCACTCATCAGCAAAGCCGAGCTCACGCTGCAAGGAAGACTTCACAGCACTAACTTACGCACTCGTCAACCCAGCAAGTTCCCCCGCAACAGTCCCTTGGGGGAAATGCCTGATCTTTTGTCACAAATCCTTCACAGCTTCCCCTTCTCCAAAGCCCTAGGCACAGTTACAAGTGTACACACACCTCACAGCAACTAGAAGCAGGGTAGCAAAACCTTGGCAAGAGCTCACCCTTTCGACTCAGACAGACCAGGTCTCGGATAACAGTTCTGCCACTTGGAGCTCTGTAGCCTTAGGTCACTCTCTCTAAGCCTCAGACTCTTCCACTTTCACATCAATATAATCTGTTACAAGGATTATCTGAAATAGGTAATGGTCTGCTATTCCATAAATGATACTGAGAATAATAATAGTTGTCTTATTTTTATTTAACAAAATCCACTTGACAAAATGTCAGAAGCAGAAGGAAGCTTCAGGATCATGTCTTCTCATTTTATACCTGGGGAACTAGAGGTGCTGAGAGGAGGTATGATTGACCCAAGATCACTCAATGCGGTGGTAGTAGAACAAGACCTGGGACCTGGGTCTCCTGATTTTTTGCTACATGTCCATTTTGACTTGTTTGATTCTCCTTATCTTCTCCTTCCCCGAAATACAAGTGGCTGGAATCACTCTCTTCCCAATTTTCTTCTCTTTATGCTCATCTTTCACCAGCCAGAACCACCTGTTTGTCAACATCATCACTCCCCAAGGCACATCTAGTTCTTTCAAGCCTGACTCAGGGAGAAGGTAAAACAACTGTTGGCCACTGGCAATAGCAATAGTAAGAGCAATAATAACGACAACCAACAACTGGCACAGTACTATACTTAACAATGCTTTTCCCTACACTGTCAACACACTCCTGCAGTTTCTCTCTAACCTAGTTGGCTTAGGGACATAATTTCCTCAAACTTATTTGATCCAACACTTACTGAGAACCTGCTTTATGCCTATCCATGGGCTAGAGGTTGAAGACATAGAGAGAAAAAAGTCCAGGCCTCTGCTGGGAGGAGCTCACAAACTAATGGGGAAGTAGTGGAGTTGGGGAAATTTCTTATGGCCCAAATGGTGCAGCAGCAAAATGCCCTGCACTACCCTTATGGGGAGTCTTCTTTATCATGCTGTCAAGAGGCAGAATATATCTGTGGAATAAACTGCAACAAGGAAGGCTGAATGTAAAGCTGAACAGGACAGCAGGAGAGAAGATAAAGAATAGGAAATGCAGACACCAAAATCTTGACCTCCGTATCTCATGGAGATTCTAGTGAGAGACTCCTGGAGCGCAAGGGAGCAGGAGTGGGATCCAGGTGAAAACAGGAAGGCTTGGTCCCTGCCTGCCTGTTAGCACATAAGATTTTGATGCTTCTGTTCCCTAAAGGACTCTGATCTTTGACGTCAACATTTTCCAAACCCAGTGCTGGGCTACATGTGCCTCCTTGAGACAATCATTTGCTGGAATGATGTCAGCACCCTTGCAGCAGAAATGTTTGTACCTCCTGCTTGCTTCCTAGGCCCCTCAGCCTGGCTGCCCAGCCCACTCCAGCACACATTTTCCCCTGGCAGGGAACCATCTACAAGGATGTGGAAGAGACGGGTGGGGTCGGGGAGGTGAGAAAACACAGGACTAAGAGGAGCCACCCCTCCCCTCTTCCTCCAGTCTACCTCCCAAGTCCCGCATCCCTGAGAACCTACTATGTGCCAGGTACAGGCAGTATTTTTAGTGCTTTTATATGGGTCTCATTCAGTCTTCACATCAACCCTCTGAGAAATTCTTCCCAGATTTACAGATGAGGAAACTGAAGCTTGGGGGAGGGAAGTAACTCGACAAAGGTAATTCCAGTGATGGCACAGGAGATGCCAATACAGGACGGTCTGAAGCCTCCAGTTCTATAAGGCCCACATAGTCAGTGCTTCCCTTGAGAAGTCCTGAGTTTAAAGAGATCAACTGAGGAAACCCCAAATATTTCATAGACCCAAGTTTAAATTCGAGGTTGCTTTTAATAGAGATGTCCCCCTGACATGAAAGAGCTGCTTGAATGGCATATTAAAATTGTACAGACCATCTAATCCAACTCCTGCATTTAACAGACGAGCAGACAGACACCCACGCCTAAAGAATTTTAAGATGGCTACTTGGGGCCTCTGAGCAGGCTAAGGGAAATAGAGAACCCCAATCTCTGGCACCTTCTCTCCCCCACCCTGCCTGCAGAGATCACCTTCTTTGGGGAAGCAACTCCAGCCCATCCCACCTCCAGATGGACAGGGAAGGCAGAGGAAACAGGCCTCTCCTCAGACTGCAGGGGTGAGGGAGGGAATGTGGGACTCCCCTGGCTAGTTGGTGTCCCCAACAGCCTAGCTCCTGGCTAAGGAGCAGAAGGAGAAATTATCACATCTCGAGGAAGCTCCAGGGAGACTGAGGCTCAGAGCTCCTACTCTAGGGGTCAGGGGCATTTTTTCCCAGATCTACCGCAGGGCCTTGATTCTTCTCAGGAGGGGAATAAGGGAAGGAAGCAGTCATTGGCATTTGACCTTGGGCTGGGTTTGAGGTTCCATCCTCCGGCCACCCTCAGGTACCCTTGCTGCTCCTCCAAGAAGGAAAGAGGCTTAAATGTTTGCCAAATGCTGGAACAGGAAGACAAATGGGAACGGGAGTGGTCCCTAAAATCCCCTAAAATCGCCCACTTCGGGCATCTTCTCTGCTGCCACCAAGCATCCTCTAACTGGTGAATTTCAAGGTGGTGGCGGTGGTGGGGCGCTTAGAAGGGTGTAGGGGAATGAAGGGAGGGTAAGAATGAGTCACTGTTAACCCCTCCGCGGCTGGTGCCCTCTGAGGGATTCTACCGCAGCGAGCGGCCCCCGCCCGCAGCCCGCAGCGGTGCAGCACACGCGGCCCCCCTCCCGGCTCCGCCGAGGCCTCCTCACCTGAGTCCACTCGCCCTCCGCAGCCCCGCCGGCGGCTCTCACCGCTCCGGCCCGGCTTGGCGCAGCGCCTCTGCAGTCGCTGCAGCAGCTGCCTGGCCCAGATCAGCAACCTGCGGCGGTGGGGAAAACAGACAGACAGGGGCGGGTGAGCGTGGGCGGGGACCCGGGGCGGTCGAGTCCCCCGGCCGCTGACTGCCTGGCCGCCGCAGCCCGAAAAGCCTGGAGGGCTGGCTGACCGCTGGGCGCTCCGGCCGCTCCCCCGCGCCTCCCCTTCCCCCACCCACATTTGGCCCTTTGGGCCGCGGCGGCACCGCTGGGGCGGTGGTCCCCGGAGGTCCCTGTCATCACCTGCGGAGGCTTCCATGGCTTCGGCTGCCCTGCCCAGGCCGCCGAACTGCTCTCCGGAGCCCCTGCTGGAGGCGGCTAGCTGGGTGCTCGCCGGGGCTGGGGCTGCCGGGAGGGAGGGAGGGAGGGACAGGGAGGGTGAGGTGGATGCAGGGGACCAGCCAGTCGGCGGCTCGCCGGCAGCTGCGTAAGCGCCCCGTCTTCACTTTCCTTCTTAAAGAGATAGTTAGCATCTTGCTCCAAGAGATTTCGGGAGCGGCGATGCCAGCATGCACCGAATAGGGGTGGCTTCTCCCACTTCCACACCGGCCTGTACGTAGAGCCGGTGGTGGCACCCGGCCAGAGCATGTTGGCTCACTGACAGGTCGTGTGACCCTGGACTAGTCCTGTCACCTCTCTGGGCCTCAGTTTTCTCATCTGTGACATGGGATATTGATACCAAACTCACTTCTTGTCACATGGTGGTCTTAAATAGTCATTTGATCTTAATTCCTTGAAGAATATTTTCACTCAAGTACCTCTGAGTATTTAATGCAAACAGTACTCAGACCACTTAGAAAAATGATAGTAAGAATCTTAAATATCTGAAAACAAAAAATGTTTTTCTTTGAGGTATTAAGATGGTGAATCATCAGAAAGATGGAAAGATAAAAACAATCACAACCTAAAATAAGTGTTCATTATACACCTTTCCCCTCTGTGTCTGTCTTCCATCCACTGTCACAGGGAAGAAGAGAAAAAAGCAAATGGGAAAAGTCTAGAAAACTGGACTCTCTGCCTAGCCCTTCCACTTCTAGTCCTGTAACTTTAGATAAAGTAACTTACTCTCTGGGCCTAGATTCTTATCTGCTCTCTGTGTGGGAAGCTGGGTGCAATGGGAAGGTGCTCCCTCCTTCAGAACCAGCCCTATCTGATCAGTAACTCCTTTACTCAAATCTTCCCTCAGTTCTTCCAGTTGTTGTTTAGTTGCTAAATAGTGTCGAACTCTTTTGTGATCCTATGGACTATAGCCTGCCAGGATCCTCTGTCCGTGAGATTTTCCAGGCAAGAATACTGGTGCAGGTTGCCATTTCCTTCTTTAGGGGATCTTCCTGACCCAGGGATCAGACCTGTCTCCTGCATTGGCAGGTGGATTCTTTACCACTGAGCCACCAGGGAAGCCAGGCCTTTCTTGACCACCCTAAATAAAATAGTGACTCCCTCCTCCTTCACTTCCTCTGCCCTAGTTTTGCTGTATTTCAGCACCATATTAAATTTTTACTATTTGTAGTCTTTCATTATTACCCCCACTAGAATGTACACTTCATGAAGGTAGGGACTTTGTTTTATCTCCTGCCATATTCCCACTGCTTAGATCATGCCTGACACATATCACATGCTCAATAAATATTGACTATGTAAATGAAAGAGTAAGCATGCATTGTGCCAAGCCCTAGTTTCTATAGAACATGAGGTCAGATACTATCCTAGTCTCCAAGATTCCTGTCCTTAAGTCTCTGTCTACTCTTGGCAAGGCTTAACTTGGTACCCTTCGCCCTAAGCTGACTTTTCCAGAGAAGTATTTGTAAAGTGAATTCTCTGACCTCATATCATGACTCTGCAATACTGGCCTGGTAAGAAATAGTTAATATTTACAACACATAATTATAATATTTACAATATACTATATATAATAAGAAATAATTATTTTAAGTGAACTGTTACTTTTCAGAGTTAAGTCTTTTTTTGTAGCTCTGATTTGTGGTAAATCCATCATTCTGTAACAATACATATAATTTTGCAAAAAATACCTATAAATTTTTTGGCATTGGTTATATTTCCCCCTCATTCATTTAAACTGAATTCTTCTATCAGATGGCTGTATTATATTATGCTTCGTGGAAAAATATGACAGAGCAATCATAGTAGGAATAGGAAATTCTAGTTGAAAAAGCCATGTAAATTAAGGCCTGCTGTCTAAAAAACAAAAACCTAATGCTAAATCAGCAAGTTAATTGATGGAACATTTTATCTGCTCTAAAGTCCATCTAAATTATATAAGTGACTTACTTACACTTAAAGCAAAACCAAAGGAAGCCATGTAATTATTGTTTGTTTATCAGGAGATAATTTCTGAAATCCTCATTTAAAAATATTTTTTGTCTGTCCTCATGTTTTTTTCCTTGATACTTAGAAGACGACATTTCCCAGAAAAATCCATAAGGAACTTCACCCCCCAGAAGAGAGAGGATCTCTATCCACATTACTGTCCTCTGGGATGGTGTTAGCTAGCAAAGACTCCTCAGCAACATAAAGCCTGTGATTGAGAAGAAGATAGCCAATGTTTAGTTACAATAGAAATTGTAAGCAATGAGGATTTTAAACACAAAATGAATTATTCAAAAGAAACTAGTAGTTTTGCTTTTGTTTTGTACAAATTGAGAAATACTTAAATTTGTTTATTTTCAAAAGCATTTCTGGTTCCAGTTCTGGGTAAGTACATTCCTCCCACTGAATGTCACAATAAACCTGAAGAAAATGCATGTAGCAGCTACTCGAGGACTCTGAAAATACTAGCAGGCAAAATGGGGTAAAGGATAGAATTTGACACACCACTGACTAGTGAATTTACCAATTTTGCTTCCTCTGGTATCCCCCAGCCTGGTCTCAAGGTAGCCCCAAATCTGGAATTGGGGAATCAACACAGAGAAAATGCTTAGTTCTGACTTGAGGGTTAGGAAAAGAGACCCCTAATGCTCAAGGTGAGTGAGGGAAATAATTTTACTTTTATTCTCTAATCTTATCTCATGACCCAGTCCTAGGAAATCCTGCAGTGGTGGCTGTGACATCTGGAACCCATAGGTCTCTAAAACTGAGGGAGGAAAAAGTTCTCCAATCAGAGTAGCTGTGGGCCTGAGAGTGTGAGCCTCTGCTGGTATTTGTGTTTTGTTTCTTTCTGTTCCTCCCACCATTTGGGTCCAGATACAGGTGCAATTGTGGGAAGAAGGCAGGAAAACAGAGTGGAATAAATAAAGCTACAATCTCCAGCTTTCTGGTGAACCCCAAAGAGGATGAACTAAATCATTATAAGGGTAATAATAAAAAAATAATAATTCTGGTTACTACTGAAAACTAAGAATAAAGAAAAATCTTGCAAGCAATCACAGAAAAATTATGTGTTATTTACACAGGAATACTGATTTGAATAACTGTGAATTTCTCAACTGAAACCATGAAGGGCAGGAAAAAAATGGAACAAGAATTTTATATTGCTGAGAGAAAAGAGCAGTCAACCAGAATTCTACACACAGCAAAAATATCCATCAGGAATAAAAGTAAAATAAAGACATTCTAAGATAAAGGCAAGATAAGAAAATTTATTTTCAGCAGAGCTGCTCTGAAAGAACTGTGAAAGAAAATTCTTCAAACAGAAGGGAAATTATATTAGAAGGAAAGTTAGAACACCAGGAAGAAAAGGACAATAAGAATCATAAATTTAACAGGCTGTTCTCCTCTTGAATTCTTTAAAATATGTTTGACAGTTGAAAGCAAAAATCATAACACTGTCTAGTGGGTTTTCAGTGTAGATAGATGTAATATATAAAACAATTATGATTACAATATAAAGTAGGAAGGCTAAAGGAACTTAAATGATACAAACTTTCTACACTTCACTCAAGGTGGTAAAATATTGATTCTAAGTAGTGTGAAAATTTAAGAATTTAATTTTTAATCTTTAGAGTTACCATTTAAAAATATCTACAACAAAAGATATACTAAAAAAAAAAAAAAACCAAACAGATAAATTATATGGCATTCTAAAAAAAAGTTCAGATATTCCAAAAGAAGGCAAGAAAGGAGGAAACAGAAGTGAGAAATAGAAGAAACAAATAGTAAACAAATAATAAGATGGCAGATCTAAATCCAAACATGTCAGTATTTACATTAAATGTAGAAACACATCAACTAAACAGATTATCAGGATGGACTTAAAAATGACTTAATTAGATGCTTTCCATAAGAAACTCACTTTAAAGAATGATGTAGGTAGGCTAAAAGTAAAATATGGGGAAAGATACACTGTAATACTAATCAAAGGAGAGCTGGAATGACTTAATATAAGAAAATGTAGACTTCAAAGAAAATAAAATTACGAGAGACAAAGGACTCATTATACAAAAGTAAAAGAGTTACTTTACCAGGAAGATATAATAATTGTAAATAATTGTAGAAGAGCTTCAAAATACATGAAGCAAAACCTGTCAGAACTGCATGGAGAAATAGATTCACAATTATAGCTGCAGACACAAACACTCCTTTTTCTGTAATCAGTAGAACTAGTAGACAGAAAATAAGCGAGGATATGGAAGGACGGAAATGCACTATTACAACTAGGTTCAATTGACATTTATAGAACACTCCACCTATCGACTACAGAACATGTTGTTTTCAAGACAGACCCTATACTAGATCATAAAACAAATGTTAATAAATTTAAAAGAATCAAAATCATTTAAAGTATGTTCTCAGATCATAATGAATAGAATAATTACGTAAAGGTAACAGGAAATTCTCCCTTGAAAATTAAACAACATACTTCTAAATAATCCACAAGTTAAAGGGGAAGTTTCAAGGGAAATTAGAAAATATTTTGAACTGAACAAAACTGAAAATACAACTTATCAAAATTAGTGCAATGCAACTTAAAGCAGTGCTTGGATGGAAATAAATAGCATTAAATGTTTAAAGAAGGAAGGTCCCAAATCAATTAAGCTTCCACCTTAATAAAACTAAAAAATAAGAGAAAAATAAACTCAAAGCAAGCTGCAGGAAGGAAATAATATCACAGCAGAAATCAATGAAATTGAAAAAAGAAAAGCAAAGGAGAAAGTCAATGAAACCAAAAGCTTTGAAAAGACCAATAAAATTAATATGCCCCTAATATGACTGAAAAGAAAAAAGAAGACAGAAATTAACAATATCTAGAATGAAAGAGGAGTTATTACCATGGACCCTGCAGACATTAAAAGGATAATCAGGGAACATTCCAAAAAACTACACAATTTAGATGAAAGGGAACAATTCTTTGGAAACCACAAACCAGTAAAACTCACCTAAAATGAAGTAGATAACTGCATAGCCTTACAATTATTTAAAAAATTGAATTCATAGTTTAAAATGTTTCAAAATATAAATCTCCAGATCCAGATGGTTTCATGGGTTAATTCAACCAAACACTTAAAGAAGAAAGAGTACAAACTCTGCATAGTCTTTTCACAGAAAAATAAAATAGGAAGAAACAATTTCCAAGTAATTTTTATGAGGTCAGTACCATCCTGATCCTAAGATCAGAAAAAGACAGTACAAGAAAAGACAAATACAGACAGACCAATACCCCTCATGAACACAGATGCAAAAATCCTAAACAAAATGCTAGCAAGTCCATATGGAAAGATGCTTAACATCATTAGTTATTAGGAAAATGAAATCAAAACCATGAGATATTACTTAAAACTCACTGCTGCTGCTAAGTCGCTTTAGTCGTGTCCGACTCTGTGCGACCCCATAGATGGCAGCCCACCAGGCTCCTCCATCCCTGGGATTCTCCAGGCAAGAATACTGGAGTGGGTTGCCATTTCCTTCTCCAATAGGATAGCTATAATCAAAAAAGGGGGCAATAACAAGTACTGGTGAAAATATAGAGAAATTGGAACTCATACATTGTTGGTAGAAATGTAAAAAGGCACAGATACTTTGTAAAACAGTTTGATAATGCCTTTAATGCTGCTGCTGCTGCTAAGTCGCTTCAGTCATGTCCGACTCTGTGCGACCCCACAGACGTCAGCCCACCAGGCTCCTCTGTCCCTGAGATTCTCCAGGCAAGAATATTGGAATGGGTTGCCATGTCCTTCTCCAATGCATTCATGCATGCTAAGTCGCTTCAGTTGTGTCCGACTCTCTGCGACCCTATGGACAGCAGCCCCCTGCGCTCCTCTGTCCGTGGGATTCTCTAGGCAAGAATACTGGAGTGGGTTGCCATTTCCTTCTCCAAATTCCTTTAATAGTTAAACATAAAATTATCATTTGACTCAGAAATTCTACTCCTATGTATATATCCAAGAAAGATTAAAACATGTATACACAAAAACTTGTAACTAACAAACTCTTGTTCACAGCAACATTATTCATAATAGTAAAAAATGGAAAAAATAACAACAATAAAATGGAAACAAGCCACATCTACCAACTGACGAATGGATAAATAAAACAAATATCCATATAATGGAATACTAATTTAGCCATTAAAAGGAATGAAGTACAGATACATTCTATAACATAGATAAACGCTGGATCATAGAAAAAGCAAGAGAGTTCCAGAAAAACATCTACTTCTGCTTTATTGACTAAGCCAAAGCCTTTGACTGTGTGGATCACAATAAACTGGAAAATTCTGAAAGGGGTGGGAATACCAGACCACCCGACCTACCTCTTGAGAAACCTGTATGCAGGTCAGGAAGCAACAGTTAGAACTGGACATGGAACAACAGACTGGTTCCAAATAGGAAAAGGAGTACGTCAAGGCTGTATATTGTCACCCTGCTTATTTGACTTATATGCAGAATACATCATGAGAAATGCTGGGCTGGAGGAAGCACAAGCTCGAATCAAGATTGCCAGGAAAAATATCAATAACCTCAGATATGCAGATGACTCCACCCTTATGGCACAAAGTGAAGAAGAACTAAAGAGCCTCTTGATGAAAGTGAAAGAGGAGAGTGAAAAAGTTGGCTTAAAGCTCAACATTCAGAAAATTAAGATCATGGCATCTGGTCCCATCACGTCATGGCAAATAGGTGGGGAAACAGTGGAAACAGTGTCAGACTTCATTTTTTTGGGCTCCACAATCACTGCAGATGTTGATTGCAGCCATGAAATTAAAAGACGCTTACTCCTTGGAAGGAAAGTTATGACCAACCTAGATAGCATATTTAAAAGCAGAGACATTACTTTGCCAACAAAGGTCTGTCTAGTCAAGGCTATGGTTTTTCCAGTGGTCATGTATGGATGTGAGAGTTGGGCTATAAACAAAGCTAAGTGCCAAAGAACTGATGCTTTTGAACTGTGGTGTTGGAGAAGACTCTTCAGAGTTCCTTGGACTGCAAGGAGATCCACCCAATCCATCCTAAAGGAGATCAGTCCTGGGTGTTCATTGGAAGGACTGATGTTGAAGCTGAAACTCCAATATTTTAGCCACCTGATGTGAAGAGCTGACTCATTTGAAAAGACCCTGATGTTGGGAAAGATTGAGGGCAGGAGAAGAAGGGGACAACAGAGGATGAGATGGTTGGATGGCATCACCGACTCAATGGACATGAGTTTGGGTGAACTCTGGGAGTTGGTGACGGACAGGGAGGCCTGGTTCATGGGGTCGCAAACAGTAGGACACGACTGAGAGACTGAACTGTAACTGTAACAGGGTATAAAATTAACCTGCAAAAGTCAACTTTATTATAATGACAAAATTATAAAGATGGAGAACAGGCTAAACGTCTTCAGGGGCTAGGGAAGAAAGTAAGGAAGGAAGTGGCAGTAGCTACAAAAAAGTAACACAGGTGATTCCTGTGAAGGAACTGTTCTATTTCTTGACTGTGGTGATGGTCACATGAAGCCACCTATGTAATACAATTGCATAGAACTAAACATACACAAACAAATGAGTGCATGTAAGACTGGTGAGATATGAACAAGGTGAGTATACTGTATCAATGTCAGTTTCCCTGATACTCTACTATAAATACGTAAGATGTTACCATTGGGGAAACTGGGTGAAGGGTATACAGGATCCGTATTGTTTTTCACAAGTTCATGTGAACCTACAGTTATCTCAAAATAAAAAAGTAAACAAAAAGTCAACTGGAACTCACATACATTGCTAATAGGAATGCAGAAAGGTATATCTGGAAAATAATTTGTTAATTTCTTATAAAGTTAAACACGCACTGCCTATATGACCCAAGTCTAGGTATTTACCCTAGAGAATTAGAAACTTATATTCACACAAAAACTGTACACAGGTGTATTCAGCAGCTCTATTTTTAATTGTTAAACAATTTAAATGTCCTTCAGGAGTTAAATGGATACATAAACTGTGGTATATCCAGACAACAGAATACTACTTAACAATACATAGGATTGAACCCCTGATACATGCTACAATTTGTACTAATCTCAAAGATAGAATGCAAGACTTCAGTATGAAAAAGGTTACTTACTATATAATTCCATTTGTATGACATTCTTAAAAAGATAAAACTATAGTCATGTAGAAGAGTAGTTACCAGGAGCTAGAATGGGGGAAGGGTATGACTATAAAGGGTTAGTACAAGGGATTTTTTTGGTACCCTGGTTCTGATAGTGATCACAGGAATCTATACCTGTAAAATTCACAGAACTGTGCACTAAAATAAAAAAGTCAATCTTTCGTTTGTTAATTAAAAATTAAAGGAAATTTTTAAAAAGGCAATTTTGACATCTAAAACTTATAGTTTATAATGTATAGTTAATACATTCAAAGGGGCCATTTAGAATTTAGTCTGCAGCATAATTCCAGATACAATAGTATGGAGCTCACAGAGCAGTACATGAAAATTTCTTAACTCAAACTTCAACTAGGAAAAAAGAAGCTTTGGTTTTAATGTCAAAAATGCTCAGTATACACCATATAAAGAACATTTATTTTAGTTACATTTACATGAATTATAGCTGAAAACAACATGCTGAATAAACATCCATTAATTTTTTCTAATGTTAGTTTTGCTGATACATAAATGATAGCCATAATAATCATTAATAGTAAATAAACAGGTTGCATGACCTATAATTAGACTAAAGCCATATTATATTAGACTCAGATAATTTGAGACTAAGAAAAATTTTATAACTCTTCGATTAAGATATTAGATTAAAAGCCAGGGCATTATATCAAATCAAGAGTGATATGCATTATAATCAAATAAATTATTATCTGTGGTGAAATAAGAAAGTGTTAATTATTAATTACTAATATTTATTAATAATTAATAATTATTAAATTAGAAAATTTAAGTAAATAATCCACTTTATAAAAATCCTTGAAGACACAAAGTATTTTTAAACTGTATCCTAAATGCAACATTCAAGTCAAGGAAATGGTAAATGATATGCATTCAAGTCAACTAAGTTAAAAATATTACTTAGCTACAATTATATCTGGAAGCATATAGGTTTCTAATTATGTCTATGATTACTCTGAACTTACAAAGAGGAAATATGAGCTCAACCTATCTATCTATGAAATATGAACTCAACCTATCTACGAAACGGATCAGACCTTCAGCTGCTTCCAGACGGCTTTTGCATTAAACTGAACAATCTATACAGAAATTCCAATGATGACATAAATCTGCATGTTCTGGATTTCCTTCACATTTTATGGAACATTGGTCCCACTGTAGCTATAATATCTGCATAGGGAGCACTCTGGCTCAGCTCAATAGCCTGCTGTTTTTTTAGGACAAGAAAGCTATAAAATTTGGCAGCAGTTTGTTTTCGGTCACTATTTCTGCAGAGCTTCATCAGACTAAAGTACTGCATTCCCATCTTGTTGGATTCCTGGGAAAACAATTATAAAAGAGGAAAGGGAAATAAGATCATTAGAAACAAAGCAGGCTGTGGATGTATAATGAACAACAAATATTGGTATTTTTGATAAGTGACTGAAATTCTTAAATGGAGAAATGCAAATGATTCATTAGAACATAAGAAAAACATAGGTCATTGAGCACAGCTTGGTTCATTGAGAAAATACACGCAAAAGAACTCTAAAGTGTTACACAAATTTCTAATGTGTTATACAGATGTTAGGTCTATTGATGTTAACATAAATGACTCATGCGGAAAGTGCAATTAATTGAGACTTGCAGGCAGAAAAAAGTCCACAGGACCTTGGGAATCTTCAAAAATAACGATTATCAGCCCATCAGGTTTATTTTATAGGTACTGCAGTGTGGGGTTAACTAAACAACTCTAGTGGTAAATGTAATGGCAGGGGAATATGACTAAATAAACATCTCCCAGTTTCTTTGCACAGATTAAAAAGACATTGGTTCACTACATTGGTTCACTTGAAAAACTGAGGTACAATAAAATATTTAATTAGACTGCACTTGGAATCAGATTTCTAGAGTAGGAGTATTGTGTTTTAGTTAAAAAGACTATGGTTAATACTGACCAGTATCCCTGTGACAATTGTACTAATTTGGTAGCTGTGAAGCTTTTTTTTTTTTTTAAAAGACCATATAAAAGGGTCTTTTTTTTTTTTTTGCCAGTCCATAACATTTAACTGGTGGCTCAGATGATAAAGAATCTGCCTATAATGCATGAGACACAGGTTCAGTCCCTGGCTTGGGAAGATCCCCGGGAGAATGGAATGACTCTACCCACTCCAGTATTCTTGCCTGGAGAATTTAATGGAGAGAGGAGTCTAGTGGGCTACAGTTCATGGGGTCACAAAAAGTCAGACACAAGTGAGCAACCAACACTAACTTTTAACAAATTGACAAGTTACATATTTTATCATACTTTAATCTCAACCAAAGGAGTAGCACAGTGTCAGCAACCTTTGAGATGGCATGCCAAGCCTTCATTTATTCCCTCTCTTTGAAGGAGACAAGATGTGGATTGGTTGGTTTTCCCCAGGGAGAGAGCAGGGACAGCCTTGTAAATTTCAAGAATCCTTTTGAAAAACACCCTGAGAGGATTATTCTGTTTCCTCCAGGAGCTCCTCTAAAATGAAGGTAAAGAAATAAAGGAAGAAGAGAAATACAAAGTGGAAGACTTATCAGACTTAGAGAAAGCTGAAACCTAAATGCCAGTAGAGAGGATAGCCAGCAAAAGATACAGATACAGAACCTAAACCCTGCTTATGGAAAGCATTTTAGGAACTTACTTGGAGAACAAGAATTTTTGAGGAATGTAGTAACCTCTAGACTGAGATTAGTGAACTGCAATATCCAATGGATTTTCAGCCTCTAGCCAGCCCTGCTTACTTCTGACTGGCTAGACCCTATGACCCAAATTGGCATATGCCAATTCCTTAATCAATCTTGTTCCTTCCATTTCTCATGACTAATAGGGATTTTACACAATTCAGTGGTTTTTGTATGCCAATCAAAAAACTCACTAGTTTGTCTAAAGTCTGAAGTCAGGGGAGATTCTGTCAGCAACCAAGGACCTCTCAGTTCAGTCCCAAATGGGTTTTTCCTCCAACTGCAACTCAAAGCTTCACATCTGTCTTCCTCTCCCTATAGAGTTTATTTGTGCCACTAAATGTGTAAATGTATATAGACAGAACTTTACTTTCCCTCTAGCATCTCTAATTGTTTAATATATTTTACAGTGTCTATTATATCACATTGTTAAAGCCAGTCATCTATTTATCTTTACATTTCAAAAATCTGGACATAAGGCCAGCATTTACTTATGCTCAGTATTTAATGGTGAAATTTGAGTGTAAGTACAATAAAACATGAAAACTGTGGGAAAAAAGCATTTCCACCAGTGAAAACCTTTCCATGAGAACATGCCTCTTGCAAAGGATCTCCTTCATCCTTCTCCGAAAGAGGAGAAGAGGAAACACGGGAAGAAGCACTTGATCCAGAGCCCCAATTCCTACTCTATGGATGTGAAATGCCCAGGATACTATAAAATCACCACTGGCTCTAGCCGTGCACAAACACTAGTAGTTTTGTGTGTTGGCTGCTCCTTGTTCTTGCCACCCTACAGGAATAAAATCAAGGCTTCCTGAAGGATGCTGCTTCAGACAGAAGTAGCACCAAAGAATCCAAAATCAAGATGAGTGGGAAACCATCCCAACAAACACATTTGAATAAAACAGAAACAAAACCCCTAAATGAAACAAAACCTAGGAAAAACTCAGTGATTATAGGCAGCAGTATGTCATAAGCTAGAAATGAAGTGTGAAGTTAAAAACATGAGAATTCCTTAAAAGGCTACTTGGAAACAACTAGACCCTCAGGTTTACTCCACCACCTCACAGAGCCAGGAGACCATTAGTTGTCTTTCTGGAGATACCAACCATGAGGTTTTAGACTTGGGATATGAGGCACTGTGGATAGTGGAGGAGAAGTATTACAAACTGGGGGATTAAGAGAAATTCTAATGTCTAAACAGTGAGACTGCCAGCTTTTCCCTTACACCCTTTTGGTTCCTCAACCATGGACGTCATGCTTATATCTTCTAGACAGTAGATCTGACCATGCAAAAATAGACCATTCCAAGGAAAAAAATTCTATAGATCATGACATCTGTGTGCGTATGTATTGGCAGGGGTGGGGACACCCAAAATTATCGTGCTATGAAGACAACAAGGCTATAAGCCCCACTCATGCTTATATAACCTCCAATCAGCTTTTTGTTGTCTCATTCTTAAACAAAAACCAAAGATCTATTAAACACTTGGATAAAATTTCTAATATCTAAGAGAATCACTAAGGAAACAGACAATGTGGGCAGTAGAAGAAAGCTATAACCTCTGAAAATTAAGAGAAGATACCATCCACAAAAAATGATTAGGATGCTATTGAGAGAAAACAGATCAGTGGTTGCTGGGGTCTGGGGGAGGGGGACCAGTGGGGAAGGTGAAACAAGGGATTATCAAGAGACACAAGGAAACTTCTGGAGATTATAGATATGTTCACTATCTTGACTGTGGTGAGTTTCCATTGGTACACACATACATCAAAATTTATCTAACTGTATATTTTTAAATAGGTGTGGTTTATTGTTATGTTAATCATACTTCAATAAAACTATTAAATATAAATAAATAGATTGTGAGAGTCACTCAGTAGTGTCCGACTCTTTGTGACCCCATGGACTATACAGTCCATGGAATTCTCCAAGCCAGAATACTGGAGTGGGTAGCTGTTCATATGCTATAAAATAAAATAATTTAAAAATAAAATAATTAATAATTAAAAACTGAGAAAAAAACTCCTGGAAAACAAAAAAATTATAAAGATGAGGATAAAGCTGAAGAAATCTTCTAGAGAGCAATAAAGAAGAACTATGGATGGAGGTTCATGACATTGTATAGGGGTTAGGAATCAAGACCGTCCCCAAGAAAAAGAAATGCAAAAAGGCAAAATGGTTGTCTGAGGAGGCCTTACAAAGAGCTGTGAAAAGAACAGAAGCAAAAGGCAAAGGAGAAAAGGAAAGATACACCCATTTGAATGCAGAGTTCCAAAGAACAGCAAGGAGAGATAAGAAAGCTTCCTCAGTAATCAATGCAAAGAAATAGAGGAAAACAATAGAATGGGAAAGACTAGAGATCTCTTCAAGAAAATTAGAGATACCAAGGGAACACTTCATGCAAAGATGGGCTCAATAAAGGACAGAAATGGTATGGACCTAACAGAAGCAGAAGATATTAAGAAGAGGTGGCAAGAATACACAGAAGAGCTATACAAAAAAGATCTTCCCGACCCAGATAATCATGATGGTGTGATCACTCACTTAGAGCCAGATATCCTGGAATGCAAAGTTAAGTGGGTCTTAGGAAGCATCACTAAGAACAAAGCCAGTGGAGGTGATGGAATTCCAGTTGAGCTATTTCAGACGAGATCTGGCGTGTTCAGGGTGGTATGGCCATAGACAAGTTGAGCTATTTCAAATCCTAAAAGATGATGTTGTGAAAGTGCTGCACTCAATATGCCAGCAAATTTGGAAAACTTAGCAGTGGCCACAGAACTGGAAAGGGTCAGTTTTCATTCCAATCCCAAAGAAAGGCAATGCCAAAGAATGCTTAAACTACCACGCAATTGCACTCATTTCACATGCTCCAAAGTACTGCTCAAAATTCTCCAAGCCAGGCTTCAATAGTACATGAACCGTGAATTTCCAGATGTTTAAGCTGGATTTAGAAAAGGCAGAGGAACCAGAGATCACACTGACAACATCTGTTGGATCATCGAAAAAGCAAGAGAGTTCCAGAAAAACATCTACTTCTGCTTTACTGGCTATGCCAAAGCCTTTGACTGTGTGGATCACAATAAACTGGAAAATTCTTCAAAAGGTGGGAATATCAGAGCACCTGACCTGCTTCCTGAGAAATCTGTATGCAGGTCAGGAAGCAACAGTTAGAACTGGACATGGAACAACAGACTGGTTCCAAATAGGAAAAGGAGTACATCAAGGCTGTATATTGTCATTCTGCTTATTTGACTTATATGCAGAGTACATCATGAGAAATGCTGGGCTGGAGGAAGCACAAGCTCGAATCAAGATTGCCAGGAGAAATATCAATAACCTCAGATATGCAGATGACTCCACCCTTATGGCACAAAGTGAAGAAGAACTAAAGAGCCTCTTGAGGAAAGTGAAAGAGGAGAGTGAAAAAGTTGGCTTAAAGCTCAACATTCAGAAAATTAAGATCATGGCATCTGGTCCCATCACGTCATGGCAAATAGGTGGGGAAACAATGGAAACAGTGTCAGACTTTATTTTTTTGGGCTCCACAATCACTGCAGATGTTGATTGCAGCCATGAAATTAAAAGACGCTTACTCCTTGGAAGGAAAGTTATGACCAACCTAGATAGCATATTTAAAAGCAGAGACATTACTTTGCCAACAAAGGTCTGTCTAGTCAAGGCTATGGTTTTTTCAGTAGTCATGTATGGATGTGAGAGTTGGGCTATAAACAAAGCTGAGTGCCAAAGAATTGATGCTTTTGAACTGTGGTGTTGGAGAAGACTCTTGAGAGTCCCTTGGACTGCAAGAAGATCCAACCAGTCCATCCTAAAGGAGATCAGTCCTGGGTGTTCATTGGAAAGACTGATGTTGAAGCTGAAACTCCAATACTTTGGTTACCTGATGCGAAGAGATGACTCATCAGAAAAGACCCTAATGCTGGGAAGGATTGGGGGCAGAAAAGGAGAAGGGGACGACAGAGGATGAGATGGCTGGATGGCATCACTGACTCGATGGACGTGGGTTTGGGTAGACTCTGGGAGTTGGTGATGGACAGGGAGGCCTGGTCTGCTGTGATTCATGGGGTCACAAAGAGTTGGACACGACTGAGCAACTGAACTGAACTGAACTGACTGATACAGCTTATAAAAAATTTCACTATAGAGTAATTTGGCCTCAACAAGAACACAGTGAAAATGGTTTCATTTTTATTAATATCTAGAGGATTGAACTCAACTTTTTATTTATTTTAAAACTAAAAACAGTGTTGATAAACCCTACGAAGTCTTACCTGCAAACTATGTAACATCTTAAGTATTCTTGAATTCCATCTTTCTGCTTCAATGCTTTGTTCATTCCCCCATGATTCCTGTTTGAATAATTGATAAAATATTTCCCTTAATCAAAAGTTACTGAATGTTTACTATCTGCCAACCATAGTGTAGAAAGAAATACAAGACACACAACCGTTAACACGGGGTCCTGCCAAATAAGGAGGTTATCATCTGCAGTTGAGAGAATAAGACTAACAAACAGATATAGCTCAGTTTTTATAGCCTGATATCTATGCTCCCAGGCTATCTTCTGACAAGGGGCTCCAGAGTAGGAGATTCTGCATCTGTATTGGTGATGCATCCCAGGCATTGTGCCCTTACTTTTAAAAGTAAAGATGAGTGCTCGCTTCGGCAGCACATATACTAAAATTGCAACGATACAGAGAAGATTAGCGTGGCCCCTGCGCAAGGATGACACGCAAATTCGTGAAGCGTTCCATATTTTTGAAAACAGAAAAAAAAAAAAAAAAGTAAAGATGACAACTTTTGGCTAGGACTGTCTCAGCTCTGGTCAATCTGAACTCAGATGACAGGAGTAAACATAAAGCTAGAGAAGAACTGCACTGTAAAGATGTTTATTTGAATTTATCTGGTGATATAAAGGTTCTAACAATAACTGATGTTTAGTGAGTTGTGTCCAATTGGGTTAGGAACCTTTCAAATTTCAAGGGTGCCTTGTCCAAAAAAGATCAACACACTGCCTTTCATGTTATGTGAATAGATACAACTTTTCAATCTTATTTTCAGTTTTTAGTCACTTGCAGAAAGACTGTAATATTTAAAAACTGTAGACTTGAAATCCCTTCACAGGAACTCACTCTAAGTTTCCTTACCAACTAACAACTTATAAACTGAGAACAGAACTGAGCATAGGACAGGTGCTGATAAGTCTGATAAAAAAGCATGCCTACAAAGGGTCTGGGGCGGGGGGTGGGCATGGGCAAGTGGCACAGATTTGACCTATTAATACTTTATAATTTTTCCTATGTTATCTCTGTTATCATGCAACCTAACAGCTACTGTGTTACCCTTATCACAGCTCCACTGTTTGTCAAGCTTTCATGTATACCTCTGGAGCCCAGACACTTCCTAACAGTGCTTTCAATTTCATCGACTCCAAGATGACTTCAGAAAGCTTCAGAATATCCTATATGATATTTTAAATCATCTAAGGCTAAAGGGACTGCCAAGTCCCCAGTCCTGCCAGCTGCACTGGCTTTCTGGTTCTGCCTATACAGCATCTTTTATTACATTTCAAAGAGACTGATCTGAAAATATGGTCAATATTATTCTGAAGAGTTTTCTAAATTCTTCTAGGTAAAATTTAAGTTTATTCATTACTGGTTGATTCTGGGATAAATTAGTTCACCCCATTACTAATGTTTTATTTTATTGTTAAATACACAAAAGCTACTTTTCAAATGTGAAAAGTAATGGCCCAACTCCTTGTTAAAGACCGATGAGACTGCAGCTTCATTTATATTGCACAACTAAACTAACCAGGAAAAGCCTCAGAAAAAGTCGTCTGTACACTTTGCTGAAGCCTGTCTACTTGATCTATCTGGATATTCTACAGCTGAGTCCATTGTGTGGAAAGCCTAGTTGATTATTAAAACAGTTGAACTTGTGCTATGCTATGGTTTTCTTGACCAAATGTGAAAATATCCTGTGTCTAGAAGCAAAGAGAAAGGTGAAAGTAACTCAGCTGTCTTCTGGTTCAGCTGTTTGGACGTTTCAGGTAAAAATTTCAGGTATTTATTCTGTCCTAGATTATCCAGAGAATTCAGTCATATGAAAAAAATCCAATTTAATAGACTTGGAACCCATTATAATTTATCTGAAAACAAACTAACATTAGGCATTAGTAGGTGCTTCAATATTATTTACCAAGAAACTTTCTGTCAAAATTTATTACAATCTTAAAAATGCCTTCAGCACTGTGGGACAGGGATTATAGAAAGGAGACAGTAATCTCTGTGGAGTCAGGTGAGTCAGATATTAGCTTGGGCTTTGCTATTGACTTGTGGTCCTCTGTGCAGACCATCCCCTTTGAACCTTTTATTCCTTTACCCAAAGTTTATGCTTTAATCTTCAATTCCATTCTTATTCTATTTCCACAAATGGAGAACAGATAAGAAATACAGTCAGGAATGGGAAATGGTCAGTAAAGACCATTCCCTTTTTCTGATCTCTGGAAGTCAGAACATTTTTTTCATTTGAAAAATGAAATTTCGAATGTCTTAAGGCATACCCCTGATACAGCTCTGTTTCTTTAGAGATGTTTTAAGAATAACTTAAAAAAATGACTCTCAACATTTTAACCAGGACTATATTTGATAAGCATAAAAATCTCTTACCTTTAAAAACATTACTTAAAATTTTAAAATAAATCAAAGAAAGAATAAAAGATCAAAGCAACTCTACATATGCTCTGTCAAGCTAATCATACACATCTTTGTTAAGATCACAAATTTAAACTGCAATTTTAGAAAGTAACATGACAGCTAAAAATAATTTTGGGGTAAATAAGGTGTTAACTATTTAGGAACAAAGTTTTAAAGAACATTCTCAAGACTATACATCTATTTACCAATTCCATTGGACAATTTTCAATTTCCTGTGCCAAGATGGCATTTGTTGAAGATGATTCCTCAGCAGCTGAAGACACCATTTCAACAATATCCTGCTAAAGCAAATTCGGGAAATATAGGTAAGTCATCACAGTAGTAGTAGTCATCACAGGAACAATCTCATTTTGTTAAATGATTTAATCACATGGATGCTCATTTCTAAAACTAATTTAAAATACTATCTGCATTCTCAAAATATCATTTCTGAAATATCCCAGACTTAAATATTCCTGTTTTCTTTATGCCTCCCACACATGAAGAACTTGCATGTTCTGCCCTCCTTGCTTTTTTCCTCCTATATCCTATTCCTATATCCTATATTATATCTTATATTCTTGTTCTTCCAATATCTTTTTTCTTCTATTTCTGTCACTACCACAAACCTCCTATCAAAAGTCTCTGCTGCTGTGCATCTGAGACCATTTCTTCTGAAGCAGTCTGTCCTTGCCCTAGTCCCCTACCTTTATTTTCATGCCAGAACCAGGTGGCAGAGGAAGAACTGTAAGCAGAGGGAATGAGAATGGGAGAAGCACTATTAATATCCCTTCCTAGGGCTATGACAGGATTCCTGTCACTGCTGCTGGAGCTGCCAATGGTAAGAGGGAAGAAAAACTGTGTCCGCTGGAAGGGAAGTGGAAGAAGAAGAGAAATTCTCCATTCCCCACTGCTCCTTCCTCATTGCTATAGAAGCTGTTGGCCCTTTTCATCTTCAACCTGTCTCCAAGCTTCATTCCCCAGCTGTCATCTATGATTGTGATTAAGTTAGAAGCTTCCTACAATATAGTTTACTTGACTTTTCACTTTAGCTTTAAAAATTTTGCATGAGTATCAGTCCAGTTCAGTTCAGTAGCATGAGTATAACGGGGTGCATTTGATTCTTTAATATACATGTTTGCGGAGCCCTATCATGTTTTCCTTTTTAATTTCTGTGAATATTCCACATTTTAGACAGTTTCTATTATGCAGTTAATTTACAGAAAAATTGTTTGAATTTTTGAAAGATTTGAAAATGATTAATCAGAATCAACATTTTTCTGTGTATTCAAGTTAACTGTGATCCCATTCCTGACTATATTTCTTATCTGTTCACCATTTCTGAAAGTAGAATAAGAAAGGAATTGAAGGCTAAAGCATAAATTCAGGTAAAGAAAGAAAGAATGTTCAAACTACTGCACAACTGCACTCATCTCACACGCTAGCAAAGTAGTGCTCAAAATTCTCCAAGCCAGGCTTCAACAGTATATGAACCGTGAACTTCCAGATGTTCAAACTGGATTTAGAAAAGGCAGAGCAACCAGAGATCAAATTGCCAACATCTGTTGGATCATAGAAAAAGCCAGAAGATATCAGAAAAAATCTGCTTTATGGACTACGCCAAAGCCTTTGACTGTGTAGATCACAACAAACTGTGGAAAATTCTTCAAGAGATGGGAATACCAGACCATCTCACCTGCCTCCTGAAAAATCTGTATGCAGGTCAAGAAGCAACAGTTAGAACTGGACATGGAACAACAGACTGGTTCCAAACTAGGAAATGTGTACGTCAAGGCTGTATATTGTCACCCTGCTTATTTAACTTCTATGCATCATGCGAAATGCTGGGCTGGATGAAGCACAAACAGGAATCAAGATTGCTGGGAGAAATATCAATAATCTCACATACGCAGGTGATGCCACCCTTATGGCAGAAAACAAAGATAAACTAAAAAGTCTGTTGATGAAAGTGAAAGAGGAGAGTGAAAAAGCTTGCTTAAAACTCAACATTCAAAAAACGAAGATCATGACATCCGGTCCTATCACTTCATGGCAAATAGATGGGGAAACAATGGAAACAGTAAGAGACTTTATTTTCTTGGGTTCCAAAATCACTGCAGATGGTGATTCAGCCATGAAATTAAAAGATGCTTGCTCCTTGGAAGAAAAGCTATGATCAACCTAGACAGCATATTAACAAGCAGAGACATTACTTTGCCAACAAAGGTCTGTTTAGTTAACGCTATGGTTTTTCCAGTAGTCATGTATAGATGTGAGAGTTGGACTATAAAGAAAGCTGAGCACTGAAGAACTGATGCTTTTGAGCTGTGGTGTTGGAAAAACTCTTGAGGGTCCCTTGGACTGCAAGGAGATCCAACAGTCAATCCTAAAGGAAATCAATCCTGAATATTCATTGGAAGGACTGATGCTGAAGCTGAAACTCCAATACTTTGGCCACCTCATGTGAAGAGATGACTCATTGGAAAAGACCCTGGTGCTGGGAAAGATTGAGGGCAGGAGCAGAAGGGGATGACGGAGGAGGAGATGGTTGGACGGCATCACCGACTCAATGGACATGAGTTTGAGCAAACTCTGGGAGTTGGCGATGGACAGGGAAACCTGGCGTGCTGCAGTCCGTGGGGTCAGAAAGAGTTGGACATGACTGAGTGACTGAACTGAACTGAAAGTAACATTGGGAAAATATTGGAAAGCACATTGTTTCCAACTATATTTTTAATAAATATGTTTTTCAAATAGAAATTAAAAATAATTTTATTGGTAATGGATCCTTAGATATTCTTTCAGATTCAAGGCTGGGCTTCCCTGGTAGCTCAGCTGGTTAAGAATCCGCCTGCAATGCAAGAGACCCCGGTTCGATTCTTGGGTCAGGAAGATCCCGTGGAGAAGGGATAGACTATCCATTCCAGTCTTCTTAGGCTTCCCTGATGGCTCAGCTGGTAAAGAATCTGCCTGCAATGTGGGAGATCTGGGTTCGATCCCTGAGTTGGGAAGATCCCCTGGAGAAGGGAATGGCTACCCACTCTAGTATTCTGACCTCGAGGATTCCATGGAAATATAGTCCATGCGGATGCAAAGAGTCGGACACGACTGAGCGACTTTCATTTTCACTTCAGATTCAAGACCGCGGTAATTGGTGGCTCTAACACATATTATTCATAGAGGTAGGAAGGGTGAATTTATGAATAGAAGGAAAACATGGGCATATTTCTTTTTAATAGGTGTATTGTCTAGAGTTTTTAAGGATTCCTTGATATATTGAATGTGAAGCCTCAGCATATGACCAGGTTCAGGTATAATAATTTATTCAGTGCACCATGCAAAATACTATTTCAGCATGAAACTACTTATATTGTGATTTACTATAATATCGTAAACTTCTAGAAAAACTGTTTTGGATGGAAATTATGTATTACCCTGCAGTACTGCTGCATACTAAAGAAGATATAGAGTAACATAAGATGAAATATAAACTATAAATGTAAGAAGATAAACCAGAGTCTCAATTTTCTTTCACTATGAATGTCAGGAAGATAATATTTTTATGATTCTCTTTGATTAACTTACATCAGAGTTAATGTTTTTATTGGTATCCTCATGAGAACTACATTTTGATCCATCAGTCACTTCCTTCCAAGTTTTAGGTTGACTTAACTCTTGCAGGGAATTTGGCTCTTCCATCATGGAGGTCTCTGAATTGTTAAGGAAGTAAAAAAGATTGCACCAAAGTATCTTTCAAACTTAAAACTGGAATATGGTTTTTACGAAAGAAAAGTTTTGACAGACAACTTAGAATCCACGAATTTAAGGATGCACAAGCTTTCTTATAGCACCCCAAGTCTCACATATTTATTTTACCTTTCCCCTCATTTGCCTCTTTATCACCTCTACTGCATGTTCCACCAACTATCTCCTCCACACTCGCTCCCACACATTCAACTCTCAAGACAACATGGATAGCTCAAGCCCATCTTGGTATATTGTTCAGCAGATTTTAATGCCTTCAGGAAGCAGGAGTTCACTCACCACAATAATAAGTTGGTTTTATTATTCCTTTATAGTAGTCACAATAATAATTATTAATATCTCATGTCTTTTCTGGGGGATAGAAATATCTATGTCTCAGGTTAACAATATTGTTTAAATGCTATTCTTATCAAGTGATTTCTCAGGTTAGTTGTCTTAAAGTGATATGTTATCCTTCTAGATATAAAATATTTCTTTATCAAAGGCTTATGAGTACTAGCTTTGAGGGTAGGAGAGGTGGGAAAGAGTGAGATTAAGAATAGCCCACAAAGTATACATACTTCATCTTTTTAAGGTGGTTTGTTGGACAAAAGTTAATTTGCACATAGAAAAATGCAATGCTGATTTGACAACTTCTTTTAAGTATTCTTCTAAGAGCATTTACATTTGGGAATATGGAATTAGATCCCATCTTTATTTTGAAATGTAAAATCAAATTTTTGTTTCTACAACATTCCCTCAACACCAACAGAATTAGTATGTCTCACCTACTATATTTTCGCTTCTCATTTCTTCCCTTACTGACTCCTTCTGTATCAATTTTCTTCCAAGTTTAAAGCCAGAGGACACAAAGCATTTTGTAAACAACTGTAAAAATATACACTTTTTCTCATTTTATGTACAAGTAAAGCAATTCAACAAAATACAAGCACATATGCTAAAAAGTAAAAACTATAATTCATGTACAGGCATCGAGCAAATTAATTCAAAAGTAAGGGGGTATTTTTTCACGGGTTTAAATTCTGTTGCATATATGAATACAAATATGTATTTGTTTATCACCAAACATTTCACCCATGTCAAAGTATGGAAACTGTTACCATTTTCAGTTTAGCATGAGTCAAATCCTGGGCAGCAGTTGACAGAAGTGTATCTGCTCCTCCCTTTTGCTTCCACATCATCAGTCTTTGGGTAGGAGGTGCAAGTTCCAAAACCATGAGTGTGTCCGTAAAGGAAGTAAGCTGTCTATGCATAATTTTGCTACTGATCTCCTTGACTGGATCTATGAGCAATTTCCTGTTTTTACCTTTTCTTTTTTCAGCAATATCTAAATATAAGAAATATGTACAAATGTGATAGGTTGTACACCTCTGTAAAATGATATTCTAGGCACTGCATATCTAAGAAATGTCTAACACAATACACCCTACAGAGTTGCCTTAAGAAAAATCCCCTTCTTTCTACTGAAAATTATCCTTTTAAGGTTTTTGCACAGCTACTGTGTCTCAGCAACCAAGGGTTAACACATTTTGTAAACTGCTTGGGAGGCAGTTGACCTACTAAGTGGAGAACTGAAAACTGTGGAGCAGGGAGTACATTGAGAGGGAAGTCACTCAGTTTTGAAATTCCTTAAAATAACTAACAGGATAACTTTTTAAAAAATTACTGATAGACTAAATATTGATTTCTTTATTTTTCAGGATAAATTTTTGAAACATTAATTTGTATCTGTCCAGTGCATTTTCCCCTTTCCCACTGAAATTCATATGTAAATTCCAAGTAGATAGCTAGGGTCATGGGATTTGCTCCTTTAACTAATTTTGCCAGGTAAAAAGTAGAAGTCAAGCTTTTCCTTAGTAAAGATGCAACAGTTGGGGGATGGTTAGATTTCTTGGACAGGGTGGAATTCTGAGATCAGATGGAGCCAGAAGGAACCTGCTTGCTGATGTGTCTCAGTAAAATCCTAGGAATATGACAAGATTCCAAAGAGGCTGGCTGTGTGATGACCACAGAGACTATGCAGGCTGGGACACTGGGTATCACCAGGTGGTATGGCTGATGACCAGAGGTTCCCTTCTACCTACTGTACCCCTCCTTCAAACCTGATACTACATGGCTCAGGGCAGATAGGGGAGCTATGCAGATTGAATTTCTTGCCAACCAAGTGGAATAGGGGCTCAGAATTGAATTCTGTAAAGAAAAAGTTAAATGCTTTATTCTTTGCATGCCTGAATTTATAAACTGAAATTCATATCAAAGATAATACTTAAAACTAGGATATGCTTTAAAGATCTAGGGATATGTTCGATTCATATCCAGTGCCTCTATTTGGATCCTTTCACTCTGTCTTATTTTAAATATTCAAACATTCATTTGCATGTTTATCTTCCCAATCAAATTTTAAGCTTTTTAAAAGAGGAACTATGTCATCTTCATTTCTGTGCTCAGAATAAATGGCTTGATAACTACTAGAACTGAACTCAGGTTTAAATTTTCCAGTTTCCCAAACTGGATAGATGGTTTGATCAGGACTGGATATAATAAAATTATCATCTCAAACTTTCTTCACATTCTTCCCTTATTGTATTATAAATGTTATTACTAGATTGACTACCTCCTACAACATTTTAAGAATTATCAAAATATCTCAGGGTAAATAAGATAGTAGTGCCTCAAAGCTAAAATAAAAACATGAATGATTCTGACCTGAAGCATCAATTGGGTCAAGGGTAAATTCTTCCTCTTCTTTTGATACTGTAGTTTCATCCATTTTTTCATTTTCAGGTGAACATACACACTCTGGATTATCTGGTTCTACTCATCAACATTGCCATAAAAGGATTTATTAAAAAAATAATGATTATGTTGCAAACTAGAAGACTATATGAGAATTAAAGTGAAAGATTAACTGTAGATTTATATTGCTAACTGGAGCCACAAATGAATTTTTAGAATCATGTGTTTAATAGCGTTGAAGAGGTTCAGAGATTATATAGTCTGGGACCCACAGTGTCCAGGTGGGTCAAATATTAATCACCCACTTTTGCACCTGTGACATCTAAGGCTAGGCTACAGTCATGGCAGAAGTAAAAACAGTGGTAGGAACCACAATAAATGACTGACATAAATTTGACAATATGTCTGCTAAAAACTGTATTCTGTTAATGATTATTTGACCCATAAAGGATCATACATAACTAAATTTTTATTGCCCATCTCTTTCATTTTAAATTTATACTACTGTATTAGAAAGCAAATGCAACACACAAAAGTGAAAAATCAAAATGGGGCTAGTCATTTTTTTATTTTTTAAGAAAAATCAGACTACAAAGACTTCAAATCATCTGAAGTACTTTCACAATCAATTTCAAGTAGAAAATATCCCCATATTTGTGATTTCTATAAAACTGTATGTGGATCATCAAGCCATGTTAATATTAATGTGGTATTAATGTTAATAATAACAATGTTAATGTCAAACATTAATGATGCTTTTTACTATGTAACATATTATTTTAATGATTCAAAAGCAGGATATTTTGCCAGACTATTTAAATATGCTCTCATAACAAATAAACCCAATCCTGATTAAACACCCATCATTGTACTTTTCTCAAAACTTAATTTTCTATGCTCTATTGTCGAAATCATGCTAAGAGTTTGAGGGACAACTCTCTTTAATATCTTTCACTATACTATACTGCTACTTAAACCTAGAAGTTTTGAGGCTTAATTTGAATAATAATATCTATTCACTTTCTACACAAAAGAAAATTCCTACATACCCACTACAGTATTAGGAGGCTCAGGAAGCAGGGAAATTTCTATATTTAAATGCATTTCTTCTGACAGGATATTCTGATCATCTTGCAGTAGATTGTCTTGAAAACAAAATAAACACTTTTCTTATACAGAGCTGAATCTGTCATTTGTTCACTAAACACTTGATAGCTTAGTATGCAACGAGTTGTCAAGGGATATAAAAAAGAGTGAACTCTACCTAATTAGATTTGACTGGTTACATGGACTACCATGGGGCTTCCCTGGTGGCTCAAATGGTAAAGAACCCACCTGCCAATACAGGAGATGTGGGCTTGATCCCTGGGTTGGGAAGCTCCCTTGGAGAGGGAAATGTTAACCAACTCCCTTATTCTTGACCGGGAAATCCCATGGACAGAGGAGCCTGGTGGCCCATGGGGTCACAAAAGAGTCGGACATGACTGAGCGATTAAACAACAACCTAGACTGCCATATTTCATGCAGTAGGATATGAAATTTTATATATTTAATTTCCTTTCCTTTATTAAACATGTATTTTTAAGAGTTTAATGTCAGAAAATATTTACCAAACTACCAAGATAGTAGCCTTGTTACAAAGCCATGTTTAGATTTCAAATCAAGAAATAAAAGTTCTTAAACCCCTTTAGTAGAGATCTAAGGTAAAGCCACTATTTTTCATAGTTTTCAAATTTCATTAAGTTTGCCATAACCAGCCTTTTATTGTAAATTAGATAATTAAAAAAAGATTTGATATATAAAGGTCAGTATCATTATAATTAGGTACATTTAGACTTCCCAGTTTTGTCTATCCTATTTCTATGATTACAGTAAGATCACAATAAAATAATAATATAAAATGCTAGACAGATCCTTTAGACTAGCCGTCCCACAATTTTTGCTAAAGAAAACAATGTTTCTAGTATACGATCTAGTATATTTTGTGAGGAGTACACTAACCTCACTTCTTCCTCTCTAGAAACTAGAAATTTGTAGAAAGAAAAACAAGAACCTATATGATAAATGTATTTCACCACCTATATAATAAATGTGTCAAAGATGGCTATTTACTTAGATCTAGCCTAAATGTTTAAATATACTATAGACTTCGAAAACTTATGTAAAAAATATTTTAATCTATATGACACAGAGGCATATCCGAAATTTCTGTTTGTTGGAATAAATCTTGCAGTTTGTTATAGTAATTTGACTGAAACAAATATCCAGTTTCTATATGACCAGAGAGCATACCAATCATTTCTCCTGCAGCTCCTTCATCTCCAAATCCATCTCCACTGCCACAGAACAGAGATTTTTCTCCAATGGGGCTTTCAGAACTATGTTCAAGTAAAAGACCACTGGAACTCAGCAATATGTTGTCATCAAATAAGCTATGTCTTCTGAGAATTTCAGGTTCCTCCCCTAAATAAATACATATCATTAATACTGAGTTGGTCATAGCAACACAAAATTTTAAGGTTAGAAGCTAGAATTTAGATATCATCTTGTATAGCTCATCTCATTTTATAGATGAGAAAAATGAGATCTAAAAATTTACTTGAATTATTCAAAGAAGACAAACAGATGGCCAGTAGGCACACAAAAAGATTCTCAACATCAATAATTATTAGAGAAATGAAAATCAAAACTACAATGAGGTACCACCTCACACTGTCAGAGTGGCTGTCATTAAAAAGTCTACAAATACTATCATATGTAAAATGGATAGCTAGTGAGAAGGTGTTGTACAACACAGGGAGTCCAGCCTGGCACTCTGTGATGACCTATAGGAGTGGGATGGGTGGGGGAGAGGGAGGCTTAAGATGGAGGGGATATATGTGTATTTTGCCTGATTTGTGTTGTTGTACGGGGACTTCCCTGGTGGCTCAGATGGTAAAGACTCTGCCTGCAATGCATGAGACCCAGTTTGATCCCTGAGTTGGAAAGATCCCCTGGAGAAGGGAACGGCTACCCACTCCAGTATTCTGGCCTGGAGAATTCCATGGACTGTATAGTCCATGGGGTCGCAAAGAGTCGGACATGATTGAGTGACTTTCACTTCACATCACCACCAACCCTTGCAGCCCTGGTGTCCTCATCTGTAACCAGGTGTTTAGTGACCTGAGACTCTCTGAGCTCAGATAATCAGACTTTCATTTCCAGCGGCCCTACCTTGGACAAGTGCTTCAACAACCATATCAACTTCCTAGAGGTGCTGTGGGGATGAAAGCAGACAGTTATTGTGGACGTTCAGGGCAGTGCCCACACACTGTCAGCACCATTCCAAAAGGCTCCCTGGGACTTCCCTGGTGCTCCAGTGGCCAGGACTCCATGTGCACAATGCAAGGGGCCTGGTTGGGCCATCCCTGACTGAGGAACTAAATTCTGCATGCTGCAAATAAGACCCAGAGCAGCCAAATAAATAAATATTTACAAAATGCTCCTTGGAACCCTGGTTCAGCCACTTACTAGCACCATGACCTTGGAGAAAATCACTTAAACCTCATTGTGCCTTAAAATCTGTGCTTTGAGATTTGACAAACTCTTGGGAAGCATTTTCTTCCTCCTGCTGGTTGTGGATGCATTTTCCCTGCAAAAAGTTGTTAAGATGCTTGAAGAAGTGGTGGTCGGTTGGTGAGAGGTCAGGTGAATATGCTGGATGAGGCAAAACTTAATAAAGTTTTTGTTCAATTTTTGAAGTGTTGGTTGTGCGATACGTGGTCGGGAATTGTTGTGAGAATAACTGAGCCCTTTCCGTTGACCAGTGCCGGCTGTATGTGTTGAAGTTTTCGGTGCATCTTGTTTTTTTACTGAGCATACTTCTCAGATGTAATGGTTTCACCAGGATACAGAAAGCTGTGGCAGCAGGCCACCAAACAGTGACCATGACCTTTTTATGGTGCAAGTTTGACTTGGGAAGTGCTTTGGAGCTTCTTCTTGGTCCAACCACTGAGCTAGTCATTGCCGGTTGTCGTATAAAATCCACTTTTTATCACATGTTACAATCTGATAGAGAAATGGTTCCTTGTTGCACAGACTAAGAGAAGATGACACTTCAAAATGACTATTTTTTTGATTTTCAGTCAGCTCATGAGGTACCAAGTTCATGAGGTACGCACTTACTGAGGTTTTCACCTTTCCAATTTGCTCCAAATGCCGAATGACCGTAGAACGGTCAACACTGAGTTCTTTGGCATCTTTTCACGTAGTTGTATGAGGATCAGCTTCAATGATTCCCTCAATTGTTGTTGTTCAATTGCTTAGCTGTGTCCAACCCTTTGTGACCCCATGGACTGCAGCATGGCCAGGCTTCCCTGTCCTTCACTATGTCCCAGAGTTTGCTCAAACTCATGTCCATTGATTTGATGAGGCCATCTGACCATCTCATCCTCTGTTGCCCCCTTCTCCTTCCCTTAATCTTTCCCAGCATCGGGTCTTTTCCAATGAGTCAGCTCTTTGCATCAAGCGGCCAAAGTATTGGAGCTTCAGCTTCAGCATCTTCTCAATTGGTCACTGTCAACTTCCAATGGCCAGCTTCTACACTTCCCATCTTTACCTTATCTCGTCTCCTCTGCAAAATTTCTTGAACCATCATTGCCCTGTATATTCATTAGCAGTTCCTAGGCCAAGCATGTTGTTGATGTTGTGAGCTGTCTCTATCGATTTACAACCCATTTTGAACTCAAGTAAGAAAATTGCTCTAATCTGCTTTTTCTGTCTAACATCATTTCCCTAGTCTAAAATAAATATAAAATAAACAGCAAGTAATAAGTCATTAGCAAGAAAAAAACACAAAGAAATGAGCATTAAAATGATGTATAACATAACCACATTTATTTAAGAATGTATTCCAATGTCAAACAGCAAAGTTCAACAACACACAACTGCAATTACTTTCACACCAACCTAATATTCAGCCATTTAAAAAGAACAAAATAATGCCATTTGCGGCCACATGAGTGCAACTAAAGACTATCATACTAAGTGAAGTAAGTCAGAAAAAGAAAGACATATGCCATATGATGTCACTTGTATGTGGAATCCAAAATATGGCTCAAATGAACATACCTACAACACAAAAATAGACTCACAAACATAGAGATCAGACTTGTGGTTGCCAAGGGAAGAGAGAAGGAGAGGGATAGACTGGGAATTTGGGGTTGGTAGACGCAAACTATTACATTTAGAATGGATAAATGACAAAGTCCTACTGTATAGCACAGGGAACTACATCCAATCTCCTGGGGTTAAACCATAATGGAAAAGAATATTAAAAAAAAAAAGAGGTATATATGCATAAGGGCTTCCCAGGTGGCTCAGTGGTAAAGAATCCACCTGCAATGCAGGAGATGTAGATTTGATCCCTGGGTCAGGAAGATCCCCTGGAGAAGGAAATGGCAACCCACTCCAGAATTCTTGCCTGAGAAATCCCATGGACAGAGGAGCCTGGCAGGCTACAGTCCATGTGGGGTGCAAAAGAGTCAGACATGACTTAGCGACTAAACAACAAAAGTTTATATGTGTAAAACTGAGTCACTTTGCTATACAGCAGAGATTGGCACAACACTATAAATCAACTATACTTCAATAAAAAAGAAAAAGAGAAAAACTTATTTGAATTATTCAAGTAAATTCATCCTGCTAATCAGTAAAGACCAGATTTCTAGTCTAATGCTTTTCCTAATACAATGAGGAAAAACTGCCAAAATACTGGGGTTGAGTTTTTAGTGGTGATACAATTTAATAACTTCCCAGAAAATTATTATTGGCAGTAGAATTATTTATTCTACCTTAGGTGGGTCATATCCTGCTTGATCGGAGAAGGCAATGGCAACCCACTCCAGTACTCTTGCCTGGAAAATCCCATGGACGGAGAAGCCTGGTGGGCTGCCGTCCATGGGGTTGCTAAGAGTCGGACACGACTGAAGTGACTTAGCAGCAGCAGCAGCATCCTGCTTGATCAAGTATTATTTCATATTATTTCAAGGACATTAGAGCTTCAGTTGTTTGAGTTGTTAGTCCAAAATGAGGGTTTGGAATATAAGGAGTTATGTTTGCCTTCTATATAATGGAAAAGTAGGTAGAATATTAAAGAATGGGTTTACAACATTGTTTAGTATTTATTGAACGACTAAGTAAGTAAGTGGTAGTCACTCAGTCGTGCCCGACTCTTTGCGACCCCATGGACTGCAGCCCACCAGGCTCCTCTGTCCTTGAGATTTTCCAGGCAAGGATACTGAAGTGGGTTGCCATTTCCTTCTCCAGGGGATCTTCCCAACCCAGGGATTGAACGCAGGTCTCCTGCACTGCAGGCAGGTTCTTTACCAACTGAGCTACAAGGGAAGCCCATTGAACGACTAGGTATTAGGCAATATGCTAGGGGTTGGAGACACAGCAGTAAGAAAGACAAAATCTGGTCAGCTGAGACTTCCCTGGTGGTCCAGTGGTTAAGAATTTTCCTGCCAGTGCTGGAGACATGGGTTCAATCCCTGGTACAGGAAGATCCCACATGCTGCGGAGCAACTAAGCCAAGCACCACAACTACTGAAGCCTGCGCTCCCTAGAGCCCGTGCTCCACAAGAGAAGCCATCACAGTAAGAAGGCTGTTCACCTCAATGAAGAGTAGCCCCCGCTTGCTGTAACTAGAGAAAGCCTGCACAGCAATGAAGACCCAGTGCAGCCAAAAAGAAATAAATGAGTAAACGTGTGTGTGTGTCCAACTCTTTGCTACCCCGTGAACCCGCAGCCCTCCAGGTTCCTTTGTCCATGGGATTTTCGTGACAAGAATACTGGAGTGAGGTTGGATGCATGAGACAAGTGCTCGGGCCTGGTGCACTGGGAAGACCCAGAGGGATCGGGTAGAGAGGGAGGTGGGAGGGGGGATCGGGATGGGGAATACGTGTAAATCCATGGCTGATTCATGTCAATGTATGACAAAACCCACTACAATACTGTAATGTAATTAACTTCCAACTAATAAAAATAAATGGAAAAAAAAAAGAATACTGGAGTGGGTTGCCATGCCCTCCTCCTGGGGATCTTCCCAACCCAGGGAACAAATTCTCTGATTCTCCTGCGTCTCTTGCATTGCAGCTGAATTCTTTACCACTGAGCCACTGGGGAAGCCCAAAAAAATAAATAAATCTTAAAAAAGAACACCTGGTAAGCTAAGATAAACTGAGTGCTTATTATGTGCATGCATTATATTATGTAGTAGAGAATACTATTACAGTCCTCAGTACAGACAAGGAAATATCCACAGAAAGGTTTTATAACTTGCCTACAGTCATATCCTAAGAAGTGATAGAGCCAGGATCTTAACCCAGCAAAGACAGTCTTCATATCAGTGTTAGAATTCTGCCAAAATGGAGACTTATGACAGAAAACTCCTAAGACACTGACAGCAGCAGATAAAATGAACTCCCTGCTTCAAACAGACCTGCTTCCAGATTGGCTGTCAGTACATGCATATCCCTTTCTTGGATTTGAGTCTCTTGGTCCAAAAGTCTAAACCTTAGAGATGAGAGTCTAGCAGTCTAAAAATCCTAGAGGTTAGAGGTTGGTCCTCTCTTCCCTTCATCTAACAACCCATGTTAATGCTAATCGATAAAGAAAATCATGAAGTATCACTGCAAGACCCACATTTCTTCTAGAAAAAAAGCTAAAAAAGGCAACTTTGACTGCACTGAACTAAAGATTTGCTCAATAGAAGAGATTAATTTTTCCAAAGAACTAAAAATATTGTTCTCATCTTCCAGGTACACCTTGATAGCCTCCAAAAGAAAAATTGGTCTTGGTCAATACAACAATAACATTTATGAATAGTACCATATTCTGAGCACTGAGCATCATGAGAACCTGAGATTAAACCAAAAAATTAAGGAAACAGTCTTGGTTTCACTTTTATTTTATAATCCAGAATAGGATGAAATAATATTAAACATCTCTTAGAGGACATTAGGTTTGAGCTAGTGTTTGAAGGAGAGAAAAGTTCCTTATTGGTAGAAAGTACTGAAGGAGAGAGTATGGGAAATAACTCTGTGATGTTGCTAGCAATATCCCAATTTTACAAATAGGGCAGTAAGGCTCAGATGAGCTAGGTGATCTGCCCAATATCACACAGCAAATCAACAGAGGAAGCTCAGGCTCAAACCCAGGTCTGTCAGTCTACTCTGAACATATTCTTCCCACCTTCTTGAACTGTAGAGGAAGACAGAATTGAGAACAATTAAACTGTATCGGGTGACTGGTACGACAATTGCTTGACTGGAGCAAAAAGTCTGTATTAAGGTAAAACAAAGTTAATAGAATAAAGATGATGATAAACCGGTAGAGTGCCTTGAGGATAGGCAGAAGTGTCTATCAGTTAGTTATAAGGACCCAAGGCACTTAAGAGGAATGTGACATGGAAAAAAAAAAGGAATTTAAGGACAATTGCTCTTGCACAGATGTATAAAATGTGGGAAGAGACTGAGAGACATGTCCAACTTAAAAAAAAAAAAAAAACAACGGACACTGGGATGAAGCTTAGAGAAAACATAATTAAAAGTGATCCTAAAGCATCAGGGCTGAAGAGTATTTACAGGGAAATGTACATAAAGTGCCTTGGGCAGTAAGAACTACGATTAACTCTACCAATGTGTTAGATTTCAAGGTTTGGGGTAACAGCCAGTAAGAGATGTGTGCTACTCGAAGTAGGGTCTGTGGACAGTGATGATCCACAACAGAGTAAATACACAAATTATAGGTAAATATTTACAAAGTTTTAAGATAATGTCATAGAGTAATTTTATACATGTTGGATTTAATAACAAAAACGTAAGGCTTATATGTTGATTTAAAAATTTTTAATTTTTCTAGTAATTCATTTTTATTATATTTTACAAAAGTATCACTCCATGACAGATCAGAAATTGACAAAGTATAAAATTGGTCCTTCACCATAGCTCATTTGAGAAACACTGCTATAGATCATAAGAGTTATGGAAGAGTCAGGATGAAAAGCGGAGGTTACGATGTAGCTCAAACATTACTATCCTGACCACCCTCCTCCATCTAAGACAGGCTTAGGCCATCCTTCTCCTATGCTCACGCATTGAGCATTAAGAAAATCAAAGATGAATATGACACAGATCTTCCCCTCATGGAGTTTTCAGAATAATACAGACCAATACAATAAATGTCATGATACAAGTCAGAGAGTGGTAAGTGTCACAAAAAAGAACAAATACTATAAAGTTAAATTACACCATATAACTTCAATTTGAAAATACATTAAATAGTTTCTATTTCCCAATCAATGTATATTTAGTGTGTATTTCTTCCTCATTTCCAAGCTATTTTAAAATCTTGTTATTGATATCATACTTAAAAGAAATATATTTTAGAGACTCTGTATGCAGCACACATGCAAAGCCTTGTGTACATGTTAACTATAACAACTGTTATAGTTGTTCTCTCCCAGCCTGAAGTTCCTTGAAGGCAAGAAATGCTTCTTTAAACTCTGCATTGCCCATCCTGTGACAGTATCTGACATATGGTAGATATTCAGTAAATGGTTGTACACTGAGAAGGGAAATATAGGCTAAGACTGAGTCTTAGCATTTGACACCTATATTAGAAAAAGGCAAAGATAAACTCACTGCAGGGGTTAAATTCATATATCAAACATTCATTCTACAGATATTTCTGCTGGCATAGAAATAGCTTTGGTGTTGTTTTATTTATACAACAAAAATGAAAATATAACTGATTATGACTTGTAGCTTTAATTTCTCAAATGTTCTCACCAAAGCTTCCAGCGTGGAAAAGTAGATCATTGCCATAATCTTCTCTAAGTGTGATTTCTTCTGGTTTGCTTTGGTTCTGAATAGAGCATTCTGAAACATCAATAGCACTATGGAGAAATACAAGATTGAGGGAAACATGTGAACAGAACACAGTGACTTTGCAGTATACTGAGAAACAAACAAAATCCTTTAAAAAACAGGTTTTATTACAAAAATAAAGGAGAATTTGCTCAATAGTATTACTTACAAACATTAGTTTATTATACATGCATATCATCTTCAGGTTGTCAAATCCAACCAGTAATTCTCAATCCTTATTTTACTCACCATAATCAACAGCATTTGAAATAGATGTTCACTCCCTTCCTCATGGAACACTTTCTCCTCTTAACCCCTGCAATAACTACTGACCTCTACCACACTACTGTATCTTGATTTTCTTTCTGCCTCATTGGTTGCTCCTTTTCCATCTCCTTTATTAGTTCTTCCTCATCTCCCAGACTATTAACTAATAAGAATGAATCAATATCCAGTCTTCAAATCGCTCTCATCCCCCCACTTTCTCTCCTTCCTTCCCCTCTCTTTAAAATCTACACTTATTCCTTTAGGGATCTCTTATGACTTATGGTTAAAGTTCCATCTACATATTGAGAGAGTCAATTCCTAGGCAGGTTGATAAGAAGTCTAGGTTCCCAGAAGAGGAGAAAGGGGTCTGAAGCTCTCAAGGAGGAGATAGGGGTTTGGATCTCTCAAAGAGGAGGAAAGGACAAACTTTTTTCCTCTACATTCTTTAGTCTTAGTCACATAAAATGTTTTTTTTTCTTTAGGCCGGGAACTGATGACTACAAAACAAACAACTCAGTTTAAACTCTGTACTAGCGGATAATCAAAAAAGCAAGAGAGTTCCAGAAAAACATCTATTTCTGCTTTATTGACTACGCCAAAGCCTTCGACTGTGTGGATCACAATAAACTGGGAAAATTCTGAAGGAGATGGGAATACCAGACCACCTGACCTGCCTCTTGAGAAACCTGTATGCAGGTCAGGAAGCAACAGTTAGAACTGGACATGGAAAAACAGACTGGTTCCAAATAGGAAAAGGAGTACGTCAAGGCTGTATATTGTCACCCTGCTTATTTAACTTATATGCAGAGTACATCATGAGAAACGCTGGGCTGGAGAAAGCACAAGCTGGAATCAAGATTGCGAGGAGAAATATCAATAACCTCAGATATGCAGATGACTCCACCCTTATGGCACAAAGTGAAGAGGAACTAAAAGGCCTCTTGATGAAAGTGAAAGAGGAGAGTGAAAAAGTTGGCTTAAAGCTCAACATTCAGAAAACTAAGATCATGGCATCTGGCCCCATCACCTCATGGGAAATAGATGGGGAAACAGTGGAAACAGTGTCAGACTTTATTTTTTTGGGCTCCAAAATCACTGCAGATGGTGACTGCAGCCATGAAATTAAAAGACGCTTACTCCTTGGAAGGAAAGTTATGACCAACCTAGACAGCATATTAAAAAGCAGAAACATTACTTTGCCAACAAAGGTCCATCTGGTCAAGGCTATGGTTTTTCCAGTAGTCATGTATGGATGTGAGAGTTGGACTATGAAGAAAGCTGAGCACCGAAAAATTGAACTTTTGAACTGTGGTGTTGGAGAAGACTCCTGAGAGTCCCTTGGACTGCAAGGAGATCCAACCAGTCCATCCTAAAGGAGATCAGTCCTGGGTGTTCATTGGAAGGACTGATGCTGAAGCTGAAACTCCAATACTTTGGCCACCTGATGCGAAGAGTTGACTCATTGGAAAAGACCCTGATGCTTGGAGGGATTGGGGGCAGGAGGAGAAGGGGACAACAGAGGATGAGATGGCTGGATGGCATCATCGACTCAATGGGCATGAGTTTGAGTAAACTCCGGGAGTTTGTGACGGACAGGGAGGCCTGGCGTGCTGCGATTCATGGGGTCACAAAGAGTCGGACACGACTGAGTGACTGAACTGAACTGAACTGAACTAGGGATTATATAACAACAACGTATCCTGCTTGAGGACAGTTTCTCCATCCTGAAAACCTTCTGACTAATCCTGATGTCTTAAAATGTAAATTATGGAAGTGGATCTAGTAGGATTTTTCTATTGTTAAATTCTGATCCTGTTATCCTAAAGTGCAAATTGTAGGAGTGGGTCTGGTAAAATTTTCACAAACTTGACACATTCTTTTGATTTATTGTAATAACTAATTAAAAAGTATATAATTCCCTTGCTGAAGACTAGTGAGTGGGGCATTCTCAGCCCCCTTCTGATGTCTATGTCAGAAGGTTTCTCTGTCCCTTTTCACTTTAATAAAACTCTGCTATACAAAAGCTCTTGAATGATCAAGCCTGGTCCCTGGTCCCGGAAGCTAAATCTTCTTCTTTGGACATCACAAATCTGATACTGTTCACCGTAAGTTATCAATACTCACAACTCTCAAATTTATGTATCCCATCAAATTTATATATCCCATCAAACATCTTTCCTGAATTTCAGACCCACATATTCAACTACCTACCTGCTCCCTTGGATGTGTAACAGCCATCTCAAAACATATGTCCCAAACCTAATTTACTTTCCTTTACCTTGCCCCTTTAAGCTTGCCATTCTCTAGTTATCCTAATTTTATTAAACTGGTAACTCCATTCTCACACCAGAAATCATACAGTCAACCTCACCTCTTTCTTTTTCTTAAAGCCATATCCAATCCTTAGCAAACACCATCTAGATAAAATGAAGACTAAAAACTGATCACAGAGACTGCCATTTCTCATCTGATTTCTTACAGCAATAATTTTTTCACAGGCTCTCTGCTTCCTCCCTTTCCCCCTTTTAGTAAGTAGCCAGAGGGAAGCATGTTGAAATCAAGATCCAGTCACTTAACCTGTTCAAAACCCTCCTGTGCACCCCATCTGAGTAAAAGAAAAGTCCTTATTATAGCCTACAACACCCTCTGACATCTGCACCCCAGCTACTTCTCTGACCTCATATCCTACCACTTGGGCCTTTCATTTACTCCACTCCAGACTCACTTGCCTCTTTGCTGTTCTTTGAACAGATCTAACACGCTCTGCCTTAGAGTTTTTTCATTTGATTTACGTGGAACTTTCTTCCCCACATTACTGAATAATTTATTCCTTCATTTCTTTCAGGTTTCTGTTCAGAGCTTATCAGTAAAGCCTTTCTTGACCTTTCTGATACTTTATTTTCTATTTCTCTCCATAATGTTGATCATCTCCTAGTATATTGTGTATTTACTTGTTCGTCTTATTATCTGTCTCTCTGCAACTAAAACATAAGATTCATGTAACCAGGAACAGTGTTTTATTCATTGTTACCTCCTCAGCGCCTATAACAGTGCTTGGCATATGGAAGGCACTCAACAAATATTGAATGAATGACTGTACTGTCAATATTGCAAACTATATTCAGCAAACATAATGATACATTTTTGGTGTTCTTCTTTGAAATTTTGCACTAAATTTAAGTCTTTGTCAACTACATGAGTAATTCAGCTATTAACTATGTTCTATTTGTGTTCGTGAAATCTGAAAATGTAAGCAATAAATTACCAGGAAAATCAAATTGAAGGAAAAGAAATAAAATAATTTACTTCATAGTCTGGGTGTCAAAATCATGAAATTCTTCAGGCAATGTGATAGCACTGTATGCCGCTTCAAAACTCTCCTTTGGAAGGTCAACCAATCCTGAAAATGATAAAAAAAAAAAAATGAAACAAAACTCCCCCCACATTCAATAAACTAAATCTCTACTTCCTCTCACTGGACTGTTTAGTCTCCTAACTCGTTTCCCTGTAATCTGCTCCTACCTCTCTTCAGTCTATTCTCTACAAAACAGCCAGAGTGATATATTAAATATGCAATTAGGTCAGATCACCCTCAAACTTAAAATGACTCAGTGACTTCCCTAGTACACTTAAATAAAATTTAAATTTCTAATCAGGGCCCTGCACCCCTACAAAACCTGTAGGCATCATCTAACAACACTTTGCCTTACTCACTCTACTCGAAACGTACTGGTCTTTTTGCTCTCTGAATGAGTCAAGCACCTTACTACCTCAAGACCTTGGCTCTTGCAGTTCCCTCTGTCCAGAATGCTATTCCTTTAGGGATGTCTTACATGGCTGGATACTTCTCTTTCTTCAAGTCTAAGCTTAAATTCTATCCACTCAGAAAGGCTTTTCCCAACTTGCTTAACTAAAATACATGTCTGTTATTTTCTGTGGTAGTACTCTTTTCATATTTCTTCATAGCACAATCTATAATTATTATAATAATTTTAAAAATATCTTTTTCATTATCTGATTTCCTCACTAGGCCAAAAGGGACTTTGTCTTGCTTGTCTTTGTAACCAGAGCCTAACATAGTGTTTCACACAAAGTATGAGCTCAATAAATATTTATGGAATATATAAGTGAACCACAACTATCTAGAAATCTTACAAATATTTTAAATAAAGAAAAAAACCTTGTCAATATTGATTCACCAGTACTAATTGAGGGAACACTATTTACATGGGACTGAGACAAGTACTGTAAGTGATTCAGAAAATAAATATCACAAAGATACTGCCTTCAAGGAGCTTGCAGACTGGTGTGAGAGGAAAGGTTTGTACCTAAATAAACATAATACAGGGTGGAAAATGACGAAAGTCATAAAATTAAAATTAAATTAAAAATTGAAGACATTCTACTTATGACACATGTAAATCTCTAGCACTTTGGAATGCCTAGAGATTTTCTATAATATTTCATAAATAGTGTGCTATTTAAGAGTCTTCAGAATTCTGAAAACAATGACAATTATTGATATCTAGGTTCTGTCAATACATTATTTCTAATTTATCTCATAAAGGCAAAAGCAGACATGGCAAACAAAGAAACCCATTAAAACTGAATGTCAGAGTTTCTTATACAACTGTGGTAGCTTTAAATACATTTCTTATGTAAATATGCAAGAACATTTCAAGTTTTTGAAAGTATAACCTCTTGCCCCAAACACAGTAAAAGAGCAAGGAAAATAATATAATTTGTTCTTAACCATGGAAACTAAGTTCCACTCAAAAGGAAGTTTTCCATTCATTATACCCACCCTGGAATTATAAAGTATCAACAATTAAAAGAGCCCACCCAAACTAAAAATGCAAAAGGGAAAAAAAACAAGTGAGACAAATCAATATCACACTTATACCTGGGCGAAATGTCATCTTCATTTTAAGCAAGGCTTCACTGCAATCTGCCAAAAGATATTTTGCCTTCCTATTATAGATTCGAACAACTCCCAAAAGAAGGTGTCCTGAAGTTCGCAGTGCAATTTTCACCTTTCAATAATTTTTAAAGTATTAGAATATTAAAAATTAGATTTATAAACTCTGTTCTTTGAAAATTATAAAATCATAAGAATTTCTTCTCTTTAAAAAGCAGATGTTTTTGTATTCTTATTTAAGGTAAATCATTTAACTTTTACCTCATCTTGTAAAATGATTAACTTTTTAATTTAGTGAAGATAATCTAATGTGGCATTTAAATGAAATATGCTATTGTTGATTTTATGAAAACAACATAAATTTTGCAGTCAGGCAGACTTGCGTTCAAGCCTTGGTTCAGTTGCTGAGGCTAAGTCATTTAACCTTCCTGAACTTCAATTTATTAATAATGACTATAATTTATTATACACTTATTTTGTGTCCTAAGAGCTTTTCATACATTAATTTATTTAATTTTGACAACAACCTCTATTTACAGAAGAAAACACTGAGACTCAGACGTGATAAACAGCATACGTAAGTAACAAAACTATAAAGAGATGAAGCAGAAATTAAATTTGACCAACTCAGAAGTTCATGTTCTTAAATACCACATTCACTGAGGCTAAAAGAAGCCTATCTCATAGGGTTACTGTGAAGATTAAACAAACTAAAAAAAATTAAAGTCTAGCCCAGTGCCGGGCACAAGGTAAGATTTCAATATATAATTGAATATATTATATATTGAAAATTATTAAATATTATATATTGAATATATTGGATATGTAATATATAATTCATCCTTCTCTTAAGAAGAAAAATTCCTAACCTATACAAATATTAAAATAATATTTTAATGCAAATTCTAGTAACTTGTAACTGTTTTATAATGAATATAGTACTTTGTTTAATGAAGTTTTCACATATATTTTTATTTATACTCAATCCTCCTTTCCTTCTACTCTCCCTATTCATTCACTCATTATTTTTCTAAGAAATATTCACTTGGTACCTACTATGTATATAATATTTTGTTAGCAAATAAGAAACAATCACAAAATAGTTACAAAGCATGGTCTTTATCTTTCAGGATCCAGTCTATTTATGATAAACATATTAAAAAGTTAACTACCAACAGAAACCAATATATGTTTATTTTCAGACAATAAATGCTTAGGAATTAAAAAAAAAGAAGACCATTTGAGTAGTAAAACTTCCTAGGAAATACACTGCATGGTATAATGTCTTTTAATTCCTTTCCTCTTCATAAGCCAGAGTAAATACATCCTATAATTTTAATCAATAACATACCTTAGGAGAAAGAATTTTTTCAATGGTTATCTCTAGATTACATTCAAATATATGGGCCTTTGTGAGTTTCTTCTCCCAGTGAGCTGCAAGCCAGATTTTGGCCAATGGCCCTCGCTTACTCATAAGCACATGTGTGTAGAACATGTTGCCTGTATTCCTTAATAATATTTAATGAACTAGAGAGAATATGAAAAGATATTTAAAGTTGAATACAAAACACTATTAGTGTTATTTTACAGTAAGCAAAACCATTTCTCGCTAATTCTATAACAGATTAACTTCTAATTCAATACATTACTCAACTCAAATTACTTTCTTGTGAAAAGAAACTGCTTTAAAATACAAAACTATAAACTAATGACAGAACTCTATTAAAACTGTGAATAGCACCTCGTTTAAATGTATTCTGATCACTGAGCACTTCATACATTGTACATATACTATATAAAGGATTTGAACTCTTAAGAGCTTGGCAGGCTATAGTCCATGGGGTCGCAAAGTCGAACAGGACTGAAGCAGCTTAGCAGCAGCAGCAGCATAATCAAATAACGGGCTTCCCAGGTGGCACTGGTGATAAAGAACCCGCCTGCAATGCAGGAGGCATAAAAGATGCAGGTTCAATCCCTGGGTTGGGAAGATACCCTGGAGGAGGGCATGGCAACCCACTCCAGTATTCTTGCCTGGAGAATCCCACAGACAGAGGAGCCTGGCAGGCTACAGTCCATAGGGTCACAAAGAGTCGGACAAGCAACTTAGCACACACACAGTAAATAAATAGAGAAGGAAGACTGGGGGGGATAAAAAACAAACAAACAAACAAAAACAAACAGGAAATGGAAATAGGGGGAAAGCAACAGAATAGCAAAAGGTAGAAAAAACTAAGAAAAGCAAACACAGGTAACCACTTTTCTAAAACTTTAGTTTGGGAAGTGTGAGATCGTTGATTTATATCCAGGTATTGAATTCCTTTGTTTTCTTTAAGATACTATGGTTTATTCAATGATGTATTAATTTATGAAGTTAAAATAATGGAAATCCAAAGGACCATAAAGTAGAAAAATTAAGAAAACAAGAGACTACAGAAAAAGAATCAGAAGAACAAAAAAGAATCGGATTTAAATGTTTTGAAATAAGAATGGTAAAAGAAAACCTTCACTTGAAGGTAAAAAATTTATGAACATTTCTACAAACCGTACTATTCTCAGTAACATCATAAGGCTTCATTATTAGCAAAGGAACGTCAGGACACCTCGACTGACTGACAAAGAATCAAGTTATTGCTTACATATAAGTAATCTTAACCTGCCACTAGAGAAGCATCTTTTTGCTTCTTTCTTAAAGTTCCAATAAAAGGGAAAACTGAGCCAAAATAAATACGAAAACAAAATCAGCCACAGAATTAAAAACTCAGGTGATCAATGCCATTTCCACCGCAAGAATCAAATCGTTGGACCTAAAATAAATGTGGTTATGCAATCTACTAAACCACATTTCTCAGTGGGTGGGCTAAAGATTTTAATGAATATGGCCTTTGTCTGCCTTGGCTCCACTGTCTTCCTTTTTAATCTGTGTGTTTGGTATCTTGGAATAAATTCCAGTTTGTCCTTTTCAATTACTCCCAGGTGTATGATTATTAGTAAGCTTTAAGAAAAAAAATAAACCTGTGATTTAGTATTCCTGAGACATTGATTTTCTCACGCCTGCAATCCCCCATCCCCCACAAAATCCCGCCCCCCGCCCCCCAAATCCCTCACAAAAGTCCCAATGTCCTGAGAGTTATTTGTAGGTTGAATTGAGTTCATGAACCTATAGCTAGGGAAAGAAAAGAGTTAGTCACTCAGTCGTGTCCGACTGTTTACTACTCCATGGACCGTAGCCCGCCAGGCTCCTCTGCCCATGGAATTTTCCAGGCACGAATACCAGCATGGGTTGCCATTTCCTTCTCCAGGGAATCTTCCCGACAAAGGGATCGAACCCGGGTCTCCCACATTGCAGGCAGATTCTTCACTGTCTCAGCGACCAGGGAAGCCCAACGAAAAGCTAAGGATAGTATGGCAGTAGAAGCCAGGGAGTGGGCTTAATTCGTGGGAAGGGATCCCTGGTGAGAAGTGAGGGTGGTGGGCGAAGGGGAGACTCAGGGCAGGATGAAGGGGCAGAAAGTGGACGCTCGGGGAGGTGGGGGAAGAGCCACGGGGGGTACTCCTTCCGGGGAGCGAGAAGGAGGGAGGGGAGAGGAATGGAAGGCGCTAGGGTTGGGTGGGGGGTGGGGGTGTGAGGAGAAGACAACGAGCATCCAGGACACGAACGTCTAGGGCTTCCTCCACACGATTCCTCAGAGTTGAAGGCCCGAGGCTCAGAGGGAGACACTGAGGCTGAGGGGTGACCGCAAGCGCCCGTTTCCTCTCCTCAGAGGGTCCCTCAGGGCTCGCGCCAGTGAGGAGCCTGGCAAGGCCACTTGTGGGGATGAAGGTGGCCGTGGCCCCCGTGACCCAGTCAGCCTCCAGTCCCCGGATCCCACCCAGCGCCCTACTTCCAGCGCCGGGTCTGAGGCGAGACGAGCCGAAGCAGCGGCTGGAGGAGGAGTCGCCCGGTCTGCGAGGTGAGTCCTAGACGCTCAGCTCCCAGACCTGGTAGGCTTCAGGGAGGGCGCGGCAGGGCGATGGGCGGGGCGGGGCCGCGGGTTGGGGCGGGGCAGGGGCGGGGCCACTGAGTGACAGGGGAGAGGGGAGGGGCATCTGGGAACCGGGCGGGGCAGTGGGCAGGAGCAGGCCTGGGGGCGGGGCGGCAGGAGTGGGCAGGGTTAATGGTCTGTCGGCAAGGAGTGGATGAGGAAAAGGGCTGGGCCCGGGAAGGAACCCGGGACCCGGGCGGGGATGGAGCGACAGGGCGTGCAGTTTTCCACCTGGGGCTTGCTCGCGGAGCTCACTGTTCAGGGACCTGGTCCCTACAGAATAGTTGTGTTAGGTGGTAATGTCTAACCCCTCTGCCTGGCCTCTGAACATCACTAGAATGGAGTCTTCCACTTATGAACGAGGGGCTCCCTGGAGAAGTTATTTAATCTCTTTAACTTCAGTTTCTCTCACCTGTAAATTGGAAATGATAATGAAAGTACCTGTGCCATGGGATATTGTAAGAGATGAGTGAGATGAAGCATGTAAAAAGCCTAGCAATCATAAATGCTCAGTAAATATTCAGTTCAGTTCAGTCGCTCAGTCGTGTCCGACTCTTTGCGACTCCATGGACTGCAGCACGCGAGGCCTCCCTGTCCATCACCAACACCCAGAGCTTACTCAAACTCCTGCCCATTGAGTCGGTGATGCCATCCAACCATCTCATCCTCTGTCCTCCCCTTCTCCTCCCGCCTTCAATCTTTTCCAGCATCAGGGTCTTTTCCAACGAGTCAGTTCTTCGCCTCAGGTGGCCAAAGTATTGGAGTTTAAGCCTCAGCATCAATCCTTCCAATGAACATTCAGGACTGATTTCTTTTAGGATGGACTGGCTGGATCTCCTTGCAGTCCAAGGGACTCTCAAGAGTCTGCTCCAACACCACAGTTCAAAGCATCAATTCTTCAGCGCTCAGCTTTCTTTATAGTTTGTCGAGTCTGGCTCTACAAGCAGGGTTTCCGGAAGCGTGGTGCAGCGGGAGAATAAGAAACAAGACACATGAGTTCAGTGAAAGGCGAGGATCAGGGGACCAGCACCGCTCCAAGGTGAAGGTGCCGAAACTGAATCCGTGCCAGCTTTGTTATACTCTCAGCCGCGAGGGAAGGAATGTTCAGGGGGTTAAGCAGTAACTCATGTGGCCTTCAGGGCCAAAGAACAAAGTGATCATTAACCTTTGGGTAAACAAGAAACAGTAATCAATAACAAATCACTAACTAATATTCTTATCTATAGATTTCCTCCAGATACGAAAAACATGTGACTCTGAGAGGCCAGTTGGGAAACACTCTGGGGTTGGTTTTCCACCCCCAGGATCACATCTTGTTTTCAAGATTATGAACTGTTCCCTCTGGACTTGTTCCAAGAGTCCCATGCCTTAAAGCATCCAGTTTATCAATAATCATAAATTCCTTCTGTGGCCCTCGCCTGGGCCTGCTTTTCTTCTATTCTTCCTGTCTCCTACATCTCCCCCTTTTTTATTTTCCACGTGATGAGAAATGGTGAGAAATGCTAGTTGCTGTTGTTGGCTTTGTTGTCTCTTGATTGTTCTTCTCCAGACTATGCAGAAACACAAACACATAATTAATGGCATTCCCATAACCAGAGCAATTCCATATCCAAATGTTTTGATCTGTTTTAAGGGATTAAGAGAAGAAAGATTATCAGCAAATTATCAAGAAAATCTGATCCAGTAATTACATTGAGATGTTTATTAAAAGCTTTTAATATATCTTGTTGTAAGTCTTGAATATCTACAGAAATATTACCTTGGTTCAATAGGTGTTGTTTAACTTTATCCCAATTGAATTGTGTCTTCTTATATTTGTAAGCCGATACACAAAAGGAAGTATAGTTCCAATCACATTTTAGTCTCATCTGTTTTTATAAACTGACTAGTTGATTTCCTAATAAAATAACAGATTGTTGAAGATCAGCCACTTGGGAAGCCAACTTTCCATCAATTTTTTGTTTAGTGGTCCAAAGGACGTCGGCATCTCTACGCCATTCTTGTATAAGATGAACTGTTTGTATAGACTGATGAAAAGCCACTCCAGCTATGGCTGCCATAGTGGTCAAAGCTATCTATAATGCCTAAAATGACAGCAATTAGCAATCCCAGCAAATGTTTAATACATTTAAGATTTTACAATATTCCTTCAATAGCATATAATGTAGGGCTTTCTTGCCAAGGTCATTGTAAATCAACTGGAACCCATATGCCAGTTCTGGTTTTAAGAATATAAATACTTTGCCAACTTTCATTAAAAGGAATGGCATAATTTATACATGTATAAAATGAACAATTAAGACATGTTATTAATCCCAAATTGGGATCATATTTTGCTGGTACAGTCATAAAAACAAAAGGAATTCTTATACAAGTTTGAATAGTGTGGGTAGAGTTTTTTGTAAAGTTAAAGGTAGCTTTTGGGTCATTATCCTCCATTCCAAGTGATTAATTTTTTCAAAGTTATGGGTATGTTCCATATTTCATTTTGAATAAGGTAATGATCTAAATGAGGCATGGGGGGAGCAAATCCTGCTCCATGCCATATGAGGGATTGACTACCATAAGTACTAAGGGCCTTATTTTTATATACCCATGGGGAAGACACTTTAGATTCTTTAAGTTTAGGGGTTCCTCGGGATCCCTAATTGATAATGGAGCCTTCTGTAACATTTAATAATAAGTGACCTTCTGATCCCTTACATAATTTCCTTTGTATCCAATTTTCAATACCATGGCTAATTTCAGCAATACAGTCAGGAAGCTCAGGTGGATTCATCATGCTGGAAGTTTCCTCCTTTTCTAAAAAAGCAAGAGCAGTTAACAGAAAGAAGGAAGTCTTATTATCATTTGATTCTTTGACAACTGACAGCCATTTTTGATATCCTGTTTTAAGGCATACACTTCCAAAACCAATACAAATAGGAGTGGCATCAGAGCCAATATTATAATTTACCAACTGGCGACCTTCTTCCTTTTTAATAGGAAAATTTTGATCATATGGTCCGGGGAGCCAGGCCAAATCATTTACGAATAATGGGACTGGCAAATCTTCCCAAGTCACAGGTCTCAGCAGGGGAGTATTAGGTATATAAGTCCAATAGTGATGACTATCTATAGCTTGTGTACTTACCGCATGGTCAGCAAAGTGACCATAGCCAAGAACATGTTGTCTGGTGTTTTTGGCAGTCTTCTTCTATGTACCATCTTCTCTGCCTCTAGAGATAGTTTCTCTATCTGTCCTCAAGTTGGCAAAGGTGCTTCTTGGGTTATTTTTGATATAGTCCAGTATTAAGGATAAGCAGTGACACGGCCCCAAGCGTGGGTTCAAACAGTGGGTCTGTATCAAAGTAGGTCCTTTTATTTCCAGGGCCGTATTTTTCATTTTGGGATCCACCAATGTTCATCTTCTTCTGTTAAAATAAGAACATAACCTCATCCTTGTTTAAGTAAAATTCCCTTTTCCAACTCTTATTGTCTTTCCATAAGACTTGTTGAGTTTGTTGTAAGGTTTCTTTTTTAGAAAGCAAATCATTAGCAGTTTGATTATTTGTCCAGTGTATTGTAGCTGCTGGTTCTGTATTGTCCCCTCTAATATCCAAAAAATTTAAAGTAAAAAGAGCTATTGCTAATTTATTTTGGGGGGAATTAGGTCCTATTCCATACCTTTCTCCCTCTTTTTGCTTTTGTAAAGTGTTTTTTAATGTTCAGTGGACTTGTTCAACTATAGCGCATCCTTGTGGGTTATATGGAATTCCAGTGGTGTGTTTAATAGATCAGTCTTCAAAAAACAATTTTAACATGTGACTTGTACAAGCTGGTCCATTATCAGTTTTTTTATGTTTAGGGAGTCCCATGTAAGCAAAAGCTTGTTTGAAGTGAGAAATCCACTGATTTGCAGTTTCTCCTGTATGATGTGATGCAAATATTCCAGAATAAGTGTCAACAGACCGATGGACTAGTCCAGCATTGCCAAATGTTGGAATATGTGTTACATCAGTTTGCCAAATATTGTTGGGAAATAATCCCTGTGGGTTAACACCTTCAGGCAATGTCTGAAGTAGAATTAAGTGTGTTAGTTCATGAAATTGTGATGAGAAAGAAATGAAATGAGTTTAGTGTCAGTAGTATTTTTTCCTTCTGCTAAAGGTCCTGGAAGTTGTGAATGTGATCGAATATGAGTAATATAAAAAGGATTGTTTCTATAAAAAATAGCATTTTGTAATTGATTAAACTGTTGAATAATAGGCAGATTAGAGTTAGGTACTGTTACAGTCTTGATTAAAGAAGTAACCTTGACAGCATATTGTGAATCAGAAACAATGTTAACAGGTTCTTCAATATCCAATAATACAGTGTAAATAGCTTCTAACTCAGCCTGTTATACAGAAGAATATTTAGATGGCCAAATCTTTAGTAGGACCAAAATAACCTGTTTTGAGGTCCTTATTTGCATCAGTAAAATAGGTGACAGCATTGTGAATAGGCTCTATTTTTCTTATTTTAGGGAGAATCAAAGCATGTTTTTTAAGAAAATTGATTAACTTAGAAGAAGGGTAGTGGCAATCAATGTTGCCAATTAAATCAGAAAGAGCAATTTGCCATTCAATATTTTGAATATATAAATGTTCAATTTATATTTTAGAAAATGGTACTATTATAGTCTTTGGATCGTAACCCGACAATTGTTGAATACGAGTTCTCATCTTAAATATTTACTTGCTAACCATATCAACATAAGTAGTCAATAACTTAGTTTGTTTACGACATAAAAAGACCCATTCAATTATAGCTTCTGTTTGCCAGATTATTCCTGTGGGACAATATGGAGTGGGCATAATTAAAGCTGTTATAGGCTGATTTAATTCTACCCTAGTCAATTGTTGATTTTGAATTACCTGATTAATTTGTTGTATTTCTATTTTGGCTTCATGGGTTAGAGACCGAGGACTTTTTAATTCATTATCTCGTAGTATATTAAATAGATTTTTAAAGGCATAATTAGGAATCCCTAAGGTTGGACAGGACTTCCCTGATGGCTCAGACGGTAAAGCTTCTGCCTACAATGAGGGAGACCCGTGTTCAATCCCTGGGTATGGAAGATCTCCTGGAGAAGGAAATGGCAACCCACTCCAGTATTCTTGCCTGGAAAATCCCATGGATGGAGAAGCCTGGTAGGCCACAGTCCATGGGGATTCAGACACGACTGAGCGACTTCACTTTCAAGGTTGGGCAAAGCCAGTTAATATCACTTAATAATTCTTGAAAACTATTTAAAGTTTTTAATTGATCAATTCGAATCTGTGTTTTTTGTGGAAATAGTGTTTCTATTTAATATATAACCCAAACATTGATAAGAAGCTTCAATTTGAACTTTATCTGCTGTAATAATTAATCCATACAATTCTAAAATCTTTTGGGTTTCTAAAAATATTTGTTGGAGAATTTTCTTATCAAAGTATGCTAATAAAACATCATCCATATAATGAATAATATAGGCTTGTGGATATTTTTCTCTAATTAAACATAAAGGCTGATTTACAAAGTTGACACAAGGTGGCGCTGTTCATCATTCCTTGTGGCAAAACAGCCCAGTGGTATCGCGGACTAGGGCCTTTATTATTAATATTGGGAATAGAAAAAGCAAAAATTTGGAGCATCATTAGGATTCAATGGGATAGTGAAAAAACAATCTTTTAAATCAATAATAATAATTTTCCATCACTTCGGAATCATAGCGGGAGAAGGGAGTCCAGATTGTAATACTTAATGGGTTCCATAACAGCATTGATTTTTCTTAAATCTGTAAGCATTCTCCATTTACCTGATTTCTTTTTAATCAGAGACCGGTGAATTCCAACGGTTAGTAGTTTCTACCATATGTCCTGATTTTAATTGTTCTTCTACTAGTGTTTGTAAGGCTTTGATTTTTTCTTTTGATAAAGGCCACTGTTCCACCCATATAGGTTTATCTGAAAACCATTTTATTTTTAACGCAGTCTTTGGAACAGTGGCCCCTAGGCTAAATTTTGAGGAGTACTAGGGTGAAGTCCCATATTAGTCATAATTTGTTTTGTCTGAGACATTATGGGAGGTATTGTAACATAAGCTCCTCATTGCATAAGTAAATCACGGCCCATAAGTTAATAGGAATATCAGCGACCAGTGGGTGAAGCATAGGAATTCATTGATTGGGCCCCTGGAAACACACAGGGCGTGCACTCAGAGCTATATTGCTCATTGTTCCTATTCTAGTAATAATTGTAAGAACTTGTTGTAACTGCCAGGATCAAGGCCAGTGTTTAGAGGCAGTGATAGAAACATCTGCCCCTGTGTCCACAAGTCCAGGGAACTGCCTTCCCATAATTTTTATTTCTAATTTTGGTCTTTCGTCTGTGACAGAAGTTTGCCAAAATACTTGTTTTCCAGTACTTCAAAATTCCCCTATTCTCTTTTTAGGAGAATTTAATTTTCTATAAGGTAATAATAACAATTGAGCGATTTGATCTCCCTTAGATATTTGATAGGGAACATTGGTTTTTAGCATTATAAGTATTTCTCCTTCAAAATCTTCATCTATTATTCCTATTTGAACTTCGACCTCCTTTAAAGTGAGACTGCTTCTTCCTATTATTAAACCAACAGTATTTTTAGATAGGGGTCCCCAGATGTCAGTTGGTATTTTATATATTCCCACAGAGGGCATTACTACTAAATTTTCTAAGGCCAGTATGTCTAACACTGCACTCCCTGATTTGCGGGGAGTAAGTCATGAACTGATTGTTTTCTTGAGGCTGAGCTGGGTAGGCAAGGGGAACTGCATTCCAAGTGCCTGCATTGTTTTTGCGGCCCCGAGCCAGGCCCCGATTCCCATTTCCTGACAAGGGAGTCCCATCTTTATGAAATTTTGACCTACATTGATTTGCCCAGTGATTTCCCTTATGGCATTTTGGGCATAATCCTGGAGTCTTGATATCATTTTTTGTCTTTTTTGAATTTCCTCCTTTATAGTCTTTTATAATGTGTCCTAATTTTCCACATTGGTGACATCTCATATCCGTCTTTTTATTAGCCTTGGACAATGCTTGAGCCAGGAGTTGCATTTTATACGGTTCTGACCCAATATCCTGGCAAACTTTGAGATATTCTTCTAGGGGGCACCCTGTGCTTTGAGAGGCTGAGTCGCCTTTTTACATTCTGAGTTAGCATTGTCATAAGCAAGAACTTGCATCAGCAAATCTCTCAGACCAGGCTGTGAGACTGTTTTGTTCAAATTTTGACGTGGCCTGGCGATAAAATCTACATAAGTTTCCCTATTTGATTGTTTAATTTGGGTAAATGAAACCGGGGCTTGTCGGGGTGGATTTATTCTCTCCCAGCCTTTTAAACATATAATTCCCACTTGAGTAAGTAATTGATCATCAAACTGTAACTGAGCCTGGATGCCAAAATATCCTCCGCTACCCATTAATTGATCAAGCGTTATATTAACTGGCAGGTTGGCTGTCGCATTTCTGTGAGCTTGTTGATTTGCCTCATCTTGCCACCGGGTCCTAAATTGTAAAAATTCTGAGATGGATAGGCAAGTTCTGGCTATCATTTCCCAATCATAAGGAATTAACCGTTCAGTTTGTGAAAGTCCCTGAATTAGTCCCATGGTATAAGGAGAATTAGTTCCATATTGGGTACATGCCTGTTTTATCTCCTTTATAGTTTTAAATGGTATAGCATTATAATCGTAATGGATTCCTCCTTGTGGGAATTGAGGATCTGGTGGGATCTGAGTTATAGCCACAGGGAGAACTAAAGTGTCTTCATCCCCCTGCAATTGTGCCATATGAACCCTCTTTTGTAAAGGTGTCATTTTATTAGGCACAGTTATCTGTGGTTTAAAACCAAATCCATCATCCCAAGGGGTTTCAGGATTGAAAGGAGGAGGCTCAACCAGAGGTGCAGTTGGACTAGCGAGCGAGATCTATTCTTGACTTCTGTCATTCTTTTGGCTCTTATTTTTCGTTTTTATTGATTGCTTCTCTTCCTCATCACCAATGTTATCATATAAATTCATTTCCTCCATTTGTCCTTGTAATTGTTCTGTAGAATCCCGTGAATCCGAGCCTTCTGATTGCACTGGTCCTAAAGCTGTGCTAATGAGATTCCCTACTGACCATACAGACAAAAGAATCTTTTCCGCGCGTGGGAAGGCACGGCGCAGGCAACGCATAACTTCTTGCCATTCCTCATACCTCAAAGTCCCTCTGTCTGGATCTAGCCAGTAGCAATATTTTTTAACGGCAGAAAATAATTCTTTAAAAGAGGATTGAGATATCTCAACCTCCGAACTTTTTAACAAAGTTTTTAACACTTGCATAAGCAGTCACTATGCTTAGAAGGATTTTGCCCCTTTGTTAGCCTGATTGACAAATCCGCAGGGGTGTACTTACCAACTACAACTGGCCGGACTTCCCTGCGTTCTCCGCAGCTAGGAGCGTAGCCTCCTAGGCTGGCTTCACTTTCAAGTCCCCGTTCAGTCCAGCTCGACAAGCAGGGTTTCCGAAAGCGTGATGCGGCGGGAGAATAAGAAACAAGACACAAGAGTTCAGTGAAAGGCGAGGATCAGGGGACCAGCACCGCTCCAATGTGAAGGTGCCGAAACTGAATCCGTGCCAGCTTTGTTATACTCTCAGCCTGAGGGAAGGAATGTCCAGGGGGTTAAGCAGTAACTCATGTGGCCTTCAGGGCCAAAGAACAAAGTGATCATTAACCTTTGGGTAAACGAGAAACAGTAATCAATAACAAATCAGTAGCTAAAACTAATATTCTTATCTATAGATTTCCTCCAGATAGGAAAAACATGTAACTCTGAGAGGCCAGTTGGGAAACACTCTGGGGTTGGTTTTCCACCCCCAGGATCACATCTTGTTTTCAAGATTATGAACTGTTCCCTCTGGACTAGTTCCAAGAGTCCCATGCCTTAAAGCATCCAATTTGTCAATAATTATAAATTCTTTCTGTGGCCCTCGCTTGGGCCTGCTTTTCTTCTATTCTTCCTGTCTCCTACTATAGTCCAACTCTCACATCCATACACGACTACTGGAAAAACCATAGCTTTGACTACACGGACTTTGTTGGCAAAGTAATGTCTCTGCTTTTTAACATGTTGTCTAGGTTGGTCATAACTTTTCTTTCAAGGAGCAAGCATCTCATTTGACTTCATTCAGCCAGTGAATGAGGTGGACATCAATGAGGTCCACCTGACTTCACATTAGATGGCCAGAGTATTGGAGTTTCAGCTTCAACATCAGTCCTTACAATGAACATTCAGGACTGATTTCCTTTAGGATGGACTGGTTGGATCTCCTTGCAGTCCAAGGGACTCTCAAGAGTCTTCTCCAACACCACAGTTCAAAAGCATCAATTCTTCGGTGTTCAGCTTTCCTTATAGTCCAACTCTCACATCCATACATGACTACTGGAAAAACCATAGCTTTGACTAGATGGACCTTTGCCAGCAAAGTAATGTCTCTGCTTTTTAATATGCTGTCTAGGTTGGTCATAACTTTTCTTCCAAGGAGCAAGCATCTTTTAATTTCATGGCTGCAGTCACCATCTGCAGTGATGTTGGATCCCCTCAAAATAAAGTCTGTCACTATTTCCCTGTTTCCCCATCTATTTGCCATGAAGTAGTGGGACCAGATGCCATGATCTTAGTTTTCTTAATGTTGAGTTTTAAGCCAACTTTTTCACTCTTCTTTTACTTTCATCAAGAGGCTCTTTAGTTCTTCTTTGCTTTCTGCCATAAGGGTGGTGTCATCTGCATATCTGAGGTTATTGATATTTCTCCTGGCAATCTTGATTCCAGCTTGTGCTTCATCCAGTCCAGCATTTCTTATGATGTACTCTGCATATAAGTTAAATAAGCAGGGTGACAATATACAGCCTTGACATACTCCTTTCCCGATTTGGAACTAGTCTGTTGTTCCATGTCCAGTTCTAACTGTTGTTTCTTGACCTGCATACAGGTTTCTCAGGAGGCAGGTCAGGTGGTCTGGTGTACCTATCTCTTTAAGAATTTTCCAGTTTGTTGGGATCCACACAGCCAAAGGCTTTGGCATGGTCAATAAAGCAGAAGTAGATGTTTCTCTGGAACTCTCTTGCTTTTTCGATGATCCAACAGATGTTGGCAATTTGATCTCTGATTCCTCTGCCTTTTCTAAATCCAGCTTGAACACCTGGAAGTTCATGGTTCACATACTGTTGAAGCCTCACTTGGAGAATTTTGAGCGTTACTTTGCTAGCATGTGAAAGTGAAAGTTGTTCAATCGTGTCTGACTCTTTGCAACCCATGGACTGTACATACAGTCCATGGAATTCTCTAGGCCAGATAACTGGAGTGGGTAGCCTTTCCCTTCTCTAGGGGATCTTCTCAACCCCGGGATCGAACCCAGGTCTCCCGTATTACAGGCAGATTCTCTACCAGCTGAGCCACAAGGCAAGCTAGTGTGTGAGATGAGTGCAATTGTGCAGTAGTTTGAGCATTCTTTGGCATTGCCTTTCTTTGGGATTGGAATGAAAACTGACCCTTTCCACTCCTGTGGCCACTGCTGAGTTTTCCAAATTTGCTGGCATATTGAGTGCAGCACTTCACAGCATCATCCTTTAGGATTCGAAACAGCTCAACCGAAATTCCATCACCTCCATTAGTTTTGCTCGTAGTGATGCTTCCTAAGGCCCAGTTGACTTTGCATTCCAGGATGTCTGGCTCTAGGTGAGTGATTGTACCATCGTGATTATCTGGGTTGGGGAGATCTTTTTTGTATAGTTCTTCTGTGTATTCTTGCCACCTCTTCTTAATATCTTCTGCTTCTGTTAGGTCCATACCATTTCTGTCCTTTATTGAGCCCATCTTTGCATGAAAATTTCCCTTGGTATCTCTAATTTTCTTGAAGAGATCTCTAGTCTTTCCCATTCTATTGTTTTCCTCTATTTCTTTACATTGATCAATGAGGAAGGCTTTCTTATCTCTCCTTGCTATTATTCAGAACTCTGCCTTCAAATGGGTATATCTTTCCTTTTCTCCTTTGCCTTTCCCTTCTCTTCTTTACATAGCTATTTGTAAGGCCTCCTCAGACAACCATTTTGCCTTTTTGCATTTCTTTGTCTTGGGGATGGTCTTGATCACTGCCTCCTGTATAATGTCATGAACCTCCATCCATAGATCTTCAGGCACTCTATCAGATCTAATCCATTGAATTTATTTGTCACTTCCACTGTGTAATTGTAAGTGATTTGATTTAGGTCATACCTGAACAGTCTAGTGGTTTTTCTTACTTTCTTCAATTTCAGTCTGAATTTGACAATAAGGAGTTCATGATCTGAGCCACAGTCACATCCTGGTCTTGTTTTTGCTGACTGTATAAAGCTTCTCCATCTTTGGTTGCAAAGAATATGATCAATTTGATTTTGGTATTGACCATCTGGTGATGTCCATATGTAGAGTCTTCTCTTGTGTTGTTGGAAGAGGGTGTTTGCTATGACCAGTGCATTCTCTTCGCAAAACTCTATTATCCTTTGCCTTGCTTTTTCTGTACTCCAAGGCCAAATTTGCCTGTTACTCCAGGTATTTCTTGACTTCCTACTTTTGCATTCCAGTCCCCTATAATGAAAAGGACATTTTTGGGGGGTGTTAGTTCTAGAAGGTCTTGTAGAGCTTCATAGAACTGTTCAACTTCACCTTCTTCAGCATTACTGGTCAGGGCATAGACTTGGATTATGATGATATTGAATGGTTTGCCTTGAAAACGAACAGAGATCATTCTGTCATTTTTAAGATTGCATCCAAGTACTGCATTTCAGACACTTTTGTTGACTATGAGGGCTACTCCATTTCTTCTAAGGGGTTCTTACCCACAGTAGTAGATATAATGGTCATTGAGTTAAATTCACCCATTCTAGTCCATTTTAGTTCGCTGATTCCTACAATGTCAATGTTCACTCTAGTCACCTCCTGTTTGACCACTTCCAATTTACCCTGATTCATGAACCTAACATTCCAGGTTCCTATGCAATATTATTCTTTACAGCATCGGACTTTACTTCCATAACCAGTCACATCCACAACTGGGCGTTGTTTTTGCTTTGGCTCCGTCTCTTCATTCTTTCTGGAGTTATTTCTCTACTGTTCTCCAGTAGCATACTGGGCACCTACTGACCTGGGGAGTTCATCTTTTAGTGTCCTATCTTTTTGCCTTTTCATACTGTTCATGGGGTTCTCAAGGCAAGAATACTGAAGTGGCTTGCCATTCCCTTCTCCATTGGACCACGTTTTGTCAGAACTCTCCGCCGTGATCTGTCCATGTTGGGGGGACAGGCATGGCTCATAGTTTCATTGAATTAGACAAGGCTGTGGTCCATGTGATCAGATTGGTTAGTTTTCTGTGATTGTCGTTTTCAGTCTGTCTGTCCTCTGATGGAGAAGGATAAGAGGCTTATGAAAGCTTTCTGATGGGAGAGACTGACTGAGGGGGGAACTGGGTCCTGTTCTGATGGGCAGGGCCATGCTCAGTAAATCTTTAATCCAATTTTCTGTTGAAGGGTGGAGCTGTGTTCCCTTCCTGTTACTTGACCTGAGCCCAAACTGTGGTGGAGGTAATGAAGATGATGGTGACCTCCTTCTAAAGGTCCCATGCAAGCACTGCTACACTCAGCGCCCCCAACCCTGCAGCAGGCCACCGCTGACCCACGCCTCCGCTGGAGACTCCTGGACACTCATGGGCAAGTCTGAGTCAGTCTCTTGGGGGGTCACTGCTCCTTTCTCCTGGGTCCTGGTGTGCACAAGGTTTTGTTTGTGCCCTCCAAGAGTCTGTTTCCCCAGTCCTGTGTAAGTTCTGGCAGCTCTACGGTGGAGTTAATGGCAACCTTCTCCAACAGGGCTTATGCTATACCCAGGTCTATTGCACCCAGAGCCCCTGCCCCTGCAGCAGCCCACTGCTGATTCGTACCTCCTCAAGAGACACTCAAACACAGTTCTGTCTCAGTCTCTGTGGGGTCTCTGGGTCCTGGTGTGCACCAGGTATGTTTGAGCCCTCTGAGTGTCTCTGGCAGTATGGGGTTTGATTCTAAATGTGATTTCACCCCTGCTACCATCTTGCTGGGGCTTCTCCTTTGCACTTGGACGTGGGGTATCTCCTTTGCCCTTGAACTTGGGGTAGTTAATAATTCCCCTCCTTTTGTGATGAGGAAGTATCCTGGAGAGGAGAAGCCACAGGTGCAGGATCATATAGTTGGGAATGGTTTCACTCCCTTTTTCCCACCTGAGCGAACTGTGTCACAGTGACCACTCAGGCAAACATCTGGGGGATGCCCTTGATGCTAGCTTCTTAATATTCAATCCATAATCAATCCCATCACTTTACCTTCCAATAGGACTTTATCCATTTCTCACTGTCTCTACCCTCTCTACCACTTCCTCTTAGAGAAGCGCTAACAGCTTACTCAGCAATCTCCCTCATGTCACTTGCCTCCATTGAGCCCATTGCCCACACTGCAGCCAGAGGGGTCTCCCCTTTTAAAGCTCTTTAAGTCTTCCTGTTGCTCTTAGAATAAAACCAAACACCTTCCCGACAACTACAGGGTCCTGCCTAATCACCCCCTTACTTATTATTCTAGCTTCATGTTCTATAAGTTGATTTATCCTGACCACAGTGAATCTTCAGTTTCAGGGTCCTTGCTTGCCCGGGCTCCTCCAAGGTCCTGGGAGAACATAGCAATATGTTCAGCAGGGTATATGTTTTTATAAACATTGCAGAAGTAAGATATTTAACTACAATCCTTTACAATCATTGTCTTTCAACTCTCCCTCTGTCATAGTATATTGTTCCAATGCAGTACTGGAAGGATGCAGCTAAGACAAAGTTGAGTTAGGTGTACGTTAGTTTAGATTTAGAGGTGTTATGGACTGAATGTTGTGTCCCCCGAAATTCATATGTTGAAGTCCTAATCTCCAATGTGATAGTATTGAGAGATGGGGCGCTTGGGAGGTAATTAGGTCATGAGGGCTCCACGTTGATGGGTTAATAATGTGGAATTAGTTCCCTTATAAAGGAGACCTTTCAACCTTTCTGCCATGTGAGGACACAATGAGAAGACAGCTGTCTATGAAACAGGAAACAGGTTCTCACCTGACACTAAATCTGCTGGCAACTCGATCCTGGACTTCCCAACCTCCAGAACTGAGAGAAACAAATGTTTGTTGTTTAGCAACCCAGTCTGTGGCAGTTTGTTGTAGCAGCTCAGACAGACTAAGACAAGAACCATTTATATGCTTCACAGTCCCTTTCGTCTACAGTTGTGTCATCACTGTCCATCCCAGTGCAGGAGTGGCTTCCAGGAACACTCCTATTGTCCACTGTGCTGACTCGCCCTGAACGATGACAGGAAGGTGCAGGGCCACAGGTCACAGTAGTGGCCAGCATCAGGGGTATGTACAAAACGGGTGGGGAAGAGATTTGAAACATACAGTACCAGAGCTAGTTCATAGAAAACTCTGTTGACCATCAGATGTATTAAACTATATGCAGAGGATTTGGTTCTTAGCAAAGTCCGGTTAGGAAATGGCAACACACTCCAGGAGTCACTTGCCTCCCTTGGGCCCATTTAAGATCGTTGTCTTTCAACTTTCCCTCTGTCATAATATATTATGCCTGGGAAATTCCAGGCACAGAGGAGCCCAGTGGGGGTCGCAAAGAGTCGGACATGACTGAGCAGACATACATGCATGCAAAGCCTGGTTAAAAGCAGTATATTTGGCAATGCAGCCTATACAATTATAAATGTACTGCACGTTTTTTCCTCCTTTCTAGTAGAAACTGAACAAACTAAAAGATATCAAGGTCCTATGTTTGTAGGGATATGGAGAACTGTAAACAGCAAGTATAATATGTCTACGAGGAAATTTGAGTGTTTTATAATCTCATTGTGTTGGGTTATGCCTCACTTAGCATTTCTGTCCTAGCGGTGTCTTACAAATGAAGTGGCCTGTAGATCATAACAAAAGTGATAGAGTAGGCCCTCCATATCTATAAGTTCTGCATCCGTGGATTCAGCTAACCTCAGCAAAATATTTGAAAAAAAATTCCAGAAATTTCCAAAAGCCAACAGCCACATGGTGACAACTATTTACATAACATTTACTTTGTGTTAGATGTTATAAGAATCTAGAGATTATTTAAAATATGGGGGTGTGTGAGTAGGTTATATGCAAATACTATGTCCTTTTACATAAAGGACCTGAGCATCCGTGGATTTTGGTATCTTCAGGGGAATAATTGCCCTGCAGATTGTTGTTATTTAGTCACTAAGCCGTGTCCAACTCTTTTGTGACCCCATGGACTGTGTAGCCTGCTGGGCTCCTCTGTCCATGGGATTTCCCAGTGGGTTACCATTTCTCCCGCAGATACCAAAGAGTAACTGTCATTCATTAAGAGGAAAAGATACATTTCAAATCAAAGTAATGAATAGACTTGATTGTGATAATCTAGTTAATTAAAAGAAGTGAATTATAGGACTTCCCTGGTGGTACAGTGGATAGGAATCTGCCTCTGCCAATGCAGGGGACACGGGCTCAATCCCTGCCCGGGAAGATTCCACATGCTGAGAAGCAACTAGGCCCGTGCAGCAAGACTGAGCCCACATATACTGCAACTACTGAAGCTCACGTGCCTAAAACCTGTGCTCCACAGTAAGAGAAACCGCTGCAGTGAGAAGCCTGTGCGCGGCAACGAACAGTAGCCCCTGCTTGCCACAGCTAGAGAAAGCCTGAATACAGCACCGAAGACCCAGCGCAACCAATTAAAAAAAAAAGTGAATTATATAAATACATTTGGGGGAAGATTCAAATTTCTCACTTATTTGACATGAAATACTGATATGGATGAAGATAACATGGAATTCATATTATACCACCACATGGGGATGCTGACAATAAAACTAGTTAATGGACTGCCAACTCAAAAAGTATTGAAGCTTAGTCACTATATGAAAAGGCTTATGTCTGTGTTTCCATTGCTGCCGTGCAAATGGCAGTACTATCTTTCTAGATTGCATACACATTCGTTAATATACAGTATTTGACTCTCTCAGACTTACTTCACTCTCTGCAGTAGGTTCTAGGCTCATCCACCTCATTAGGACTGACTCGAATGCATTCATTTTTATAGCTGCAGGGCAGCAGTGGAGACATAGACATAGAGAACAGATTTATGGACATAGTGTGGGAAGGAGAGGGTGAGACAAATTTCAAGAATAGCATGAAAACATGTACACTGCCTTATGTAAAATAGATAGCCACTGGAAATTTGCTGTGTGACACGTGGAGCTTAACCCATGCTCTGTGACAATCTAGAGGGGTGGGGTGGGGTGGGGTGGGAGATGGGAGGAAGGTTCAAGAGGGAAGGGGCATATGCATGTACATGTGCATGCTAAGTTGCTTCAGTTGTATCCAGCTCTTTGCAACTCTTATGGACCGTAGTCTGCCAGGCTTCTCCCTCCATGGGATTCTCCTGGCAAGAATACTGGAGTAAGTTGCCATGCATTCTTCCAGGGGATCTTCTTGACCCAGGGATTGACCTTCATCTCTTACTTGTCTCCTGCATTGGCAGGCAGGTTCTTTACCACTAGTGCCACCTAGGGAAGCACCAAAATATGTATACCTGTGACTGATTCATGTTGATATATGACAGAACCAGCACAATATTGTAAAGCAATTATCCTTCAACAAAAAAAATTTTTTAAGAGTTATAACTCATGTATTAATGTTAAAGAAATTTAGAAGTTTTTTCAAATTTGACAATAATCCTAAGAACTTACATGGCATTAAACTTTACAACTTAGAGAAAATTGTTCAAACTACCCACCAAAAAAGTAAATCTTGTCAAGACTGAATTATTGTATTTATGTTTTTATAGAAATAAATCATTGTCTTATGACTATATGGTCAAAGAATATATAGAAAAATGTTATGGAGCTATATCATGGCAGCTAATTAATAAAAAATATTATGCTATACTTCCAGAGTTTATGATTTTATAATTTGTATCAGTTTTTAAAATTTCATCATTTGCTGTTATTTCTCCCATAGTTATAAAAGAAAAATCCCGCTCTTTAATGTACTGCTATACTTATGACTTTTTATTCTTTTTCTTTATTCAGAGAATACCCTAAACTTTATAAGCTTTAGGCTGCATAAAACCTGTCTCTGTCCCTACCCAGACCTGTGTTCTTGCTCCCTGTTATGTAGCCATATATTGAATCACTTCTATGCCCATTGCGTGGGAAAGTGCCTGACACACCAGAAAACTACTTGTAGATAAATGAATGAAACTGGAATGCAAGAATGTCAACTATAGGAAAACATGAATTTTATCCATTTAATTGTTTTCCTACATTCCCACATCCAGAACAGTGTCTGACACATAGCAGGTGCACCATAAGTATTTTTTTTTAATTTATTTATTTAAAAAATACTTCTTTATTTATTTGGCTGTGCTGGGTCTCAGCTGTGACACTTGGGATCTTCAGTTATGGCCTGTGGGATCTAGATCCCTGATCAGGGATTGAACCTAGGCCCCCTGCATTGGGAGTGCGAAGTTTTAGCCACTGGACCACCAGGGAAGTCCCTTAAACTTACTTATTTTTAATTGAAGTATAAATGCTTTACAGTATTGTGTTGGTTTCTACCAAGTACAGTAAGTATTTTTCTAAATGCGTCCAGACCTGTTACCCATTTTATTGCAGATAATGCTTCTTTTCATTGGCTCTGGTTATTCCATTTACAAAGCACTTCCGCGAGATCTCTCCCACAGCTCTGACAGGTGTCATTTTCATTTCAGAGTTAAGGTTCAGAGGAGGAGAAGTGACTTGCCACAGGTCATTCAGTCAGTGGTAGAGCTGAACCTAGATATCAGGACCAGAAAGCCTCGGTGTCCCCTCCCAGTGTAACCCGTTCCTCAGTAAGAAAGTAGACAATGAAGCCAGTCCCACAATGCAGAGCAGGCTGCTTAACAGAAGAGTTACTCCACATGGACACCAGGTGGCGCCCATCCACCGAGTAATTCCCTTAGACGGTCCTTGATAAGGAACACAAAAACCTTTATCAGAAACCAAAGTTTGAACCACCAGTTTCATTTGCTTTTAATGAGAAACGCTGGGCTGGGAGAAGCACAAGCCGGAATCAAGATTGCCGGGAGAAATATCAATAACCTCAGATATGCAGATGACACCACCCTTATGGCAGAGAGTGAAGAGGAACTAAAAAGCCTCTTGATGAAAGTGAGAGTGGAAAAGTTGGCTTAAAGCTTAACATTCAGAAAACTAAGATCATGGCATCTGGCCCCATCACTTCATGGGAAATAGATGGGGAGACAGTGGAAACAGTGTCAGACTTTATTTTTTGGGGCTCCAAAATCACTGCGGATGGTGACTGCAGCCATGAAATTAAAAGACGCTTAGTCCTTGGAAGGAAAGTTATGACCAACTTAGACAGCATATTAAAAAGCAGAAACATTACTTTGCCAACAAAGGTCTGTCTAGTCAAGGCTATGGTTTTTCCAGTGGTCATGTACGGATGTGAGAGTTGGACTATAAAGAAAGCTGAGCGCCGAAAAATTTATGCTTTTGAACTGTGGTGTTGGAGAAGACTCCTGAGAGTCCCTTGGACTGCAAGGAGATCCAACCAGTCCATCCTAAAGGAGAGCAGTCCTGGGTGTTCATTGGAAGGACTGATGCTGAAGCTGAAACTCCAATACTTTGGCCACCTCATGCGAAGAGTTGACTCATTGGAAAAGACCCTGATGCTGGGAGGGATTGGGGGCAGGAGGAGGAGGGGACAACAGAGGATGAGATGGCTGGATGGCATCACCGACTCGATGGACTTGAGTTTGAGTCAACTCTGGGAGTTGGTGATGGACAGGGAGGCCTGGCATTCTGCAATTCATGGGGTCACAAAGAGTCAGACACGACTGAGCGACTGAGCTGAACTGAACTGAACTGCCCTGCTTTTCCTTCATTGACCATCCGCTCTTTGGGTCTCAGTTTCCTTTTTGTCAAATGGGAATATCAACAGGTACTTCGTAGCCAGGTGGTATGCTATGGTGCCCATGCATAGCCCATGTTCAATAAGCATGTGTCCTCCTTCTTCCAACAGGGCCCGTGGTAATCCCTGGCTGTACAAAATTCTTTTTAGCCCTGCACATTGACAGAGAATGATTTCCAGTAGGAATGAGAAGGAAATTCCCTTTTGTTGATCATCTGCTGTGCTAGATGGAAAAGTGGCCCCTACATGCTAACCCCTGGAGCCCATGAATGTTAGTTTACATGGGGGTGTCTTCGCAGATGTGATTAAATGTAAGGATCTTGAGATGGGGGATTATCCTGGATTATCAGCTGAGTGCTAAATGTAACCGCACATATCCTCAGTAAGGGGAAGGCAGAGGGAGATTGTTCACACACAGAGAAGGCAGAGGTGTGGCTTCAAGCCCAAAAATGCCTGCAGCCATCAGAAGCCAGACAAAATTGGGAACAGATTCTCCCCCAGAGCTTCCACAGGGAGTGCAGCGTGGCACACATCTTGGTTTTGATCCAGTGAAACAGGAGCAGGACTGTGACCAGGGGGCAAAGGAAGGGCAGAATTCCCATCTTATGAACTGGGTTCATGATTTGCTGGGAGCAAGGAAGGGGCTGCACTCCAGGGCACACTCCAACTCTGGGTCTGCTCACCAACCATCACCATGGTTCCAGGGGGTGTTGTCTAAAGATGTCTTTGAGTTCCTTTCACACACACACACACACACACACGTAGACTGTCTTGCCCTAGACTCTGCCAGAAGGAGGGGCAGGGGAGTGGGAGACACATGAACCCAACATCTCTGCATCTTCTTTCTCACGGAACCTCTCCTTCCACTTCGTCTGATAGGAAGAACACCGTTGTGCTGTGGGTCAGAGCTCTGCTTAGGCAGAAAGTGGATCTGAGATTTACAATGTGTTATTTGGGCCATTTAGTTCCACTGGCTGTATTAGTCACTCAGTCGTGTCTGACTGTTTGCGACCCCACAGACTAACCCACCAGGCTTCTCTGTCCATGGAATTCTCCAGGCAAGAATACTGGAGTGGATTGCCATTCCCTTCTCCAACTTTATGGCAGAAAGTGAAGAGGAACTAAAAAGCCTCTTGATGAAAGTGAAAGAGGAGAGTGAAGAAGTTGGCTTGAAGCTCAACATTCAGAAAACTAAGATCATGGCATCTGGCCCCATCACTTCATGGGAAATAGATGGGGGAACAGTAGAAACAGTGTCAAGACTTTATTTTTTTGGGCTCCAAAATCACTGCAGATGGTGATTGCAACCATGAAATTAAAAGACGCTTACTCCTTGGAAGGAAAGTTATGACCAACCTAGACAGCATAATAAAGAGCAGAAACATACTTTGCCAACAAAAGTCTGTCTAGTCAAGGCTATGGTTTTTCCAGTGGTCATGTATGGATGTGAGAGTTGGACTGTGAAGAAAGCTGAGCGCCGAAAAATTGATGCTTTTGAACTGTGGTGTTGGAGAAGACTCTTGAGAGTCCCTTGGACTGCAAGGAGATCCAACCAGTCCATCCTAAAGGAGAGCAGTCCTGGGTGTTCATTGGAAGGACTGATGCTGAAGCTGAAACTCCAATACTTTGGCCACCTGATGCAAAGAGTTGACTCATTGGAAAAGACCCTGATGCTTGGAGGGATTGGGGGCAGGAGAAGAAGGGGATGACAGAGGATGAGATGGCTGGATGGCATCACCAACTCAATGGACATGAGTTTGGGTAAACTCTGGGAGTTGGTGATGGACAGGGAGGCCTAGGCGTGCTGCGATTCATGGTGTTGGAAAGAGTTGGATGCGACTGAGCGACTGAACTGAACTAAACTGAGTTCCACTGAAGCCCAAGCCCTTCATTCCTAAAATGGAGATATAATATGACCCTTGCAGAGCTGCTGAGTGGGTTCAGTGCAGCATCTTTACTGTTTCATATGGTTTTGGTAGTCAGAGTAGATGACTGATAATGAAAATGAAGAGCTTACGTGGCATGCACACAGCCCTTATTAGGCGACAGGCATGGTTGTAATCATTTTACATGTGTTAGCTCACTTTCACGACAACCTCAGAAGGTAGGTATATTATCCATTCCCATTCTGTACATGAAACTGAAGCACAGAGAATTTAATGACTTGCCCAACGGCACATCATTAGTAAATGGAGAGCTGGGATTTGAGCACTGGCATAGCCACTACACTATCCTGAGCTAAAAAATGGTAGCTGTTATTATTCATTATAATAGCTGAGATTGATGTGCCAGGACCATGCTGATTCACTGCATTTGCTCAATCACTATGTGAGGTAATTAACTGTTGTGTCCACACTGTACAGAAGAGCAAATGGAGGTGAGAAAAGTTATGTTATTTGCTTAAGGGCATAGAACTAGTATATAGCAGACCTTGGATTCAAATTCAAGCATGCTGGTGTCACGGCCCTTACTCAGTTACTGCATTATACTTCCCGTGTATTGACAATGATGATGAGGAGAAGAGGCAGAAGAAGAAGAGGTGGAGGAGAGAACAAACCTACCTTATACTAACCTGCTGTGATGTGCTCAGATTCAAAGGTTGAGCTGATCCAACAGATTCCCTTTCCATAGACTTCAACGTAGAGAAATAGCAGAACCGTGAAATCTTTAGTAATAGAAGTGGATAAACAAAAAAATGCAGAAAGAAGACCAGAAAGTAAAGCCCAAACATAGTTAAAGGAAGCCAAAGCCAGGACGTAGGACAGATGGCAGAACAGCCCCTGTCCCTTGGTTCTCGGCCTTCCCTTGAGGGTGTGGGACTAGTGGAAACTCAGTTCCCCAATCCCAACTCAGAGGCTCCTTTCAGCAGGCCTAGGTGAGCCTGGGTGTCCCCGTTCCTAGAGTGCACCCCAGGAGCTTCAGGGAGATGGTGGAGACTGATGAGGACCCACTCTGATGCGGTGAGGAAGCCAGTTGTTGAGGGAGAATAGAGAGTGTGTTTGTCACAGTGATGCTTGCCAGACTGTCAACCCCCTCCCCTGGCTGGGACAGACCATGTGACTAATTCTAGCCAATGGGCTATGGGCAAAAGGCACACTTGTCACCGCCTGGTTGAAATGTGGACGAGACAGTGTGTGACTCTCCAAATGTGTCTTCTCTGCTGTAGCATCTGATGACATCGCAGATGGTGGCTGGGTCCCCAAGCAGGAGCACCTTCCCTGACACACACCCCCTGCCCCCCAACAGAGTGTAGGACATGTAGTATGAGCCAGGGGGGGACCGTGGTTGAGGTCTTGAGATCTCAAGGTTGGTTTGTAAAAGCAGCAGAGCTGAATGCACCTCTTAGGAACACAGTGAATGAAACAGTAATGCTGGAGTGACAAGCGAAACTCTTGTAGACCCAGACCTACGCTTCACCTCCTGGAGTTCCTTCTGTTGGATTTTGATGAAATTCTGCTTATCATTCTGCTTGAGTTTATAATAAGCCCCACCTAGTCCTTGCAGCTGGTATGCCACACTGGAAACCTATCCGGTCTTACATGGTGTGGTGGCTTTAAAACACATCTGCAAGTTTTTGATGCTCCTCCCATCAAGAGGTGGTCTAATTCTGTTCCTCTTGCATGTGAGCTGGGCTTGGTGCCTGGCTTCTCCTGCAAAGGATACAATGGATGTGACATTGTATGACCTCCAAGGCTGGGTCATCAAGGCTATACAGCTTCCTCTTGATTCTCTTCAGATTCTTGTTCTTGGCACCAGCCACTATGCTATGAGGTAGCCCAGGCCACATGGAGTGTTCATGGGTAGGTGTTCCAGCTGACAGCCTCAGCTAAGGTTCCAGGTAACAGCCTGCATCTACTGCCAGAAGTGTGAGTAAGCCTTTGGGATGAATAAAGCCAGACACCATCTGACTGCAGCCACTTGAAAGACCAAAAGCAAGAGCTCCCCACCTGAGCCCAGTCCGTCCCCAGAAGACTGGGGACACACACCATGGGAAGTGTGATTTGCTGCAATGATGAATGGTTGTTGCAATGATAAAATGATGTTGTTTTAAGTTTGGGAGAATTTTGTTACACGCCAGTATACAGTCAGAACACACTCTGCAAGGTTGTCACACCTGGCCCAGGGCTGGATGCCAGCAGTAAAGACGAGCCTCTGACCCTTCTGGTTAAATCACAGTGTGAGCCCTGAACTGCCTGTCCTGAAAATAAGTATCACATCTTGTACTGTTGTTCTGCTCCTAATTTTTTAGCTTCTGACCTCGTCAGTCGTTTTCCGGTCTGTGCCCCCTTCTCTCCTCACCCTTGGATGCGAGGCTTGGGTATATAGTCCTGTTTTTGCTGCCTTGGCAGAGAAAACCCTTAGATTTTCCTTCATGATCATGATCTCCAGGCCCCCTCTGGTGTGCACTGGCTGTCTTGGACAAACATGATCTGTAACCCTGCCCTCTAGGAATCCACACTGAGGATGTCATTTCCACTCCAATCCCCTTGTCCCCCAGCATCTGGGCTCAGTCTGAGTTTGTTATGACCTGGGATCAGAAATTGAACATTGGTTCCAGAGGTGGGATCTCGAAAACAACAAATATTCCAGCAGAGGGGCGGGTTTATCTTTCCAGATTAGTAGAGAGGGGATTGGCAGATAGTTTTGGTCTGAGGACCCAGCTGTGGGAAGTTGGGAGAGGTAAAAGGGGCTAGCGGTTGGCATTGGGCATGGGAAGCAAATGTCATTGTTACTTTGTATGGTCAGGCAGATATTTCTCCTGATGATGGTTGCTAACAAGCTTGTCTTTTTGTAATAGTCATAGTTTCACAAATCAATATCTTTGTGATTATACAGTAATAATAATGTTATTATTTATTAGCTTTTATAATGCCAAGTGCTATGTAAGTTGGGTTCTATGCATTCTACTATACAATATGTATATTAATATCATGAGTTAGATACTATTTTTATCCCTTCTTTTATAAATGAGATAACTGAGTCTCAGAGAGGTTGCATAACTCATCTAAGATCAAAAAGTAAGTAAATGGTGGAGTTGGAAATAAACTCAAGTTAACAACTATGTAAGTAGGAATATGCAAGTTAAGGTCACAATGTAACACCATTTTGCACTCAGTATATTGGCAAAAATTAAGAAGATTGATAATACCAAGTGTTGGCGAGAATATGGAGCAACAGGAGCTCTTGGACACAGCTTGTGGGAGTGTAAGCGGATGCCCCACTTTGGAAAATACATTTCTTGTAAACTTGAGTATTCACATACCTCTAATTCAACTCCTTGCTATACAGGTATCTGTCACTTTTCTAAAGTTCACTTTACGCCATTTCACTTTTATGAGAGATCTACATTTGTAACTGTTTTTGTGAATTGAAAGAAAGCCCAAGTTGATTTTCATTTTTACGAAAATGAATGAAAAGTGAAAACAATGCTCAGTGTTTGATCTGGGGCGAGCTATTACAGAGGCAGTGATCACCCTGGGGAGGGGCAGCAGGGGGGAGGGGTACTGGGGCCACCAAGCTCCTTCCCCAAGAATTTCCCCTGAAACTGCACTCAGCATCTCTGCACCAGGCCACCATAGCTTTGGTTTGGCTTTGACCTGTGTCTGTGCTTTATCTCAGTTTATCTTATTTTGTGCCTCTGTTAGCAAGATCTGTCCTAAGGTAACTGTTTCTTCACTTTACACAGTTTCAGCTTTGAGATGTTTCATAGGAACACTCTACTTTTGGATAGCGGGGGAAACCTGTATATCCTAGAGGCACTGTGCTTATGTACATGAACAGAAGTGATCACAACAGCATCAGTAATGACAGCCCAAAGTTGAAAACTGTGTCAGTCAGAGATAGGCAGGAGACAGAAACCACCCTATTAATTTTAACAGAGAGAATTTAATATAGAGAATTGCTAACCGAGTATAAAGTTGTTAACTGGATGACCAAAAGGTTATAAAAAGATCTCTAAGACAGAATGAAGGTAGCACTTGCAGAAGCATCTAGCATGCCCCAGGCCTGAGGGAACAAAGAGAAGAGGCTGAGATTATCAAAACGGAAAAACATAAAGCAGAAGACTTGCAGTACTCCACTTCAGGTATCTGAGAAAGGAGGTGTGCTCAGCTGGGGCTCAAGAGTCTTGGAAAGCAGGGCGGGAGCAGGAGGGCAGGAACTCAGACTTCAGAAGAGGAGATTCTGGCTGGAGCTGATGGCTCTGCGGTTGGGGGAAGTGCCCCATGGAGCTGAACCTAGAGCCCTGAGAAGGGGTTGCTGACCAGTGCCACAGAAGGAATTGCTGCTGTGAGGTGAAGGAGCATTACTGGGTGATGCTCATGGGGGCAGGAAGGCCACTGGAGAAGCTAAAGAGAAGAAAGATGAAGAAGCAAGTCTTTTCTCCCTCCTCCAGCCCTGTAGTGTCGCTCTAGCTCACCCTGCTTATTGGCAAAGTCTAAGCAGCAGCAGCAGCAACCAGCTCCAGCCCCATCATCACAGAGCAGGTCATTTTTAAATTTAAAGTATTTATGTTTAACTGTGGTGAAATATAACATAGGATAAATATTATCATTTTAACCACTTTAAGGTATATAGCGGCATCAAGTACATTCACATTGTTATACCACCATCGCCATCATCCATCCACAGAACTTCTGTCATTTGGTAACACTGAGGCATGGCAACCCTTAAATGACTCCCTGCTCTCCAACTCCTGACAACCAGAAACAGGAGACAAACTCCTGTCTCCATGAATTTGACTACTCTAGGTACCTCGTGTGAGTGGAATCATACTGTATTTGTCCTTTTGCAACTGGCTTATTTCACTTAGCATTATGTCTTCAAGTTTCACCTATGTTATAGCAGTGCTGAAATTTCCTTCCTTTTTAAGGCTGACTAATGTTCCATTGTATAAATGTGCCACATTTCATTTATGCAGTCAGCCATTGATAGGGTACAATTTTTCATACTATCAAATACTGTATAGAAACCACCCCAGGTTAGTCTGATTATAGACATTGTATATATAATACAACCCTCTCCCCACCCTTTGCCTCTGTATGCGATGGGTTTACTTTTTCAAACCCATTAAAAACAATATCCTAACAACATGCCAGAAGATTTTCAAAAACAAAAAAAGCCTGATGATAACTGGACCATCTTAACACCAGGACTTTATTTTCACCTGTTCCATTTAAAAGTCTTTCTTATAGGCAGATATAATTTTTCAAGGTTATGACTCCATCCCATTACAATTGAGGGTTCTGCCACATCATACATCTTGCTGCCTGCCAACAGGGTTGTCGTTGCTAACCCTGAATAAGGGAAAAACCATTTTTTTCTTGATTTTTCTTCTTTGCTTCTTTGACCATCTGGACGGTTTTGGTTGCAAATGAGGGGAAGCCTACTCAAATCAGCTTAAGCAAAAACAAACTGGTGCCTGAATTCATAGGTGGTAGTGGTGGAATTTTCTGGTTTTTTGCTCTGGAAAGACAACAGGAGTAACTCACAGAACTAGAGTCTGAAACCAGGGACTAAAGAGACCCAGCACCCTTCTGGCATGCCCGTCTCTTGTATGACCCCTTCTCTGCTTCTCTTTGATCAGCCTCTTTCTTTCCTACTGCAGGCATGTCTCTGTCACCTCACAGCAATCCTGGCCACTGGCAGCCCCAGCTTTGCAACTGCAGTAGGACAAGTATCAAGAGGGTAATGCCAGAGAAGGTCTGTGACTGGCTCTGTCAAGTCACACGGGCCACCCATTGGGCCAATCATGCTTTTAGGATGATGATGAACTGTAATTGGCCAAGCCTGGTCACATGCTGATCCCTATGGCCAGAGTAGTTGTAGGGCCTGTTGCTTTCAGATAAAGGGAAATAAAAGGCCTGAAAACAACCATCAAGTCATTACATGGGGTTCTGTTTTTCACCATGGCAACACTGGATAAACACCCTCGCACACGGAGTTCTTTCTTTGTTTTAATAATCACCTTGTGAGAAATTCCCAAGAATAGGATTACAACCATGGTGCTGGCTGGAAGCCATATAACGTTTCTGTTTCCCAAATGTATCCACATCTCTTAGCTTATTTTGTGAAATACTGCTAAGTGACAGCAGAAGAGTGACATAGAGAAGCTGAGTGACAGTTCCAGGGACATCGAGTGAACGAGGGCAGGGGTAAATCCAGAGCCCGGACTTCCCGACTCCCAGTCCAGTGCTCTCTTTCAACAGCATCACAGTCAAAGTTTAGACTGGTCGGGGGAGGTTTAAAGTCAAGGTCATCTCTGGCCTGTTAAGGGAGGGAACTTCGTCTGCTGTCTACCCCTTGAAGGAGGTGGGCCAGGCCCCTGGAGGGAAAGGGTTGGCGGCCCCTGCCTTCAGAGCCTGCTCGAGCTCTGATCGGGGAGGTCCCGCCACTCGACCTGGCATCCTCCCAGTGGACACTCTCTGCGTGGAGCTCCTCCAGGACGCTGCGAAGGTGCCTCAGTGTAAGCAGGAGTCTCTGGTCTTGGTCCTGCATCTCAGCCTAGGAGAGAGAAGAAGCATGCAAGGCAGCGGCCAGAGAACTGGACATGTCCCGGGAAGACATCTCCTTCACTGTCTCATTGGAGACAAGCCCGCATCCTCACAGAAGCCATGTTTTCACCGAAGCCTCCGTTTCTTCATCTGCAAAGTGGAAAGCAAATTACTTGCCTTCCAAGGATCTCTCCCTTGTTTTAGATCCCAGCAGGACTTTGGGGGCTTTATGATTCCAGAACTGGAGGAAGATCACCAGACTTTCATCCATGGTAGTTGTTGGTGTTACTGATCTGTTCTCTCAGCTGCGTAGAGTGACGGACATGCTTCCCTGATAGTCAACTGGGGCTCCTTGGCCGGGCTCCAGAGGGCAGTCCTTGTGGAGCCATGCAAATTCCCAGTGATAGAGGTTAACTGGGAAACTTACCAGTCAGGGACCAGTAAGTGGAGACTCAAAACCCATCTCTTGGCATCAAGTGGAGGTAGCGGTGCATTTGGGCCTGGGAGGCCCCTCTACCTACAGGTCATCCCCCCTACCCCCACCTGTTCTTCCTCCTCATGGTAGGAGAGAAGTACTTTATCAAATGAAAATCAGCGCTTTGAGTTCAGATACTAAGCAGTCTTAATGCGGAGGCCCAGTGTTTAGGGGAGCACAAGGAGGGAGCAGCACACAGCCTATAATAAGCTGTGGCTCCTGCTGTTGGAGTCCCCTGGACCCATGAGAAATCCTACTGGGTCAGCCCCTCCCACCAAGGTGAGGACAGGGTTGGGTCCCAGCTGGTCCGTTGCCTGGCAACCCAGGCAGGCCCTTCTTGGACAATCCTTTCTGTTCCCACATCCCTTCCGCAACCCCCTCCGCACCCCACCCCAGCCAGAAGTAGAAGCTCACGTTTTTTGTTTCTTTCTTTTTTTTAAGTTGTTGAATTGATCAGTCTATTTTTAACGGCCCTCTCCTTCCTCTTCAGGATGATAAATTCTCCCAGGGTTGAAACTGGCATATTGAGATCCAAACCTTGGGTGCCCTCTGGGGTTCCCCCAAACCACTCCCTTCTCTCTCTTGGCTAGTGTCCCCACATACTATGGGGGCATCCTTCTATTTTTGGACTCGGAAGAAACATCACAAGGAGCAGTGTAAGACCTGGCTTCCTGAGCAGTTACTGAGGGACCAAGTAACACTGTTCATAAGTTCAGGGGAGTTAGTGCCCCACAGAGTGGACATTTACAGACAGGAAATGGGAGACAGGAGTGAGCAAGGTGGATAAACTTCTCTCGGGCAGGGTGCAGATCCTCCTCCAGGCAGAGAGGCCCACAGTGGGGAGAACCAGCTGCCAAGAGGGCTGCTGGCCTCTTTAGGGCTCCTTCGTAAGTGGCATCCGGTTGGGTAACAAGGCATCTGCTGGAATAGTACTGGTTTTTACCCCTGCACCTCTTCCCCTCACTCTCACCCCTCTGGGCTTGCACCTCCAAATAAGCAGGAATACCCCCGTGTTTGTGCAAGTGTCTGCTTTCTAGAAGGCCCTGGCTAAGACAGCTCTGGTGTACTCCATTTCCAGCTGGGCCAGGACTGTTAAGAGCCAGTGTAGATGTGCCAAGCAAGCACTAAGTGAATTATACCATCTTCTCACCAAACTCTCACAACCCTTGTGATGTTAGTACTATTGTCATCCCCCTTTTACAATCAGGAGACTGAAGTTCAAAGCCATTTGCTAGAGGCCACAAGCCACAGAGCTGGGCACATACCAGGACTCAGTGGAATTCTAAAACCAGTCTGGCAAGCACTGCGCCCAGAGCCGCCTATGTAGGCCATGACCTACTTATCCCAGCACCTGGGATGTCACCTGTGCATGGTGTGGCTGATCCCAGATGGGAGCCTGTGGGGCCTACACCCCAGCCTGCAGCTCTGCCCCAGCCCAGGGAGCACCTGGGAGGCAGGAATGAGGGGACCTTGGACGATATGGGGTGAAGGTGTAAGGTGAAAAGAAATACAAAACCTTACCAGCTCCTTTCTCAGCCACTCCAGGGTCTGCCCGAGACCCGAGGTTGGCTCTTCTGTTGTTTCCATCTCAGCGTCCTCGGGAGAAAGCTTGATGCCGAACTGCTCTGCTTATGGACCTGAGGGACCTTAGACTTGGACAATCTGGCTCCCTTCTTCAGGCCAGGATCAGGGTCTGGCTAAGTCACTGAGGATGGAGTTAATGAGAGCAGGAAGTGGCTCATGTTGAAAAATGTAGTTTTTTTTTTTTTTTTTTTTAAAGGGCTTCAGTACTTTGAACAGAACAAGGAGGGAGGGAGGAGGAGGGAGATCATTGAGCTATGGGTGTCTCATTGCCTGTGGGCTCCAGAATCCAAATCTGATGCCCACAGGACCACAGAAGCTTTAAGTGACAAAATTAATAATTATTATGGAAATAGGTGTCCATGCTTTTTGGCCATATTGTTTTCTGAGGGCCTGTTTTGTTCTAAATTATACACACACACACACACACACAGACACTCATATATATACACACACTTACATACATATACAGATAAATAAAATTTCATTTTTGCGGGGCGGGAATACCACATCTGTGTCCCCAGTCCCCTTCCTCCCTCCCTTACCCATCTGTTGAGTCCATAGATAAGGGAAAAGCTTATTTTCCAGAAGAAAGCAAGCCCCCTTTCTTCTGGATGCCCACGCACCCCATTTCTAGCAAATGAGATCAAAACAGAAATGTGCTGTTAGATGTCTAGGAAAATGTTACCTACTTGATAAGGAAAAATGTCAGTGGTGCTCCTCCTTTATTCTTATTTTATTCTACTTCCTTCTGCCTTGAGTGTGGATGCGATGACTGGAGCTACAGTAACCATCTTGCAACCCTTAGATAAAGGCTCAAAAAACTGCAGAGGCACTGAAATCACTCAGTCACAGAATCACCAGTAGCATCTGCCTGTTTTATGAGACAAGAAATCCAATTTTTAATTGGGCAAACACAGTCCTAATGGACACCTATGAAGTAGGTATTATTTAATTTTCCCTTTCAACATATACTTATGAGTGCCTTCTGCTGCTGCTGCAGCCGAGTCGCTTCAGTCGTGTCTGACTCTGTGCGACCCCATGGACTGCAGCCTGCCAGACTCCTCTGTCCATGGGATTCTTTTATTTATTTATTTATTTTTTGGTCCATGGGATTCTCTAGGCAAGAGTACTAGAGTGGGTTGCATTCGCTTCTCCAGGGGATCTTCCTCACTCAGGGATTGAACCCAGGTCTCCTGCATCGCAGGCAGATTCTTTACCACTGAGCCACCAGGGAAGTCCTGTTGAGTGCCTACTGTGTGCCAAATCCTGCTGTAGGCAGATAGAGGAACAGAGCCCAGAATCAGAGAGAAAAAGGCTGTTCTTTCCTGGAGCTGACATCCTAATAGATGGAAACATCCAAGATCAAGTTAATATTATGATGCCAATGAATAGGATTTATTCTCACACAGGCTTTAATTTTATTCTATCCACTTGAACTAGGAACTCCAAACTAAGAATTAACATAGTGATCACATATAAGACACTGAGGTGACCAGAGAAACAAACCAACCCATTTTGGAGGGACTCGCCCTCCACCTGGGCTACACAAGCTGTTCATAGATAAAACTCCACTGAAGATGAATGCATAGTCCCAGATTACAAACACACAAGGAAATTATCCACCATAAGTGAGAGTCAGCAGACACCTTCAGTAGCAGGATTAGACCTCACTTCCCCAAGAACTTCAGAGGAGATAACAAAACAGTATTTTGAAAAGAATGAAAACCATACAAAAGAATTTAAAAACCTAAGAAAAAAGGCACTATTTCAAAAGGGGTATTTTTAAAAAACCTAAATAGAATTAATAGAAGCAAAAATTACAGGAACTGTTTATAAGTTAAAGAAAAATCGTGTTTATTTAAGTGTAGTTCCAAAAGATAGTTAGGGTGGGGGTACAGGACATAGGGAAGCAGACTGAGAATCAATAGGAGGAAAGGATTGCTAAGAATTCTTCCAAGAAGCGGGCCCTCAGTCAGTGGCAGGTGAAAGCATAGCCCAGACAATCAAGGAACCTGGAAAGGGGCTCCACTGGCTCTGAGATGAGACCTGAAGTGTGACGCTGATTGGGCAGGGAAGGGGGCCAAAACCAGGACACCTGGGTTCTAAGCCCGGTTCTATCAAATTTTCTATGTGAACTTGAGCCTCATAGTTACCATCTTAAGCATAAGGAGGCTCAAAATAGTTACAAAAATGAGTTGTAAGAAACATCCCATTTCTCATACCCTGTGGTTTACAGCTTGAGATGCATTCTGACTGACACACACAGAGAAAATTTTATGGGTAATTTCTCCTAGTTGAGCTGTTACTCTTTAGAACCCAAGAGGATACAAGAAACTCTTGTTTGCCACATTCACACCCCTTCTGAACACAGAGGCCAGAAATGATTGCTTCCAGGCAGGTCACCAGGCTTTGTGGCACTGGACCCTGCAATTATGGGACAACTGCCTGGATTAGAAACGGGTGTCCCAAACCAAGGCATTTACCTGTGGACTGGACAGGGGGGAGATCCTTGGCTCATGGGTGATGGTGTAAAAGCAGTCATGTTCTGGGAGTTGACCACACGATCCAATCAGGCCTTCTCTCAGAGAATCTGTATTTGATACAGTAAGAGGGGTTGGATTGTCTCACAAGAATATTATGTAACAAAACTCTCCAAAACTCCATACCTTGAAACAACGCTGGTCTATTTTTACTCTTGAGTTTTTGGTGTGGCTGGGGTGGTCTGCACTGGGATTCAGATCTGCAGACCTGAGCCTGTGCCCCGTGCCTCTTCTCCTCCTCTTGGAATTATCTGGCTACTGGGGCAAGTTCTTCTCTTGGCAACGGCAGAGGATAAGAGAGCAGGTGGAATCGTGTGAGGCCTCTTAAGACTTGGGCTCTGAAAATCGCACTGTCACTTTTGCCATGTAAGCAAAGTGAGTCACACGGCCAAGCTCCAAATTAAGAGTATATTCCACCTATGAAGAGATCGTGCCACACGTGTGGTGGAGTTAGGGAGGAATGAAGAAGTGGGGCTGGGATTCTCTTCTAGAAGGAAGTTAGTTCAGAAGAGGGGCCACAGGCCCCAAGGGGCCCAGAGGGAAGGTGGCAAGCAGAAACCATGAGGTGGCAGCAGTAGGAGACGAGAGAGGACTAAGGAGACTTGAAGGGTGATTGAGGACAAGCAAAATTTACTGATATCTGACTCCAGACCAAACATTGTGATGAGCCCTTGACAACACAACCCCATTTCATCCTCAAAACCTTATGACTGCCATTTCCAAACTGAGTGCCAGGGCACTGAGAGGCACGGCAGAAAGCTCAGAGACACTGCAAAATATTTTTAAAATGTGACGGAAGCACAATAATGTCTGTTGGATACTGGACAAACTACTATTATTAAGTTGTGTGAACCTAATTTAACAAACAACCATTAGACATTTCTTTGGGCCTAGGGCTCTGTGAAAAGATTACAGAGATGCGAATGATGCCGTGAGCTGAGAACATTTGGGAACCTCTGCCTATGAGGTAAGTACCCTTGTTATCTGCATTTTATAGTTGATTAAGAACCTATTATTAACCTGTTTTACAGGCGAGGAAACTAAAGCTCAAAGAGGCATAGATTTTCCTAGGGTTACTCTGGCAAGTAGGCAACAGGGTTGGAATTAGAACTCATTCTCCTTGATCTGTGTGGGAGGGTCTTGCCTGTTGCTTTGCAGGGGTGGAAGTCAATGGGGGCTTGGGTTAGGCACTGCTGCCATGCTGGGGGCTCTCTGCCCAACACAGGAGTGGTGTTGATAGGAGTGCATGGCAGTTAGAGCCTCTAATGCTCTGTCCTTGACTTCTAGTGCCAACACCGAATTACCCTGGGAAGCCATGTCTTGTGGGTAACTTGCTTTGATGCACTTTCATTTATTTTTAATCCCCCTTTCACGATCCTGGCTCAGAAGACATTTTATTTCACAGGCTTGGAAAGGCTTGGCACGTGGGGAGAAAGGGATGTGGAGCCAGGAGACCTAGAAAGGAAAGAACTTCAACTCCTCAGCGAGGAAAACTGTCCTCACCAGTTATCAAGGCCAGAATGGCCATCCACACGTCACCCATGGGCAGCTCGTAACATGGCTTCCATGTGCCAGACCCTGGCCTGTACGCCAGGAGCATAGCGGTGAGTAAGAAAGACCTCACATCTGACCTCACAGGGCTCATGATCCAGCTAGCAAGAGAGGTCATTAGCAATCAAGTGGTTCAAAAGTCATACCTTATACCACAAGCCTGGCATATATATGTGAATGAATAAACGAAAAAGTGTGCAGATGAAGAAACCACGGCTCAGATGGAGATGTGAGTTACCCAAGCAAGTCAGCAGCTAGGGCAAAATTGCAAGTTGCTCCTCTATATCCTTTCACACATGGCAAAAGACTATTCCTAGACTCCCTTGCAGGGAAGTGTGGTCAGATGACTAACTCCTGGTCAGTGGGATATGAATGGAAATGATGTGTGAAATTTCTGGGCTGTGCCCTGTAAAGGAGGGAGGAGGGTTCCTGCCCCTCCCCCTGTTTCTCCTTCTGCTAACTGGAATATAGTCATAAGGCCTGGAGGTGGAGCAGTCATCTTGGACCATCAGGTGGAGGATGGTATTGCAACAACATGAAAAGAACCAGGGGCTCTAGTGACTGTGAAGCCACTGTGTCAGCCTTAACTGCCGTGAATACTTTTAAATGAAAGAGAAATGAGCTCTGTTTTTTTGCAGGTATTATCATTTTGGGTCTTCTTATTATAGGAGTCAAACCAATATCCTAAAAATACAGCAGCAGAACTAGTGAGAGAAGGCAGGTTCCTTGATTTTCCCTACTCAGGTCCTTCCTATATACTTTATTCTCTTCCAAGTGTTTTCTTGTTCGTGACCTGATCTACTCCTCACAACAGCTCTGTGAAGTCCTTAGCAGGGAGAGGATTTCTGTGATGCTCTCTAGGCAGACAGGGAACCCAAGATGCAAGAGTAGTAGCTGAGACACATGGGTAAAGTTATTTCCATCTCTTCGATGGGGGAAAGTGGGCTAAGTGATGTCACTGAGCTCTGCCTCTATGTCTGACTCCTAATCGAAGGCCCTACGAACCCTTGAGGGTGGTCCCTCATTTATCCTGGGCACCTTAGCCCTCATCCCCACTTTGTGAAATACAAATGAGGTGGAAGTTTAGCAGAGAGAAGCTTCCACGTTGTGAGAGCTCTTAAACCCACCTTTCCTGCCACGCAAGCAGATGCCATTATAGCGGCTAGCAGGAGCACAGGGTTGGAGGACCAGTTGACTTGGGGAGTCCCAACACCACCTCTTCTTCTGTGTTGTTTATCACCTTCCAGCAGGCTTTCCCTTCAACCCAGACAGCAAGGCTGGTGATCCAAGCATTTGTCTTATGCTTGTGCCCTTATCTGTGTACTCATGGGTCCTGAACACACGTCCTGCACCTCTTGAGTCCTGTAGCAAACGCTGCCAGGGCCCCGCCATATACCCCTGATATTCTTCTTCTTCATATGTGCCCAGGGCTTCTGACTGCAAAGCACATCTGACTCTCTGCTTAAGAAACATGCTTGACCTGGGCAGAGGACAGTGCCAGCAAATAGGTGTTGTAGATAAATATCTCACCTCCTTTGGCTCCCGGGTGGAATAAGACTCAGTCCAGCAGGACTGAGTCCCCAGTGTCAGCGGCAGCTGTGTGCTCATCAGTACATTGGAAGCCTTCCCTTCTGTGTCTAACTCCCTCCTCTACTGCGCTTTCTGGACCACCTCCCAGGTAGACCACTTGCCCTAAAATTCTTGTCTTGGGTTTGCTTCTGGGGGAACTCAACCTATGACAGGTCTCATCCATGTGGGCCCTGTACATGAGTCGTGTGTACCTCTTCGGTGCGTGAGCGTCCTGTACAGAATATGTGAATATCCTAGCCCTCTTGCTCTGTACACAGGCCCCCAGGTACATGTGTCCTACACAAACCTGTCGCATGCCCAGGTACCCAGGACACAGCTCTGTGTCCACTTATGTCAGGGAAGCAAGGCCTTTGATGCTGATGAGGTGGTGGGGACTGAGAAAGCAGAGTGGAATGGCGGGAAAAGTGTAATTTCTTGGCCCCAACTAGCTTTGAGTGTGACTCTGAGGCAAGCTGCCCAATTGATTTGAACTCCAATTCCCTCCTCCAGTGGATGAGTAGGAGGTAAAACTGAAAGTGGTGGGAAGAATATGCATGCAGCCAGTCAGCCTTGGGACTCTGAGGTCCTCAAATCCATCTGGAAGTCAGAGGCCCTTGGCTCTCGTTGTACTTCTATTAATACTATCCCTCAGGGTGGCCACAGAACACTCTCTTCTGTCTTTGGCACTCAATTTTCTTAGACATAAAAAAGGGGATTAGGATTCCCCTGGTTGTTTAGCAATTAGGACTCGGTGCTTTCACCGTGGTGTCCTGGGTTCAACCCCTGGTCAGGGAACTAAGACCCTGCAAACCATGAGGTGCAACCAGAAAAAAAAAAAAAAAAAAGAAGGGTCAGGGGAAATAGCAACAGCTCAGGAATTTTGCACATGCTTTGAAAATTATGACAGCACTCAGCATTGTGGTTATCAGCACTGAGTTGGGGTTTGGATTTGAACCCCAGAAACATCGTAAACTGGTTGTGTGACCTTGGGCAAGTTATTACTCATTCTTGCCTCCACTTCCTCATCTTAAAATAGAGATAATAATAGCACCAGTGATCCATGCCTCTCAGTATTCATACACTTATGTAGACCTCCCTGCCCTTGACTCTGGGCTGGCCTGTGAGCTTCCCTAAAGCAACAGAATGCAGCAGAAGTGACATTGTGCCAATTTCTGTTATTAACATCTTATTTTAGTATGATAAGTTTGTTACAATTAATGAACTGATATTGATGTGTTATTACTAGCTGAAGTCCATATTTTATTCAGATTTCCTTAGTATTTGCCTAATGCTCTTTTTTTCTGTTCCAGGATCTCATCCAGGACACCATATTATGTTTAGTCATCATACCTCTGTAAGGCTCCTCAAGGCTGTGACAGTTTCTCAAGACTCTCTTTGTTTTTGATGACCTTGACAGTTTTGAGGCCAGGTACTTTGTAAAATGTCCCTCAGTTGGGATTTGTCTGATGTTTATCTCATGGTTAGACGGGGGTTATGCGTTTGGGGCGAGAGATCACAGAAGTAAAGTGCCATTCTCATCACACCATATCCAGGATATCTATGATCAACATAATTTGACTGCTGAGGCTGACCTTGTTCACTTGGCCAAGGTAATCAGGTTTGTCAGTTTCTCCCTTTCAAAGTTATTCTCCACCCCCACTTCCACATTGTACTCTCGAAAAGTTATTCTGCCCAGCCCACATTTAAGGATTGGGGAGTTACACACAGATAATAGAGAACAAACTAGTGGTTATCGGGAAGGGGAGGGGCAATACAGGAGTAGGGACTGGGAGATACACACTTTTGTGTGTAAGATAGGCTACAAGGATGTACTGTACAAACTGGGGGAATATAGTCAATATTTCTTAATAACTATAAATGGAAAAGTAATGTTTACAAATTTTATTTTAAAAATCTCTATACAGAATTCTTAAAAAAAGAATTGGGGGTTATGTTGCTTTTCCTTGAGGATGGAGTATTTGGAATTCTTCATCAGAGATTTATCTTTTCCCCCATTTTTGCATTTATCATATTTTAGGTTACAGTTCAATATTACTTTATTTATTTATTTTTGATCAGATTTTTCCAAGTTTGGCTATTAGGAGCTCTTTCAGTCAACTTCTATGTCTCTTGACATACCCACATCATTTTGTGTGAGTGTGTGTGTTGTTGGTTCCTTCTTTATTTTATGCCACTACTAGATGCTCCAGGCTTGTCTTGTATTTTCTGCTCCAGTCCTAGCATCAACCATTTTTCCTTGGTTCCTTTTATTGGAGAGTGGTATTAGAAACCAAGATCTGGGCAGTAGGTGTGCTTGTTACTATGCAATATCTTGCAGCCAGGTCCTCTTAGCTGATAGAGAAAGGAAATACAGTGTATACTAACTTGTGTGTATACCCAATTACAGTTGTATATAAAATGTATCATAAATATGTAATCATCTGTATCAATATTATGCTAAACATGAATTTATACTAATATCTCCAACTCAAATCCGTTACCACATGGATCATTGGAGGCTCCTCCTCAGGGTCATTTTTTATCATTGCAATGTTGCCAGGTAACATAGTGGCATATGTTTATCTGTTTCCAAGGGAACAGAGCTAGACAGTTAACCAAAGGTCAAATTCTCACACAGAAGAGGAAAAGTTTTTGTTAACCCTTTATTCACTCTGATCAGTGACTCCCCCCTGCTTTGGGGACAAAGAACCAACTGCTTGGCTTATAAGTATTTGCAGTGACCTGGCTTACTGATAGTCCAGCCTCATCTCCCACGTACCTTATTGAGCCCTTCAGGGCAACCATCCTGTCCTCCAACAAGCCTCACACTCACCACACTCCCTTCTACCCCAGAGCCTTTCCCCATGCCAGCCCCTCTGCTGGGCCTCGCTTCCTTGCTGTCTTTTACCTGGCTGCCTCCTATTCATCTTTCCGGTCTCAGCTCAGCCCTCAATTCTGCAGAAGAACCTGGAGCCATCCTGTCTCCCAAACAAGGCCAGCACCTTTGCTTTGTGGCAATGTTACCTTTGCTTATCCTTTCCTCCTACTAGAATACGAACTTCTAGAGGGTAGGGTGGGGATGGAGTCGTCTTGATTAATCAGTACATAATAGGAGCTCAATAAATGCTCATTTTCTCCATTCTTTATTCATTAAACATTTATCAAAGGGCTCCTTTGTGTTGGCTCTTTTTGTAGCATCTGGGGATACAGCAAGAGGGAATAAGGCAAAGCCTCTGCCTCCTAACATTTATATTTTAGTGGTGATGACAATAAAGAAAGAAATAAGCAAATGTCAGAAGCTGATAAATGCTGTGGAGAAAAATTCAGAATTAAGGAGTAAAGGGTGCTGGGGTACTTCTAGTCTTAAAAAGATGCCGTGGGAAGATGTCTCTGAGAAGGTGACATTTGAGCAAAGATGTGAAGGATATGAGGGCATGTTCTGGGAGGTCTCAGGAAGAAGAGTGTCCCAGGCAGAAGGAACAGCAGAGGCAAAGACTGAGGAAGGGAACTGTGAGCACTTTATAGGGACTTCATCTAGTCCCATTACTGTTCAGTTCAGTTCACTTCAGTCGCTCAGTCGTGTTTGATTCTTTGCGACCCCATGGACCAGCACCAGGCTTCCCTGTCCATCACCAACTTCTGGAGCTTGCTCAAACTCTTGTCCATCGAGTTGAACATGGTGGGATGTTTTATAGGGAGCATTTCATCTAATCCCATTACCCTTACTGAGTCCATTTCACAGATGAGGAAATAGCTCCAAGAGGGGCCCCTTTGCACAAGGGTGGTGGAGCTGGGATTCCCTTGGGAGTCTGGTGCCACAGACAACTCTCTTCTGAAGTCTCCCAACAATCGGCCTTTTCCAGTGGCTCAAATGGTAAAGAATCTGCCTGCAATGCAGGAGACCCAGGTTCAATCCCTGGGTCAGGAAGATCCCCTGGAGAAGGGAATAGCAACCACTCAGGTATTCTTGCCGGGAAAATCCCAAAGCTACCGCCCTTGGGGTTGCAAAGAGTCGGATTTGACTGAGCAACTAAACAACAACAATAGGCCAGGCCTCTGGAAGGCAGGAAGAGACTGAAACCCTCCCACTCCTCCCAGCACTGGAAGTCCTGCCCAGGATTCCATCACCCTAGCCTCAAAGGCTTGGGCACCTGGCTTCTGGGCTTCTAGGCCTCTTGCCTAGATAATTCCATGGACAGAGGAGCCTGGTGGGCTACAGTCTATGGGGTCACAAAGAGTCAGACAGGACTGAGCAACTAACACTAACACTTCAGTAGGACTCTGCGGTCCAACTTGTCAAGGATGGCACAGGCCTTTGGAGCAGGACAGGTCAGGCTCTACCATGACGTGGCTGAGGACTCAGGACAGTGCCTCTGCTTCCGGATGGTTTACCTCTGCTGACTCCTCCAAAGCTCCTGGAGTCTGCATTCTCATGATCCGATTGGCAGAGGCAAAAACTGAGGCTCAGAGAGGTGGGAGGATTCCACCTGAGGCCACCAGAGTGAGCTGGTCACAGAGATTTCCAGAAAGCCGGTGATCTTCAGCTCCAACTCCTCTCTGGGCTTGGCCTGGGCTCCCAAAGAGGGAGTGTCTCCTTAACTTTAGGGTACTAGGCATTTCACTTAATTGAAGTGAAGTGAAATTTAATTCCCCTTAGTCTGAGCCCCAGAAGGAAAGAAACGGTGAAATGTGTCCCACTACCATCTGTCCACCCACTCCCACGCTGGGTTCTGGGAGCATTGATCAGGGGCCCTGTCCTCCAGGATCTGCCAGTCTGAGGAAGGAGGCTGACACTCACTGAAAACCACAACTCTCAGAGATAAGGACAATAATGCAGGCCAAGAGAGCACAGCTGGAAGTGCCCCTGGGGCGAGGGAGCCGGTGGGTTTGCCGGGTGGGCTTCCCAGGGGAGGGGGCACCACAGGGCTGGTTCATCAGAGGCTTTCTTTCCGCCTTCAGGTGGCGCCCTCGAGTCACGGAGCCGCACGCGCCGGAGAAGAGCATCCCGCCCCGAGGACCTCGGAGAGGACCCCGAGTCCCTTCTGCGGGCTGCGTGTGTGGGAGGGGCTGAGAAGCGGAGTAAGCGTGGGGACCCGGCGCAGTAGGGGCTCCCCAGACGAGGGGCGAGGCCAGCGGCCGAGGGAGGGGTCTTCTTCAGCACCCACCCTGCGCCCCGCCCCTGCGCCCGGGCCGGCTGAAGGCTTCGGTTCTGGGTACCCAGGTGCTGGGGAACCAGAGCTGCCCCAAGGGGAAGCGGAGGAGGATGGAGCCGCGTCCCCCCACCCTCGCCCCAGTCTGTTACCCGCCTCCCAGTGCCTCCCGGAGCTGACTCCCGACGCCCTCGCCGGCCGCGGGCGGAGCTCGAGCCGCGGCGCTCGGCGATCCCCGGCTCCCGCCCCTTCCCCGTGCCTCCCTCCCCGGAGCCTCCCTGGCGGTCCCGGCCGCCGCCGTACGGCCCCGCGCGGCGCGAGCAGGTACGTGCGCCTCGGCCGCGGCTCCGGGCCGGGCCCGGCTGGGAAGGGGGCGGGAGCGGAGCGGGGAGAAGAGGAGGCGGCGGCCGGGCCCGCTCTCCCCCTGGGCTGCGCCGCAGCACCAACGCCGGCTGCGGGAAGAAGGCGGGCGGGCGCCCGAGGAGGACGCGCCCTCCCCGTTGCCCGGCGGCGGCTCGGCGCCCTCGCCTCCCGCGTGGGGAGGTGGGGAGGTGAGGAGGGAGGCTCGGCACAGGTACGCACGCCAAGAGGGAACTGCTGCGGGCGGCGGGAGGCCGAGGACTCGAGGCAGAGAGGGGCGGCCGAAGAGAGCTAGCCTGACCTCGCGGCCCGGCCGAAGGACACGCGGCGAGGGAACCTGGGCGCACGCGGGTCCTCGCAGATCCCGGCCTCCCTGGGCCGCCTGGCCGCCTGGCTCCCGGCGCCGCTCGGCCCGGTCCGGCCTGGCCCGGCCCAACGGCGTTTGTGGTCAAGGGCAGGAGCAGGGGGAGTGTGAGCTGCGGGGTGGCGGGCGCGTGGGTGCAGCGGGCAGCCGGGGTGCTGGATCTTTCTGTTCGGAACTTTGGGTATCACAGCGTGGACGTATCTGAGCGCCCGAGGCTTTGTGTACAACTCGTGCGTGTGTCTGTCGACTGGGTTTTGTGAAGCTTACCCACGCCCGCTGTGCGTCTGTTTTCCCCGCGTGTTAGTGCACGCCACTGCGTGAGGTGCTGGACTTGGGCGGATCTTGGTGGATCTTAGCAGTCCTGAGAGTAGTAAACTGTGTGTGTGTGACCAACTATATCCTTTCTTGGGGTGCGTGCGCATGTGTGTTTGTGTGTGTGTGTGTGTGTGACCAGCTCTGTCCTTTCTTGGGGCGTGGATACCAATGTGGTGTAAGGACCTCTGGTTGTATTGTGTGGCTTCCAGTGTCTGTGGATGCTGCATGTGGAAAAGACCCCTGGGGGTCTGAGTGTGGGACCAAGCTGTGCCTTTGCAGTCATGTTGGACTGCAAATGACATTGGAGTGTAACTGATACAGCTGCGGGGTGTGAGCAGTGGGCAGCCAGCATCATTGTCAGCTTGTCTATTTCTGCTTGTTTCGAGTAATTGACTGGGCATGCCCTTGTAACTGGTAGGTGTCTCTGAACCTGTGTGTCAGAGACATAGCAACTCTGTGTAAGAAGGAATCTTCTTTTCCTCCACCCTCTTCCTAACTCTGCTGGCATCCTAAGGAAAAAGTTTTGGCTTCCTGCCAGGTGAAAGAGCCCTGCTCCGAGAATCTGAGTGTCCTGGGTTTCTTCTGAGATATGGAGGCATCAATGTGCTGGTCTGGGAAGAGGGTTCCTGGGCCCCTCCAGGGTCTGAGTTCTAGAGAAGATGCTGAAGACCTGGGTGGGGGACCACTTCTGGACACCAGCTGGGCAGGAGTGGTCACTGCCGGTCCCTGATACTGGCTGGGCACTCAGGAAAATGCATTTGGTGCCAAAAGTAAAAAAAAGAAAAGCCAATGAACACGCCTCTCCTCTTGGTTTACTGGAAAGTGGGAGCAGTTTGGCCAGAGCCTGGCCGGGAATAGGACTCCCCATCCTATTGTGTGGGAAGGATTGTCCGCCTGAGTAGGTTGTGAAACCATTCCTGAGGACTGGCTGTGTTCCAGGCCTTGTGCAGGGGGCTGTGGGCCCAGACGTATCCCTGCCCTCAAGCTGCTCGTGGTTGCTCTTTGACAGTGGCATAAAGTAGAGAGTCTACAAGTGTGTCCTGGAAGACCAGGGAAGGAGGGCCAGATGATGCCACTGGCATGAGAGCGTGTGGGTTTTTAGGCTTTTACGTGATAACAATTCTTGGGGAACCTGTATTAAGCTCCTGACCCCCACATGTATGCCATGGGATCTTGGCTACATTTTGTAAAATGGAGATAGTAACACCTGCTCATGGGGCTTGTGAGGGTTATGCAAGGTACTCCTGAGTGAAGTGTCCACACTGGGGCCCACTAGAGAGTGTAGGTGCTCAGTAAACATGTTTTAAATTGGAACTCAGGCAGAAGGGACGTGGTGATCGAGATGGGTTGTAAGTAGAAACAGGCTTTGTACTCAGATGAAAGGCCCTGTGTGTGCTAAGAGGAGGTGTCTGATGCAAGTCCGTGTTGGATGGAAGATCAGAAAGATCGAAAAACGTGCCTTCTCTCAGAGGCTCTTTGAATTTCATTCATTCATTCATTTTATTCATTTTCACTTCATTCATTTGCTTATATCCTCTCTCTTTCCCACATGCACACACACTGAAGCAGGGAGCTTTGGAGAATAAACTCAGGCACAGGGAGGCAGAGAAAGGTCTAGAATCCTGTGTATGTGTATATAGACACCCTAGGGCATGTAAGGCACTCTGCACCTGGGGGTCTTTGTGCTGTGTGTGGACTTGGGTCTGGGGTGTCTTGTACACACAGGGTGTGGGTGTGCATGGGCACATGTGGTCAGGAGTTCTACATGCCAGGGGGGGCCTGCTGGGGGCACACAAGATCTGCTTGAGGGAGACTCCATCATCAGCTCCCGCTGTATGGCTGTGAGGGAAAAGGGGCTAGGGTCGTCAGGCTCATCCATTTTTCAAGAGAAGCCAGGCATCTAAGGTTTAAAGTGTAGAATCTTTTGCTTTTTATATATTGGCAACTGCTTCAAAAAAAAAAAAAAAACAGGCCAGAAACATGAAAAAGCAAAACTTCTATGAGCCAAACATGGCCCATGGGCTGTAAGCTGGTATCTTTTGGTGCATGTGCTGTCTGTCTGTGTTGGCAGGTGCTCAGGTACTTGGGTGGGGTGTCTGCTCTTTGAGCAGAGAGCCCCCCTTCCCTGTCCTTTCCCAGCTCCCCTTCTGTCACCCTCATCCAGGTCCTTCCATCTTCTATTTACATAAGGGCGTTTGGCCTTGACCTCAGTCATGGCTCTCAAATGTGCTCTTCCTTCCTCTTTGCCCTGTCAGCCTCTATGCTTCCCCTGACTACACTGGGTTCCTCTCTGGTCCCCTGGCCTCCACTGTCCTCCTTCCCATCCTGACTGTCCTCCATGCAGCAGCCAGAGAGAGCTTTCCAAAACCCAGGGGGATGTTAACCCTCCCAGCCCCAAAGCCTTGCCTCCCTGGCTCCTTGGCTTGGTTTTCAGAGAATTTAGAGAGCTAGCCCCAGCTGACCTCCAAGGCAACCACTCTTGCAGCTGGGGGATTTCCCGCTTATCCTCTGAGATTTGGCTCAAATGCCACCAACTTCTAGAAGCTACCCTAACTTTCTCCTCTTTGTTCTTACAACCATCTTCATCTCCCCTTCCCCTGCCCCCGGCTATCCTCATTTCATCACAACTGTGTCCATTAATTGAACTGATGGGGGCCTTACATACCTTATTTTATGAAATAGAATCCTCACATCAACCCTACGAGGGAAGCATTTTGCTTATTCCCACTTAACAGATCATAAAATTGAGTCTGGAAAGATCATCTCACTTGCCCAAGCTCAAGTGGTGATGCTGGGATTAGAACCTGATATCTACCCTATTTAAATTCCCTCCATCATAATAATAGCTCATTGCCAGTACTTACTGAGAATTTACTATTCTGAGGACTTTATGTGGATTATCTCAATGCTCACATCAGCCATTTTAAGTAGGAAGTAGTAGTATTGCTGTCATTCAATAAACGGGGAAGCTGAGGCCCAGAGAGGATACGGGCAGTTCCCAAAACCCACATGCCTAGCAGCAGGCCTTGTGTGATGTCTGGTGCCAGCAGGCTGTCAGTAGTAGAGGTTTGCTAAATTCCACTTTTCTGTTTTCTCTTCTAGCTACCAAGGGGCCAAGGGATGAGCTGGGGTCCGCCTTCCCAATGGCATCTCCCCCTGGTCTGGAGCTGAAGACACTGAGCAATGGGCCCCAGGCCCCAAGGAGACCAGCATCTCTGGGCCCAGCAGGCCCACCCAGGGAGGGTGTGGAGAACGCCTGCTTCTCTTCCGAGGAGCACGAGACCCATTTCCAGAACCCTGGGGACGCCAGACCAGGCCGCTCCCCCAGCCCTCCTGGGGGCCTTGGCCCCTCACGGCCCCGATCCCAGAGAGACCAGAGAGACGACGTGTCCCTGCATTCAGAAGAGGGGCCAGGCCTGGAGCCTGTGAGCCGCCCGGTGGATTATGGCTTCGTTTCTGCTCTGGTTTTCCTGGTGAGCGGGATCCTCCTGGTGGTGACTGCGTACGCCATCCCCCGCGAGGCTCGCGTCAACCCGGACACGGTGTCAGCACGGGAGATGGAACGGCTGGAGATGTACTATGCACGCCTGGGCTCGCATCTGGACAAGTGCATCATCGCGGGCCTGGGGCTGCTCACGGTGGGCGGCATGCTCTTGTCCGTGCTGCTGATGGTCTCCCTGTGCAAGGGCGAGCTGTACCGCCGGCCCACCTTCGTCCCCGGCAGGGGCTCCAGGAAGACCTACGGCTCTATCAACCTGCGCATGAGACAGCTCCATGGGGACGGGGGCCAGGCCCTGGTGGAGAACGAAGTCGTCCAGGTCTCAGAGACCAGCCACGCCCTCCAGGGGTCTTAAGTAAGAGCCCACCCTGTCTGGCTGCTTCAGCTTCGGGGTGACCAGGCCCCCAAGGCTGGGGTTTTGGACCAAGCTCCACCGAGGGCCCTGTGGAAGGAGTCATGGGTGCAGGAGGGGGAGCTTGGGGCCTGGTCCAGGCTTCGCTTAGGAGAGCGGCCCCTCCGTCTGTTTTGTAGCTTGAGGTTTTGCATAAGGTTTTGTTTGAAGGATGGCTTCTGCTGCTAAAAATACAAAAGTCTGGAAACCGCTGCCCTTGGAGGATGAGGTTTCTTGGCATTTCTGTGGATTGAGAGCTGTTTGAAAGGCTGCCCATCCTGTTCCCCGTGCCTTGGGGAATTCCGGGATCTCTGCTGTCCTCATCAGCCACCTATGGGTGTTGGGTGACCTTGGAAGGACCCCTTGCAGCCTTGACCGTCGAAGGTGGGAGGTGGCTTCATGATGAGGGGAGAAGTCATCCCTGGGATGACCTCTCCTCTCCAGGCCTCAGTCCCCCTGACTGTGATGTGAGAGGGGTGGCCCCTCCAGTTCTGCCCTAGGAATTCCCGTATGGAACAGGAGCCTGGTATCTGCATGTGGCCACTCCTTCAGGGGAGGAGAGTGTCGGCAGGTGCTGACCATTCTCCGTGCCATTTTCTGACCAGGGTTGCCACCACTCACACAGCCAGCATCTCCCACAGTCCTGCTAAAGGAGCCCTGAAGTCCTCAGGTTAGGCTGGGCTAAATACAGCTTGCGACAGCCTGGTTTCGGTCTTGGGATCGAATTACCTGCAGTGACTAGCACAAGTTTTAGTCATGTACGCAGTTTTCATTAACTCCCTGGACAAGGGGCAGGGGGTCTTTCAAATAAGAAAGGGTGAGGGTTTTGCTATATTTCTGTGGACACAGTGTGGGCCTTCATTACCTCCCCTTCTCCATTAGTATGTCTCTTAGGCATAACCTTATTCTGGGAACAGGAAAGAAAAAAAATTTTTTTTGATGTTTAATTTGTAACCTTCCTTTCCCAACCCCCCTAAGCAGCAAGGTGCAGCCCCGGTTTATTTGGGGAAGAAATCAGGCACACATTCTGGTGGCCTGGAAATTCTAGCCACATTGATCACCATTTGTTCTGTTTCTCTTAGTCAAGTGTTTTCTAGGCTCCATCCAGACTCTCTTTAAACTACTGACAAGGAAAGGAAGTGGGTCCTAGTGGGCAAGGAGATAAAGGTGTTTGAGGACTGGGGGAGGGCATCATCCATTCTGAAAGGCTCTAGAGGGCTTTGAGAATACCTGCCTTCTAGGTCACTGGTTTGAAGACTCTAATGGGGTCATTTCAGTGAGCCCCCGAACCCCTGCAGGTTCTGTGTACTCCGTCTCAGTTGGCCATGTGGGTCACTGATCCTGATTCTTGGGGGTGAGAGAGAGGGGTGGGCATGAGGCTAGAGCAGCCCTGACTGTCTGTAACCTGAGCCCTCAGTCCGGTGAGTTGAACATCTGGACGGTGTAACATTATCGCTTCTATGCCGGATCAAATATCTGCTTCTGCTGGCAGGATTTTCCAGGAGCAGGGGGCTGAGGGAGGGCTAGAGAGGACAAAGGCTATGCATCTTGGCCTGTCAGATTCTGTTTCTGCTGTTGAAGAGGTGTGTTTTGAAAAGGACAAAGCCTCGAGATAGTGAAAGATTCACAAGTCAAGGCTCCAAGCGAGGAGTGGATGCACCAAGTGTCAGGAGCCACTCTAGGTAGAACTGAACATCCCAAATGACAAGCTCAGGACTTTCAAATCCATAATGATAATAATAAAAATATCAACCCCAGCCAAATGGATTATTGTGACAGTGGGGGACTCATTTGGAGACTAAACCTGTTGAGCGGATGCATCCAGGACCAGCAATTCCTATAGTTTAAATGCCATGAATTGTGTTTAGGGGGTAAATCTGTTAGAAGGTTAAATTCCAGGAATCTCAGGTTTTCTCTAAATCAGAGAAGCCTGCTTTGCATCCTAATGCACCCTTTAGAAAATGTGTAAAATGGATGGAGGCAGTCATTTCTTTGTCGATGAGTTAAGAAAACTTAAGTGATGCCAAAAACATTTCCCCAGGATTGCAGCTGAGATGGCCCAGTCAGTGGATCAGAAACAGGGTCAGGAGGGAGTAGGGCGTAGGATGCTGAGAATTTTCTTCGCAGGTTTTTTTTTGGGGGGTGTAGCTGTGAAGTGGCCCTAGGGGACCCTGTGGTGGCTGGAAGGTGCCCATCTGTAGGAACTGCATCTCATACTTGAAAGGCTACTAGGGTCCCCAAACCTTGCTTTTCCTGGTATATGAGAACAGATACTGATTTTGGAGTTGGTAAAACCTGGGCTTCAGAGTCTGCCATTTCCTGGCTGTGTGACCTTGAGCAAGGTGTTGTACCTCTCTGAGTATCCTGAGTATTGTTTTCTTTGTGAAGTGGGAGAAATGAAAGCTCATCCTCAGCCTCCTTTCAGAGAGAGGGAGGTTGGGAAAAATCAGAGATAAGCTGCAGGCCTGAGTGTATGAGGTCACCTCCATGATCATTCTCCTTCCTCACCCTGGTTGGAGATAACTGGATTAGGCCTAAAACTTCAGGGTCAACCCTTCTGACTTTCTTCTCTCGCCTCCCACCCTACCGATCAGCAGATCTCATTGGTTCCATCTCTGGAATCTGACTCTTCAGTCAACTGCCCAGTCTGGGTTGCTCATTTGAGTCCTAATTCCTCTCCAGCCCACCTTCCACCTCAGCTCTTGCTCCACTCTGCAGCCAGGAGGATCCTTCTTGTTGTTCAGTCTCTCAGTTGTGTCCGACTCTTTGCGACCCCATGGACTGCAGCACGCCAGGCTTCCCTGTCCTTCACCATCTCCTGGAGTTTGCTCAGACTCATGTCTGTTGAGTTGGTGATGCCATCCAACCATCTCATCCTCTGTCATTCCCTTCTCCTCCTGCCTTCAATCTTTCCCAGCCTCAGGGTCTTTTCCAATGAGTTGGCTCTTTGCATCAAGTGGCCAGAGTACTGGAGCTTCAGCTTCAGCATCAGTCCTTCCAGTGAATATTCAGGGTTGATTTCTTTTAGGATTAACTGGTTTGGTCTCCTTTGAGGATCCTATTCAAAGATTAATTAGGTCAGGTTGCTCCTCTGCTCCAAACTGTCCTATGGCTCCCTCTTACTCCAGGCAAAAGCTACCATTCTCGCCAGTCAAGGATGCATTTACAAGGCCCCTCACTTGTGCAAGCTCCTTCCAAGGCCCTAAGTCACACTTATTTGTAATTCTGATTTTTCCAAAAAGGATGGCTCCCTAAATTTCATAGGCTTCAGGTCTGTCCTATTAAAGCGCTACACGGTGTGGCCCCAGTGCTGCTCTGACCTTCTGCCCCATCCTAGCCTCTGCTCACTCCACTGCAGCCACGCTCACTCCCTGTGGGCACATGCCCACCTCAGGGCCTTTGCACTTGCTCCTCCTTCTGCCTGGAAGGCAACCCTTCCCTGTGGGCCTTTGGGCAAATCACCCCACCTCTCTGATGATCCAGAGAGAGATGGGAAACATTCCCAACCCATCTCCGCCTTCTCTGGGGACTGAGGGAATCAGGAAACCCAAGAAGAGGGCTTTCCAAAGTTAAGACAGTGGTGCTGAGTCTAGAGAGTTTTGGAGGGAGAAGAAGAGGGAAAGGAAGGGAGGCATTATGAAACTGCAGGAGGCAGGTTCCATCTAAGGGATCTGTCTTAGAGGAAAGGGGAGCGTCACTGGCACTGACAGAGTCAAGGAGATGCCCTCAGGTTGGGTCTGTTGGTTTCTCCCAAAAGACTGGGCTCCTCCTGATATCCCCAAGGAGGTGAGTTTCAGCTAAGGGAAGGAGAAGCTTGTTGAGATCTTGCCTGAGTTGCAATGGTAGGGAGCTCCTTGTCCGTGGAGGTACGTTAGCATTTACTGGTCAGGTGTTGGGTGTCTTCAAGGAGAAACAGTGGAATTTGGGTAGGATTTAGTCTCGAGGCTTCCAACCCCTTCTCGGAGGAGAACCTGTGCCCCAGTGGCCAGAGCCTGGCTAAAGACAATAGCAATGTTGGTCTTGCTGTATCCTCTTTCCTTTGGTCCCAACACCCTCTCCCCCAGATTAACCCTCTTCCTGGGTTGGGTTGTCCTGGAGCAGATGGGCAGGCCCAAGAGATATGTATGGTACAGAGGGTAGCAGGATTACTGCCTTCCTCCTCCCAGGGGACCAAGTACTTCTGAGCTTTCTCCCTACTCCAGTCTTAGAGAGATTGGGGGCAGAAGCCCTTATGGAGGGAGTTCACCAAGGACCACGCATCACTTGAATATAAGGGCACTGGCTCTGGAGTCTGACTGCCTGGATGCTTGTGTGCATGTGTGCTTGGTCGCTCAGTCTTGTCCAGCTCTTGGTAACCCCATGGTCTGTAGCCAGGCAAGAATACTGGAGTGGGTTTCCATTTCTTGCTCCAAGAGATCTTCCTGACCCAGGGCTCAAACCATGTCTCCTGCATTGCAGGTGGATTCTTTTACCGCTGAGCCACCGGGGAAGCCTGCCTAGATGCTGAGCCGATGCCTAATACCCCTGAGCCACAGTTTCCTCATCTGTTAAATGAAAGCACCTTCCCCATAAGGCATAGTGAGCAGTAAATGAGATACCCATAAAGCACTGGGCATAGTGCCTGGCACTTTGTAATTCACTCAATAATGTTAACTATTCATTTGCTTGTTCATTCACACCTAATCTGTATTCTTCCCTGGGGGAGGTCCTATGGGGACACGTGGGCCTGCCCTTGAGCTGGTCACAGACTGTCTGGAGAAACAGGACAGGGCACAGGAACTGTGTATGTGTGGCCAGGGGTGGAGAGTGTCGGCACAGAGGAGGGATCTGATTAAATTGAGGTCAAGCCAAATTAATCTCCTGGGTCTGGGGGAAGGTTAGTGAGTGGAAGGATCGTCTGGCAGGAAAGCTGGCCCCAGGGGAGCAGAGAGGACAGGGGAAGAAGGCGCCTGCCATGCCAACCTCTTCCGGGGTGGCAGGCATCTGAGCCAATAATGACTTAGGGTAAAGGGTACTCAGGAAAGGCCATCTGTCTCCCTTCCTGATTCTTCATTTCATCCCATCTCTCCGTATCTTCCTCTTTTTTTTTTTTTAATTCTGTGTTTACACCTCCTTTCACTAAAGCCACTCCTGGGGGTTACACCCACAGGTGTGTTGCTACTATTGCTGACTCACCTGCCAGCCATCTGACTCTCCTCTTGAGAGTGTCTTCCCTCCTCTAGCAAAGAGGAAAGCCAGGGCCCAAATGCAAATGCCCATAGAGTTTGGCAGGTGACATTCACTGATGAAGCAGGTGACAGTCGACAGCAGTGGAAGGATTAAAGGGGTGTCTGCTTCAGCTGATTGGCTGTTGCCCTGGTGGATGGGCTCAGGGTTGTCAGAGCTCCCGATTTTTTAAGAGCAGCTGGACATCTGGACATTTGCATGGGTAAAAAGGATTATCCCACTGCCTGAGAATTGTGACAGGCCAGAACTGAGGACAAAGGAGTGTCTAATGAGATTCCACCTGCTAGGGTCAGACATCCACCCCCTCCCTGGCCCAGGGCTTACCAAGTCACTCATAGAGATGGGGGCACCCTCAAGAAGCAGACTAGACTGTCTCCCAGTTGGAGGCTCACTGAACTACAGTGTCTGCAGACCACCTGAGTGTTTCTAAGATCCTTCATTCTTTCACAAAGGACTTACATACCATTCTGTGCCAGGTTTTGAGGTATAGCACCAAACAGATGAACGAGGTAAGGAAAGTATTCTTGAATGGGCTTGACAAGTATATTCTGGAGCTAAGAATTAGTGTGAACATGGAGATGAGGTCTGCTTCTGACCTGGAGAATTTCTGATGTGGGAGGCCCATGGGAATAGCCCACGCTGGTTTGAAGGATGGTGGGACTCAGGGAGCAAGAAGGGCAGTCCTGCAGTCCCTCCCAGTGTTCTGAGGCTCTGGAAGGTAGGTGGAGGACCCAAGTGTTCCAGGGCTCTAAGAGTTGATGTAGGCAGGTGAGGGGAGGCTGGAGCTGTGGGATGGTGCAGGTGGCTATGCAGCCCAGTATATTACCTCAAGGAGCAGATGGGCTGAGAACCTCTTATGGACTGAGAGAGACCCTCACTACTGAGAGTCCTGGGTAAAGTTCTCAACAGCGCCCCCCAATTTTGCATGTTGTCTACCAAAGACTCCAGCATCAAAAAACAAAACCCCAGTGTGAATTAGAGTAAGAGTACCCCCTATCCCCCACCCTATCACCAAGGCTAATGAAGAGACTCATTCATTTTTCTTCCTTTCTCCTCCCATCCCACCACAGAGGAGCAGCAAGTGATCAAAAGAGGTCAGAGGAGAGACCTCTTGGAACTGAATGTAAGTTTAAACTGGACTGGACTGAGTTTGAAAATCAAAGTGACCATTCAGTTTTTGGTTGAATCCTAGATGCTGAGATGAGAAAGGGGGATCTGACATAGAGGTTAGTTGGATAAAACACAACACTTCATGTTTCTACATTTCAGTGAACCCACTATGTATTATACACATTAGACGATCTAATTTTAAATGAAATACAGTGTTCTTTCTGTGCCAGGCACTAAGTCTTTGCACCTGCTAGTTCATTTAAACCTCACAACCATCTTGGAGAGTGGGTGCTATAATTCAGTCCCCTTTTACAGATGAATAAGCTGAGGCACAGGCAGGCAAAGTGACTTTCCCAAGGTCACACTAGTAAATAGCAGACTCAACTATAATAGCGTGCAGGCCGGTCAGGGCATGTTTGCAGATCTGGGCTGTAGGCTGCCACCGAGGCTTGTGGTATAGATGTCAAGTGGGAAGCTCTGTGGGGGATAAGAGGGGACAGTTGGGGCAGCACAAACTTGGACAGGCCCATGTCCTACTTAAATCATGGAATCTCATAGGTCAGCGGGATCTTTGAGAATCCTTGGAAGATAAAGTCCACCTTTATCCCCATTTTACTACTGGGGAAAACCAAGGGGAGAGGTGGGACTTGCCCAGGGGCCCCATGGCTCAAGCCCCCTCTCTTCTTCTTAGGCTTCTCATGTGAATTTATGTCATAGACATCAAGAAGCCTAGAGGATGATGCTGAGCTCCTGTGGTTCTAATCTGGAGGGCGGGCGGGATGTCTGCCTGTCCCAGAGGAGGGCCACCCTGGACTGGGGAGCGGTCAACACTGGCCAACCCTGGCCCAAAGGCTTTCTCGGCAGCTGCGCCTAGGTGGGAGCTGACCAGGGTGCTGAACCTGCATGGCCCCATCCTCTTACAGCCTGGCTGAGGGGAGAAAAAGAAGAGGGAGGGACGATTTTTTTGGGTCATATTTTCGTCACTCAGAGACCAACATGACTGTTATGGGTAATGTTTTATACACACGTTTTGGGGTAGGATTTCTTTGTGGTCTTTGTGGCAGAGGGAGGGTCACTCAACTGCTCTGGATACGCTTTTTCATCTGTTCAATGGGGAGAGTAGCTCCCATCCTACCAAAGTCAGAAGACTGGGGTGAGCATCATTTGGGGTCAGATGACAGAGCCCTGCACGGAGCCCAAGGCCATGTCTAGGTCAGTGGTGCCTCTCAGGAGGTCACCCTGACAGGCTTTGTGGCCTGTTCCTTCCTCTGTGGGATAGGGGTTGGTCTGGGTGGTTTCAGGTGTGCCTAACCTGGGTGCTTGGGTGCTGTGGCTATAGGTGGAAGTGCTCAGAAACATGAGATACACTTTGCAATAGGACTAACTTCGGAGTCCTGGGCCATCTTGGGAATTATGCAGCATTGTTCCTTTCTCGTATCAGTCCTGACTTGTTTTCCGGCTTCAGGAATGGATTTTGCCCATGCTTCTTCTCTGGACAAGATGTGGGATCTAGGTATAGCAGTTTTACTAAAAAGAGCACCAGTTTTAGAACCAGGCTGACTCAGGTCCTCATCATGGCCCTGCCACTCCTCAAGGAACAAACCCAGCACCACTTCAACTAAGTTGCTAACAATGTTTACCTTGGGAATAGCTAGGTGTACTACACGAGACTAGGAGTTTGGCACACTGAGGGCATCAGATACAATTATTCTCTTCATTGAATAGCAGCCCAAGGTTTCCTTCCTCTTGTTCATGAAGTGAAAGTCATTCAGTCATGTCTGACTCTTTGCAACCCCATGGACTGTGGCCCCCAGGCTCCTCTGTCCTTGGAATTTTCCAGGCCAAAATACTGGAGTGGGTAGCTGCTCCCTTCTCCAGGGGATCTTCCCAACCCAGGGATCGAATCCAGGTCTCTTGCATTGCAGGTGGATTCTTTACCATCTGAGCCATCAGGGAAGCCCTCTTGTCCATGAACCTCCAGTCTTATCTACCCATATGGCTTCAGTAATGATAGCTGGTACCCAAGGGGCTCCTGCTATCTGTTTGTAAGACACATTATTTGGTTGGGTCCTGCAACCATCCTGAAGGTAGATGTGATGCTCATTTTGCAGATAAAGTCACACACCAGCAACGGGAGAGCTGGGAGTCATAACTACTCCTGCTTGATTCCAAGAACCCTGCTTGCCTTCTTGAGCAAATTACTGAAACTTTCCAAACCCTCTTTTTCTGGCCTGGAAAAAATGGGGATAGTATTTCCTTATATTAGATATGATATATGCTATTTTACAAGGGTACATCCATATTTAAAAACATATGAAACAAACACAGTGAGTGGTATGGGAGAAAGGAATGGAGAGGTTACAGGGGGTAAAACAGAAAACAGTTAAAATGAGGAGGTTCTTGCATTAGTCATAGTATGTCATCAACCAAGACTGATGATTCTTTTCACCTGCCACCCAGGTAAACAGAGAAGATATAAGGTTTGTACACTAGAGAGTTTCAGACTTTAAAGTGCACACAAACCACTTGGACAACTTGATAAAGTGCAGATTCTCATTTAAAAGGCCTGGGTGGGGCCCAAGATTCCACATTTCTAACAAGTTTCTAGGTGATGCTGCTGGTTTGAGTAGCAAGGATGTGTATAGCCTTCCCTTCGCTTCTCAGGAATTCTCAAACTGGTCTGTCAGATGAATCACCTGAGGAACTTATAAAAAATGGACTTAAGGGCCCTTCCCTAGTGATTTGGATCCAGGTCTGTGTTGGGGCCCAAGATGTACTGTGTCCTTCAAGCATTTCAGGAGAGACTGAGAGGCTTGGGCAAGCTGGAGAAGCCTGGCTGTGGTGCTCATCACTATCAAGGCCCATGCTATAGGGATGTTAATACACAGGAGACTGGCTTGTCAGACCTCTGTCCCAAACGTGCCTTCCTGGGACAAGCAGGAAAAAGGGGAAAAGACCATTTCCCAGGCTCCTTTGCAGCTATGGTTTAAGAGTTGATGTAGCTTCCAGCTATCAGATGCAGGCAGCCAAGCCTTGCACTTGGAACTGAGGTGAGAGGAAGTGGGGGGGTGGCCAAGGTGACAGCACAAGGGGCATCACTTTCGGGCACAGATCCAGGCAGTTGCTGTGTGGCTCTGGAGTTTCCTGATCCCCAGATCAAGACAATGATGATGTGATCTTGCTGCTGCCTTCATTCAAACCTTCTTGTTTCAAAAAGCTAAAGTAGTTTGTTTCCTGCAGCCCTCCCTGTCTCTCCTTTTTCAGAACCCTGTCACACAACACTCACCTTATGTGGCTAGTATGGAACCTGGCCTTTCCCACGGTCATCCAAAGTCTGAGGCTGGGCCTTCCACTTTGTACCTGCCACCTAGCCCTGCCACTAGTGGGGCAAACCTCATGTTCAAAGCCCATGTCACTGCTGCTCTCTGCACCCTAGTATCCTTGGTCACCTGGGTCTTGCACTCCTCTATAGCCACCATCCTCACTGCCTGCCACTCCTACTTGTGACCTACCCTCTGGGTGAGGCTCAGGGCTCAGCACAGCTGGAGACTTAGGACAAATAGGGGCTGGGGGCTTGGATGCCCGCCTTTGAATCTCTCTTTTGGTGCAAAAAGTCAACAGCGGGCCTTAAGAATGTAAGTTTTATATCAGACAAAGCTGAGAATATGCATGTGAGGGATCTTTCATCTCCTTGGTGGTGGGACCTGTCTCATTGGAACTGCCCAAAATAGACAAGGTTACAAGGTGACAGACAGTAACTGCTCCACAGACTCTAATTTTTCTTCTGTGAAGAGGCAAGGATCAGTAATAGAATGTCATTAATGAGTAGAAAGGGAAACTATGAAGGAATCTGGATTTCAAAGAATGAGGTTGTTATAGGGCTTGCTATCCGATTGCTAACTGCATGTCAACAGGTACTAGCCATCCAGCACAGGAATAGAAAATGTTTTGAACAAAATACCTGCTTAGAGTCAGGGTCTTGAGACCAGTGACTTCACCATGGAGGCTGACAGCTCACGATGAGCAGATTAATGCAATGCAATGAAAAACACATCCAGCTCTAAGAATCAGGAACGACACAAGGCAAGGAAGAGGAGTTGGAGATGAGGAGACTGCCAGAGATGGAATATGTGGTCTATGTCACTTCCAAAGACAAACATTTAGAACTAGATGTTTATTTTACTTGTAAGCCACTGGGTCAACACAAATATAGCAAAACAAGCAAAAGTGCTTGTTCCCAGGTCTCACCAGACCTGGGAAGGTCATGGTAACTTCCCTACAGACAGTACCTTTCTCCTAAATCACATCCAGCCCTGAAACTTCCCCAAAAGTCAAACTTTAACTCCTCTGCGTCTCACCAGTCATCCCAAGGTGGCTATTACCAAAGCCACTGTCTTCGGTCTCTGTCTTGTTTGACCTAGGTCAGAATTCCTTGTTTTTTTAAAATAGAGGACAAAACCACAATGAGATATACCACTTTACACCCACTAGGATACCTATACACAAGAAGACTTAACAAGCACTGGTGAGGAGATGGGAGGAACCAGGGCCCTCATACGCTAATGGGAATGTCAAATGGCATGATCACTTTGGGAAACAGTCTGGCAGTTCCTCAAAAATTAAACATAGAGTTACCATATGATCCCACACAAGAGAATGGAAAACATATGACCAAACAAAAACTTGTACATAAATGTTCATAGCAGCCTTATTCATAATAGCCAAGAAGTTGGAACAACCTGTCCATCAACTGATAAATGGATAAAGAAAATGTGGAATATTATTCAGCCATTAAAATAAATGAATTACTGATACACACTACAGCATGGATGGACCCTGCAAACGTTAACTGAAAGAAACCAAACATGAGAGACCACATGTTGTGTGATTCCACGTGTAAGAACTGTCCAGAATAGGCATATCTTTAGAGACAGAAAACAGACGAGTGGTCACTTGGGGCTGGGAGAAGGGAATGGAGGGTGACGGTTAATGGGTATGAGGTTTCTTTTGGGGATGATGAAATGTGCAGAACTCAGATATGGTGATGGGTGCACAACACTGTGAATGTACTAGAAACACTGAATTGTACACTTTAAAAACATGAGCTTTATGCGTACGTGACCTGTATCTCAATAAAGCTGTTATTTTTAAAAAGGAAGAACAGGTTGTTAAGTGCTGATATTTATTGTTACGGCTCTAACACTTCTAGGTTCCACAAAACATACACCTGAATCACTCCCTCTGGCTGCTTGGTGGTTACTCATGGCTGGAAGGAGGGAAGTGGCCTAGATACACAACATGTACTGACAGTCTGACTTGGAAGTTCCTAAAGATCCCATTCACCTCCCCACACATGACAACTAAGACACAGTCTGCATTCCTCAGTGTCCTTGATGCAAGGAGTCCCACTCAAAAAATGACTGATTCTACAGATGAATCACTGAAGTTTCTGTTTTCAGAAAACAGTATTATGCTTATGACTATCCTTTCCACTTTCACTATTAGAAAATCTAAGTGCTGAATTTATTGTTTCACTCTTGTCTTTCCCCTGAATCAGGGTCCTAAAAGTTATCTACTTCCCCTGCTTGTCTGATGTTCCTTTAAATGCTTCTTTTTATAATAAAGGATGCTTTTATAAGGAAATTGCCTCAAGTTCTTTTGGTAGAAGGTATGATCCAGCTTCCAAACATCTCACCCATTTGCTGGCTCTTGGGGAAGATGTCCATTGATGACTGCATTTGCAGCTCTGCCTGACCTCTGGGTCTTTTTCCAGAGCAGAGCTGTTCTAAAAGCTTCACTAAATCACTGCTTGACATGTGGCCGGCCAGAAATGCCCAGGAAACCCTAGCCTCCCCACCTACGCCCAGGTGGCATCTTGGATTGACCCTGGGCATATATGCCTGTCTAGTTTACTTGTAATACACCCTTGGGCACAGCAGACAGGCACTTCCAGGCTGTATAGCACGTGAGCAGATGCCTTAGGAAGGCTCCGGTAGCCCTCTGCCCACAGATAAATACTATCTCCTAATTTAGAGAAAGGAATCCAAGGAGCTGAGAAATGAAAGGCACCACCCATGGCTGAAATGCTAGCGGTGGAGTGAAAGTGACTAGTGCCTTCATCTCTTGCCTCTGAGTCTGGTGCTGTAGGGTGCTCTTTCCGCTCCAGCACAGGGGTTCATCACTGACCACGTCTGTCAGGCCTCGGGCTGAAAAGGATCTGGAGAACACCAAAGGTCAGGTGGGCCTGGACACAGGGCACAGGCTTCCAGAGGCTAGGGCTCCCTGGGGGTGGAATGCCTTCCTGGGTTGTTTCTTGTATTACCAACTCCTCCGTTCACCCTTCTCACACACTGGCTTCCAGAGGCCAGGCTCCCTGCTTGTCCCTAAGTCTAGCACTGTGCTGCTATGTTCATGTCGGGGCCTCACGGCGGGTGAGAGGCACAGAGTTGCAGACTCTGTAGGTAGGCACCACACAAAGCCTTGAACCTTCGTTCTTTACCTTTTGCCCCAGTTACTAGGGATCATCATGCATAGACGCCGACACCAGGCTGTTTTAGAGCAAGAAAGGCACCCTGGACTTCACAGGTGGGCACAATGGCCCTGGGAGGGGAAAGGACTTGCATAGGGTCATTCAGTTAAGTTAGTGGCAAAAAAGAGATTAGCCTTCAAGTCTGCTCTGTTTATTCCTCTGTTCGTAGGCGGCCATTGCCCAGGCACAGACAGACCCAGAGGACAGGCTCAGACAAGCAGAACTGGAACGTCTTGCCCTTTTCAGAGTGATGTAGTCGTTCTGCAATGCGCCTGGCCTTGTGGAAGTCATCCCTGTGGCTTATGGGGGTTCCAGTCACTCATTTTCATCCATGCAGCCAGACCATCTTAGTGGTATCAGGAGCGAGAGCAATTCATGAAAGGAAGATGCCTAAGAGAGTCCTTTAACCCCTTAAAGATTCAAACTCTCAAGACATGGAAGGAGCTGTGCAGTAAAGAAGAGTTGGAGACCGGCAACATGATTTTTGTATTGACATTTGGTTCTTAATAATAACATCCAAAATGGGTTCTGTTCTTATAGCGATGCAGCTACTGCATCAGGTCAAGGGCATATGTTGCCGGAGTCTCCCCTGGGAAGTGGAGAGGAGCTGGTGGTGAGACACACACTGATTTCTCTTTGGGACCTATATGCAGCCAGGTGGAGAACTGCAGCAGGTGCCCTGGCTCTGGTAGAGGGTGGGAAGGCAATCCCAGCCGGCCTGCAAACACATGGACAGAGTCCTTTGACCCCAGCCCACAAGAAAATGGGTGCTGGTGGGGCCCACGGTGGCAGCTCCAGGAGAGTGGAGGGAAGGCTGGGATGTTACATTCTTGAGGCCTTCACAGGTACATGTCATCGTAGCCCGGCGGGGGCAGATGGTCTGGGTTAGGTCTGGAATGCAAAGAGGGGCTAGTGAGTTGGGGTGATGAAGAGTCTGGGGCACACAGGTAGACAGGGTCCTGAATGGAGGGAGCCTGCCTCCAGAGTGATGTGGTGGTTTGTGGAGTTAAAGACCATGTGCTCTAGAGTTGGTCTGAATTCTGATTTTCCCACCTTGGACAAGTTCCTTCATCACTCAGGACCTCGATTTCTGCCTCTGTGAAATATCTATCCACAAGTGCTGACATAAGAATCCACTGAGTTCCTGGCACATACAAGAAGTCCAGTAAATGTGAGTAGCAACCTCTCCTCTGAGTCCTCCTGGAGGGAAGCTGGGGAAGGGAGCCACTGAGGAATGGGAAGCTCATGGAAGGCTTCAGGGAGTACCAGGCAGGGCCTGGAGGAGGCTCCACTCTCTTGGCAGCAAGGCCTGGGACTACTGGCAATTCTGCACTTGGTGTCAGATGCCTCTGTCCCTGCAATGCTGAGCTGAGCCGCCATCAGGTCCTACCTCTCAGCATCCCTGAGTGAATACCTACCCAGACGGGCTGGTCCCAATGGGTCCAAAGGGGTCAAAGCGTGCTCCTGGGGGCACAGCGCCTGGAGGAAGCCGGTTTGGGAGTCCTGATGACGGGTCAATAAGTGCTCTTGGGAAGCCGGATCTCAGGGGATCCACAATCATGCCACCTCTCCGACACCTGAGGCAAGAAGGAATGACAGGTAAGCAGATGTGGCAAGCAGCTGCTGGAGAAGAAGTGAAGGTGATGAGAATGTAGGTAAAAATGATTGGGACATCAACTCTGGATGCGTGGATGGCTGCCTGAGTGCCAGCAGGAAGTGGGCAAGAGCAAGAACACAAAAAGCACACCTTTTTTGGCCATCATGGCCTGCACTTTCAGCTCTACAAGCTCCAGGACCCCACAACACTGAGATCCCTGCCATGTCCTACAGCCAAGGAGGGGGGTGCGATTTGATCAAGAACATGTGCCAGAACTTGTCAAGGTGAATGCAGAACCAGAACAAGGCTCCTCCAGGCACAGCTTTAGGTCTAAGGGCTAATGGATTGAGACAATTTACAATCCAAGCTTTTATTTGGGGTTTTTCATGGTTTCCTTGAAGGGTCTCTGGGCATTCTATGACTTGATTGTCCAAGTCTGACTCTTGACAGTACCCATCCCTCATGGAGTTCTATGGATCTGACGTTATGGCTCAAACTAGGATGAATACGAAGGTGATGTTACACCAGACTTTGAGGTCAAAGTTTGTTTGAGCTTAACTTCAGCTCAAGGAAAAGTATTAAGTTAAAAAATTAAGTTAAGCTTAATTGTTCAAGCTTAACTTCAGACTCTTTCCCCACTGTCTAAAAATGAAACACTCAAGTTGGGGACACCCTTTGCAGCAGAGCTTAAAATCTAGAAGCACTGGGCAAGGACAGTGCAGTGCATAGCTGAGGCTATAACTCTGTTGAGGATTTCACAAGAACCACCCCAGGGTCTAATGGGGATCAGTGACCCTCCCTTATCAAGTGAGGTCATGACCTCTGAAGAGCCCTCAACTGACCTGAGGTCTGTAACCCACTTGTGTGTTTTTCAGTCTTCATCTGACAGACCCCCTGGGGGTATCGTTCCACCAGGGAAAGCATGGCCAGAAAACAAGAGAAGAACTGCCCACTGGGCTTGCCCAGTTGCTCCCCAACATTCAGAGCCCTCTTGCACTGCTCCAGGCATGGCAGAGCAGAACAGTGGGAGTGCTTCCTCAGCCACTCGGCAACAAATGCCTCCTTCACCCCAAAGGAAGACTGATGAAAAGCACTAAAATTAGAAGATGAGCTGGGGCTGAAAGGCCACGAGACCAAGTCGTGTTGCTGCCACCTCCCCAGCAGTACTCACCCAAAGGGGTCTAGGTCCTCTCCCCCGACAGCAAACGGGCCCAGGGGATCACACCTGAAACAAACAAGGGACGATTACTCAAAGTCCCAGAGCAGCCTGGCGCCTGGGCTCCCAGAGGTCCAAAGCTGATGCCTGTGGGGACACACATGTACTCCCAGGCATGGAGGCAGCGAGAGTCCCTGCCTAAGACCATAACAACAAGGGATATTTCAAAATGGTCCTTGGCACAGACTAACACTGAAAATATTACAATCACAGTAACGTGAAAAGAGCTGGACACAAAGCTAGAAACATGGAGGATTCCTAATAATGTAGAAAGATAAAAATATGAACAGTGGGAAACAGATACATTTAATTTTATTCAAACCTTTCTCAGGTTCCTAAAGTCTGTACAAAGAATCAAGAACATTTAGACCAGAAAAATACTATTCTAAAATCCCAAACCAAAAGCTCAAATTTAAAAGCTTCCAAGGGTGGAGTGAGATGGGTGCTCACATATAGCTAGAATTGTGTTTCTCAACCTTTTTCTCATTATGGCCTCCGCATGAAATGTTAAAAGCAGATACTGTACATCAGTTTATGCACTGGAAACCACTGGATAGCCACAGAATTTCTAAGGTTTTTTTCACCCCCCACCAAGAACCAATTTTTGCCCACACTGAGACTGCAGGAGCCAGAAGCATAAATTAGTGCATGCTTTGTGGAAACCAAGTTTATACTAATACACACACACACACACACACACACACACTGTAACTGCCTCTCAAAAGCCTTTTGTATCTTTGCATCTCATGGTCTGATAATTTTATGCCTAGGTATCCATCATAAGGGCTTCCATGTGGCTCAATGGTCAAGAATCTGCTGCCAATGTAGGAGGATGCGGAGGATCCCCTGGAGAAGGAAATGGCAACCCACTTCAGTGTTCTTGTCTAAGAAATCCCAGGACAGAGGAGCCTGGTGAGCTACAGGCCATGGGGTCACAAAAGAGTCACACACGACTTAGTGACTAAACAACAACAAATCATCTTAAAGAAATTCAAATATCATCATAAAGACTTTAACCAAGGGAACTGGATTGGTCACAAATGGGGACCAGTTAGGTAGATCATGGTAATGCAGTCATGGAAACAAATGTTCTTAGAATGTTTAAAATGTGTGTATGTGTGTGCATATAAGTAAAACTAGAAAGAAGTATAACTGAAAATACAAACAGTGACAATTATACCTGGGTGACATTTCTTCTTTATACTTCCCTACTTTTTCTATAAAGGATCTGGCTATGGATATAATGAAACAAAAAAGATCTGGTATTTGAAAAAGTGTGCTTTGGAATCTACTTGGAGCCCTGGCAAGCAATACAAACCTGACAGTTCTGGGGCATGGCAGACCTCAGAAAAGCTCTGTAAATAGTAGTTAATCGAAGCTTACAGGTAAGAAGCCATTAATTAAAGAACTGGGGAAAAATCCAAAAGTAGGTGCTTCTCCAGTCAGTTCTACCAATGAGCTGGAAAAGACACTGTGATTAGGTGGACATGGTTTCCAAGGGAAGCAATTTTTTCTGATCGAGGTTATTGTTTCCAAGCCATGGTTCATGGAGCTGGTAGTCAAACTTTCTGGTGGCCTCCCAACAACTTGCCTCACTGGACAGACCAGGTGGTGCAGAGGGCAGGAAGCATTTTATCTGTCTCCACAAACTGCCCCCTTACAGAGCAGCAAACAGAACCAACTATAACAATGACCTGGAGAACAGAGCCTTGATGGCTCCTGAAACATGGAGCCATCTCTATTTTTCTCTCCTAGGCCACAGAGTGTGAGGAGGGGAGAAGAAATAAAGAACAACAGAGGTAAGAAAGGCAGTTGCCAGGCCCACCCCAACAACTTGGGTACTTCAAATGGTCATGGCATATCCCTTAGGGCTCATACTCAACACAGTCTAACTGCAACACATGCACCCTTCTGTGAGCTCCTCATATACACAAATACACACCCAGAACCTATTATAAAATAGTCTCAGCCCCGAATGTGCTGAATGAGGCTCTCAGGATTAAAAAAAGAAGTTAATTTTTGTACAGTCTCTAGAATCAAGTCCCTAAAACTTCATCTGGTAATCAACTGAAGGAGAGTGTGAGCATGCTAAGTCACCTCAGTCACATCTGACTCTTTGCAACCTATGGGCTATAGCCTGCCAGGCTCCTCTGTCCTTGGGATTCTCCAGGCAGGAATACTGGAGTGGGTTGCATGCCCTCTTCTAGGGGTCTTCCCAACCCAGGGACTGAACCCACGTCTCTCACGTCTTTTGCACTGGCAGGCAGGTTCTTAAAGCTGAGCCGCCTGGGAAGCCCCGAAGGAGAATGCTCGTACACTAAATGCTATAGGCACATCTGCCTGGCTGGGCCCACTAGACTGTCTAATGGGGCTTCGGGGTGATCCTGACCACACATAATTTCCTCATTCTCTCCTTTGCTCTTAGATAAAAAACAACTTGGCTCTCTTGGGCACACAAATCCTGCTGATGCCATTCTGGCTGAGGTGACCTGGTGAACAGAAAAAACCTCGGGACTCTAGGTGGGGGGCTTCCTGGCTGGATGGCAGGCGTCTGTCACAAAATCTTTGCACCTCAGTCCTTAAAAATGTAAAATCTAAGCAGTAACAGTCACAGGGTCTGCTGTGATGGTGAAACATAGTATTGGACATGAACAGATTTGTTGACAGGAAAAGCCTGGAAGAATGGAATAACAGCAGCTGCCGATATTTACGGACAGCATGCTTTGTGTCAGGCACCATGCTAAATTTAGTTTTTAAAATTTAATTTTGTGAATAGGTAATGCCTTCACCAGTTTCAAAATTCAAGACAATACACAGATTGAATTCAAAATTCAAAGGCTACATAGATCCATAATCTTGTGCTGAATGTGTTTTGGAATTCAGAATTTCTCATATTTTAGAAATATGAGTATACCAAACATATTACTGTGTAGCACCCTGTAAACAAAACCCTAGTATTTCTGCAAAATGAATGAGAATTCACATAAAATGAATTCTATGCCACTTCAGGAGCTTCATGCCACTTCAGGTCACGTTTTGCTACCAAAAAAGGCTTGGTGCCAATCTTATGAAAAAAAAAAAGAAAAAAAGAAAACAACAACACTTTTTTTTCAGTGTTCTTTGGTTTCAGAGTTGTAGATAAAGGATTCTGGACCTGTACAAGTGAAAAAAAATTCTCCCTCTTAGCCCTGTCCTCCAGCCTACCAGGTCTTCCCATAGACAACTACTAACACCAGCTTCTTGTTATGTCCTTCCAAAGATACTTTGCATATATGAGCAAATATGCATCTCCTCTACTTTTTAAACAGATAGATGTGCAGAGTTCTTTATATACATTACCTTATTTCATCTTTGTAATAGCCCTATGAAGCCATGTGACTTTTATACTTATTTTACAAATGAGGAAACTGATGCTCAAAGAAGCAAGTGTTCTCGCACAAGCCAGATAAGTATAAGCAGCCAAGAATGAATTTACACCAGGTTTGCCCAACTTCAAAAGCCATGTTCCTTTAGTTGGTGTGTTGAGACCATTTACTTTTTTCCTCCATTTATTTTTATTAGTTGGAGGCTAATTACTTTATAATATTATAGTGGATTTTGCCATACATTGACATGAATCAGCCATGGATTTACATGTGTTCCCCATCCTGAACCCCCTTCCCACCTCCCTCCCCATCCCATCCCTCTGGGTCATCCCAGTGCACCAGCCCCGAGCACTTGTCTCATGCACCCAACCTGGACTGGTGATCTGTTTCACACTTGATAATATACATGTTTCGATGCTGTTCTCTCAGATCATCCCACCCTCGCCTTCTCCCACAGAAGAGTCCAAAAGTCTGTTCTATACATCTGTGTCTCTTTTTCTGTCTTGCATATAGGGTTATCATTACCATCTTTTTAAATTCCATATATATGCGTTAGTATACTGTATTGGTGTTTATCTTTCTGGCTTACTTCACTCTGTATAATGGGCTCCAGTTTCATCCATCTCATTAGAACTGATTCAAATGTATTCTTTTTAATGGCTGAGTAATATTCCATTGTGTACATGTACCACAGCTTTCTTATCCATTCGTCTGCTGATGGCCAGGATATGGAGACCATTTACATTTAATGTGATATGTTTAGATTTAGGTCTGCCATTTTACCATTGCTTTTCCAATTGTTTGCTTTTTTCTTTCTTCTGTTTTCTCTCTTCATAATTCAACAGAAGGGGTAAAGAGTGGAAACAGTGACAGATTTTATTTTCTTGGGCTCTAAAATCACTGCGGATGGTGACTGCAGTCATGAAATTAAAAGACACTTGCTCCTTGGAAGGAAAGCTATGAAAACCTAGACAGTGTATTAAAAAGCAGAGACAATCCTTTATTCACAAAGATCCATAGAGTTAAAATTATGGTTTTTCCATTAGTCATGAACAGATGTGAGAGCTGGACCATAAAGGCTAAGCACCGAAGAATTTATGCTTGTGAATTGTGGTGTCCAAGAAGACTCTGGAGAACCCTTGGACTGCAAGGAGATCAAAACAGTCAATCCTAAAGGAAATCAACCCTGAATATTCACTGGAAGGACAGATACTGAAGTTGAAGCTCCAATACTTTGGCTATCTGATGTGAAGAGCTGACTCTTTAGAAAAAACTCTGATACTGGGAAAGACTGAAGACGGGGACAGAGGATGAAATGGTTGGATGGCATCACTGACTCAACGCACAAGAGTTTGAGCAAACCCCAGCAGATAGTCGAGGACATAGGAGTCTGGTGGGGTACAGTACATTGGGTTGCAAAGAGTTGGACACAACTTAGCGGCTGAACAACAACAAATTAAACATATTCTAATTCTCTTGAATTAGAGAACAGCCTATTATAGTTATCTAAGTATTGACCATTTTTATTGCTCTTCCTTTATTCCTGATGTTCTAAGTTTCTATTTGATTTCCCTTCCCTTCTGTCTGAAGAACTTTCATTAGCAATTTCTTCTGAGAAAATCTGTTGACTATGAATTCTCTTAGTATCTTTTACACTAAGAATATCTTAAAATCCTTCAGAAATAAGATGATGTATTTGTTGGATATAGAATTCTGGTTCTGACAATTCTTTTTTTCTCCATACTTTAAGAATAGTGATCAACTTATTTCTGGTTTTCTGATGAGAAATCCACAATCATTCAAATTCTTATTCCACTATAAGCAACACATGTTTCTCTCTAGTTGCTTTCATGACTTTTTTTTCCCCATTTTTAGCAATGTGATTATGTATGAGCATGGACTTCTTTAGGTTTATCCTGTTTAAGATTTGCTGAGCTTTTAAAATCTGTATGTTTATGTCTTTTGCCAAATCCGAGAAGTTTTTAGCCACTATTTTCTTCAAATAATTTTCCTATACTACACTCTTTCTTTTCTCCTTTTCTTCTTCTCCTTCATGGTCCCAGTGTTTTTTATAATTGTGATTGTATAATTTATAATCTTTTATAATTGTCCCATGTTCCTGAAACTGTTTATTTTAAAATATTTTTTGTCTCTGTTGTTCAGATAGGATAATTTCTATTTATCTATTTCAAGTATTTAATATTTCCTCTGTTTTCTCTTATTCTGCTACTGATTCATCCAGTGAAGTTATTTTGATTATTGTATTTTTCATTTCTAAAATTCCCATTTGGTTATTCTTTGTGTCTTATTTCTAAGCTGAGATTTTCTACCACTCCATTTGTTTCAAGACTATTTGCCCTTACTTCTCTGAGCATTTTCTTAACGGCTGCTTTATCTGTCTGTCAGCTAATTATTCCAACGTTTGTGTCACCGTGGAATACTGGCATATGTTTTGTCTTTTTGTGAGCTGAAATTTTCTTGATTCTTTGTATTCCCCCCAATTTTTAATATTTTATTATGAGGTTTCAGGAGAATCCTGATATTGTTGTCTTAACAGGCAATCAACCCAGCTGGGTTTGGGATTCAAGCTCAGGTTTCAACGTCAGTTCTGTTTGCAAAGCCTTTGTAGTGCTATCTAGTTCTGTACCACATATGTGCTACCCAGTGGTCAGTCTGAGACCTGGCAGTGGGCGAGACTACAGTTCTGTTCCCAAAGTTTTTGGTGTGCTATTTAGAATCAGATTCACTTATGTACATTGTGCAGATAAGGCCTGGAGTCCACAAACTTTGTAGAGTTGCTTTCTGAACTCTTCCATTTCTATGATCTATCTCCTTGGTGGAGAAGGAAATGGCAACCCACTCCAGTATTCTTGCTTGGAGAATTCCATGGACAGAGGAGTCCCTGGGGTTGCAAAGAGTCAGACACGACTGAGCGACTAACAAATCTCCTTGGTACCTTCTAGGTCCTTGGGGCTTTTCTTTTGGTCCTCTGGCCAGAAAGCTGGGGCACTGCTTATTGTGCTCTGCCATGTACTTCCCCTGACAGTGCCTATGACCACATGCCTGTATCAAGTGGAGGGAGAACAAAGAGGATAAAAAGCAGCAGTGGTTCACTTCATACTCGTTAAACAACTCTTATTGGAAAGGAAGCGTCTTTTCCCTCAGTTTTAAGTGTTTTTGGACTGTCACATGCTGGGCATTTTTGGAGGAAAGGAAGAAAATACATGGGAGATTTTCTTCCAACTCTCCCTAAGCACTAGACCCCATTCTCAGTACTTTAGCCAGAATGGAGGACTCTCCTGGAGTTCTCTCTTTCCATGCCAAGATCTAATTCTTCGTTTTGGGCTTCCTTGAGTTCATACCAGAGGCCAATTTATTGGTATTTCGGCCTTTGGTCTTCTCTCCCAATGTACCTGCTACTATTTTTCAGCATCCTCAAATAACTGCTCCATGCATTCTGTATAGCTGCAATCAATGGGAAAGTCAGGATGGAGTGTGCTTCCTCCAGAACCAGAAGTTTCCAAACTTAGGCTTTTAACTGGTACACAATACCAATATGTCTGCTTTAAAGACAGCTGCTGGTCTGCACTCATTGGTGACCACCAGCAGTAAACACAAAGCTCTCCATCTGCACATCACACGTCTTTGGGAGTACCGGCTGTGTTTTCACAGGCGTTCCGGCAGTAGTTACCTGAAGATTTCTCGACCCTGACCTGATTCGGTTTTCATGGCATTGTTTGAACCACGTAGGCCAGTTCTGTTCAAGTTGTTACGTGCACATGAATCGGAGGGTGAATCTTACTAAAATGCAGGTTTTAATTCAGAAGATCAGGAATGGGATCTGAGATGCTTCATTTTGTAAAAGCTCCCGTGTGATCTGACATTGCTGGTCTGGGGACCTCAAATGGCTAGGTTGCTTCCCAGTGAGGATACAAGTTCAGCTGGGGAATCATGGTGATCTAGGTTTTTGTACTTTGTCCTGCCCAATGTGGAAATTCAGGACTGGGAAATGGAGATGCTGATAACTGTAGACAAGAATGTGTGTACAAGTAGAGCACCAGCTATGTGTTCTGAGCAAGCAGGGCACCACACCTTTCCCTTTCCTAATCCCAAGGATATCCTATGAGTTCAAAGGTGAATGAGAGATTGAGAATGGTTGGAAAATACTGCATTTAGGCTGTGAACAATGATTTTTAAAAGAAAAATATGCATATTTCATACTAAAAAATAGTAAGAAAAATGTTACCCATCATCTGACTCTATACACAATAATTATTTTTGCTATTTCTTTCTAGAGCATATTTTTATATGCTTATATGAAAATTGTAAGTACAATTAGATCTATTTTCCTCCATTTGTGTCCTACATTTCTCATGTTGTTTGTCCTTGCTATTAAAATTTTTAATGATCAAATAATATTCACTGAAGTGAAGAAAATCTTTAAAATTCTTCTAATGTAGGTATTGGTATTGCTTCTGGTATGTAATTATAAATAATGCTGTAATTAGTAACTTTCATGTTCATGTTGTTTTTCCGTGTTAGAAAAAAGTTAACTGTTATCCTTCACCCATCTGACCAGTGTTATGATGAGAACAGACAATCCATTTCTCTGGACAAGAGACAGAAAGCAGTTGTACTCAGGAGCTTCCACTATGCCTGATTTAGATGATTCAGAAGGTGAGATCTGGGTCCTTTAAGCTGATGAGATTTAGACAATATTTTCAGGCTGAGCTGACACAGTAACTGCACAAGAATCCTCAGAACTCTAGGGAAGGGTAAATGTATTTTGCCTTTGGTAAAAATGGCCCCTTGTCAATCTTCCATACTTTTTAATCCCCCAGAATCTGTGAGTGTGGTAAGAAATCACTCCTACATTTATGTTTTATGGCACAGAGGACCTCAGAAATGGGGGATTATCTAGGTCAGCTCATCTAATCATACGGACCTTTAAAAGCAGAGAACTTTCTCTGGCTGGTGGCAGAAGAAAAGGTGGAAGGGAAGACTTGAAGCATGAGAAGAACCTGACACACTGCTGCTGGCTTTAAATATGGACGCAGCCATGTGAGGAGAAATGCAAGAAGTTTAAGGAGATGAGAGAGAGGCCTCCAGTCAACAGCTGGCAAGGAATGGGGTAACAACAAGAAACTGAATTTGGGTTCAGTTAAGCTTACAAATGTTATAAGAATGATGCCTTTCTAAATAATTTAAAAGAAAAAGGAGACTAACTCTAGCAATGAAAAGGATAGGCAAATGACATCAAAATAGAGGCAGTATGCTAATTAATACCATTGTGGAGGAAGGCAACTGGGCAATGTGTATCAAAATCTTTAAAAGGAGGTTTAGTCCTTCAGCTCAGTTGAGTTCAGTCACTCAGTTGTGTCTGACTCTTTGCAACCCCAAGGACTGCAGCACACCAGGCTTCCTTGGCCATCACCATCTCCCGGAGCTTGCTCAAACTCATGTCCATCTAATTGGTGATGCCATCCAACCATCTCATCCTCTGTCATCCCCTTCTCCTCCTGCCTTCTGTCTTTCCTAGCATCAAGGTCTTTTCAGATGAGTCAGTTTTTCACATCAGGTGGCCAAAGTTTTGGAGTTTCAGCTTCAGCATCTTTCCTTCCAATGAATATTCAGGACTGATTTCCTTTAGGATTGACTGGTTTGACCCCTTTGCAATCCAAGGGACTCTAAAGAGTCTTTTACAACACCACAGTTCAAAAGTATCAATTCTTCGGCACTCAGCTTTCGTTATAGTCCAACTCCCACATCCATACGTGACTACTGGAAAAACCACAGCTTTGACTAGACAGACCTTTGTTGGAAAAGTGATGTCTCTGCTTTTTAATATGCTGTCTAGGTTGGTCATAGCTTTTCTTCCAAGGAGCAAGCATCTTTTTATTTCATGGCTGCAGTCACCATCTGCAGTGATTTTGGAGCCCAAAAAAATAAAGTCTGCCACTGTTTCCATTGTTTCCCAATCTATTTGACATGAAGTGATGGGACCAGATGCCATGATCTTAGTTTTTTGAATGCTGAGTTTTAAGCCAATTTGTTCACTCTCCTCTTTCACTTTCATCAAGAGACTCTTTAGTTCTTCTTCACTTTCTGCCATAAGGGTGGTGTCATCTGCATATCTGAGGTTATTGATATTTCTTCCAGCATTCTTGATTCCAGGTTGTGCTTCCTCCAGTCCAGCATTTCTCATGAGGTACTCTGCATATAAGCTAAATAAACAAGGTGACAATATACAGCCTTGATGTACTCCTTTCCCGATTTGGAACCAGTCTGCTATTCCATGTCCAGTTCTAACTGTTGCTTCTTGACCTGCATACAGATTTCTCAGGAGGCAGGTCAGGTGGTCTGGAATTCCCATCTCTTGAAGAATTTTCCACACTTTGTTGTAATCCACACAGTCGAAGGCTTTGGCATAGTTGATAAAGCAGAAGTAGATGTTTTTCTGGAATTCTCTTGCTTTTTCAATGATCCAACGGATGTTGGCAATTAGATCTCTGGTTCCTCTGCCTTTTCTAAATCCATCTTGAACATCTGGAAGTTCAAGGTTCATGTACTGTTGAAGCCTGGCTTGGAGAATTTTGAGCATTACTTGGCTAGCATGTGAGATGAGTGCAATTGTGTGGTAGGTTGAACATTCTTTGACATTGCCTTTCTTTGGGATGAAAACTGACGGTTTCCAGTCCTGTGGCCGCTGCTGAGTTTTACAAATTTGCTGGCATATTGAGTGCAGCACTTTCACAGCACCATGTTTTAGGATTTGAAATAGTTCAACTGGAATTCCATCACCTCCACTAGCTTTGTTCATAGTGATGTTTCTGAAGGCCCACTTGACATCACATTCCAGGATGTCTGGCTCTAGGTGAGTGATCACACCATTGTGGTTATCTTGGTTATGAAGATCTTTTTTGTATAGTTCTTCTGTGAATTCTGGGACTTCCCTGGTGGCTTAGATGGTAAAGCATCTGCCTACAATGCAGGAGACCCGGGTTCGATCCCTGGGTCGGGAAGATCCCCTGGAGAAGAGAATGGCAGCCCACTCCAGTACTCTTGCCTGGAAAATCCCATGGATGGAGGAGCTGGGAGGCTACAGTCCATGGGGTTGCAAAGAGTTGGACATGACTGAGCGACTTCACTATAACTTTCTGTGTATTCTTGCCACCTCTTCTTAGTATCTTCTGTTTCTGCTAGGTCCATACCATTTCTGTCCTTTATTGTGTCCATCTCTGCATAAAATAGATTTAAGGAACTAGATCTGATAGACAGAGAGCCTGATGAACTATGGACGGAGGTTCGTGACATTGTACAGGAGACAGGGATCAAGACCATCCCCATGGAAAAGAAATGCAAAAAGGCAAAATGGTTGTCTGAAAAGGTCTTACAAATAGCTGTGCAAAGAAGAGAAGCGAAAAGCAAAGGAGAAAAGGAAAGATATTCCCATTTGAATGCAGAGTTCCAAAGAATAGCCAGGAGAGATAAGAAAGCCTTCCTCAGTGATCAATGCAAAAAAATAGAGGAAAACAACAGAATGTGAAAGACTAGAGATCTCTTCAAGAATATTAGAGATACCAAGGGGACATTTCACGCAAAGATGGGTTTGATAAAGGACAGAAATGGTATGGACCTAACAGAAGCAGAAGATATTAAGAAGAGGTGGCAAGAATACACAGAAGAACTGTACAAAAAAGATGTTCACGACCCAGATAATCACAATGGTGTGATCACTCACCTAGAGCCAGACATCCTGGAATGTGAAGTCTGGTGGGCCTTAGAAAGCATCACTACGAACAAAGGTAGTGGATGTGATGGAACTCCAGTTGAGCCATTTCAAATCCTGAAAGATGATGCTGTGAAAGTGCTGCACTCAATATGCCAGCAAATTTGTAAAACTCAGCAGTGGCCACAGGACTGGGAAACGTCAGTTTTCATTCCAATCCCTAAGAAAGGCAATGCCAAAGAATGCTCAAACTACTGCACAATTGCACTCATCTCACACGCTAGTAAAGTAGTGCTCAAAATTCTCCAAGTCACGCTTCAGCAATATGTGAACCGTGAACTTCCAGATGTTCAAGCAGGTTTTAGAAAAGGCAGAGGAACCAGAGATGAAATTGCCAACATCCGCTGGATCATCGAAAAAGCAAGAGAGTTCCAGAAAAACATCTATTTCTGCTTTATTGACTACCCAAAGCCTTAGACTCTGAGGATCACAATAAACTATGGAAAGTTCTGAAAGAGATGGGAATACTAGACCACATGACCTGCCTCTTGAGAAACCTGTATGCAGGTCAGGAAGCAACAGTTAGAACTGGACATGGAACAACAGACTGGTTCCAAATAGGAAAAGGAGTACGTCAAGGCTGTATATTGTCACCCTGCTTATTTAACTTCTATGCAGAGTCCATCATGAGAAATGCTGGGCTGGAAGAAGCACAAGCTGGAATCAAGACTGCCAGGAGAAATATCAATAACCTCAGATATGCAGATGACACCGCCCTTATGGCAGAAAGTGAAGATGAACTAAAAGCCTCTTGATGAAAGTGAAAGAGGAGAGTGAAAAAGTTGGCTTGAAGCTCAACATTTAGAGAACTAAGATCTTGGCAGCTGGTCCCATCACATCATGGCAAACAGATGGAGAAACAGTGAAAACAGTGTCAGACTTTATTTTTCTGGGCTCCAAAATCACTGCAGATGATGATTGCAGCCATGAAATTAAAAGACGCTTACTCCTTGGAAAGAAAGTTATGACCAACCTAGACAGCATATTAAAAAGCAAAGACATTACTTTGTCAACAAAGGTCTGTCTAGTCAAAGCTATGGTTTTTCCAGTGGTCATGTATGGATGTGAGAGTTGGACTATAAAGAAAGCTGAGCACGGAAGAATTGATGCTTTTGAACTGTGGTGTTGGAGAAGACTCCTGAGAGTCCTTTGGACTGCAAGGAGATCCAACCAGTCCATCCTAAAGGAGATCAGTCCTGGGTGTTCATTGGAAAGACTGATGTTGAAGCTGAAACTCCAATACTTTGGCCACCTCATGCGAAGAGTTGACTCATTGGAAAAGACCCTGATGCTGGGAGGGATTGGGGGCAGGAGAAGAAGGGGACGACAGAGGATGAGATGGCTGGATGGCATCACTGAGTCTATGGGCATGAGTTTGAGTAAACTCCGGGAGTTGGTGATGGGGCATGAGTTTGAGTAAACTCCGGGAGTTGGTGATGGACAGGGAGGCCTGGCGTGCTGCAATTCAGGGGGTTGCAAAGAGTTGGACACGACTGAGTGACTGAACTGAACTGAACTGCATAAAATGTTCCCTTGAAATCTCTAATTTTCTTGAAGACATCGCTAGTCTTTCCCTATCTATTGTTTTCCTCTATTTCTTTGCATTGATCACTGAGGAAGGCTTTCTTATCTCTCCTTGCTATTCTTTGGAACTCTGCATTCAGATGGGTATATCTTTACTTTTCTCCTTTTGCTTCTCTTTTCTCAGCTATTTGTAAGGCTTCCTCAAATAACCATTTTGCCTTTCTGCATTTCTTTTTCTTGGGGATGGTCTTGATTCCTGTCTCCTGTCCAATGTCATGAACCTCCATCCGTAGTTCTTCAGTCAGTCTGTCTATCAGATCTAATCCATTGAATCTATTTGTCACTTCCACTGTATAATCGTAAGGTATGTGATTTAGGTCATGCCTGAATGGTCTAGTGGTCTTCCCTACTTTCTTCAATTTCAGTCTGAATTTGGCAGTAAGGAGTTCATGATCTAAGCAACAGTCAGCTCCTGGTCTTGTTTTTCCTGACTGTATAGAGCTTCTCCATCTTTGGCTGCAAAGAACAGAATCAATCTGATTTCGGTATTGACCATCTGGTGATGTCCATGTATAGAGTCGTCTCTTGCGTTGTTGGAAGAGGGTGTTTGCTATGACCAGTGCGTTCTCTTGGCAAAATGCTTGTTAGCCTTTGCCCTGCTTCATTCTGTACTCCAAGGCCAAATTTGCCTGTTATTTCAGGCATCTCTTGACTTCCTACTTTTGCATTCCAGTCCCCTATGATGAAAAGGACATCTTTTTTGGGTATTAGTTCCAGAAGGTCTTGTAGGTCTTTATAGAACCATTCAACTTCAGCTTCTTCATCATTACTGGTTGGGGCATAGACTTGGATTACTGTGATATTGAATGGCTTGCCTTGGAAATGAACAAGAGATCATTCTGTCGTTTCTGAAATTGCACCCAAGTACTGAATTTTGGACTCTTTTGTTGATAATGAGGGATACTCCATTTCTTCTAAGGGATTCCTGACCACAGTAGTAGATACAGTGGTCATCTGAATTAAGTTCTCCCATTCCAGTCCATTTTAATTCACTGACTCCTAAAATGTCAATGTTCATTCTTGCCATATCCTGTTCGACCACTTCCAATTTGCCTTGATTCATGGACCTAACATTCCAGGTTCCTATGCAATATTGTTCTTTACAGCTTAGTCCTTAATGTAGTTAATTCTACTGTTGGGAATGCACGCTAAGAAAATTCAGAGCTGTGCTCTAAGTTGCATGAAAAGCATGTTCCCTGAAGCTATGGTAGCCTCAAATTAGAAATGACTTAGGCTAAAAAAAGCCTCCTTGCATCATCCTGGTTTTTTCTTCCCGTCATTAAGCCAACCCATAAGCAAGTCCTGTAAAGTGTACAACCAAATATATCCCAGGTTATCCTCATATCTGCCACCATCTACCACCATTATTTCTTGCCAGAGTGCCTGTGTCAGCTCTTTACCTGATCTTATTTTTTCTACTCTTATCCCTCTCTAATCCATTCTCTACAAAGGAGCCAGAGGAATTAAAAAAAAAAAAAAGGGAAATGATATCAAGTCTCTCTCTTGTTAAACACACCTAGTGGCTTCCCACTTCTCCTGACACTGACCCCAAGGCTCTACACAAACTGTCCTGTGCTTACCCCTACAGAGTCATCTCCTATCACCATGTCTCACCATGTTCCAACCATACCAGCTTTCTCTTTGTTCTTGGAATAATGCAAGTCAAGATAGCTTCTTCTGAAGCAATGGCTGTTATAAGTGTCAAAAGGAGAAAATACTAAGGGCTGAATCCCACACCACCTTTTATGAGCTGTTTCTTTGGGCAAGTTGATTTACCATTCTGTGTCTCAGTTTATTTTATTTTCCAAAAAGTGGGATAACAAGAGCAGGTACCTCTCATTCTCTTGCTTAAGAGAGACTATATTCTATACTTAGTGTAATAATAGCCTGGCACACAGTAAAGGCTCAACAAATATTAACTATGTAAGTTGACATTCTAAGTGGGATTCCTTGGGGGGAAAAATGGTGAAAAAGGTCCCAATTGAATCACTCTCTATCCAAAACATTTTGATGGCTCCCATTACCCCAGGATCAAAGTCAGTTTCTTAGTACATAAGATCCCTTGTGATGTGGTTCCCACATTCACCTATTCTCCCTTCACACACCAGCACAAGTAATATACAACCCCTTGGTCCGTCCCCTGCCTAAACACACACACGAGATGACAAGATGATTCCACAGCCCCATTTGTATCCATTTTTCTCTTGGCCACAAATACCAACTACTCCCAATACTACAGAACTTTTATTAGCCCCTTAAAATTTAGTCCATCATGCATTATCTCATTGAAGCCCTTCCTTCTATATCCTGTCCCAACTCAACCCTTCAGAGTAATCACCCTTCTGTGAGCTTCAACAGACCTGAGACATACTTCTTTAACTGTTTTAGAAACACTTATGGTCTGGAATAAAAAGGGTAAACGGCTCTAACCAACTGTGAACTCCTTGAAGGTTGAGTCCCTATCCAATATTCTATTACTATAACACAACTTCTGCTCATGAATGACTGTGGTCAAGTTACTTGTACATTAACATCAGTTTCATGTAAACCATAAAAGGGGGGTAGCCCTTACTAATCTCATGGGGTTGAGAGAATTAAATAAGAGAATATGGATGAAATGCCAAGCAATTTCTGCAATAGTTGGCACTCTATATAGCAGTCATATAAATATTACTGAACCAGCTTTGCCATCCATGGGGGGAAAAAATCAAAAGGATCAAGATTACTTCCATTACAATGAAAAGAATGAGGGCAACTATCATTGTATTACGAGTAATGAAAAATGAAAATTATTAAGGTGGCATAGGTAGGGGATAATTCTTTTCCAAATATGGTGCTAGATCAACTGGATATCAATATGGTAAAACATGTATCTATCTCACAACACACACAAAATTAATTTCAAATGGATTATCTTAATATAAAAGGTAAAACAACAGAGCTTCTAGAGTACATGAGAAATTCTACATGACCATAGGATAGGTCAAAATTTTCTCAAACAGGTCAAAAAAGCACCCCATATAAAGGGAAGGTATTGATAAACGGAATTACATAAAATATTAAGAATGTTTTAATTAAAAAAACACCCTTAACAGAGGGTAAAGGCAAGCTACAGAGGGAAGACACTGTAATACACATTGTAATACATATGTCTGACAAAGGACTAAATCCAGACTATATGAACCGTGTCTACAAATCATAAGAAGACAAGACAACCCAACAGAAAAACAAGCAAAAGATTTGAATAGACTCTTCACAAAAGAGTAAATTCAAATGGGCTTGTAAACATTAAAAACAAAAAAAAAGATATTCAAAATGTGGTCCATGGACCCCTGGTGGGTTCCTGAGACACTCACTTCAGAGGGTCCACGAGGTCAAAACTATTTCATCTTAAAAACTATTTGCTTTCTTCACTGTGTTGATATTTTTACTGATGGTACAAAAGCAATGATGAGGACTTCCCTGGTGGTCCAGTGGTTGAGAATCCACATGCCTGTGCAGGGGACAGGGGTTCAATCCCTGATCCAGAAAGATTCCACATGCCTCAGGGCAACTAAACCCGTATGCTGCAACTTCTGAGCCTGTATGTCACAACTACTGAAGCCTGCACACTCTAGAGCCCGTACTCTGCAACAAGAGACACCACTGCATCAAGAAGCCTGTGCATAGCAAGGAAGAGCAGACCTTGGCACAACTAGAGAAAAGCCCACTTGCAGCAACTAAAACCCAGTGCAGACAAAAATAAACAAATTAAAAAAAAAAAAAACAAAAAAACAAAAGCATCAGTGAGTAACTAGCAGTCACGGTAATCTGACTCACCAGCCACTCCAACTATCCACCCCCCCCATCCATTTTCCCATCAAAATGTCCTTAAAGAAGGTGGTAAAAATTACCAAGTGTTCTAAAGTCTCAATCTTTGAGTACACTTCTTTTTAATATCCTATGTGATGAAACAGGAAATATTCATAAAGCACTTTTGCTGCATGTAGAAATACAATGGCTGTTTTGTGCAGCTAAGCTGCTAGCTAAAGTAGCCATTTTTTCATGGAAAACTGTTTTTACATAAAATGACAAACCAAGGCTATTCAGATTGGGCTACACAGTAGACACTTTCTTGAAAACCATAGAACCCATTACTTCAAGGAAAATAACTGACAGTATATGTTCCCAATGATAAAATTCAAGTTTTCAAGAAAATTAGCAATTTGGAAATTTGTATTCACCACTAGGAGAAGGAAATCGCAACCCACTCCAATGTTCTTGCCTGGAAAATCCCATGGACAGAGGAGTCTGGCAGGCTACAGTTCGTGGGGTTGCAAGAGTCGGACACAACTTAGCGACTAAATCACCACCACCATTCATCACTAACTTGATGGGTTCCCGATATAGATGCTGATGAGATTAGTAATACTGATGAATATGATTTTTTAGATATTGTGTAATAAAATTTGTCAATGTTTTGTGGATCAGCATATACCAGTGAACCAGCATTTTCCAAATAACCAATACATGATCTTTCAACAGCATGCAAAAGATCCATTAAAAGGACATGAAAGACCAGTGGATTTTAATGTAATAACGTACAAAAAGTTCACTGATATGAATTCAAATTTTACACTGGAACTAACCCTTTGTGAAAATTAATGGAGAGAGAAACCTAACTAAAATAGAATGAGGAGGCCAGAAGGGATAGCTTTCAAGCAGGTATCACTGGACATCAACACAGACTCCAGTAAGAAGAGAATATCTTCCATTTCCTGCAGGAAGTAACACTATCTTACTACTTTCAGTGGAGGAAGAGAGATTTTCTCCTTGCTGTAACAGCTCAGGTAATGAGAGAGTGCCACAACTTGGCCAATGAAAAGCCATTACACTATAAGCTCCCAGTTTCTTCCAACAGACTTCTGATTTATAACAGCCCCAAGGAAGGGACAAATAGCTTTAAGGGACTAGATCTGATAGACAGAGTGCCTGGTGAACTATGGATGGTGGTTCGTGACATTGTACAGGAGACAGGGATCAAGACCATCTCCAAAAAGAAATGCAAAGAAGCAAAATGGCTGTCTGAGGAGGCCTTACAAAAAACTGTGAAAAGAAGAGACACCAACAGCAAAGGAGAAAAGGAAAGATATACCCATTTGAATTCAGAGTTCCAAAAAACAGCAAGGAGAGATAAGAAAGCCTTCCTCAGTGATCAGTGCAAGGAAATGGAGGAAAAGAATGGGAATTAGCAAGAAATGGGAAAAAGCAAGAAAATTAGAGATACCAAGGGACCATTTCATGCAAAGATGGGCACAATAAAGGACAGAAATGGTATGGACCTAACAGAAGCAGAAGATAGTAAGACAGGTAGCAAGAATACACAGAAGAACTGTACAAAAAAGATCTTCATGACCCAGATAATCACAATGGTGTGATCACTCACCTAGAGCCAGACATCCTGGAATGTGAAGTCAAGAGAGCCTTAGGAAGCATCACTTCAAACAAAGGTAGGGGAGGTGATGAAATTCCAGTGGACCTACTTCAAATCCTAAAAGATGATGCTGTGAAAGTGCTGCACTCAATATGCCAGCAAATTTGGAAAACTCAGCAGTGGTCACAGGACTGGAAAAGGTCAGTTTTCACTCCAATCCCTAAAGAAGGGCAATGACAAAGAATGCTCAAACTACCACACAATTGCACTCATCACACACGCTAGTAAAGTAATGCTCAAAATTCTCCAAGCCTGGCTTGGAGAATATGTGAACCATGAACTTCCAAATGTTCAAGCTGGTTTTAGAAAAGACAGAGAACCAGAGATCAAATTGCCAACATCTCATGGATCATCAAAAAAGCAAGAGAGTTCCAGAAAAACATCTATTTCTGCTTTATTGATTATACCAAAGCCTTTGACTGTGTGGATCACAACAAACTGGAAAATTCTTAGAGAGATGGGAATACCAGACCACCTGACCTGCCTCCTGAGAAATCTGTATTCAGTCAAGAAGCAACAGTTAGAACTGGACATGGAGAAACATACTGGTTCCAAATAGGAAAAGGAGTACATCAAGGCTGTATATTGTCACTCTGCTTACTTAACTTATACGCAGAGTACATCATGAGAAATGCTGGGCTGGAAGAAGCACAAGCTGGAATCAAGACTGCCAGGAGAAATATCAATAACCTCAGATATGCAGATAACACCACCCTTATGGCAGAAAGCGAAGAAGAACTAGAGAGCCTCTTGATGAAAGGGAAAGAGGAGTGAAAAAGTTGGCTTGAAGCTCAACATTCAGAAAACTAAAATCATGGCATTTGGTCCCATCACTTCATGGCAAGCAGATGGGCAAACAGTGGAAACAGTGACAGACTATTTTTTGGGGCTCCAAAAATCACTGTAGATGGTGACTGCAGTGATGAAATTAGAAGATGCTTGCTCCTTGGAAGAAAAGCTATGACCAACCTAGACAGCAGGTTAGATATTACTTTGCCAACAAAGGTCCGTCTAGTCAAGGCTATGGTTTTTACAGTAGTCATAGATGGATGGGAGAGCTGGACTATAAAGAAAGCTGAGCACAGAAGAATTGATTCTTTTGAACTGTGCTGTTGGAAAAGACTCCTCAGAGTCCCTTGGACTGCAAGGAGACCCAACCAGTCCATCCTAAAGGAAATCAGTCCTGAGTGTTCATTGGAAGGACTGATGTTGAAGCTGAAACTCCAATACTTTGGCCACCTGATGCGAAGAGTTGACCCACTGGAAAAGATCCTGAAGCTGGGAAAGAGTGAAGGCGGGAGGAGAAGGGGACGACAGAGCATGAGATGGTTGGATGGCATCACCGACTCAATGGAGATGAGTCTGGGTAAACTCCGGGAGTTGGTGATGGACAGGGAGGCCTGGCATGCTTCAGTCCATGGGGTCGCAAGGAGTCAGATACAACTGAGCAACTGAACTGAACTACCAACTTCCCCTTATTCTCTCTAAATGGGTCTTCCAGGTGGCTCAGCAGTAAAGAATTTGCCTTCAGAGCAGGAGACCTAGTTTCGATCCCTGTGTCAGGAAGATCCCTTGAAGACAGGAATGACTGCCCACTCCAGTATTCTTGCCTGGAGAATTCCATGGACAGCAAAGCCTGGCAGGCTACAGTTCATGGGGTCACAAAACGTCAGACACAACTGAGCAATTAACACTTTCACTTATTGTTTTAGGTTCACACCTTAAAAGAAACTATCACTTATCAAGTTTTAGTGTAATACAAAATAGAAAATGCACAATTATTTGAAAATTACTAAACTACTCCTCTCTTTTCCAACAACTTATTTATGTTAAGGCTTAAAGATAAACATTATCAGCTACAGACTTAATACAGAAGCAGAAATGAGAATCTGGCTGATTTCTACGCCAGATATTAAGAAGATATGAAACAATGAAAACAGTGTCACTCTTCTCATTAAGTTTTTGATTTGGAAAATATTTTCATAAAATTTGTTATTTAGGTTAACACACAAGAGGTTTATTATTTTTTAATGAATAAATGTATATTTAAATTTTAATTTAAAATATTTTGGCTATAATTTATAATACAGTAAAAACTGACAGATATAACTCAAAACACATCTTTTGGGTTCCTAAGTAACTTGGGGGTGTCAGGCGAGTGTATGCTCCTCGGTTCTTTGTCTCGTCACAACAAAGATTTGGAGTGACGGACATTAAAGCCCCCTTGGCAGGTCACAGCTCTCGGAGGACGGACCGTGTTACAGCTCTATTTTATTTAGATAATAGCAGGAAAATCCATCTTCGAGGCATGAGGGCACGTCGATCCAAAGACGCGAACAGAAGAGCGCCCCATCAAGCCAGAGAGAGAGAAGAGGGCTTTGGCTCCTCTTTTTATAGGTTTCTCTGTCCCTGGGCCTGTCTTATGTAAATTGGGCCAGCCAGGAGTGTTGTTTGTTTTACCTGAGGTTCCCACTTGGTCCTCGAAACCTTCCTTTGTTCTATTTTTGCGGGCTTTTCCCTTCCATGTCTTTTAGCCACCGCCATTCTGGACTCCTTATCCCTATTCTAACTACCTAACAGGGGCATGCAAGGGAGTTTCTGAGACAAAAAAGTTTGAGATCTGCCAGCATAGGAAATGTAACTTCAGGAAATAAAAATTTTATTACACAGATGTTCATAGTATACTATTTCAAATGAAAAATTGGACATTCTTGAAATACCCAATGAAGACTAGGCAAATTATAGCATGTATCAGTAGAATAAAATATCAGATACTAAAAAAATTACATTTATCACTTTAGTAAATAAAACATAAAATTTAAAAAAAAAGTGGAACACAAATATTGGGAATATTTAAAAAATATGTAAAGATACAGACTGACTGGGATTAAAAAATGAATTTTGAATGACATAAGAGCTTTATATGCAAGGATTTAGTTTTAGTAAAGCTGGCTAAACACAGGAAAAATTGAATTTTCAAAACAGAGAATAAGATTTGGGGCATACAATTTCCTGACTGAGGACAGATGGAGCAAAGGGACATGGGTTAGAATCAAAATGACAACAAAAAAGTTAGGCTTAGATTAAAAAAAATTTCCCTCACAGATGGGCTGTTTTCAGTAATTCTTCTGAGAGATCTCAGCAGAACAGACCTACTTTGCATCTTCAATTCTCCATTGTAATGGAATGTCCTCTCCCTCTATGCCAGCATCACACCAGCAAACCAGTATCCTCTGACAAGCTCTGGACACACATGTCACCACACACTTACTGAAGCAAGACATCTCAACTTCAGTTTGCATTTGGCGGTTTCCAGGTGTGGGACAGGCAACGTGGTATGGAGGTTCGGGGTGAGACACAGAACAGTGTGCTATGCAGTGGGGCAGAGGCTGTTGTTTCCTGCTCAGAACAGAACCCAAGGCTGTTCAGTGATACGGTTAATTAACAACCCGCAGCAGTCCAATGGGTCCTCTGCTGACCCATTCTTTCCCTTCTTCCTGCCCTCAGGCCCTACCCTTAAAACTGGCATTGGTGGAAAAAACAAAAAGGTGACAGTGAGAGTGCCTACTTGCCCAAAAACAAGGCGGTGATGGGGCTCTCACCAAGAAGTTGTCTTTATATCCATCTGTGCTGACAGGGGAAGGTGGCTCGCAATGGGTGGGTGTGGAGGGAGAAGGGGATGACAGAGGCAAGACCCATCAATTCGCTTGTGGCTGACAAAAAGCCTCCTAAACATTCCGCCTCTTCTTCCAGTTCAGTGTCCCAGTCCTAGACAATTAGCTTGCTTGAGAAAGATCTCACTGGAGGGAGAGGTAGGGGATACATTTTTCCCCAAATCAGTGTGCACTCACTACACTGAACTTGTACACAAACCGATTACATGAATTAAAACTGAAGAGTGCAATGGGGAAAGCATAAGCTTCTGAGTCCCATGTAGGGGCAAAGCTCAGTTCTCACCATCTCAGTTAGATAATTTTGGGAAGTTATGCTGCCTCCCCTTAACCATTGTCTTCTTCTCTGGAAAAGCAGGGATGCCGCTGATCTCCATGTAGGACTGTCTGGAAGATGAGCAACCATAAATGAAAACACTGGAGATGGCAGTCAACACATGGTGGACAGCCAAGAAATAGCATTTTTTCCTACCCTAGGTTAAGTGGTGGCCATTTTGAGGAACATGTCCTCACGATGGAAACAATGTCCATAGAGGTCCTGGGCTAAATGCAGTTGCCCAGCATACCCTCTGGGTCGATACTCTCACACCTAAGTGGCTCCACAGCATCAAATCCTTTTCTCAGAGGAATAGGCTGTTATTTTAAAAAAATAAAAGAAGGTTCTCTCTTCCAGGGGACTATCTAGTCATTACACCTTCAGTGTTGTTCTTATCTCTGCCTGCTACCTGAGTTAAGATTCATGAAATATTTCTTGAACATCTACTATATTCTGAGCAATGAGCTCAAGATGACATCTATCATCATATTCCTGAGACAGGTACAATAATTCCCAAGTTGCCCATGAGAAAACCAAGGCTAACTGTGCTCACTGAGACAGGCAAAGCTACAGGGCCAGGGTTTGAACCCAGCTGATCAACCTGCAAAGCCTGTACTCCTAACTGCCATATGATACTCTCTCCTTGACATGGGAGGTGGGTGAGGTGGCAGAAAGAAGGGAAAGAAGTCCCTTCTGCTAAAAGTGGTACACAGGAGTGATAAGCCTTGGCCCTCTGCCTCACCCCTTCCAATCCACCAGGATCCTTAGCAAAGACACCACCGCCACCTGTCAGTATTCTTCAATGATTTCCAACTGTCCATTGGGGAGATTCAGGTACATCAGGTATGCCTGGCATCAGGGTGCTTGCAAAATCTAGTCTTATCCTTCAGAGCTATTATATTCCAGGATTCTGACATGAACTCTTTCTCAAACCAAAATTCAGAGATAACCCCATGCTTTCAGACCTTGATGCCACTGGACTGCTGGTCTCACAGCCTGGAACAATCTTCCCAGAAAGGAATCTGAGAAAATAATCCAGACATATGAAAAGTTAAAAAGAAAAGGAGCCTGAGGAACACTTCTCCTCTTCCCCATGAACACACAGCTCAGGCAGCAACCCCCAAGAAGCCTTTCCTAGGCCACTGATGGAGGATCTCTGTGATAATCCCTGATAACCTGGCAGTTATATAAACTCTTATTTACTCACCTGTCTCCCATACTAGAGGGAGAGCACATGCCTCCAAAGTACAGGCCCAGGCCCAGGGATCCCTGAACCCAGAGTGAAACATTTGCTGGATAGAGAACTCATCAAAAATGTGAAGATATAGGTCCAGGTGATAGAGATACAAAGGGGTGAAAAAGGAGGGTAAAGGGGATATGCACTTGAAAAACGCCAATAATCTTGGAATTAAAGAGAAAAATAACCACATGGTATGGATCTAACAGAAGCAGAAGATATTAAGAAGAGGTAGCAAGAATACACAGAAGAACTATACAAAAGAGATCTTCACGACCCAGATAATCAAGATGGTATGATCACTCACCTAGAGCCAACATCCTGGAATGTGAAGTCAAGTGGGCCTTAGGAAGCACCACTACAAACAAAGCTAGTGGAGGTGATGGAATTCCAGTGGACCTACTTCAAATCCTAAAAGATGATGCTGTGAAAGTGCTGCACTCAATATGCCAGCAAATTTGGAAAACTCAGCAGTGGCCACAGGACTGAAAAGGTCAGTTTTCAATACAATCCCAAAGAAAAGCAATGACAAAGAATGCTCAAACTACCACACAATTGCACTGATCTCACACGCTAGCAAAGTAATGCTCAAAATTCTCCAAGACAGGCTTCAACAGTACATGAACCAAGAACTTCCAAATGTTCAAACTGGTTTTAGAAAAGGCAGAGGAACCAGAGATCAAATTGCCAAAATCCGCTGGATCATTGAAAAAGCAAGAGAGTTCCAGAAAAATATCTATTTCTGCTTTATTGATTATGCCAAAGCCTTTGACTGTGTGGATCACAACAAACTGAAAAATTTGTAAAAGAGATGGGAATACCAGACCACCTGACCTGCCTTTTGATAAATCTGTATGCAGGTCAAGAAGCAACAGTTAGAACTGGACATGGAACAAGACTGGTTCCAAACTGGGAAAGGAGTACATCAAGGCTGTATATTATCACCCTGCTTATTTAACTTATACGCAGAGTACATCATGAGAAATGCTGGGCTGGATGAAGCACAAGCTGGAATCAAGATTGCTGGGAGAAATATCAATAACTTCGGATATGCAGATGATACCACCCTTAAGGCAGAAAGTGAAGAAGAACTAAAGAGCCTCTTAATGAAAGTGAAAGAGGAGAGTGAAAAAGTTGGCTTATAACTCAACATTCAGAAAACTAAGATCATGGCATCTGGTCCTATCACTTCATGGCAAATAGATGGGAAAGTAAAAACATGGACAGACTTTAGTTTTGTGGGCTCCAACATCACTGCAGATGGTGACCTCAGCCATGAAATTAAAAGACGCTTGCTCCTTGGAAGAAAGTTATGACTAACCTAGACTGTTTATTAAAAAGCGGAGACATTACTTTGCCAACAAAGGTCCATCTAGTCAAAGCTATGGTTTTTCCAGTGGTCATGTATGGATGTGAGAGTTGGACTATAAAGAAAGCTGAGCACAGAAGAATTGATTCTTTTGAACTGTGCTGTTGGAGAAGACTCTTGAGAGTCCCTTGGACTGCAAGGAGATCCAACCAGTCCATCCTAAAGGAAATCAGTCCTGAATATTCATTGGAAGGACTGATGCTGAAGCTGAATTTCCAATACTTTGGCCACCTGATGCGAAGAGTTCACCCACTGGAAAAGACCCTGATGCTGGGAAAGATTGAAGGCAGGAGAAGGGACAACAGAGCATGAGATGGCTGGATGGCATCACGGACTCAACGGAGATGAGTTTGGGTAAACTCTGGGAGTTCATGATGGACTGGGAGGCCTGGCATGCTTCAGTCCATGGGGTCGCAAAGAGTCAGACAGAACTCAGTGACTGAACAACAACATTGTTCTACTGACCTATGAGTCTGTCCATCTAATGTAGCTATATAATAAGCCTGAATACTGGGTATAGTGATTTCTCCTTCTTTATTTTCAAAATTATTTTTAGCTACTCCAAACTCCTTTGCCTTTCCGTATAAATTATGGAATAATCTTGCTCTATCTTCAGAAGTTTTTGTTGGGATTTTGATAGGAATTGCATTAAACTACTGTATCAATTTGTGGAGTACTTGACATCTTTGGTGCAGGGGGAAAGAATCCGCCTGCAAATGCAGGAGACACAAGAGATGCAGGTTCAACCCCTGGGTTGAGAAGATCCTCTGGAGTAGAAAATGGCAACCCACTCCAGTATTCTTGCCTGGAAAATTCCATAGACGGAAGAGACTGGAGGGCTATAATCCATGGGGTGGCAGAGTCGGACACGACTGAGCCACTAACACACAGAGGGTATCAATTTGTGGAGTATTTGACATTTTTACTATGTTGAGTCTTCCATTCATGAACATGTGATGCTTCTCCATTTATTTAGGTCTTCTTTGATTACAGTTTTCAGCATAAAAGTCTGAAATGTTTTGTTAGATTTACACCTAAGTATTTTTTTCAGTAATTCTAAATGGTGGCCTGTGCTGTGCTTAAGTTGTTCAGTTGTGTCTGACTCTGCGACCCCACGGACTGCAGCCTGCCAGGCTCCTCTGTACATGGGGATTCTCCAGGCAAGAGTACTGGAGGGGGTTGCCATGCCCTCCTCCAGGGAATCTTCTAAACCTAGGGATCAAACCCAGGTCTCCCACACTGTAGGTGGATTCTTTACCAGTTGAGCTAAAAGCTATTATATTGTATCTTAAATGTCTATTTCCATGTGTTTATTGCTAATACAGTGAAACATAGTTGACTTTTGGATGTTGAGCTGGCATCCTACAACCTTACTAGGCTCATAATATTCTTTTTCTGGTAGATTCCTTGAGATTTTCCATGTAGACTATTACGTCAACTATGAATGTAAACTTTTTTTTTTTTTTTGAATGTAAACTTTTATTTATTCCTTTCTTATCTGTATGCCTTTTCTTTTTCTTGTCTTAATGTGGTGGCAAAATTTTCAGTACTATGCTGAGTAAGACTTGTGAGAGTGGATATCCTTGCCTTGTTTCTTAGGGGGAAAGACTTCAGTAACTAATTTTAAACAAATTCCTTTTGCTAGTATAATGTTGGTCTCATAAAATATTGTTTAGGTTATTACCAAACCACTCTCCAGTTGAAGGGAAAATACAAAATCTCAAACATGGGCGATTACTATCAGTTCTCTTATAGTCTGATCTTAGGAGCCTTATTTCAATTGTTATATATTCATGTTTCCAAATAAGACAAAGCTAGGACCTTTTAAAATTTTTTTGCAGCTTTACTGAGGTATTTTTATGTATCACAAAATTCAGCCAGTTAACATAGTGGTTCTTAGATGTTTACAGAAAGTGCAACTACTCTAATTCTTAGAATATTTTCTGCACCCTAAAAAAACACCCTGTACCCATCAGCAGTCATTCCCCATTCATGCTCTTTAATCCTTCCATCTCACCTCCTGGCAACCAAATAATCTACTTTCTGTTTCTGTGGATGTGCCTATTCTTGACATTTCACATAAATGGCTTTTTTCACTTAGCAGAATGTTTTCAAGGTTCATACATGCTGTGATGTGTATCAGTACTTCATTTTTTATTGCTGAAATACTCACTGTATGCACATATCACATTTATCCATTCATCAGTTGATGGACATTTAGGCTGTTTCCACTTTTAGGCTATTAGTAATGCTGCTATGAACATTCTTGTACAAAAGCTGTACATGAAGATGTGCACAAACAAGTAGTTTATCATTGTAGTTTGGATTTCCGTTTTTTTCACATGTTTATGGGCCACCTGTACACCTTCCTTGGGGAAATGTCTATTCAAATCCTTTAACATTTTTGAAATTGGGTTGCCTTTTTATTACTGAGATGTGAAAGTTCTCTATGTATCTATGTTACAAGTCTCTTGTCAGACATGTGATTTGTAAATGCTGTCAAATTCAAGATAACCCCACATACAAGTACATATATCTTTTCTAGTGTAATTACGCTCAGGCATCTACACAATGAAACAAACGTTATCTTATCATTATTTACTATTTATTTCTCATTTATATTATACTTTACCCCTTTTGCAATTGTGCATTTGGTAAGTTAGATTATCTATGAACTTCATTTTCAGAGAGTAAAGGAGATTTCAGAGAATATTTGTTTTGATATGGGAAGTAAATCTGAGAGAGCTGAGAATTACTATCCACTTAATAAGATCTAAAAGTCTTCCCCAATTTGACTGCTCTCTAGGGCTTATCCTTAAACCTTGTCAACATATTCTGGTTACATCACAGCAGAGCACTGGGCTACAGTGAGGACACTTGAACCCGTAGCTCCTGCTCTGTCTCTCTATTACTGGCTGGTGACCTTAGGCAAGTCATCTTGAATAAGGGGTTTAGATCAGACAAGCTGTTCCCAATCTTTCAAAACTTTTTATCAATTTCCACTTTCCCCACAGAAACCATCATTTCCAAAAATTGTCAAAGAGACTTGCCAATTATTACTTATTATAATAAATCTCCCATTTATTTAATTAATCAAAGGTATACAACTGCAACACAGAGTGTTAACAATGGCAGTTAACACTTACCGAGTGCTTATTATGGCTGCACAGTGAGCCCTCCCTCCCAACCCTGCCAAGCCCACCATTACTACCGCACTGTGGGCTCCAAACTGGAAGGTGCCCTCTCAGCTAGAGACTAAGGTGTCCCTGCTCCTTGTCTTCCCTCAGAGCAGAAGTCTCCAGTCCTAAATACTGCCATCCCAATCTGCAAAGATCTTAGATGGGACTCGCTCAGACCTCATGCTGTTTTGGAAAAGTTTTCACGATGTCAAAGAGATGGGGGGCTACAATGAAGTGAAATGCAAAGAAAGGGAACACTGAGACGACATCCCCTCCAGGAACCTCCAGTATTTCTGCATCTTTGCATTTTCCCCAAAAGCCTGACTCATAGTCCTGTACAAACAGCTCTGGAATGAATAACTGAACCAGCTGGGCAGCAACTCTGTGGAGTACTACACGCATGCCTCAGAGGCACTGACCCTTGGGCAAGTCAGAGGCTCTGTGTAGCCTCTAAAAAAGATGCAGGCAACTTTAGTGTGACCAGCAGCAGTACAAGAACTCACTGCTCCACTCAGATCTCCATTTCCTGTCTCTGAATACCAAGACTCTTGACAATTCTGTTGAAGAGATGTGAGGGGTCCAGAGAGGGGTCAAGCAGGACGGTCACAGACAGAATCCGTCTGGAGAAGCTGGGGCTGCCCTCTGCGGGCTGCGTACTCACCAGGTAGGCTGTCGGCTGGTGTGTGGGTGTTGTGGGTGAATCCGGAGGGGGTCCACCTCTCTGGCAGTGGCAGGGGGAAACTCCCGGTGGGGACTTAGATTGGCCTTTTCCCACTGCTCATGAATAGGTGTAATAATCCCAGACACAATGCGAGACCGAAGCTCCTCGCTGTTCTTGTAGACCCTGAAGAAAGGAGACGAGGCGTCAGCGGCTTTCAGCTGGTTGGTAGCCCTGCGCACAGTACTCTGGTGGTGGTGGTGGCGGCGGCGGCGGCGACAATGGCGGCGACGGCCCTGATAGCGTTTGGACTGTTCGCAAGGGTGGGAACAGGCCGCCCGGCGGACCTGGGTAAGGGGGGCAATAGCCCGGCGTTGTCTCCGAGATTTGGGCCTAAGCTTCTTAGGCATCTGAGTTGCCCCTTCTCGTTTACCACCCCATTAGAAAGAGGTGAGGGTGTAGGGGCACAGGGCCTTGACTCCTCTGGGCCCAGCCCACCCCACCCTGTGCTCAGCCTCATTGTGTGTTCATCACATGTCATGGGAAGAGTCATGGAAGGCAAAGGCTCCATGGGAAGGATAACCAGGTTCCTGGCCCAAGTAGGCAGGGCTCTGGGGCTTAATGTCCAATTCTGTCACTAACTCAGAGGCCCTTGGAAGGCTGCTCTAGGCCTCTTTCTCTCTGTCTGTGACAGAAAAACAATGTGAGCTATCACTGAAGTGTTAAGGCAGACTGAGATAGCAGGGAGTGAGCAGGAACTCTATGGAGTTCCTAAAAATCTGTCATTTTAAAATGAGTCATATCCTGAGTCAAAAAACAAATCTTATAAACCAGGGACACAGAAAATAGACTGGTGGTTGCCAATGGGAGGAAGTGGAAGAGGACTGAACTGGGAGTTTGGGATTAGCAGATGCAAACTGGTATATACAGAATGAATAAACAAGAAGGTCCTACTGTGTAGCACAGGGAACTACATTTAATACCTTGTGATGAACCATAACGGAAAAGAATATGATATAAAATGTCTACATTGTATAACTGAGTCACTCTGCTATACAGCAGTAATCAACACAATACTGTAAATCAACCATACTTCAATAAAAAATAAAAGAAAAAAAAGCAAACCTCATAAATGTAAATCAAAACCTGAAGGAAAACAGATGTCTTTACTGGAGAGAAAGGTGGCAAATACTGTCATAATCAAGTGATCAAATTGAACAAAATCAACAAGACAGATGTCATGTGCCTGACATGAAACACTTAGAAGAACATAGCCTCACTTACATAGAGTTCTTGTTGAAAATGTCCAACCTGAATCAAATGATAAGGAAACAATCTGAGTGTTCTATACAACTGACCTCAAGTCTTTAAAAATAGCAATGCTAAGAAAAATAGAAGTCTAGGAAACTTCTAGATTAAAGGTAATTGAAAAGACATGAAAATAAACGCAATGTGTGATATTTGGCTGGGTTAAAAAACACAAAAACCTCAAATTGAGAACTACTAAGACTACCCAGAAAGGACACTCCTTGGATGACTGCAGAAACCCGAACACTGACTGTGTACTAAATGACATTAATGTATCAAAGCTAAGCTTCCTGAGTGTGATAACTGCCTTAAGGTTATACAGGAGGACGTCTACATAAGAACGAGGATATACATGCTGAAATATTTAGGGTTTAAGGTTCATAAAGTCTGGAAATAATTCTCAGATGGCTCAAAAACAAAAAAGCATACAGAAAAACTAAGTAAATGCAGCAAAACATTAAAAACTGGTGAACCTAGGTGGTAGGTATATGGGTGTTCATTGTATTATTTTTGCAAACTCTCTTTTCTGAGGGGTTGCAAATTTCAAAATAAAAAGTCAAGATAATAAGAAGACAAGTTAGACTCCAAGAAAATATTTGCAAAACATATATATTAATGTGTTTAATGACTGTTTAATTACATTAATCACATTAATGTTTAATGTGATTAACAACTGTTATCCAAAATATACAAAGAACTCCTAAAACTCAACCTTAAGAAAGCATGTCTATTAAAAAATGAATCAAAGACCTGAACAGATACCTCACCAAAGAAAATGCACAGACAACAGAGAAGCATATGAAAAGATATCCAACATCATATGTCATCAGGGAACTGCAAATGAAAACAAAAATGAGATACCACTACACAGCTGTTAGAACGGCCAAAATCTGAAACACTGACAAGGATGCAGATCAATAGGAACTCTCCTTTACTGCTGGTGGGAAAGTAGAATAGTATAGCTACTGAGGAAGACAGTGTAGCAGTTTCTTACAAAAGTAAACATACCCCAACACCACCAAGAATGGAATCTGGGTGATAATGTGTGTCAGCATAGGTTTATCAACTATAACAAAGGCACCACTCTGTTGCAGGACCCTGAGAGTGTGGGGCAAGACGGAGGTCCCAGGGAATTCGCTACACTTACTGCTCAATTTTGTTGTGAACCTAAAACTGCTGTAAAAAATAAAGTCCATTAAAAAACCAGGGAAATGGAGTGTACCAGAGTAGCTACACTTTATCCTAAGAGCTCACTGGCCTGGCCCCATCTCTACCCTGCAGACTTATGGTCTCTTGGTCGCATCGTTTTATTTCACAGGGCATTTCCCACATGAATCTTCTCTTCAAATAAATTAAAAACAGAAAGAACTGAGTGCCCAGGAGAGAAAGATCCTACTGTTAACCTTCTTCCATTCTCTAACACCTCAAGTCCATTCCTTATGTCTGTCTGGCCATTGGTTCTCTCTTCTTTTTTCCTAGGCAAAAGCCATTGCTTAGAAATACCTGTGGAAGTCAACCAGATGTTCTGAATCGATATAATCATTCAAGTTCAGGGTCAAATCTGACACTTGCTGTGAGCCATGTTCCTAGAAAAATGAAAACAGAAAATGAGAGACTGGGGTATGTCTGGTCTAATGAGTGAGTAAGTGGGCGACTGGGGGGAGAAGAACAATTTTATATCCAACCTAAAGAAATACACATGGGCACCAAGAGACATATACAAGGACTGTTTGTAACAGATGAAATACACATCGAGCATTTGGGGACAACTCTCGATTTAGGAATAATGCCCTTCTGAGGCAGAGCCCAGAAAAGCCTACTTTCCCAAGCTCTTTTGCAGCTTGAAAGCAAACATGTGAATGGGGTGCCAAATAGATGCACAACTTCAACTTGGCAGTGAGCAACATGGATAAACAGGCTGAGTAAGGAGCAGACATCTTGCCATTACGGGCAGCAGCAGAGGCATAGGGGCTACAACATCAGTGGCTCATGAGAAGGGGGCCCCTGGGTTGGCAGCCAGCCAGTGCCTAATGCTCTGGGCTGACGGCAGCAGCACTGGTTTCCATAGCATGGTTTGGAGCAATGCCCTGGAAGCTCAGCCTTCAAACTGCTTTTCCAGCCCTTCCGAAAACTCAGTTATCCCAGTTCTTTTAATAAACCCGACTATTTAAATGAACCTAAGGGGATTTTGTTATTTCAAACTAAGAACCTTGAGTGATATAATATATAAGTGATCATCAAAAGGAAGAAGGGTAAATAAATTATTGTATTATGGAATACTACAAAGTGGTTAAAATGAGTAAGGCATAGTCATTTGCATTGCCATGTAAAGACCTCCAAAACACATCAAGGTAAAAATGCAAAGTGCAGAACACTACAGACTGCATGATATCTTTATACAAATCCAGACAACCAGGCCAAACTTAAGAGAGTCACTGCCCTCAGGGTGCTTGGAGTCTATGTTATATAGACTACAGAACATTCTGCTATAGTGGCAGAATACAAAATATTATACCAAAGCATAAATGTAATTAACGAATTGTAAACCATGTCAAGTACCAGGCAGGAAAATAAAATGATGAAGCAGAGGCATAATTTAGATCTTCCTGACAGACTAGAGGAAGCAGTCAGGACTGACTGAACTTTGTGAGTAACTGAGAAGAAAACAAGAGGGAGTCAGTCAGGCTAAAGGACTGTACCTGTGTGAGGCAGCAAAGGTGGAGAGAAAGAGCTTTCCAGGAGGGAAAAATCGAGAAGGATAAAGGCTTCAAGGCAGCAGAAAGCTATGAGCCATGCATGTCTAAAGAACTAAAAGCAGTCCCCTAGGGCTACAATAAGCTTTTTTTGTTTTCTCTCAAATTGTCCCTGAATGAATCTACCTTAATTTACTTCACTATTCCTTTGTGATGGCAAGCACTTCCTTTTACAATAATAAGGAGTAGAGATCTTTGAACACAAAGCATTTCTACATTTAGGGTCCTGGCCTCAGAATAAGGTTCCAGAAGTAGGATCACTAGGTAAAGGCTTCACATACACCAAGGGCTCTTAAATGGGTTTCAAAAAGGCGATCCCAAGGTCCATTCCCAACATCAGACTCTTTATGACTACAGACTCACCAGCACATTGATGATCATGCTGTTCTCCACAGTGACAGCCTTCACGAGGAGCTTTCTGGACCCATCCTTGGACTCATATCGGAGGACATACAGGTCTTTATTACTGTTCCATTCCACTGGCAGCAGCTCTGATTTCTTATCATTGGGACCTGGCTGAGAGGATACCAGAGAGGAGAAAGATCATGACTTCAGATCTGAAAAAAGGAAATTACAGATAATCTAATCCTGTTTCCTCACTTTACAGACGAGGACATGGAGGTCGGGAGAAGTAAAACGTCGAAGGTCCAACAGCAAGTGACAGGATCTGTGGTCTCTGGACTCCAGCTCCAGCATTCCTCCCTCACTCCTGACTGCCTCTGTGACACAGCACTGGAACCTGTCAAGAAGCTACAGTCTTGGTTGAATAATCTCCTCTCCATCTCCCTGCCAAGAATAAGGCCAGCCATCTCAAGGAATACTGTGAAATTCTAAAGACAGTGTTTCTCAAAGTTTGGAATTTCGGCCAACTGCAAAGGCATCATGAAAGTAGTGACTAAAAATACAGATTCTAATGACACCTCTCTAGACTACTGTAGTTGTTTAACAAAAGTTATGAACAACTTTCAAACAAACACAAAATACAGCATATGTACAAGATAAAAAAAGAATAAAATGGACGACTAGGTATCTACAGCCAGCTTACAACAAAGAACATGGCTGAGTGGTATACCCCTAATGAATCCCCCTCCTCTTCCCTTGTGGGTACTCACCAGTCTGTATTTTTAAACATTTCCTTATTTTTCCTTATAGTTGTGTTACTATACACAAATCCTAAAAATAAGTTGTTTCAAATGTTTTTGAGTTTTATATAAATGGCATCCCTTTTGTAATTTTCATTCAATATTGTTTTGAGAGTTATCCATAACTATAGTTGATGCACAGTGCGTCCCATTGCTATATAGTTCACAGCCATATAATGCATCATTGTACGAATATGCTGCAAGTTACACTCACTTGATGGATATGTGGGGTGTTTCCAACTTATCTGTTACGCTATTATAAATAACGCTGCTATGAACATTCTTGTACACAGGGTAGCTCATACATCTCCTAGGTACACAGAAATGAACTTCTATAAAATATGTCTAGGGGAAGAATCTTTAATTTATAAGATAAAGTCAAATAGTTTCCCAAAGTATGGATTTACACTCTCATGAGCAATGTATCAAAGTTCCTGTTTCAAGTGGTCAGCAACATCGCTACTGTCCAACTTAAAATATTTTTGCCAACCAAATGGATGTAAAAAATGCATCACTGGGAGTTGTGATGCCCTCCTTTCTTAAAAGAAAAACAAACAAACCCAAGGACTTTCCTTTTACACACTAATGTTTGTGACATAGTTCTCAAACTATTTCTATAGAAAAACCCCAAACCTGATTTCCATGTGGGAAAAGATTTCTAAAACAAGGTTCACAAAAGAAAAAAATGCTATCATTGACACTGCTTATGATTTAAAGCTTCTGATCAACAACCGCTACTACTAACAAAGTGAACAGGCAGCCACAGGCTAGGATGAGCTATGTGCCATGGCTGCAAATGAGAAAGAATTAATAACTAGTACAAAAAGGGAAAGCCTGAAAAATGAACAATAAAAACTGGTAATCCACTTGAAAGACTGGCAGAAGATAAGAGCAGCTAACTCTGCATAAAGGGTTGTTCAACTTTGCTAGCATTCAGAGACACCAGCATCCACCCATCCGACTGCTATTATCCGTTTCTCTATTTTTTGCCAGGTGTTTGTGTGGGTGTAAGGAGAATGGCCACCTCTAAGTACTGCTGGAGGCTGTTCACACGCATACAACCCCCTCTGGAGAGCAATTTGGTAATATTTAGTGCCATCAGATAAGCCAATACCCCATGACCCCAAACCTCCACTCCTAAAAGAAATTCTGTACACAGAGGCACAGGGATTATGACAAGGGCGTGTTGGGGGCACCAAAGGGGGGGGGGCAAATTGCACAATATGCCTACAGTACAGCAATGAGAAGAAACAACCAGATCTAACTGCAGTATTACAGGTAAAAATAAACAACATGACAAAGAAACTTTTTTTAAAAATGAGATTTACAGCTGGGTACCATTTATGTAAAAAGAATAATCAAAACACATAAAAAAAACTTCTATATTATTTTCATGGATGCATATGTCTGTAGCTAAACACAGAGCAAGTGGACTGGGAAGATCTGTATTCATGAGACTACAGTGGGACGGAGTGGGACCAAAGACGAAAAACAACAACAAAAGGTCTAGGAACACAAACCTCACAGATACCCAGGACAACGGGAAGCCAAGAATAGAGACTGTGGGCCTCTCCTCTTTGGTCACCTCTGGGTCTCAGGAATCAAATGAGGAAAGTGGTGCCAAATAAAATTCAAGATGTTGCAACTGGCCTGGTTTCAAACCTGGCTGAATGACAAAGAAACTCACAGGCCTGAAGCAGGGAAATGAAAGTGATAGAAAACAAAAGTGAAACTTATCAGCCAACTCTGCTTAAGAAAGACAAACTATCCCCTCATCCCTAGCTGGGTAAATTTCCTGTAACATGTATAGTGTCCTGGATTTATAGTTTACTTTGGAAGCCAAGAATTTGATAATATGACTTGTCTTTGTTGTATCAAGGGCCTCTGAATTTCTATTTATACTCTCCATGTACAGCATTCAACCCACCAGAATTTCTTCTTGGAATATAAGTAACTGGGCCTGCTCACTGTCCCGTAACATCTGGCTTTGAGCAAGAGACACTACTGGGGTCTGGCGGGGCTGATACCTCTCGCTGCAGCAGAACCAGTGTTCCCCAGCTCAGTGCCTGCCCTGATACGGGAAAACAGGTGGGACTGAGAGACTGGCCTTGGTGATAACAAGCCAAACATGGCATTCAACTGCCTTCTAGACCAGGACATCAATATCAGACCTCCCAAAGAGCTACAACTGGAAAGCAGCCAAAGTACATGGTTGTGTAGTTTAACTTGCTTGGATGAAAAAAATCTAAGAGCTAAGAGGGGGCTGTGGCAACCCACTCCAGTATTCTTGCCTGGGGTATCCCATGGACAGAGGGGCCCAGCAGGCTACAGTCCATGGGGTAGCAGAGTCGGACATGACTTAACAACTAAAGAACAAGAGGGAGCTGAGAATTGCCCAAGGTCATGGTAAGTCAGGTGCAGAACTGGGTTTGGCATTCAGAGCTCCTGGGTGCCCATGTTATGGCTAAACACCCCCACCCCACGAGGTAAAGATAGCTGTCCCCTTAGGCAAAATCCTGGGGTTGGAAGTATTTTTTAATGGCCGTGAGTGCATCCCAGTATCCCTGGGCTAAAATGTGTCCCCAAAAGATCATTTCAGGCATTTTTCTCTTTTGTCTTAATCCTTAGATTCCTACAACAGAAAACAAAATCCTCGAATTCAAGCCTATGGCCATCTCTATTCCCTTGCCACCTAAACCACTTGACATAGCTGTCAAGTTCTTATGAGGTGTGGTGCTGGCTTCAGGAGAGAAATCCAAATTCAATACTGAATTTTTGATTGAAAATGCATTGCTCTTCTAACCAAGTTTTATGTACACAATTTTCCTGAACCAGAGGATACAGAACCAAAGAGAAAAGGGGACAATTTAGCTTTCTATTTAACTGTCAACATATTAAATGATCAAGTACACAATTTCAGGACCTTGCTCTCTCTCTTATCAACCCTAGAAGGGTGGGAAGCAGGAGGAGGCTGCTTCAGACAAACATTCTCTGAACTTTGCAAACACTGCTGGTCTCAGCTGAGTCTGCTGGCCCCATGCTGGGAAACTAAAACCTCTCTTGAATAAACTAATAGGAAAGATACTCCTCCCAAAAGGCTTCTACTCTGAAAGAAAATAAACGCAGAAAGTGAGAGGAGGACAAGCACAACCTGAGCCCCAGAAGCATTTAAGGGCAGAGAGAAGCAAAAATACACCACCCTCTAGTGCGCAACACAAACACCCATCCCCCAGGGGCACATGCTTGACCTAGCACTGGGGTGGAGAGTGGACAGTGGACAGTGCTTTCCAAACCCCCATCTGCACTCTCCTGGGGTCTCCCCCAAGAGGTCTGGAGCCAGCAGCTTTTTCTGTTTTGCATGAACTCAACATGTGGCACGGTAAACAGAGTGTACTTCTGAGATTCAGTCAGCAATCTTTTTTTAGACCAAATAGTGTTCTTTCTTAAAACTTGGAAGCCTGGAGTACATGACACGGGAATGGTGGCAGTTAGGAGGAGGCAATGATCTACTCGAACTGATGTCTCTAGGCTGTCAAAGTGTCTTCGACAGAGTTGCTGACAGGATTTGTGCAGGAAGGGGTCCAGGTCAGTGCTCACAGGAAGCTGATGTGTACAATGACCCTGCGGGGGAGAGTCACAGGGAAGGGGCTGGGAAGGTGGGAGAATGCTACAGCAAAGAATCAAGTGAGGCAGGCTGGGCCCGGCAGTCCTGGGGCTCTGTGGGGACTGGCAACAAGGCCCCCGGCTCTAAGAGGCAGTCTGAGGATGGGAGAGCAGGAGGGGCTGCTACCGTAGGGACAGCTTTGGTGAAGGAAGGCTTACTTGGCCTTCACACCCAGGATGCATGTGTGTACATGTTGGGGAGGCGGTTGTTGGCCCGAAGCCCGAGTTCAATATGACAACGGTGAGTGGGCAGCACGGGGTCCTGCAGTATAGAGTGAAGGGTGTCGAGCCCTCTCGGCTCTTGACTGGAGCTGAGTCCAAGCGCTCCCCTATGCTGGTGTCCCTCTATACCGGTGCTTGGATCTAGGTGAACGCTCCGGTACGGTAGGAGAGCGGTACTGAATACAGCCCTCACCCTACCCAGCTGCTTGTGAAGGAGTTCGGTGGAGTTCGGGTAGGTGAGGAATGCTCAAAGGAGCTTATTACCCCCGTCTCAGTGGCAGAGGGCACAATGCCTGCCTGGGAGAACGCCAGCCAGTGCTGGAGCGAGTTTCTGACCCTGGGTTTTCAAATCATGTTGTGCCAGCTAGAATGGAACAGTAGAGAACCTCCCTGAGCCGCAGACTACAGGTACCAAAGGTGTCATGAGCCTCAGGGCCCGGATCGGGAAAAGGGGAAGGTCGGGCAGCCTGGACCAGGCCCCTGGTCTCTGGATTCGGGCAGAAGACGCCTCCCGCCTCCACCATGGTCCCACGCCACCCTGGCTCCGTGGCGTACCTGGTCGCCGGCACCCAAGCCGTAGTAGCCGTGCGTGACCACCTCCCAGTGCAGAAAGCAGACGAGCGCGTCCTGCGCGCAGGTGATGGCCGGCGCCGCCGACGCGAACAGTACCTCCAAGCCAGCCATGGGCGACCCTGGCTTCTGCGGGCGGAGGAAAGGAGGGAGAAAGTGCGGTGAGCCGACTGGGCCCTCACAACTGCTGACTCCCCTCCGCTACTCCGCAGGTTGTGGTCTAGTGTCAACCTGCGCGACCAAAATGGAGACGCCCAGGGGTGGGGGGGTGTGGCCACCGGAAGTAACTTCTAACTCGCGCGCTCTCGCGCGAGAGCTCCCGGCTGGAAACAGAAGGAAGACTCTTAAAGGTTCCGCCAGGCAGAACAGGACCCCTGTTCTAGGGTGGGCAGGGCAGGACCCCTGGGAGCGAGGTCCTTCAAATCTGGAATCTCCATCTTCTCTGTAGGTGGTAGGTGTGCTACACGTAGGTTGTGGCATCGTTGAAGAGAGGCTAGCTTTGTTTTGAGTCACAGATTTCTGCAAAATAGGGTGGGCGTATGCTGGTAGGAGAAGAGATTACGAAATAAGGTTAAAACATATTCGTAGTAATAGTTGGCACTTAATGCAGTGCTTGCTCCGTGGGACGTTGTTGTAAATGTTTTACTTGTATTAATTTATTTAATCCTCAAGACTCGACCCTACAAAGTTGGTATTTGATAGCTCCATTTTGCAGATAGGAAAACAGACACACGGGGCTTCCCAGGTGGCTCGGTGATAAAGAATCTGCCTACCAAGCAGGAGAGGCGGGTTCTATCCCTGGGTCCGGAATATTCCCTGGAGAAGGAAATGGTGACCCACTCCAGGATTCTTGCCTGGGAAATCCCATGGGCACAGGTGTCTGATGGGCTACAGTCCATGGGTTCGCAAAAGAGTAGGACATGATTTAGTGACTACGCAACAGCAACAAACACACACAGGGGGGTGTATTTGACCAAGTTGAGTGAACAGTAGAGATGGTACTGCAATCCAGCAGTCTGGCTTGTTGGATAACATTTATTAAACGTTTATTGTGCTGGATCCTGGGCGAAAAACTTCATAGGGCTTTATCGAATGTTTTATGAAATATATTCCATTGTCATTCCCATTTTGCAGATTTAGCTCAGATGGAAAAGAAGCTGCCTGCAAAGTGGGAGGCCTGAGTTCCATCCCTGGGTCGGGAAGTTCACCTGGAGAAGGGAATGGCTACCCACTCCAGTGTTCCTGCCTGAAAAATCCCATGGACAGAGGAGCCTGGCAAGATACAGTCCATGGGGGTCTCAAAGAGTTGAAAACAACTGAGAGACTAACACTTTCATTTTTCACTTGGAGAATGGAAGCTGCTTCCCCCAAGAAGACACATCTATTGACTGCAGAGCTGATCTACTTCCAAATGTCAGTCATTTATTTGACTGTCTTCGTCCTGATTTTTACCACTTACTGTTTTTACTCAAATAAATTTAGTTTTCTGATCCCAGTTTAGTTTCTGATCCTCCTGCAAGCCACCATCATCTCCCACTTGAATGTCTGCACCAACCACTAAATTGCCTTACTCCATCTGTGACTCCTGAAAGTCTGTTCTACACTCTGCAACTACAGATCCTGTTAGAACACACACCAGATCACATCTCTCCTCTGCTTGAAACCTCCCAGGATTCCCATCACACTCAAAAGAAAAATAAGCCCTTCCCCTTGGTCTGCAGGAACCATCATCTGATCCGTGTTCCCCACCCTCACCTCTCTCTCAGACATTAACTCCTTCTACTCCCCTCTCATCCTCTGCACTCCTGACTGTAGTAACCTTGACTTTGCTCGCCTTTCACACCCACATCTGATCCAACTTTACCCTCAGAATGTATTCTGAATCTAATCACTTCCTCCCACCTCCACTGCCTCCCTCTGGACTGCTCTTTCCCCAAAGAGCTGCATGGTTTACTCCTTCATTTTAGGTGATTCCTTCCCTCACCTCCTCTCAGCCTCAGCAGAGGGCTTCCCTGACATCCCAGCTAAATAACATCCTATCTTAACCCCTTTATTGTTCAGTCACCAAGTCATGTCTGACTCTTTGCGACCCCATGGACTGCAGAAAGACAGGCTTCCCTGTCCATCACCATCTCTTGGACTTGCTGAAACTCTTGTCCACTGAGTTGGTAATGCCATCCAACCATCTCGTCCTCTGTTGTCCTCTTCTCCTCCTGCCTTCTGTCTTTTCCAGCATCAAGGTCTTTTCCAATGAATCAGTTCTTCACATCAGGTGACCAAAATATTGGAGCTTCAGCTTCAGCATCAGTTCTTCCAATGAATATTCAGGGTTGATTTCCTTTAGAATTGACTGGTTTGATCTCCTTGCAGTCCAAGGGACACTTTAGTCTTCTTCAATACCACAGTTGGAAAGCATTGATTGTTCGGCACTCAGCCATCTTTATGGTCTGACTCTCACATCCGTTCATGACTACTGGAAGAACCATAGCTTTGACTATACAGACCTTTGTCAGCAAAGTAATGTCTCTGCTTTTTAATATGCTGTCTAGCTTTGTCATAGCTTTGTCTTAATCCCTCACCTTGCTTTATTTCCTGCAAAGCATTAATCATAACCTGACACTATGCTAAATATTTATTTGCTTAATAATTTGATGACTGGCTTACCCCTAAACTGTGACAAGGGAGAAGGGACCATGTCTGTCTAGTGCCTAGGTGTACTTTAATGCTTCACTGGTTCAATATATACTTATTGAATGAATGAATGAATGACTGGTGAATGAATGAAATATTGGCCTGGGCTCAGCCCAGTGGGGCCAATTTCACCCTTTTGAAATCCACTACTCAAAGCTGGCCCAGTACTTCTCCAGATTTTGTGTTCTTGGGGTTCCCCTGGGATGCCCAGGTTCTTGAATCCCATTTGCGGAGATTCTGGTTGAGCATATCTGAGGCAGAGTGCAGGTAGGTCAACCACACGTTGGGTGGTGCTAAAGGTGGTGACCACAGAACTCCTGACGTGTATTGGTGGTGCTGCCAGTGACATAAAGCTACTTGCCCTTTGCACTGAGAAATTTTGCACTTGCAATCTTCCTACTTTTGCCTATTGTGTCCCTTCTGCAGTGTCCTTCCCCATTATTGAAAACTCTCACCTATTCATTCATCCACTAATTCACGAAAACTCAATAAGCTGGATAGCCATGAATAGTGATGCAAGCTGTTCACTGCACAAAAGTAGCAGCCCCATTCGTAAGTGTCTGCTGTGAGTCAGGCCCAGATGACCAAGCCATAGTTCCTTCCTTTATGGAGCTCACTGTCTAGTGGTTAAAAAAATGACAGAGATAACCCAGTGTGAAAACTGCCATGGCAGAGGGGCACTTGGAGGAGTGTACCAGGCAGCTGGTTCTGTGTGATTGGCGGGTCACTGTTGCATGAGTAAGACCTTCCCCCATCTCCTCTGCTCACAGTCAATTACCCTCTGTTAGTGCAGGTAGCCTCAGTGGGGTGCCAAAGGGTGGGCATGGACAGTGAGATCTATCATGTTCAGTGGGGAGGAGAATTTTATCACTGAAGTTGGTTAGAATGACTGGTTCATGGTGATAAGAAAAGTAGACTGGTTGTTGGTCCATTATATTACTGCTTTTAAGTGTTTTAAGGCAAAGTCCCCACCACCTCCACCATTGCCTGAACCTGGGCAGATGGCTCGCCTTGGTTTGGCCATTGCTTTGCATACAATTGGTTACAGCTCACAGAACTTTGCTTCCTTGTGATACATCATCCCTGTTAGCTTGGGTTCCGCAGAAGTCAGCTTGAGATGAGGATTGAGTGGTTTATTGGGGAGCTGATTCCAGGAAGTAGCAGTAAGGGAGTAGAGAAGTGAGACAGGGAATGGAAAGAAACCAATGTATGTTATGTGCTCATGCCAGGATGCTACCTGTGGGCACCTGAAGCTCAGTCCTGCCAGGCAACTCTGGGAAGCAGTGTAGGACATGTCTCAGAGTTGTTTCAGTTGAAGGCGAGGCACCCAGGGTGTTTTGTTCACTCACTCCGGTCTGCCACAGTTCAAGGTCTGTGGCCCAGCAGCCAGCATGGAGTAGGCACTAGCATCTGAGTATTGAAAGAATGAAGTCAGCTCCATCTCTTGCACTGGGCTGGGAATCCCTTGAGACCAGGACTGTCTTCCATTCACACTGGATCCTGGTGTCCTCCAGGGTCCTCCATGAATGGGAGCAAATGAGGGAATCCTCTGGGGCTGAAGGATGTCTGTGCCCTGCCCCCAGTCTATCTAGCATTCTGTGGACTTACTGCCATCAGCAAGAGTCTCAGTTGTCTCTCTGAGGTTTGTGAGTGGCTGAGAAGGAAAGCTGGTAGAAGGTGCCTCCCTGGCTGGGCCCCCGCTGCCTGGGCTGTTCAGAGTCCATGCCAGAGATCAGGGCCCAGGATGATGGAAGTACATGGCAAGTTGTTGCACTCACTAGTTCTTGGTTGCCAAGTGACAGCAATATGTGTATTCCAAGTTCCTGGGAAACTATCTCCCTGGAAACTGTGAAAAAGTGAGCTGAGAGGCAGGATCCAGATGAACAGTGAGGTGGAATCATTCACCACTGGAATCCTGCCCCTTTGGCCTAACATCAGTCTAACCACTACACCTCCTCCAGGAAGCCCTCCATGATTGATACTATTCAGTAGTATCTGAACTTCCCATTTGCCTTGTCAATGGGGTGCCCAGCATATTTGACACCCAGAGGGGATAATTTTTAAAGAATATATATATTATATAATTTTAATATAACTCTGTTAGTTTATGAAAATTTTTTATTGTGGTAAAATATATATAACAAAATTTAGTTATCTTAATGATTTAGAAGTATATGGTTCAGTGGTATTAAATACTTACCTACAGTTGTGCAATCACCAACATTCATCTTCAGAACTCATTTCATTTTGCAAAACTAAAACTTTGTACCCACCAAACATTAACTCCCCATCTTCCCCTCTTCCCAGTCCCTGGCAATCATCATTCTACTTTCTGTCTCTAAGAATTTGACTACTCTAGATACCTCATTTAAGTGGAATCATATAGTATTGTCTTTTTGTAACTGGCTTATTTCACAGCTAAATGTCTTCAAGATTGATCCATATTGTAGAATGTATCAGAATTTCCTTCCTTGTAAAGTTTGAATAAAATTCCATATATATGTATTTATATAATATATAAAATATTATATATTATATAATAAATAATATACAATAATGTAGTAATAGATAATATAATATATTATATATATATTAATATATTTATATATAATATATAAATATATATGTATTATGTATTTATATATAATTATATATTATACATATAATACATATATTATATAATATATTCATATATAATGAATTATATAATGAATTATTATATTCATTCATAATTCATAGTGAATTCATAATTCATTATTATAATGATATAATTATATATATATATTATATACATATACATACATATAATATACATATATATAATGATATAATTATTATATAATGAATTATTATATTAATTCATAATACACAATGAATTCATAATTCATTCAAATATTATATTCATTCATAATATGTAAATATTATATAATGAATTATATAATATATTCATATATAATATATTACATAATACATTATATTATATATTATATATTTATATATATTTACATATATACTATTATATGTTAATATAATATTTATATATTAAATATAATGATATATATAACATATGTACAATATATTATTTTAATATATAATTATTGCAAAATATATACAATTATATTATATATAATATATCACATAATGGGCTTCCCAGGTGACTTAGTGGTAAAGAATCTGCCTGCCAAGTAGGAGATGCGAATTCAATGCCTGGGTTGGGAAAATCCCCTGGAGAAATAAATGGCAACCTGCTCTAATACTCTTGCCTGGAAAATCCCATGGACAGAGGAGCCTGGTGGCCTACAGTCTGTGGGGTTGCAAAGAGTCGGACACAACTTAGCAACTAAACAACAACAAATGACAGATATATATCTATATATATGTTCACATATCTATCTATACAATGGAATGTCTATATCTATTACATTTTGCTTATCCACTCCTCTGTTGGTGGACACTTGGGTTGCGTCCACCTTTTGGCTATTATGAACCATGCTTCTATGAACATGTGTGTACAAATATTTCTTCAAGACCTTGATTTCAGTTGTTTTGAATATATACCCAGAAGTAGAATTCTTGAACCAACAGTAATTTTATTTCTAGTTTTATGAGGAATCATCATACTGTTTTCCACTGGGACTGAAACATTTTACATTCCCCAATGTAACATTACACAAGGGTTCACATTTCTCCACATTTTTGCCAACATTTGTTATTTTCTGTTTTGTTTTTGATAGTGGCCATGCTAATGGATATGAACTGATATCTCTTTATGGTTTTGATTTGCATTTCCCTGATGATGAGTGATGTTGAGCATCAATTCATCTGCTTATAGGCCATTTGTATATTTTCTTTGAAGAACTGTCTGTGCAAGTCCTTTGCCCACTTTTGAATTAGGTTGTTTTGGGATAGACTTTATTGTTTAGAGCAGTTTCAGATTCACATCAGAAATTGAAAGGAAGTTATAGAAATTTCCTATATACTCTCTCCCTCAACACATGCACAGCCCCTCCCTTTATCAGTATCCCCCAAAGAATGGTACATTTTTTACAGTTGGTGAACTTTCATTGACACATCATTATCACCACAGTTCTTAGTTGACATCAGGGTTCATTCTTGGTGTTGTACATTCTGTACGTTTGAACAAACATATAATGACATGTTTCTGCCATCATGGGTTTGTACAGAGTAATTTCACTGCCTTAAAAATCCTTTTCCCTCCACCTATTTATCCCTTCCTCCCTCTTAATCCTTGGTAACCACCATTCTTTTTACTTCTTCATAGTTTGCCTTTTCCAAAATGTTATACATACAGTATGTAGTCTTTTCAGACTGGCTTCTTTCACTTAGTAATACACATTTACAATTCTTCCATGTATTTTCATGGCTTGATAGCTTGTGTTTTTTTTGGGGGGGGGGTTGTTTTTTTGTTTGTCTGCTTTTGTTCTTAGCATTGCATTACATCCCACTCCTAGATAAATGGCAACCCACTCCAGTATCCTTGCTGGGAAAATCTTATGGACAGAGGAGCCTGATGGGCCAAGTCTGTAGGGTTGCAAAGAGTCAGACGTGACTGAACAACTGAGCACACACATATAACATTCCACTCTCTGGATGCGCCTCTTTACCCATTCACTTACTGAAGGACATCTTGGTTGTTTCTGAGTTTAAGCAAATGTAAGTAAAGCTTCTATAAACATACATGTGCAGGCATTTGTGTGATTGTAAGTTTTCAGCTTCTTTGGGTAAATACCATGGACCATAATTCCTGGATTGCATGATATGAGTATGTTCAGTTTTGTAAGAAGCTGCCAAACTGTCTTCCAAAATAGCTGTACCATTTTGCATCCCCACCAGCAATGAGTTCGTGTTGCTTCATATTCTCACCAGCATTTACGTTGTCAGTGTTTGGAATTTTGGCCATTCTAATAGGTGTGTAGTGATATCTCATTGTTTTCATTTGCATTTCCCTGATCACGTATGATGTGTAGTATCTTTCCATATGCTTATTTGCAATTTGTGTATCTTCTATGATGAGGTGTCTGTTCAGGTCTTTGGCCCAATTTTTAATTATGTTGGTTGTTTTCTTATTGTTGAACAACTCATTGTTGTTAAGAATTCTGTTTATTTTGGATTAAAGTCCTTTGTCAGATATGACTTTTGCAAATTTTTTCCCAGTTTATGGCTTGTCATTTTATTCTCTTGACTGTGAATTTTAATGAAGTTCAGCTTATTGGTTCTTTCTTTCATGAATTGTGCCTTTGGTGTTGTATCTAAAAAGTCATCACCAGACCCTAGGTTATCTACATAACATCTCCTACATTGTCTTCTAGAAGTTTTATAGTTTTGCATTTTATGTTTAGGTCTGTGATTCCTTTTGAGTTAATTTTTGTGAAGGATGTAAGGCCTGTGTCCAGATTCTTTTGTTTGTTTGCATGTATGTATCTAGCTGTTCCAGCACTGTTTGTTAAAAAGACTATCATTCTTCCATTATATCACCTTTACTCCTTTGTGAAAGATCAGCTAACTCTATCTATTTGGGTTCATTTCTAGGCTCTCTGCTATGTTCCACTGATCTCTTTGTCAGTTCTTTCACCAGTACCACATTGTCCTGATTACCGTAGCTTTATAGTAAGTCTTGAAGTCAGGTAATTGATCTCCTTCAATATAGTGTTCACTATTCTGGGTTTTTTGCCTTTCTACGTAAACTTTGGAATAAGTTGATATCCACAAAATAACTTGTTGTGGTTTTGATTGGGACTGCATTGAATCCATAGATCAAGTTTGAAAGACCTGGCATCTTAATACTATTGAGTCTTCCTAATCTGTGAATATGGAATATCTCGCTATTTAGTTCTTCGATTTCTTTCATCAGAGTTGTTTGTAGTTTCCCTCACATAGATCTTGAATTGAGACTTTGTGTGTGTGGTGTGTGTTTGTTGTGTGTATGTCTGGTAGAGTTTGAAAAGTTCTTTATGTATTCTGGGTATTAATCCCTTATCAGATATATAATTTGCAAATATTTTTCTCTCATTCTGTGGGTTGCTTTTTACTCTGTTGATTGAGTTTTAAGATGTACCAAAGTTTTAATTTTCATGAAGCCCAATTTGTTTATTTATTTTTTGTCATTGCCTGTGCTTTTGGTATCAGATCCAGGAAATCACTGCCAAATTTAATATCATGTAGCTTTTACCCTGTTTTATTCTAAGAGCTTTATAGTTTTAGATCTCACATTTAGGGCTTTGGTCCATTTTGAGTTAAGTTTGGTGTTTGGTGTGAGATAGGGATTCATCTTCATTCTTCTGCATATGGATATCCAATTTTCCTAGCATCATCATTTGTTGTAACGAGTGTCCTTTCCCTGTGAATGGTCTTGGCACCCTTGTCAAAAATTGTTTAACTATATATGCAAGGGTTAATTTCTGGGCTCTTATTTCTGTTCCATTGGTCTATGTGTCCGTTCTTTATACCAGTACTACACTCTTTTGATTACTGTAGTAGCTTTGTAGTAATTTTTGAAATCAGAAGTGTGAGTTCTCCAGTGAAGCATTAAAGTAATAATCACTGGAGGTAACCAGTAAAAATTACTTTCCTGATTCATTCTTTTTTTTCCTGAAAGTATAACTTGTATCTAACAGGTCTTCTCTGGTAGCTCAGTGGTAAAGAATCTACCTGCAATGTAAGAGATGTGGGTTTGATCCCTGGATGGGGAAGATCCCCTGGAGAAGGAAATGGCCACCCACTCCAGTATTCTTGCCTGGAAAATGCCATGAACAGAGGAACCTGGTGGCTATAGTCAATGGGGTCGCAGAAGAGTGGGACACAACTTAGCAACTAAAGAACAACAACCACAAAACCTACCATAGTGCAAATCCTTCTTTTTAGTGTATAGTTCTATGTTTTGACAAATGCATACAATCCTGTAACCACCACATGGTCTAGATAGTTCTAGAAAGCAGAGATTTTTTTTTTTTAAAAAATCTTTATGGAAGTATAATTTGCATACAATAAAATTACTGATTCAATTGTACACTTCAATAGGTTTTGAAAAACGTATAAACCAGTGTAACCACCATGATAGTCAAGATATAGCGCATTCATGTTACTCCAGAAAGTTTGCTCATGCCCCTCTGCAATTGATCTCTCCAACCTCTTGCTCATTTGACTACCAATCTGTTTTCTATCTCTACAGATTAATTTGGCCCCTCTCAAAATTTCATCAAAAAGAATGTCAGTTAGGGGTCCTGGGAAGCAGATCTCAGGACGGAGTTAGCAGTGCTAGAGATTTATTGCAGAGAAGCCTTATGAAAGAGAAAGGGGAGCAAAAACAGGAGTAGTTGAGAAGGATTTTCATTCCATGATGCAGGTCTGACACCTGTGAAAGAAGAGGGGGAAGAAATGAAAATTGTGCAGGAGGAGCATCAGGCTTTGGTGCAGTTCTGAGTAAATCTCAGCCGGCTTAGAACGAAGATTCCCATAGAGTCCTACATCGAGCAGAAACAGTCAAGCACCCCTTTGCACTCCCTCAGCGACCTGACGCTGGGAGAACTGCCATGAAGAGAGTGGGCTCAGCATTATCCCAAAGGTGCTACAGCGGGCTGCTGGAGAACTTCACTCTTCACAGGTGATTGGCAATTTCTTTCTTGAAGAGAGACTGGCACCCTTCCATGGCACCCTTCCATATACTCTTTTTTGCCTGGTTTTTATCTGTCATTGTAGTGTCTGAGGTTCATCTTGTTGTTCTGTGTGTCAGTTCCTTCCTTTTTATTTCTAAATAATATTCTGCTCTATGGCTGTGCCACAGTTTGTCTGAGTGATGGACATTTGGGTTATTTCCATTTCTGGGTAATTGTGAATAATGCTGCTATTAATGTTCATGTACTTGGGGAAACTCTGGGAGATAGTAAGGGGCAGGGAGGCCTGGTGTCCTGCTGTCCACGGGGTCAGAAAGGGTCAGACACAACTTAGTGACTGAACAGCAACAACAACACAGGTCTTGGTGTGGACATATGTTTTCATTAGTCTTGGGTACATTGCTAGAGTGCGATTGCTGGGTCATGTGGTAGTAGTGTATGTTATAAGAAACTGCCAAGTGGATTTCCAAGGTAGCCGTGCTATATTTGATCCAAGGACCATGAATGAGAGCCCTAGTTACTCCACATCCAGCTGGAATGGATTTGATATGAAAAACTGGGGGCTTACAAAGCTGTTGAATGCATTGAAATGTAAAGATCAGGCTGGAGACAGCTTTCAAAGAGTCTGGAAGTGGCAGAAACTGCAGGAAACCACTAACAGTGATCGCAGCTGCCTCCTGTCCTGAGGCTGTGTTCAGAGAAAAGCCTGCAGAGGTATCTGCAAAATCAAATCCTAAAACTCTTGATTCTGCTGCTGCTGCTGGAGAAGCAGTAACGTGCCTTTGCTGCCTCTCATTGTCTGAAGCTAACCTGGAACTCTGACGGCAAGTCATACATACACACATACATACATACAGAATTTTTGTGTATGTATGTGTGTGTGTGAGTGTGTGTAGAACAGGAATGGTACTGAGGCTTTAACAGATAAATTGGCCAATGAGTATTATCTCCTTTAATTCTCATAGCTCTTTAAGGTAGAAACTATTATGATCTTCATTTTTAAAAAGAAAAGTAAGGCTAAGCAGGGCTTCCCTGGTGGTTCAGTGGGTAAAGAAGCCACCTGCAATGCAGCAGATGCAGGAGGCACACACGTTAGATCCCCAGGTTGGGAAGATCTCCTGGAGGAGGGCATGGCAAGCCACTCCAGTATTCTTGCCTGGAGAATCCCATGGACAGAGGAGCCTGGCGGGCTACAGTCCATAGCGTCGCAAACAGACACAACTGAAGCAATTGAATACACACGCACAAGGCACAAGTTTGTACAGTTGCCTCTAAGTGTGGACACAGTCAGGATTTGCACCAAAAGGCATGTCTGCACGCTACACCAGCACAAGGCTATGCCTGTGGATAGCATCACAAGGGCTTGCAAGCACCCAAGTTTGTGTTCCAAGGTCTACACAGTAAAGTGTGAGAAAACTGTGACTAAGTTTTTCAGGCCTCAGCTGGAGGCAGGAAAGGCTGAGAGCAGGGGAAAAGGGTTCAAACTAGGAGCAGAGAAATGGCCTAGGCCCTCCAACCACAGGGACACATGGAGGGTCCATGCACAGACAAGGGAAGCCACAAGAGGGCGCCTGGGCCTACCCAAATGTCCACCAAAGACAGTCATGCAGAGTAAGGTATACATCTTCATCCTGATTCTTTCTACTTGGAGGTTCAGGGCAGCCCTAGATCGGAGACACCAAAGCAGGCTTTGTCCACAGTGTAGTCAGAGTTTTCATACATGGAAATACCTGCTTTTAGCTGTGGGCATTGTTGACCTCAGAGAGACATAGTCCTCAGGGATCCAAGTCCTGGGGGCACAGAGAGTCTGCTCTGCTGTTTCTGAAGCCAGTCCGCACTTCTCTTAGCATACATCTTCGCATTCATCTTTCCATAGATTTGGTCCTGATCCTTCTCCCTACCCACTACCCAGCCATGTCCAGCTCCAGCCCCAGAGTCCCATCAGGTACTTGCCCCACCTTGGTCAGGCCAGTGGGGATGGGTGACCAGCCTCACCCTGAAAGGCCAGAGCTTTTCTTGATATTTCTGTAGCTAGAACATCAGTTTTGGGAGCACAGGGATTTGTTTCCATTTGGTTCCCTGCTGTATCTCTACCTCCTAGAATGGTACCTTGCATACATAGTAGATTCCCTACTTGTTGAATTGAATGAATTAATGAATGCATAGAGTAAGGAAAAGTATCCAGGTCTTAGAATCAGGTAACTTGCTTTATATCTCAACCTCACCACTTACTCTGTGCAACTTTGGACAAATGACTTCTCAAATTGTCAGATAGTGGGTACAGTGGTCTCTCCCCAACGGTTGTTGGGAGGATTCCTGGAGATGATGTCACCAAAGCGCCTCCCACAGTGCCTTGCACGTGGCAGGGGCTTCTAAGTGATGACTCATTATTTGAGATAATGAAGCCTTGGGAAATAGCACTATTTATTAAGGATTTACCATGTGTCTGGCACTTGGCTTACATTATCTAATTATCTTAACTACTTCACGAGAGGTTAACTAGCTCAGAGAGAGGTTAAATAACTTGCCCAGGGTCACACACTGGTTGAGAAGAAAACCTTGGGCTTGAGTCTAGGTCTTGGAGACCTAGCATGAAGCCTGCAGCATGCAAAGTTGGACTTCCTGGATTCAAGTCCAGGCTCAGGCAGTTGCAAACTGTTTGACCATGGGCGGTCTTCTCAGAGGGGAGATGTAGAAAGGGACAGAGTGGGCCTCCACATAGGCCAGGGTTGTTCTTCAGGATCTGGAGGGGCCAAAGGCACAGCCAGCTGTAGTACTTCAGCCTCATTCCCTTGAGACTGAGTGACCTGCCACAGGCTCTGGGAGCTGCCCTGTTTCCACAGCACCACCTGGCCCCTGTCACATGCACCAGACCATTTCCAAATATATCTCTTGGACTCTACCTGGAGCTGGATTCACAGTCTAGTCAAGGAGGCAGGACACACAGACAGCTCTAGAAGGAGAAATTGTTGGCCTTAGCCATGCGAAGTGAAAAGTGAAAGTATTAGTCGCTCAGTCATGTCCGACTCTTTGTGACCCCATGGACTGTAGCCCGCCAGGCTCCTCTGTCCATAGGATTCTCCAGGCAAGAATACTGGAGTGGGTTGCCATTCCCTTCTCCAGGGGATCTTTCTGACCCAGGGATCAAACCTGGGTCTCCTGCATTACAGGTAAATTCTCTACCCTCTCAGCCACCAGGGAAGCCCTTGGCTATGAAACCTTGGCTAAATTGCTTTGCCTGTCTGAGCCCTAATTTCCTCATTCATAAACTGCAGAGTGACAAGCAGCATCCTGTATGATGATTATCTAGAAAATACACTTGAAAGGGCTGAGTCTAGAGCACTGGAGATGAGCAAGGGAGAATAGGAGAGGTGATTTCCGGGACTATTCCAGAAGGATCAGGCATTGATTTCTTAGGCCTTGTTAAAAGATAACCTTCAGAATAAGGTACAGTTATGACTGTCATACAAATCTAAAAATGACATGCTAAAGGTTTTATGTTACTCATTAAATGATAAGAGAACTAGATGGATGTTATAAGTGGCACAAAGGATAAGTCAAAAAGCACAAATTTATATGAAGCAAAGAATTGAATTATAAATGGAGGCAAAGTTAGTTTTTCCACAAAGCAGAGGTAAGTCAGTTCTACCAGACAAGGCAGAGTTTGCCCATTCATTAGTTACCTACACTTTGCAAAGGTGCAAAATGACTCAGTGACAATGAACAGGGCTAGAATCAGACAGCAAACGTGTGCTCTGGTTTCCTCTATAAGCCATCTTGGCAGGAACAGTCCAGACTTCTCATCCTGGGAAGTGCATCACATCTCAACTTTTTGGGGCTTCAGTGTCCTCATCTGGAAAATGGGCTACTAATTGTATTACATCCCAGGGTTGTTGTGAAGGTGAAATGAGCTGGTGGAGTAGAGCAGTTAGAGTGGAGCCTCACATACAGCAAGCCTTTACCTCTTATTAGGGCTCCAGCTCCTTGGGAAGAATAGCTACGACAAACCTAGAGAGCATATTAAAAAGCAGAGACATCACTTTGCAACAAAGGTCCATATAGTCAAAGCTATGGTTTTTCTAGTAGTCATGTATGGATGTGAGAGTTAGACTGTAAAAAAGCCTGAGTGCTGAAGAATTAATGCTTTTGAACTGTGGTGTTGAAGAAGACTCTTGAGAGTCCCTTGGACAGCAAGGAGATCAAACCAGTCAATCATTACAGAAATCAACCCTGAATATTCATTGGAAGGACTAGTGCTGAAGCTGAAGTTCCAATACTTTGTCCACCTGGTGTGAAGAACCAACTCATTGGAAAAGATTGATGCTGGGAAAGATTGAAGGCAGGAGGAGAATGGGGCAGCAGAGGATGAGATGGTAGGATGGCATCACTGACTCAATGGGCATGAGTTTGGGTAAACTCTGGAAGATAGTAAAGGCCAGGGAAGCCTGGCGTGCTGCAGTTCATTGCAAAGAGTCAGACATGACTTAGTGACTGAACAACAAGGGCTTCAGAGCTGTTCTCAGGGGCAGTTACCACCTGCTGAGGGACTGTTTGGGTCAAACCCCTGCTGTTTGTTGTGCTCCTCATTGCATCCTACTCACAACCCAATACAAGAGAAACCATTCTAACCTTTGATTACGGAACCACAAAGGTGTTGGTCCTGGCCCCAGATCACCCTGAAATTAAGTGAAGACTGTGTTAAAACCCAGGTTACTCTGATCTCGCAAGCCCTGGGGTTTTGTTGAATGTCCATGTGACCCTTGGTGGGTCTCCTCCCCTTGCTGGCCTCAATCCACCCATCTCTCCAGGACAGTTGCATCAGCTGACCTCTGAATGACATCTCACATTCCCTCCACTGTCTGGAGCACTACACAGCTGCTGAGCTGGCCAGGCCAGAGCAAGTCCGGGACTGGCCTGGTGGGCAGGTGGTGTGGGTGTGGCAGGTCAGAGAGACTGGCTGTCAGGGACATGGCAGGGATGAGGTCCAGCCTCCAGCCACAAACCTCAGCCTGTCCAGAAGCACCATAGTTTCCACCTTGCTCACAAGGCCTGGTGGAAAGGGCTGGCCCAGCTTAACAAGGAAAAAAGAAAAGATATTTCCCAATGGCTGGGTTAAACCCCAGGATGGCAAAGATGGGAAAGATGGGGCAGAGGTCATTTCCAATCTGAATGAGGGTGTTCCCTCTGCCTTATCCATGGCCCTGTGGCCATCCTGCACACAGCTGTCATCTTAGGGCATCTTTGTGTCAACTGCAGCCACAAGGCAAGTTGTCCTGCTTTGGATCATGGCTCCAGTTCATTGGACTCTATACCAAGTGCTTTGGTGGGGCTAAGGGAGGGGCCCTTACCTTTGAAGAGTTCAGTTGTCAAGTCTTCATCAAAGGCTGTAATGCCTAGGGATGCTTAATTTGCCAAGGAAGGAAAACTCAAATTAGTTGAGACAAAAAAAACCCAAAACGAAACAATATCTTGGCCTATTTAACAAAATCATCTGTCCCAAGGGGGAAAAAAAAGTGAAATGGGGAGGGGGAAAGTTGGATAAGAGTGAGGCTGGCATATTTTAACTACAGAGGACAGGGAAAGGTCTCACTGACAAAGGATATTTGAGCACAGACCTGAAGGAGGTGAGCGAGTAGGCCAGTTGTCTGTGTGGCCTGGGGCTAATGACTTTACCTCTCTGTGCCTCAGATTTCTCATTTGTAAAATGGAGGTAATGATAATAACAGTACCTGCCTTTTAGGATTGGGGCAAAAGATAAGGCGGTATCTGCCAAAGGTTTAGAAAAGTGAAAACGATGGGATAAGGCTTCCAAAAATTCTTCTATAAAAAAAGGCCAAAAAATGGTCAAAATCAATGTTTTCCAGAATTCCTGAAACTACATACCTGCAGCAATCAAGAAATAATTTATTCAAAATAGGGCAAAATCTTATCAAAAACACTGACATTTGTGGCATTTTAACCTGCCCTATTCCCATTTTTCCTTGACTATGCCAAAGCCTTTGACTGTGTGGATCACAATAAAGTGTGGAAAATTCTTCAAGAGATGGGAATACCAGACCACCTGACCTGCCTCTTGAGTAATCTGTATGCAGGTCAGGAAACAACAGTTAGAACTGGACATGGAACAACAGACTGGTTCCAAATAGGAAAAGGAGTATGTCAAGGCTGTATATTGTCACCCTACTTATTTAATTTATATGCAGAGCACATCATGAGAAACGCTGGGCTAGAGAAAGCACAAGCTGGAATCAAGATTGCCAGGAGAAATATCAATAACCTCAGATATGCAGATGACAACACCCTTATGGCAGAAAGTGAAGAAGAACTAAAGAGCCTCTTGAGGAAAGTGAAAGAGGAGAGTGAAAAAGTTGGCTTAAAGCTCAATATTCAGAAAACTAAGATCATGGCATCTGGTTCCATCACTTCATGGCAAATAGATGGAGAAACAGTGGAAACAGTGGCTGACTTTATTTTCTTGGGCTCCAAAATCACTGCAGATGGTAATTGCAGCCATGAAATTAAAAGACGCTTACTTCTTGGAAGGAAAGTTGTGACCAACCTAGACAGCATATTAAAAAGCAGAGACATTACTTTGTCAACAAAGGTCTGTCTAGTCAAGGTTATGGTTTTTCCATTGGTCATGTATGGATGTGAGAGTTGGACTGTGAAGAAAGCTGAGCACCAAAGAATTGATGCTTTTGAACTGTGGTGTTGGAGAAGACTCTTGAGAGGCCCTTGGACTGCAAGGAGATCCAACCAGTCCATCCTAAAGGAGATCAGTCCTGGGTGTTCATTGGTAGGACTGATGTTGAAACTGAAACTCTAATACTTTGGCCACCTGATGCGAAGAGCTGACTCACTGGAAGAGACCCTGATGCTGGGAAAGATTGAGGGCAGGAGGAGAAGGGGACGACAGAGGATGAAATGGTTGGATGGCATCACTGACTCAATGGACATGGGATTGGGTAGACTCCGGGAGGTGGTGATGGACAGGGAGGCCTGGCGTGCTGCGGTTCATGGGATCGCAAAGAGTCGGACAGGACTGAGTGACTGAACTGAACTGAACTCTGTGGTTGACTTGAAATCCAGCAGCCTAGCAGCCGCCAGACAGAACAGAATACAGGGAACTTCTTTTCAAAGCCTCATTCCAGGCTATTGTCATTAGTTGGCCTGTCTGGTGTTTCCCTGGAAGACCCCACTTGCAAGACTATTTTTATCTGAATTGACTAGGAGCTCACCCAACACCAAAAGTCTTTTCTTTGGAGGCATTTTTCAAAAATATTTATAGGCAATTGTTTAACTCTGGAGCTGCCTGAGGTTTGAGGATAGCATTTGGGGAAAACAATCAGCTAACCAAAAGCCCTTAAAGGGAAAGCTGGAGAATGAAATGTCCGTAGGGGCTGTGAAAAGCTCTGACATACTCCAGGGAATGTAGACAGTCATGTGAATGTGTAGACTGTGTGCATGCCCAGAGCTGTGCAAATGCACAGGAACAAATCAGCTTTAAAAAGGGCAACACACACAAACAAGCATTTCACAAGAGAATATTCAAGTGGTAAATAAGGCACATGAGAAGATGCTCAAGCTCACTGGTTATCAGGGAAGCAAAATTTTCGGCCTCGGTGAGATACCTCTACACACTCACCAAGATGTTTAAAAAGGAAAGATCTGACACTGTCAAGTACAGACAAGGGTGTGGAACAACTGAAACTTTTACACATATTGGTTTAAAATCAGTACAGCCACTTTTGAAAACTGACAGTGTCTAGTAAGCCAGATATATGCACACACTATGGCCAGCAATTTCAGTCTCATGTTTATACCCTATAGAAATTACTCCAAATGAGCACCAGAAAATATGCAAAAAAGATTTGTATAATTATCTGTAATAGCCCCAAACTGGGAACAATTCAACGTCCATTGCCAGTGGAATGAATATATAAATTGTGGTATGTTTTTAAGTAGAAAGCTAAAGGGCTATAAAAATGAATAGCTTTTACTTCATGTGACAAGATGGATGAGTCTCACAACATAATTTTTAAGGAAAGAAGAGAGACACAATAGATACATACTGCATGATTCTATGTATAAATATAAACCAGGCAAAGCAAATCCATGTTGTTCGAAGTTATGATGAAGGATACTGTTTGGAGCAGGGAAGGGAGGATGACTGGGAGGGAACAGGGGGATGACAGTTAGTTACATGATACGTTCACTTTGTATGTGTCATACTGTATGTAAGTTATACTTGAATAAAAGGGCTTACTTTCAAAAGTGGGCATAATGATAGTACCTGATATTATGGGGAATAAATTATAACAATAATAATAAATTGGCCAAGACTACTGAACTCTATTCAGCCAGGCACTGAGGAAGTGCCTGGCCAAAGTGTCTTAAGGATTAAAATGTTGAAATATTTCCAAGTACTTTTCCCCTTTCCCTTTCGTTGTACCAAAACTTCCCCACAGGCAGACAGAGGCATTCGTTTGCCTTCAGGGGTCAGAATTGTAACAGCAGAAGCTCAAGGGAAAATGTTGATGTTCAGCCTGGGACTCTCAAAATAGGAATTTTCTCCCTCAAAACAGGAATAGATTCCCTCTTAAAGAGAGGAGAGTCTTGAAAGCCCGAGTTATTTAGAGAGAAACAAGTTGTTCTCAATTCCTAGGTTTCATCAATACATGAAAAGCCTAACCTTGACCTGATGGGTAGGAAGATGGATCTTGACCATCTTAGATAAGTTGTTTAGGGATGACCTTTCTGCCTAGGAAGGAAGATCAGGGAAGAGAGAGAAGTCAGGGAGAAAGAAGTAGAGAGAGGAAGCAGGATTCCTGGGAGCTTCTTCTATTCACACCACACACACACACACACACATACACACGAGGCACTGCAAGGTGGGCTGCTGTCAAATGTCCAGAGCGGCAAAGAGATCAGTTAGAGAAAGCAAAGACTCCATCGTATGTGTGTATATGCTCCCCATGGTAGTCTAACAACCTGCATACATGTTCTTGTTTCATCCTCATATCAAACTGATGAGGTAGGCACTATTATCACCCCGTTGATCACATGTGGAAACTGAGATAGAGTGATGTGCTTGCTCAAGGCCATAACCTGACTGCAGAATGTTGTTCTTTGCAGTGATGCTGCGCTGTTCCTACAGCACTGAAGGCAATAACTAATATGTTAAAAGGGCTTCCCTGGTAGCTCAGATGCTAAAGCGTCTGCCTGCAGTAGGGGAGACCCGGGTTCAATCCCTGGGTCGGGAAGATCTCCTGGAGAAGGAAATGGCAACCCACTCTAGTACTCTTGCCTGGAAAATTCCATGAATGGAGGAGCCTGGTAGGATACAGTCCATGGGGTCGCAGAGTCAAGCAACTTCACTTGAAAGGTATTATTGTTACTATCTTCCTAGTCCTTCTTCCCAAATAAATTATAGAGGCTGCTGCAATTAGAAATCAGGAGACTTGAGGTCTAGAAAACCATAATTCAACCACTAGCTAACTATAAACCCCTGAGTGAAGGGGCCACTATATTGCTGATCACCCAGCGTTTCCTGCCCATTCTCCTGTCTGCTCCTTGCAGGGGGTTCTTTGGAAAGGATGGGTTGGGAGGTGTCAGTACCGTCCTGCCTTGAAGAAAAGGAAACAGAGGGACTCAAACTGCTTGTCACAGGCTACTTAGCAGGTCAGTGAAAATGTTTGTGATGTTGTCACTGCTCCTTCCTGGGCCTCAATGTCTCCATCTCTAAAGAAAGGATAGAAAGGCACTCAGATTGGATAATTTCAAAATCCTGACACCTGGCTTGAAGTTTCTGGAGTGCAAGAAAAAAGAGAAGGGGTGGGGGAGAAAAGGAGAGGAATGAGGAAGACGAGATACAGAGTGTTAAAGGGGTGGCTTAGATTTCAGCTTTTATTTTTTTAGGTCATAACGAGCAAAGATTCAAACCAGATGTGGTCCTGGTGACTCGCAGTAGCCGAGAATGGAGCTGTGCTGTGATAATACCACATTAGCTTGAAGCCATATATCTATCAACAGCCCCAGTCAAGAGCAAAGCAGTTGGCATTTGCAAGGACCGTGTCCCCCACACTTGAGTTCCGTGTTTGGAAGAGCCTCAGACCCCAAATGGGTTGTCTGAACTGTTCCAGGAAGAGCCTGTTCTTCAGAGGCTGTCAGCCCCCATCTCCCATCACACCTCTGGGGAGAGCCTCACTCAGAGGGCAAGGCTGGGACCCCAGTCACTCACTTGGCAGCACATTTGAAGCAGGCTGGGAGGCAGGGGCAGCAGAGAGGAGCCAGGCTCCGCAGGGGCTGATGGAGCACGGCCCAACAGCCCACAGGATCACAGGCCACATTGTTATTACTTTTTAATTAAAATGGCGTCTTTTCCCCTTATTACAAAAGCCGTGTTTGTTTATTTTAGCAAAATTAGACAGGCCAGACCAGGAAAAGAGAAAAAAATGAAAAACAACCTATGACCTAGAGAGAGCCATTGTTCATGCCCTGGTGTATTCAGGGGTCACAAAATAAATGCACAGGGGGCCAGGCAGTTAATGTAAATGTGAATCACATGGTATTAAAATGAATAGATATGTTTGAATCAAGTGGTATTAAAATTGGTATAAAGATATGAGGGTGAAATCAATTTATATGGGAATTAGTATAAGGATTTCCCTGGTGGTCCAGTGGTTAAGATTCTATGCTCCCAGTGCAGTGCACATGGGTTCAATCCCTGGTCAGGGAACTAAGATCCCCCATACTGCACAGGTGGCCTAAAAACAAAAAAGAAAGTTCACATAAATATGTGAATTGTGATGTTAAGAATATCAGCAATGTTTGAATCTATGGAGTAATTGAGAGTATGCAGCCAGTCTGAGGACACTCAAAAGTCAAAGAGATTTTTAAATACTGACTGAGGCTTCAGGAGTCACCAGTTTAAAACTCCTGTTGTGTATCTTTCTAGATCTTTCTCTCTCAAAAAAAAAATATATATATATATGTATGTATGTATAAATATGTAGATGGGAGGGAAGGGTCAAGGTGGCAGAGTTGTAGGATTATGAATAAATATGTAGATATATGAAGATATACAATATATACACATACACACCTATGCAAAAGAAACACACATACCTCCACATACATCTAGTAGAATTTCATGTGGATACTCACGGTAATATTCAGACAAAAGTGGAAATGACTGGGCTGAAGGATGATTGTGGACTAGCAATTCCACCCTTCTCCCCACCTTCTCACCCTAACAGAAGCCCCTAAATAATTCTGGGCAACACAGGAATCTGATTTGAAAACTATTCCCGTGGTTCCTAGTCTTCAGTGTTTAGTGAACTAGTAAATCTCACCTTTGAAACATTAGGGAAGCCTGATCTCAGGTTGCCAACTTTCTTTCCATCAAGTGCAGCAGGCATGGCTAGCTCTCAGCAGTCATTTCCTACCACCCAACCCCCCTTGTTTCTTGGTTTTCTTTAAGGGGGCTGTGTACCCTGTCCTGGCAGTTAATCATCATTAGTAAATCCAACATGGAATTCCGTTTCCTTTTGCCAGATTCTTGATTTCCTAGATCCTCTTGCAACTAAGGGTGACCCTGGGACCTAATTGAGCTAATGAAACATAAGAGGAAGTCTGCTGGGGCTTCCCACGTGGTGCTAGTGGTAAAGAACCCATCTGCCAATACAGGAGATGTAGGGGATGTGGGTTCAATCCCTGGGTTGGGAAGATTCCCTTGGAGGAGGGCATGGCAACCCACTCCAGTATTCTTGCCTGGAGAATCACATGGACAGAGGAGCCTTGCGGGCTATAGTCCATAGGGTCTCAAAGAACTGGACATGACTAAAGCAACTTAGAACACACACGAATGCTGGAGACTTCTAGGAAAATTTATGCTTTCGTGTAGAAGGGAAAATGTCACAACACCATCTCATACCCAACTCTTCCTACCTTTGAACATGAATACCTTGCCAAGAGTTGTGCAGCCTTCTTGGAATCATGAGGGAAAGGGTAAGAGAATCACAGAGACCCCTACTTGCCCAGTGTTGGTAAGCACTTCCCCAGTGGTTGCTACCTTTAGATTTCTTTTTCAAATAAAAAAACAAAAAACAAAAAACAAATGCCCCTACATGTTTATGCCTCTGTTAATTGGATTTTTTTGTTATGTGCAGCCTAGAAAGAAAAAAGTTAATATCCCTTCTCATCATTAAGCCAAAGAAATAGAATGGAGATAATGTTGCACACACAAAAAAAGTTTAATGAACATCTTGTTGTTGTCTCTGTTTTTCTGATTTTGCCATAGACTAGTAACTACTTTTTCACAGAGCAGCCTTGGCCCACGGACAGATGTCTGGCAATTGTTGATCTTTACCACAGCAGCAAGTCGAATGACTAAAGAAGTATCCATCATCAGACTTCCAGTCATTAGATATGCCACCCTCTTATTTTTGGATATTCAGTTCATTTCCAGTTATTTCCTATCTAAAGAGTGTTGCAATAAACATCCTTGAAGCTCAATCTTTGCCCTCACCTTTACTGATTTTCTTAGGATAAATCCCTAGAAGTAGAACTTCCCGGTTAAAGAATATGCATGTTTTAGGCTTTTGCTCACATTGCCCAGCTGTCTTCAAGAAAGAAAACAACAAGTTTTATGGTTACCTCCCCACAGATGTTTCACAAAACTTGGTAGAATGAGTCACCCCAAGATCCTTCCTGAACTGCTCTGTGGGTCAAGGTGGTTTGCATTTGCCACCTTCTGCCCCTACAACCTGTGCCACCTCCATCCCTCTTGAGATCAGGGTCACTTGCTTCTTTACAAGTTGTCACTGCCCATCTTACATCCTCCCATGTTCTCCCTCAGCTCCGCAGAGCTAGAGAAATAACGGCAGGGCTCTGGTCAGTTTCAGACAAGGGGCTGTGCCATCAGGGCCTGCAGATACCCCCCCAACCTCACCACTTACCTTCCTCTGGCACATCCAGCATGCAGAGCTATTTACTGTTCTGCAACCACATTGTGAGGGGCTTCCCTGGTGGCTCAGCGGTAAAGAATCCACCAGGAGATGCAGGTGTGATCCCTGGGTTGGGAGGATCCCTTGGAGAAGGGAATGGCAACCCACTCCAGCCTTCTTACCTGGGAAGTCCCAGAGGAGCCTGGCAGGCTACAGACCATGGGGTCACAAGGGTCAGACACGATTTAGTGACTAAACTACCACCAAAAATCACACTGTGAGCAATTGTACTTCTATGCTTTGCACATGACATCCCATCACTGGGAAAGCCTTTCTAGCTAACTTATTTGGAGAAGGAAATGGCAAGCCACTCCAGTATTCTTGCCTGGAGAATCCCAGGGACAGAGGAGCCTGGTGGGCTGCCGTCTATGGGGTCTCACAGAGTCGAACATGACTGAAGCGACATAGCAGCAGCAGCAGCAGCTAACTTATGCTCTTCTGTCAAAATTCAGCTCAAACATCCCTGCTGTCAGGAAGCCTCCTTGACCTCCTCCTTCTGGACAAAGGCCAGTGCTGGGACTCCCACGCTCCCTATAATGTTTTCTCCTATAATGTCCTGGTAACACTCTGTAGCTACAGCTGGTCCCCCTAGCTACAGCATTTCCCCACCAGATGGTTAGGTCCCCAGAGGAAGAGAAAGAGAAAACCCCTTTTGGGGGAAGCCTGGTCCTCTTCTCTGGTCTTGCACAGAAACCCTGACCATTCTACAAGCCCTTGCTGAAAGACCTCAATACCCCCACACCCAGGCCTGCCTTAAATCTTCCCGGGTAGCCTCAGAGCCCCATTGGCTCCCTCTGTACCTGGCTCATTTGGCCTTGCCCCTGAGGAGACAGTTGCCAGAGAGCAAGGCCCTGAATCATGCCTGGCTTTTGTCACTGTCTCAATCCACTTGGGCTCCAGTAACAAAACCTCACAGACTGGGTGGCTACTGTATCTCTCACAGTTCTGGAAGCTGGAAAGTTCAAGATCAAGGTACTAGCAGATTTGGAGTGTGGTGCGGGCTCTGTTCTAGGCTTGCAGATGGCTGCCTTCTTGCTGTATTTCACACGGTGGGGTGGTGAGGTGTCCTTGTCTCTTTCTCTTCTTACAAGAGCACTGTTCCCTTCCTGCAGTCTCTCCCATCATGACCTCACCTAAACCTACCTCCTCCCAAAGGCCCCACCTTCAAATACTGTCACATTTGGGGGATTAGGGCTTCAACATATGAATTTCAGAGGCATATGCAAAACATTCAGTGCACAGCACCACTGACAAATTGTGTGACCACAGGCACATCCTTCTCTCACAGTACGATCGCCCCTTTTGTACAAGGAAGGGAATGGAAAGGAAATTTTCAATCAGTAAACTCTAAAAGAGACATTATGGTTTGGGACTCTATCCTGCCCTGAACCTAAAACTTCCCCTTTCTTCTGGCTGGTTTCCTCTTCTTCCAGTCCAGGAGGGCTGGGGGTGGAGCATTGGACCCAAGCCAATCTGACTTGGACATTTCCTGGACACAGTGATTGGTTACAGTATGCGGGCATGTGACCTGAGAGCCAATTAGAGTGGATCCCAAACCACTGCTGGGATTGCTACTGTCACTGCTTTGTGCGGCTGGAGAATCCACAAGTTGGAGCTGCCTGGGTTGCTAGAGAATGGAATTCACACAGACAGATCAAGAGAGAGGCAAGATTCTGGTGACACTGTTTGAGCCCTGTATCCAACCTCTTCTGGATGATTCGATTCTTTCTCCCCTGCGCTTTTCTCCATTTTCTCCTCCCCTTCTTTATTTTCCTGCCCTCTGCCTCTCTTCTCCCACCTCCCCAGCTCCTGAGCACCTTGCGCTAGCTACTGCCCCACACATCACACATGTAGACCTTTGCGTTTCGGGCTCAGGTCGGTCCCAGGTTGTGCCCAGCTGCAGCTTTGACTCCAGCAGGGAACTGGGTCCTCAGAGGGGCTGTGAGGAACAGGCTGCAGAGGGCATATGGAAGGTGCAGAGAGACTGGGCAAGAGGCAGTGTTCCTAGAACCCTCCATGAGAGTTTCTTTGTCCTGGGTTCAAGGTTCAGCCTTATTACCAGCTTAGGAGCTTGCCCCATGCCAGCTCTGCATACTCTTCACAGCACTTGGGGAGGGAGAAGGTTTCTTCCCTATCTGTCCCCTTTGTTTACTCTTGAGACAGTTCAAGGTCAGCACCAGAGAGCAGGGAGAATGAAAGGGCATGGTCTCCATTATGGTTATAATATCATTCTTGTGATGTTGACTGGCAGGAAGAACAAAGGCCATCTGTGTCATCTCCTCGTCCAAGCCTGGGCTCGTTGTCTCTTCCTGGGATTATTGTCCCTCGATGCTTGTGCTGCCCGCAGCTTCTAATCTGGCCTCCAAAGCACCAACAGTGTGCTTTTCCTGAAATTCGAGGTGTTCAGGTCACTTCACAAATTGAGGTAGTAGATTAGTTGTATACTGCCACATAACCAATTGCAAAACAAAGTGGCTTAAAATAAAGATTTACTAACCATGGTCCTCAGGCCAAATCTGGCCCACTGCTTGTTTTGGTAAATCAAGTTTTATTGGAACACAGCCACACTCATTCATTTATGTATGACCTAGGGCTACTTTTTTCAGACTTGAATAGTTTTAACAGAGATTATACGGTCTGTACAGATTGAAATATTTACTGTGAAAGTGAAAGTGTTAGTCACTCAGTCATGTCTGACTCTTTGCGACCACATGGACTGCGGCCCACCAGTTTTTCCTCTGTCCATGGAATTCTCTAGGCAAGAATACTGGAGTGGGTTGCCATTCCCATCTCCGGGGGATCTTCCTGACCCAGGGATCAAACCCAGGTCTCCTGCACTAGTGAAAGTGAAAGTTGCGGAGTCATGTTCGACTCTTTGCAACCCCATGAACTATACAGTCCATGGAATTCTCCAGGCCAGAATACTGGAGTGCGTAGCCTTTCCCTCCTCCAGGGGATCTTCTCAATCCAGGGATCAAACCCAGGTCTCCCGCATTGCAGGCGGATTCTTTACCAGCTGAGCCACACGGGAAGCATTACCTGGCCCTTTATAGATAGTTTGTCAACCCTTGGGTTACACAACAATAGTCACAACAATAATCATCTATGATCTCTCATGGTTTCTGTGGGTCAGGAATTTGGGAGCAATCTAGCCAGCTCTGTCTTAGGGTCTTTCATGAGGGTCCAGTTAGGTATTGGCAGGAGCTTCACTCACCTGAAGCTTGACTAGGGCTGAAGGACTCTCTTCCAAGTAGTTTTACTTATGTGGCTGTCCAGTTGGTGCTGGCTACAGGCTGAGAGCCTCAGTACCTCTTTTCATGGATCTCAACAGAGGATGGCTTGAGTGTCCTCATGGCTTGGCTGCTGTCCCCAGAGTGATTGATTCAAGAGAACAAGATGGAATCTCAGTGCTTTTGTGAGCTAGCTTCAGAAACCACACACTATCAGGTCTACCATTTTCTACTGATTGCAGAGGCCAGCCCTGATTCAATGTAGGAAAGATGACACAAGAGAATAAATACCAGAAGGCGGGACCACTGGGGTCATCTTAGAGGTTGGCTATTGTATGGAGGATGCAAACGTATGCTCCCATGAATATTTTGATCTAGAGATTAGTTTCTTAGGCTTGTACTACACTTTACATCGATATTTTTAAATTTGAAGATTTCATAAAATACCTGAAGTATCCCACATTTCCACATGAAACAATAGGATAGAAGTGACCAACAACTGCCCTCTTGGCATAAAATGTGATTCTTTTGAGTTTGTCACATTCCCCTCTATTCTTTATTAATCCCTGACAGGGAAATTAAATTTTAATTAATGATTGCCCTTTGACTGTTTCCTTACTGGAAACAAAGACTTCTCTTCAACCTTATATGTGTTAGGTAGTTAAAATAGGGAAAAGGAGTCCAGAATGGCGGTGGCTAAAAGACCTGGAAGGGAAAAGCCCACGAAAATAGAACAAAGGAAGGTCTGAAGACTGGAGTGAGAACCTCAGGTAAAACAAACAACACTCCTGGCTGGCCCAATTTACATGGGACAGACCCAGAGACAGAGAAACATATAAAAAGAGGAGCCAAAGCTTGCTCTCTCTTTCTCCTGTGCAATGGGGCGCTCTTCTCTTCGCGTCTTTGGATCTACGTGCCCTCATGCCTCCAAGATGGATTTTCCTGCTATTATCTAAATAAATAGAGCTGTAACACTGAGCTGTAACACTGATTTATCTAAGAGCTATAACATGGTCTGTTCGAGACCTGAGAGCTATAACACGGTCTGTCCAAGACCTGAGAGCTGTGACACACTGAGGGGGCTTTAATGTCCGTCACTCCAAATCTTTGTTGTAATGAGACAAAAACCGAAGGGCATACACTCGCCTGACATATGTATTAAAAGATGGCAAAGGAAAAGATGTATTAAGAAGGTGTCCCAGTTTAAGAATTAGAGGGACTGACTCTTCGTGATGCCAGGGAAGTCCCTCCTCAAGGTGGCCTTCCCTAACTCCCCACAGCAAAGACACTTCTTCCATTCTTCACTGAATGAACATTATTTAGTTGTTGGTACTCTATTCTCAGGCTTCCCAGGTGGCTCAGTGGTGAAGAATCTGCCTGCCAATGCTGGAGACCCAGGTTTGATCCCTGGGTCGGGAAGATCCCCTGGAGAAGGGAATGGCAACCCACTCCAGTAATCTTGGCTGAGAAATCCCATGGACAGAGGAGCCTGGTGGGCTACAGCCCATGGGGTCGTAAAAGAGTAAGATATGGCTGAGCGACTGAACTTGCACACACTCTATTCTCAAAGTCATTATTTTTATTTATTTACCTGTTTATGATGTGCCTCCTCCACTGAATAACAAGCTTAGGACTATGGGGCCCAGCTTGGTGTCTGACATGGAGATATCAAAAATGAATGAATGACCAATGAAATTTGCACATCCCATGCTTAGCAATGGTGCCTGGCACAGAGCATGAGCCTGAATGAACGAATGAGTAAACAGCCCTTCGACAATTCACCCACCTCTGACCATATTCACAAATATCCTCTCCCAAGCCACAGCACAGCTTGAGAGGAGGCAGAAGGCTGAGTGGAAGGAGCTTTTGCTGCTGCTTTTTTGTTTTTCCTCCTTGCTGCAAAATCTCCTGTGACCATTTAAAGCCAGGAAGCAAAATCAAAGGGCCCTGAATTCAAAGGACACTAATTACCTTTCAAAGAGTTCCCCTTGGCTTTAGCCACACAATTCCCGTCAGAGGCTGTGGGAGTTTGTGGTTCCTGTGCTGGGCTTTGATACTTGGAGGGATTAATGGGGCTTGATTAAACCACAAATGTCAGGAAGTGTGGAGGGCAGTTCAGGATGCTAGCCACCTCCATCCTGGGAGGGGGATAGTCACTGACCTCCCCTCCCCACACTGGACTTGAGCTTCTGATAAAGGGGCTGAGGGGGTAGGCACCTCCTTCCCCCTATACTCAAGGGTACCACTGTCATGCTTAGGATGAACGGTCATTTACACAGAATGACTGATATGCTAATAAAAATTTCGTTCTGCATTTCATTAAAGCATTCTTCAAAGGAGGTGTAATAAGAATCCTGTCCACTAATTTTCTGTGGCCTGATGTTTAAAAAGCAACGTCTTCAACTCCACAACAGCAGGATTGTGCTAAAATAATCGGTAATAGCGACAATAGAAATCAGTTCACTGAGCACCTACCTTAGTACTAGGATTGGAGCTTGTTGTTTTATTAATATGCCATTGATCTCATTTAATCCTCATACCTCACTGAGGGGAGGCAGGGGCTCTCATTAGCTCCATTTTAAAGATGAAGAAACTGACAGAGAGGTGGAGCCACCTGTCTAAGGTCACACAGCATAGAAATGACAGGCCAGAAATTAGCCCTAGGTCTTTCCCACCTTGTGGCTCAGCTGGTAAAGAATCTACCTGCAGTGTGGGAGACCTGGGTTCGATCCCTGGGTTGGGAAGATCCCTTGGAGAAGGGAAGGACTACCCACTCCAGTATTCTGGCCTGGAGAATTCCATGGACTATACAGTCCATGGGGTTGCAAAGAGTTAGACATGACTGAATGATTTTCACTTTCACTTTCCTACCTCAGAACCCAAATTCTTCTACCCTGTCTGCATCTTTTGGTAAATTCTGAGGGTGCATTCCTCTGATATTCTAGGAGGAATGATTCTGTGGAAAACAAAGGCAGTAAGACAGGAGAAATATGTGGTGGAGCCTCATTAATTTGTGCACTGACCCTGGGCCTGACTTCTGCACCATTTTAATAGGATGACCATTTTATTAAGGATGATGAAATTTCCCAGAAGCCCCCTCCCTAACAGAGTCATCTCACATCTCCAGAATTTTGTCTAATCCCTTGCCTTAACTGGTACTACTTTCTGTCAGAAAGTTTTTCAGCTGGGAGTAGCTAGATCTCACTTCAGCGAGGAGGACACGGCGGGTTTGCTCACCCCACATCATCCCCAACCCTTCATTTCCTGCCTTCACTGTGGAGGTTCGGTTCAGTTCAGTTCAGTTGCTCAGTTGTGTCCGACTCTGAGACCCCATGAACCACAGCATGCCAGGCCTTCCTGTCCATGACCAACTCCCGGAGTCTACCCAAACCCATGTCCATTGAGTTGGTAATGCCATCCAACCATCTCATCCTCTGTCGTCCCCTTCTCCTCCTGCCCTCAATCTTTCCCAGCATCAGGGTCTTTTCAAGTGAGTCAGCTCTTCATATCAGGTGGCCAACGTATTGGAGTTTCAGCTTCAACATCAGTCCTACCAATGAACACCCAGGACTGATCTCCTTTAGGATGGACTGGCTGGATCTCCTTGCAGTCCAAGGGACTCTCAAGAGTCTTCTCCAACACCACAGTTCAAAAGCATCAATTCTTTGGCGCTCAGCTTTCTTCACAGTCCAACTCTCACATCCATACATGACCACTGGAAAAACCATAGCCTTGACTAGACAGACCTTTGTTGACAAAGTAATGTCTCTGCTTTTTAATATGCTATCTAGGTTGGTCATAACTTTCCTTCCAAGGAGTAAGCGTCTTTTAATTTCATGGCTGCAGTCACCATCTGCAGTGATTTTGGAGCCCAGAAAAATAAAGTCAGCCACTGTTTCCACTGTTTCTCCATCTATTTGCCATGAAGTGATGGGACCATGATCTTAGTTTTCTGAATATTGAGCTTTAAGCCAACTTTTTCACCCTCCTCTTTCACTTTCATCAAGAGGCTCTTTAGTTGGAAAACCCAAATACCCACTTAGCCAATCTCCCTTGCTGCCAGAGGTGTCCCCATGACCTATTCTGACCAGTGAGACCTATGTGGAAGCCTCCTGAGGGCTTCTAGGAAATCTCTACTTTCCCCTAGAGGAGGGACAGACATGGCTTGCAGCAGCCTTCCCCACTTCTTCCTCCTGCCTGGAATATGATGTGACACCTAATCTGTGGCAGCCATTCTGTGTTCAGAGGCAAAGGCCAAGAGAATCACAGACATTGCTAAGCTATCAATCCAAGGCTAGCCACTACTTAGCTCTAGATTTTTTGAAAGTGAGAGTAATAAAACTCCTGTTTACTTAAGCTCCTGTTAGCTGGATTTTCTGTGGCTTGAAACCAAAAACATCTTAATGAGTACAGTCTTTCATCCTATTAACGGTGATGAAATTTCCCGGAAGCCCCCTCCCTAGCAGATTCATCTCACATCTCCAGAATTTCGTCCAATGTATCCTCCTACACTAAATACTGGTCAGGAGAAAGGAACCAAAGTTGTCAACTTAGATTAGTGGTTCTTACACTTGAAAATACATCTGTATCTTACTAGGAAGACTTGCTGAAACCCAGACAGGTGGACCCTGTCCCTGGAGTCTTTGATTCAGTATGTCTAAGCGTGTGTGAGACTTTACATCTTAGGAAATGTTCTACTCCACTAACTATTCATATAAAGTCAGAGAGAGTTCACTACGAAGAAAAGTAGTCAAGGAAGGCTTTCTGGAGGATGGATCATGAGCTAAGCCTCAAAGAAGACTTAAAGATGGCAAGGAGATGGAAGGCTATGAGGAGCATGAAAGGGCATGGTCAGTAGTAAATTGGAGAGCACAGGATTCAGTGGATACTGAAGCATCAACAAATAGCTCCAGAGCTGGGAGCCGAGTTTGGAGCCAGGAAGAAGTTAGGTGGGTTAAGAGCTCAGTCTTTGTTTCCCGACCTAGATACAAGCCCTGCTTCCACCATTTTTTTAAACTGTGGTTCCTCTGAGCAAGTCAATTTGTCTCTCTAAGCCTTTGCTTTCTCAGCTGTAAAATGGGAATAATGTTGCCTCTCTCAAAGAGGCTGTTATAACATTTAAATCATATCATACATATAAAGCACCTTGTGCTTACTACCTAATAGCAAACAGAAAAAAATTAATTTGAGAATAACCTGTGTCTCAGACTCTCATGATACATTAAATGGCAGGTTCTATCACAAAGTGATTTTGGGAAACACTGAGTTAATGAAGTTTTCCTTATTGTGGGACTTTACAGTCTTTAGTATCCTAAAATGAGGGATGGGCCATTGTGGAAGACAATGACATTTCTTCAAATTTGTTCAAAAATAAAAGATTGGTTCAAGATGATGGTGTAGAAGGATGTACACTCATCTCTGGTGAGAGCACTGAAATCGCAACTAGTGAACAGCCATCAACAGCAGGAGGGTGCTGGAACCCACCAAAAAAGATTCCCCATGTCTAAAGACAAAGGAGAAGCCACAATAAGATGGTAGAAGGGGCACAATCACGATAAAATCAAATCCCAAACCCGCCAGGTCGGTGATCTACAAACTGGACAAAAATAATACCAAAGAAATTCTCCCACTGTTGTGAAAGTTCTGAGCCCAACGTCAGGCTTTCCAGCCTGGGGATCTGGCAAAGTGACAGAAATCCCCAGGGAATCTGACCTTGAAGGCCAGCGAGATTTGATTGCAGGACTTTCACAGGACTGGGAGATATAGAGACCCCACTCCTGGAGGGCACAGACAAAATCTCTTGTGCACTAGGACCCGGGGAAGGAGCAATGGCCCCTCAGGTGACTGAACCAGACCTACATGCATGTATTAGGCGTGGGGTCACAGTGGTTAACTACAGAGACAAGGGCACTGGCAGCAGCAGTCCTGCCCCTTGGTGAGAGCCCACTTGGAGGTCGCCATTAGCCCTCCCATCAGTCAGTTCAGTCCCTCAGTCGTGTCTGACTCTTGGCGACCCTATGGACTGTAGCACACCAGGCCTCCCTGTCTATCACCAACTCTCAGAGCTTGCTAAAACTCATGTCCATTGAGTCGGTGATGCAATCCAACCATCTCATCCTATGTTGTCCCCTTCTCCTCCTGCCTTCAATCTTTCCCAGCATCAGGATCTTTTCCAATGAGTCAGTTCTTTGCATCAGGTGGCGAAACTATTGGAGTTTCAGCTTCAGCATCAGTCCTTTCAATGAATATTCAGGACTGATTTCCTTTAGGATGGACTGGTTAGATCTCTTTGCAGTCCAAGGGACTCTCAAGAGTCTTCTCCAACACCACAATTCAAAAGCATCAATTCTTCAGTGCTTAGCCTTCTTTATGGTCCAACTCTCACATCCATACATGACTACTGGAAAAACAATAGCCCTGACTAAACGGACCTTTGTTGGCAAAATAATGTCTCTGCTTCTTAATATGCTGTCTAGCTTAATATGCTGGCAAAAGGTTTTGTCATAGCTTTTCTTTCAAAGAGCAAGTATCTTTTAATGTCATGGCTGCAGTCACCATCTGTAGTGATTTTGGAGCCCAAAAAAATAAAGTCCTCACTGTTTCGACTGTTTCCCCATTTATTTGCCATGAAGTGATTGGACCAGATGTCATGATCTTAGTTTTCTGAATGTTGAGCTTTAAGCCAACTTCTTCACTCTCCTCTTTCACTTTCATCAAGAGGCTCTTTAGTTCTTCTTTGCTTTCTGCCATAAGGGTGGTGTCATCTGTGTATCTGAGGTTATTGATATTTCTCCTGGCAATCTTGATTCCAGCTTGTGCTTCATCCAGCCCGGCATTTAACATGATGTACTCTGCATATAAGTTAAATTAGCAGGGTGTCAGTATACAGCCTTAACGTATTCCTTTCCCGATTTGGAACCAGTCTGTTGTTCCATGTCCAGTTCTAACTGTTGCTTCTTGACCTGCATACAGATTTATCAATAGGCAGGTCAGGTGGTCTGATATTCCCATCTCTTTAAGAATTTTCCACAGTTTGTTATGATCCACACAGTCAAAGGCTTTGGCATAGTCAATAAAGCAGAAGTAGATATTTTTCTGGAATTATCTTGCTTTTTTGATGATCCAGTGGATGTTGGCAATTTGATATCTGGTTCCTCTGCCTTTTCTTAATCCAGCTTGAACATCTGGAAGTTCAAGGTTCACGTACTGTTGAAGCCTGGCTTGCAGAATTTTGAGCATTATTTTTCTAGCATGTGAGATGAGTGCAATTGTGTGATAGGTTGAACATTCTTTGGCATTACCTTTCTTTGGGATTAGAATGAAAACTGACTTTTTCCAGTCCTGTGGCCACTGCTGAGTTTTCCAAATTTGCTGACATATTGAGTGCAGCACTTTCACAGCATCATCTTTTAGGATTTGAAATAGCTCAACTGGAATTCCCTCACCCCTACTAGCTTTGTTCTTAGTGATGCTTCCTAAGGCCCACTTGACTTTGCATTCCAGGATGTCTGGCTCTAGGTGAGTGATCACACCATTGTGGTTATTTGGGTCATGAAGATCTTTTTTGTATGGTTCTTCTGTGTATTCTTGCCACCTATTCTTAATATCTTCTGCTTCTGTTAGATCCATACCATTTCTATCCTTTAGTGTACCCATCTTTGCATGAAATGTTCCCTTGGTATCTCTAATTTTCTTGAAGAGATCTCTAGTCTTTACCATTCTATTGTTTTCCTCTATTTCTTTGCACTGATCACTGAGGAAGGCTTTCTCCTTGCTATTCTTTGGAACTCTGCATTCAGAAGGGTATATCTTTCCTTTTCTCCTTTGTCTTTAGCTTCTCTTCTTTTCTCAGCTATTTGTAAGTCCTCCTCAGACAACTATTTTGCCTTTCTACATTTCTTTTCTCTGGGGATGGTCTTGATCCCTGCCTCCTGTACAATGTCATGAACCTCTGTCTATAGTTCTTCACACACTCTATCAGATCTAATCCCCTGAATCTCTTTGTCACTTCCACTGAATAATCATAAGGGATTTGATTTAGGTCATACCTGAATGGTCTAGTGGTTTTCCCTACTTTCTTCAGTTTAAGTCTGAATTTGGCAATAAGGAGTTCATGATTTGAGCCACAGTCACCTCCCGGTCTTGTTTTTGCTGACTGTACTATATAGATCTTCTCCATCTTTGGCTGCAAAGAATATAATCAATCTGATTTCGGTATTGACCATCTGGTGATGTCCATGTGTAGAGCTGTCGCTTATGTTGTTATAAGAGGGTGTTTGCTATGACCAGTGAGTTTTCTTGGCAAAACTGTTAGCCTTTGCCCTGCTTCATTCTGTACTCCCAGTTCCAATTTGCCTGTTCCTCCAGGTATCTCTTGACTTCCTACTTTTGCATTCCAGTCCCCTATAATGAAAAGGACATCTTTTTTGGGTGTTAGTTCTAGAAGGTCTTGTAGGTCTTCATAGAACCGTTCAACTTCAGCTTTTTCAGCATTACTGGTTAGGGCATAGAGTTAGATTACTGTGATATTGAATGGTTTGCCTTGGAAACAAACAGAGATCATTCTGTCATTTTTGAGATTGCACCCAAGGACTGCATTTCGGTTGACTTTTGTTGACTATGAGGGCTACTCCATTTCTTCTAAGGGATTCTTGCCCACAGTAGTAAGTATAATGGCCATCTGAGTTAAATTCACCCGTTCTAGTCCATTTTAGTTCGCTGATTCCTAAAATGTCAATGTTCACTCTTGCAATCCCCTGTTTGACCACTTCCAATTTACCCTGATTCATGAACCTAACATTCTAGGTTCCTATGCAATGTAGTTCTTTATAGCATCGGACTTTACTTCCATCACCAGTCACGTCCACAACTGGGCGTTGTTTTTGCTTTGGCTCCTTCTCTTCATTCTTTCTGGAGTTATTTCTCCACTGTTCTCCAGTAGCATATTGGGCACCTACCAATTTGGGGAATTATCTTTCAGTTTCCTATCTTTTTGCCTTTTTTTTTTTTTTTTTTTTTTTACTGTTTCAAGGCAAGAATACTGAAGTGGTTTGTCATTCCCTTTGGCAGTGGACCACGTTTTGTCAGAACTCTCCACCATGACCCGTCTGTCTTGGGTGGCCCTACACAGCAAGTCTCATAGTTTCATTGAGTTAGACAAGGCTGTGGTCCTTGTGATCAGATTGGTTAGTTTTCTGTGATTGTGGTTTTCATTCTGTCTGCCCTCTGATTGATAAGGATAAGAGGCTTACGAAAGCTTCCTGATGGGAGAGACTGACTGAGGGGGGAACTGGGTCTTATTCTGATGGGCGGGGCCATGCTCAGTAAATCTTTAATCCAGTTTTCTGTTGATGGGTGGGGCTGTATTCCCTCCCTGTTGTTTGACCTGAGGCCAAACTATGGTGGAGGTAATGAAGACAATGGTGACCTCATTCAAAAGGTCCTGTGCACTGCCCCACTCAATGCCCCTGACCCTGCAACAGGCCACCGCTGACCCACGCCTCTGCTGGAGACTCCCGGACACTCATGGGCAAGTCTGAGTCAGTCTCTTGTGTGGTCACTGCTCCTTTCTCCTGGGTCCTGGTGTGCACAAGGTTTTGTTTGTGCCCTCCAAGAGTCTGTTTCCCCGGCCATGTGTAAGTTCTGGCAGCTCCATGGTGAGGTTAATGGCAACCTCCACCAAGAGGGCTTATACCATAACCAGGTCTGCTGCCCCCAGAGCCCCTGCCCTGTGGCAGGCCACTGCTGACCCATATCTCTGCAAGAGACACTCAAACTGAGGCAACTCAAAGGCAGGTCTGGCTCAGTCTGTGGGTTCTCCTGGTGCGCACAAGGTTTTAACTGAGCCCTCCAAGTGTCTCTGACGGGTATGGGGTTTGATTCCCAGTTTGATTTTGCCCTTCCTACCATCTTGTTGGGGCTTCTCCTTTTCCCTTGGACGTGGGGGTTTCTTTTTTAGGTGGGATCCACCATTCTCCTGTTGTTCAGCAGCGAGTTGTAATTTTGAAGGTCTTGCAGGAGAAGATGAGTGCACATCCTTCTACTCCACCATCTTCAGTGTCAGGCTATCAGCCCTACCATAACTGGACTCATTAGAAAAGGCCCTGATGCTGGGAAAGATTGAAGGCAGGAGGAGAAGGGAACGACAGAAGATGAGATGGTTGGATGGCATCACCGAATCAATGGACATGGGTTTGAGCAAGCTCTGGGAGGTGGTGAAGGACAGGAAAGCCTGGCTTGCTGCAGTCCATGGGGTCACAAAGAGTCTGAACAACAAGAGCAACTGAACAACAAGAGCCTCAGACTCCAGGACTGGGTTGCCTCAGGCCAAACAATTAACAGGGAGGGAGTGCAGCCCCACCCATTAGCAGACAATTGAATTAATGTTTTACTGAGCAGGGCCCTGCTCTCCAGAGCAAGACCCAGTTTTTTCCACAGCCAGTCTCTCCCATCAGGAAGCTTATACTAGCCTGTTAGCCTCATCCACCAGAGGGCAGACCAAAGAAGCAAGAACTACAATCCCATAGCCTCCAGAACAAAAACCACAATCACAGAAACTTAATCAAAATGAACAGGCAGAGAGGGTTATCTGCCAGGTGAAGGAAAAAGATAAAACTCCAGAAAAACAACTAGAGGAAGTGGAGATAGGCAACTTTCCAGAAAAATAATTCAAAATAATGATGGTGAAGATAGCACCAGTGGTAAAGAACCTGCCTGCCGATGCAGGAGATATAAGGGGTACAGGTTCAATCCCTGGGTTAAGGAGATCCCCTGGAGGAGGAAATAGCAACCCACCCCAGTATTCTTGCCTGGAGAATCCCGTGGACAGAGGAGCCCGCTGGGCTATAGTCCATAGGGTCACAAAGAGTCAGACACTACTGAAGCGACTTAGCACACAAGCACACACAAAGATGATCCAGGATCTCAGAAGAAGAATGGAGACGATGCAAGAAATATTTACCAGGCTTGTTTAAAAATATAAATCCTTGTAAATATTTGGGGGGAAAATACTTCTGTTTATTAGAACAATGAGAAACTAATGTAAAGCATCAATGTACTACTTATAAAAGGTAAGTATACTACTTATAAAATTTATACTCTAACAAAGAATGAAAATTTTTACCAACTCATTGGTTGTATTTCTGTATCAGTCAGCTTCTCTAAGTTATGCTGTGGTAACAAATGTCACATCTCACCGGTTTATAACAACCAATGTTTATTTCTTGTGCATCCTACACCCAGGATTGGCTGCAGCTCTCTCCACATCATCTTCCTTCTAGGACCCAGCTGGGTCCTTTCTGGGACCCAGTGACCCTATTGGGATACCTGGTGGAGGGGGGTGGGAAACCTATGGTAGAAACATGCGGTGGTTCTTAAAGCGCCTGCTCGGAAGTGCCTAAACATCACTCAAGCTCACAGATCTTTGGCCAAAGTAAGTCATGTGGCCAGGCCTGATGTCAATGGCACAGAAAGTATAATCCTCTTACAGGAGAGAGAACTTTGTGAGGCTAAAGCGTACCATGCGAGGCAGCTTCCACCTGGCTCTCAGGCAGTGCTCACTCTCTGGATACTCTGTCTGGGAACTCAAGCACATGCTGTGAGAAGCCTGGGCCACGTGGAGAAGCCACGTGTAGGCATTTGCTCCGGTGGACAGTCCCAGCCTTTGAGTCACCCCTGCCCAGGCAGCAGCAGAGAAGTCTCCAGATGACTGTAGCCCTGGCCGTTTGAATCTTCCCAGCTGAAGCCACAGACACCGTGGAGCAGAGTCAAGCTGTCCCCACAGTGCCCTGTCTAGACTTTTGACACACAGAATCCATGAAAGTAATAAAATGGTGGCTTTACGTCACTCAATTTGGAATTACTTGTTACGTGGAAATATTAACTAGAAAATGGTGCTTTTAAATTTTTTTTGATTCCATTACCACCATTTAAAATAGGAAGATTTCACGTACAAACTTGGGATTTTGGCTTTTAAAGGGAACTCAGAAAATCTGGCCACATTGACATGGCTGATGGGAGAAAATTGGTCAGAGTTGCCCTCTTGAGAAGGGGTATAGGTATCCTGTCTACCTTGGCCTCTGCCTGGCTCTATTTGCTTGTTTAGGTCATTTGCCTGGTTCCAGCAAGCCTGTGGGTATGCTGGCCCTGGGACTGAACTATCCTATCGCCTTGGTTGGGGGAGGGGGAGCCCTGCCATCATCTCAGGACCTTTACCCTTCCCCTGATGGCTGGGACATCCCTGACCTCTGTGGGCATTCCCTTTTTGTCTCATAAATCCACTAAACCAGGCAGGGTTCTGCCCTTTTGTCTGCTCAGAAAACCATTTATGTGAAATAAAAACCAGGCAGGGGCTGGGGGTGGTGATGGCTGTGTCTGGAGTTCGCCTGTCCTGTAAACAATTTCCTGGTGATAATCTTTCCAATTATCCCTCCAAGCTGGAACTGCTATGTGAAATCAAGCTGGGTGCCCTTGGTTTATCCTGTACATCTTGGAGTCATTAAGATCCAACTTTATATTTCAGGGTGAGCTGTCCAGAGCCACCAAGGCCAGGATTTCCAAGATCTTTGATACAGACACAGAGAATCACAGTCTCTATAACAGAGACTTAGAAACCAGGGCAGGTTATAGAATCTTATACCCAACAAAACTCTTAAAAGTCAATCTATCTTAACACCAAGGATAGAAAAGTCAGGTACAAATTCCAGGAACTATAACTTTATTTTTCCTTGCACAAACTTAATTTATTATTAATAGCTTCCATTCATACATGTGGGAGAGAATTAATTATTATTTATTCAACAAATGTTTATCAGGGGCCTGTATGTACTAGGTATTTTCTTTTTTTTAACAGGGTGAGAATACAGCCATGACATATCAGATAAAAACTTCTTATACCATGAAGTTTCATCTACATTCCAGTGGGAGAGAGAGATGAAAAACAAAACAAAAAAACCAAATATATGATAGACTGTCATAAGTGGTATTAAGTGTTCTGATGAAAAATTCTGCAGAGGGAAGGCAAAAGTAGTGATGGAGAAGGAGTGTTATTTTATCGAGGGTGGTCAGAGAAAGTGTCCTGATGAGGTGACCTTCATTCAGAGACCTGGAAGATGTGAGGGAGTGAGGTTTATGAAGACTCAGAGGAGAAGGGTCCATCTGGGTGAGGGAATGGGGAGTGCAAAGGCCCTGAGGCTGGACTGGAGTGTGCTTGGCCTGTCCTGGGAGAAACAGTGGGGCAAACTGGATGTCTGGGCAGAGGTAGGAGAAAGGAGGAGGAGCAGAGACAGAGGTTGAAATCTCCATTTAATATTCTTCTTCCCTGCTGGGTGATGTCTAGATCTACAGAGCAACACACAATCCCTGGATGGAGGGAGCATCTCGTATATCTAGTCCTGCAGTCAGGACTAGCCGCCTGCTCCTGCTATGCCTTCCTCATTTTGATTTTCAGCTGAGCCTATTGACTTTTGTTGCCTCACAGCTGCCACCATCAGGCGTCTGGCTCACCTGGATTCTCTGACCTGCAGAAATCTGCAGGAGGTTACTCAGAGGTGTCTACCTAGGCACCTCATGAAGAAATTTTCAGCTCCTGAACTGGGCCAAGAAGGAGGAATCTAGCTGGGGACTCAGACAGTGTCTGTCTTTTTTTTTTTTTCCTCACCTTGACATCTCCTTGAAGGGATCGAAGGCAAATGTAGAGGGTGGAAGCAGGACAGGATCTAGTTTTTGTGAAGTCTGAAGTTTATGCCATTTTGGATGACCCTCTTTAAGAGAAAAAAAAGAAAATGATGAATATACATTTAGGTATAAATGTGAATGTTTATTTAGAATGAGAGAAGAAAATGAAAACAAACCACAAAATTTGAAAAGCTGACAAATACCACAAGCAATACAAGATCAAGAAAAATAACACACTGTGGGCTTCTCTGGTAGCTTAGATGGTAAAGAATCCACTTGCAACGCGGAAGATCTAGGTTCGATCCCTGGGTTGGGAAGATGCCCCGAGAAGGGAACAGCTACCCACTCTAGTATTCTGGCTGGAGAATTCCATGGACTGTATAGTCCATGGAGTCGCAAAGCGTTGGACACAACTGAGCGCCTTTCACTAACTCACTCATCTTTATTAACTGTCTGATATCCCCTATAATACTTTTCCCCTTCATTTTGGGAGAAGATTTTTACAACAGAAGCCAAGAGAATGAGAAGGAAGTGGGTAACATATTTAAAATGCTGAAAGAAAAGAACTGTCAACTCAGAATTCTGTATACAGCAAAAATACCCTTTAGGAATGAAGGTGAAATTAAAAAGTCAGTCTCAGGTGAAAGAAAATTAAGAGAACTCATGGCCAGCAAGCCACCTACTCTAAGAGAATTGCTAAAGGACGTTCTCCCGATAGAAGGGAACTTGGAAGATCAGAAATGAAGAAGGAGCAAAGTAACTGGTAATAATGGGTCATAAAATGCAAATATATCAGTAAAAAATAAGGGACTATTCTTTTTCTCTTGCATTCTTTAAAATACATTTGAAAGTTATAGGTGAAAATTTGCCTGAATGCTATCTGATGGAAATTTCAATATATGTAGATGTAATACATAAGACAATTATAACATAAAGAGAGGAGAGTGGACATATCTGAAGGCAAAGTGTCTACATTTCCCTTGAAGTCATAAAACATTACCTCCAAATGATTGTGACAAGTATCAACGTCAGCTGCAATCAGTGGAGCAGCCTCTAAACTTAATTATGCAATGAGAGATAGTAAACACACACACACAATAGGTAAATTAAAGTGGAATAATACTAAAACATGTTCAAATAACGCCTCAAAAATAGGAAAGGAAGAACAGTGGTATGAAAAATAGAGGAAACAACCAGAAAACAATAAAACAACTTAAACCCAAACATAGCAATAACAAGTACATTAAATATAAGTGGTCTAAAAAAATATATATATATATAAGTGGCCTAAATTTACTATTAATAATCAAAAGTCAAAAATGGTCAAAATGGATTTTAAAAAATGACCCAACTATATGATGTCTAAAAGAAATTTACTTTAAATATGATTACATAGGCAGGTTAAAATTGAAAGGATGAAAATTATATACCATACTAGCACTAGTTACAGAGTGACTACATTAATATCAAAGTGAATTCCTGAACCAAGAAAATCACTAGGGGTAAAAAGAAACATTAAATAATGATAAATAGATCTATTCACTAAGAAGGACAAACAATCCTAAAGTGTGCATGTATGTATCCAGAAAAAGAGCTTTAAAATATAGAAAGCATACAGACAGAACTGAAAGATGAAATAGACAAATACATAATTATTGTTGAAGGCTTCAACACAGCTCTGTCAGTAATCTATAGAATTTGTAAACATAAAATCAACAAGGGTATATAATGAACACCATTAAACAACTATAATTAACGGGCTTTTATAGACTACTTTACCCAACAGCAGTAACAAATGCATATTCTTTTCAAGTGCATATGGAACTGTCCCTAAAACAGACTTTATCCTGCATGAGGAAACAGGACAAAGAATATAAAATGCATGGGAAACCTTTCGGTTATTGTTTTAAGATGTGCTGGCACATAAAGCCTTTGAATCTTAGAAATACAAACACAGACTCTTTGAAAATAAAGTTTCATTGACTAGTTTTTGAACACTAGAAGCATGTAACAACAACAAAATACTAGATTCTTGACAATTTAAAGCACACAATCATAGAATAATTGCTTAATAAATTTGTAGAATCTTGGAAAAACTGAAAATGTTAGATATGTAAAGGGAATCTAATTTAGTGATTTCAAAATTGAGGTCCCAGAAGATAGTATTATTTTAAAAAGCTGAAAAGATATTTCATCTTATTAAATTCAGTTTAATTAAGACATAAACATTTTTCAGGATATGGACCTGTAGAGAAAAAAATAAAAAGAGTCCCTTGGGGTGAAAAGGCTGAAGAGTTGATAACTATAGTCTGACAACATCATTATCTTACAAGTGGCAAAAGTGACAAAAATAATGCAAGCAATATCATTACTGTGGAAGGTGGCATTATTGGTCCCAGTCCCTAACCTCTGTCTGTATTTATGCCATTTGTCTTTCCTCCTGCAAAAGAGGTAACTCTACACTAAGCTATGTAACAAATGCATGAGCTACAGTAATCAGTCATTCAAGCAACTGAGGTTTGGGGTGGGTGTTATATACCAACAGCTGACTGAAACAGGGAAAGGAGTTAATGGCACCAGTGAATTCCTTCTCCAGTTCTTTCCCCACTGTGTCAGTTCCCATTCAAGTGTGGATACAACACCATGGGTGTACCCAAGGGGATCTAGACAGGATTCAGGCAGAACTCTGAAGCATCGAATCACACAGGGGGAGTGTTATTCCATTTCTAAGTCTTCATTAGTCCTTCCGATATCTTTAAAAAAGAAAGTCTCAGGAGGCAGTATGTCTCCAGCACCTCTCTGACACTTGCTGATGATTTTTTAAACAAAGAGAGAACATGTCTCGGGTTCACATTTTTCAGGTAGGCAAGAATATCTAGCAAGAATTTAATACATTATTCAGTTGTTAGAGTGTTTACTTTTATAGATAATTTCTAGTCTTAACAAGAGATGAAATTGAAAGTGTTAGTCGCTCAGTCATGTCCGACTCTTTGCGACCCCATGGACTGTAGCCTACCAGGTTCCTCTGTCCATGGAATTCTCCAGGCAAGAATACTGGAGTGGGTTGCCATTCCCTTCTCCAGGGGATCTTCCCGACCCAGGGATCAAACCCGGGCCTCCTGCATTGCAGATGGATTCTTTACCATCTGAGCCAATAGGGAAATGTAACAAGGGATAGATGCTTGCTTTTCTATTTATAGTTGTGATGTGATTTAAAAATTTTTAAATATATCTTCTTACGTGCATTTTAAGATATTTATTTACACAAAGAAAAGTGTAATCTAAAGAAAAATATGGAGTCAATGAAAGTATAGATATTGTAGATCTGGCCAAAACCATACCATGGTGATAGAAAACCTCAGAATTGTGTCCCACTGTGGCAGAAGGCACATCTGGGCAGTTCAGTGGGATGATGAACTTGGCGAAGTAGGGATTGTTTGAAACAAACATCATAAGGTCACGGGTCTGTCTAGGATGGCCCTGCCAAAGCGCTCTACTAGAATTCATATTTTGACGCTGATTCATTTTATGTGATGACTCTGATCTGTGACTTGGATGCAGTGGGGGGAGGGGAGGGCAGCTCTCCTCAACTCTCGGTGTGACCTTGGCTGGATCGCTTGCCCTTTCTGGGTTTGATTCAATGGGCCATTACCTGTATCTAAGAAAAGTAAGTGACATGAGATTAATTTGCAGTGTGGGCGCAAACTTCACTGGGAAAAAAAGTTACTCATGTCAACCTGCTTTCATCTCTTACCAGTTTCATTTGGAGATCTCTCCCCATCTGGTTTTGAAACAGGCTGATAAGGGGCTCTCAAAACAGTCATGAAACTCAAAGAAACTTTCTTGAAGTAAAAAAATGTTTTTTGAAATACATGTAACTCCATGGCTGATTCATGTCAATGCATGACAAAACCCACTGCAATGTTGTGAAGTAATTAGCCTCCAACTAATAAAAATAAAAAAAAAATTTTTTAAATATAAAATAAAATAAAAAAATGTTTTTTGAAATTGTGTATTGAAAGAGAACATAAATACTTGACAGTATTGACCTCAACTGACCAAGACATGTTCCATGAAGATTCCTAGACTTTAAAGAAAAATAAAGAAACACTGGATACCTATGCAAAAAAAAAAAAAAAAAAAGGAGTCATTACATAAAGAAATAACATAGGCTTGTCATCATAATTTTTTTAAACACTACTTTATGGTCAAATGAAATAGAGGAACATATTTAAGATACCAGAGGAAAGAAAATGATAAATAAGGTTTTTATATCCATCAAAACTGATTTTCAAATACAAAAGACACAAACTGTTATCAACACACAGGAACTTGGGGGATGTTGTTTCCATTAGTCTTTCCTGAAGAATCTATTAGACAATGAGCTTCAGACAGCAAAAATGAACATGCTATCTGTGTATGCGTAAAGTCTTCTTTTCCCTTTGATTCCTGGAGGAGAATTGCTGAGTCAAAGGGTATGAAAGTGCAAATACTGATAATGTACTGCCACATTTTTCTTCAGAGATGCTATAATAATTTTCATTCCTATTAACAAGGTATGAGACTGCCCATTTCCCCATACCATTGCCAGACTTAGCTGGTTAACCATTTCTTGAATGATTAAGTTTTCTTTTCAACTTTTATTGGTAGCCAATTTCCTTAAGGCCTTGTCTTTGCAATCCTGGTTTTCTTTTCTTTAAATATAAGAAACTTTGATATGGAAATAAAAATGATTATGGTAAAGAGATGTCAAAATAAAGACTGGTGGTGAGCATTAATATACACTTTTTTGCAGAACCAAGATTAGGTGATGGTTAAAAAGGGGAGAATACATTATTAAAAGATTTATAAACTTTTAAAACTTAAAAGTTTAAAAATGTAAACTTAAAAATGAGAAATGGAATGAGATCATCTATGCAAAAATTTTAAATCTCTTCCCAGTAATTATAATTAATGGTAATAGTGTTAGTATTGTTAACCTAAGATTGTTGTGTGTATAGCATGGGATCAAGAAAGTGACTAATTATGGACTATTGCTATCATCTTCTGTGGCATTAAGAGCTAGCATTCTCAGTGCATAAGAAAAAAGATACAAATATAAAGAAGTTGAATAAACAACCTGAGTTTTAAGTTAGAATTGAAAGGTCCAGTATGAACTCATGAGCTACTATACATATTAATACATATATCATAGCTCTGTCCACTGACAAGTTCTAGAAATAACGACCAGCCCAGTAGCATTGAACATTCCTAGCGTTCTGACTGAGATTTTAAACTACCATTTTCCGTGAAAAGGAACCAGGACTCCTTGGCAAGATGGCTGTTCTAGGTCTGAGGTCAGAAATGAGGACAAAAAAAGCCTGGAATATTTTGTCATACACATAGAAGTTTTACTACATATAAAACTAATGAAGATATGTCCAAATGACCCAAAAGCCAACTTGAAGAGGTTCCTAATGACCAAAAATGAGACAATCTAAGGGTCAATTAGGATAAAAATACAATGGATTGAAAATCATAAACCATACTGTGACTGCAGCCTTGAAATTAAAAGACGGTCTCTCCTTGGAAGAAAAGCTATGACAAACCTAGACAGCATTTTAAAAAGCAGAGACATTACTTTGCTATAGGGACAAAGGTCCATATAGTCAAAGCTATGGTTTTTCCAGTAGTCACGTACGGATACAAAAGCTGAACCATAAAGAAGGGTGAGTGCCGAAGAAATAGATGCTTTCAAACTGTGGTGCTGGAGAAGACTCTTGAGAGTCCCTTGGACAGCAAAGAGATCAAACCAGTCAATCCCAAAGGACATCAACCTGGAATATTAACTGGAAGGACTAATGTGGAAGCTGAAGCTCCAGTCTTTTGGCCACCTGATGCAAAGAGCCGACTCATTGGAAAAGACCCTGATGCTGGGAAAGACTGAAGGCAGGATGAGAAAGGGAGGACAGACGATGAGGTGGTTGGATGGCATCATCGACTCCATGGACATGAGTTTGAGCAATTTCTGGGAGATGGTGAAGGACAGGGAAGACTGGTGTGTTGCAGTCCATGGGGTCACAAGGAGTTGGATACGACTGAGCAACTGAACAACAATAGCAACAACAAATACTTAAATCCGCAACATAAATATAAATCATAAGTGCAAAGGCCCTGTGGCAGGAGCGTATTTAGTGTGTTTCAAATATTTCCCATAAGTTTCTCAGAATCACCCAGCAGACCTACTGGGTATTGTCTCTTGAGCCCCAGCAACTCATTTGGTTCCAATTTTGATGATTTGCAGCACCTGGTGCTGGGGCAGGGCTGCCCTCTGGAGTTGTTGACACCTTGTAAATCTGTCCCTTTTAAGCAGCACCATGTGCATATGCTTTATCCCAGCTACAATTGCGGTTTTGTTTTTAATTAGAGGAAGCCCCCCGGGGGATTAACTACGTGCTAGCAAAGGCAGTTAGACATCTTCCTGCAGAGTGTTTGTAACTATGGATACACTCAAGCTGCTGGGACAGGCTGGTGCAACTGGAGTCACCTAGGAACGGCAGGGCTGCAGATGGAGCCAGGGCAGATGAGGATCCCCATCAAGGGGAAGTGACTGCCAGTTCTTTCTTCCAGGATGAATTTCTAAGGTTGGCAGCAGTCCTATGGAAGGGGATATCAGAACTGCTTACTTCAGTCAATGGGGAGACCAGGACAAGGCAATCTCAGAGTACCTTTAGGTAAGTGTTAGTCTCTCAGTTGTGTCCGACTCTTTGCAACCCCATGGACTGTAGCCTGCCAGGCTCCTCTGTCCATGGAATTCTCCAGGCAAGAATACTGGAGTGGGTTGCCATTCCCTTCTCCAGGGGATCTTCCCAACCCAGGGATCAAACCTGGGTCTCCTGCATTGTAGGCAGATTCTTTACCATCTGGGCTACCAGGGAAGCCTTCAAATCATTCTCGGAAAATGTATTGAATTCCCACTCAGAGTCAGTGTCTGTGCATGCATCAGAACACCAGTGGAAAGAGTATATAAACTATGGATACTGCTCTCAAGGAACTTACAGGCATTTATACATTTTGCTTGTATATTTTGTTTCTCTAGTAAAAGTAATTCTGAGCTACCAAGATGGAGACTTGAGATCTAATCTCTGATTCAGATCATTTCTTGGGTGGAAGCATGGGAAATGGTCCTGGGTAGTTCATGGGCTCTGAGAATTGCCAGACCTTCCTTTCTCCTTCCCCTTATTTCTCTCTCTCTGCCCTCCCATCTTCCCCTTCAGTATTCCTTTCCCAAATATTTTTTGAGCAGCCACTAAGTATCATTTCCTCTTCTGGACACTGAGGCTCTAGTCTTGAATAACACAGACGTGGTTCCTACCCTCACGGAGCTCATAAACTAGTTGGAAAAACTATGAACCAGTAAATTTACAAATCAAACAAGTGCAGACTTACAGGACCTAAGAAGGATATAAAGTATGATGGGGAAGGTATGGCCAAGATGATGGAGTAGGAAGACCCTGAACTTACCTCCTTCAACAGGTGCACCAATATTTACAGAGTAACTATCGATGAGAATGACCTAGAGGCCTGCAGAAAAGATTCCCCACAGCTAAAGACATGAAAAAGGAACCACAACAAGACAGGTGGGAGAGGCAGAGATCTGGTATGGTTAAGACCCACAATTCTTGGTAGGCAACTCAAAACTAGGAGGATAATCACAGTTGCAGTGCTTTCCCAAAGGAGGAAGGGGTCCAAGCCCCTTATGGGGCTCCCGACTTGGAGGCCATGCACTGGGAAGATGAGCCCCCCATAATGTCTTGATTTGAAGGCCAGGAGGGCTTGTGTGGGGCTTCCCAGGTTGCATTAGTGGTAAAGAACCTGCCCGCCAAAGCAGGAAACCTAAGAGATGCCGGTTTGATCCCTGGAGGATCAAACCAGGAAGATCCCCTGGAGGAGGGCATGGCAACCCACTCCAGTATTCTTGCCTGGAGAATCCCCATGGACAGAGGAGCCTGGTGGGCTATAATCCATAGGGTCACACAGAGCCGGACACGACTGAAGTGACTTGATATGCACGCATGCAAAGATTGTGTATAGGGAAGTCACAGGGCTTTAGGAAACAGGGACTCCACTCTGAGAGGGTGCATGCAAAATCTCACCTGCTCTGAGACCCAGTACAGAGGCAGTAATTTGAAAGGAGCCTAGACCAGACTCACTGGCTGATCTTAGAGACTCACCTGGAGAGGCAGAAAGCATCTGAGACTCCCCCCTGGGGACATTGACACTGGTGGCAGCCATTTTGGGGAGCTCGTTCTACCATGAGGACACTGGTGCTTGGAAGCACCATTTTGGAGTCCTCTCTCTAGCCTATTAGTGCCAGGGGCTTACTTGCTCACCACTCTGACCAGCCAGCCATGCAGGAACACTGCCCTGTTCATAACTCCCTGACAACAGCCGCAGAGACCCCACGGGTAACCCAGCCAACCACCCAGGGACTTGGCCCTGCCCACCAGTAGGCCAGTAGCCTCCACATGAGGCAGGGCCTGGCAGCCAACCAGGCCAACAATAGCCCTACCTACTCCACAACCACAGTAGTCAGCCCTGCCATAACAGAAGGGCCCGTGCAGCCCATGTTGGGGCACCTCCACAGCATCCAGCTCTGGTGACTAGGCGGAGAATGCTGCTGGGCTGCACAAGAGGTCTCCAAACAAGGCCACTCCTGCATGACTGGGAAATGTAACCAACCTACCTAAGGCATCAAAATAAAACTAGAGAAAAAGGAAAGATGAGGCAACAGAAGAATATGTTTCAAATGAAGGAACAGGATAAAATCCCAGAAGAAGAGCAAAGCAAAGTGTGCCTAAGCAGTCTATTTGATAAAGAGTTCAAGTTTAATTAGGACTTCCCTTGTAGTTCAGTCGGTAAAGAATCTGCCTGTAGTGCAGGAGACCCAGGTTTGATCCCTGGGTCAGGAAAATCCCCTGGAGAAGGAAATGGCAACCCACTCCAGTATTCTTACTTGGAAAATCCCATGGACAGAGGAGCCTGGTGGGCTGCAGTCCGTGGGGTCGCAAAGAGTCAGACATGACTGAGTGACTAACATTTCAAGCTAATTATCATAAAGCTGCTTAATGAACTCAGGAGAAGAATGAATGAACACCATGAGAAGTTTAACAGAGAGCAAGAAAATATAAGAGTCAAACAGAGCTGGAGAATATAATAATTGAAATTTTAAAATACACTAGATCAACAGTAGATTAGATAATACAGAGGAAGAGATCAGCAACCTGGAAGACAAAGTTGTGGAGAACAACCAGGCTGAACAGAAAAAATGAAAAAGAGAAAAATGAGATTAGTTTAAGAGAGCTCTAGGACAATATTTGCATTATAGGGACCCTAGAAGGAAAAGAGAAAGGGGTAGAGAGCTTATTAAAGACCTACTGTATAGCACAAGAAACTCTACTAAATATTTTGTAATAACCTATATGGAAAAAGAATCTCAAAAAGGATCGATATATGTATTAAAAAAGTGAAAGTGAAGTCGCTCAGTTGTGTCTGACTCTCTGTGACCCTATGGACTGTAGCCTGGCAGGCTCCTCCATCCATGGGATTTCCCAGGCAAGAATACTGGAGTGGGTTGCCGTTTCCTTTTCCAGAGGATCTTCCTAACCCAGGGATCAGACCCAGGTCTCCCGCATTGCAGGCAGACTCTTTACCATCTGAGCCACCAGGGATATATGTACAACTGAATCCCTTTGCTATACACCTGAAACTAATACAACATTGTATATCAACTATAATATAAAATAAAAATTAAATTTAAAAAATGGGCAGTGGACATTTTGTCAAAGAAGACATATAGATAACCAACAGCACATGAAAAGATGCTCACCATTACTAAACATCAAGGAAATGCAAGTCAAAAGCACAGTGAGACATCATCTCACACCTGTCGGAATGACTGTTACCAAAAGGAAAACAAATATATGTTGGTGAGCATGTGGAAAAAAGGGAACACTTGTGAACTGTTGGTGGGAATGTAAATGGGTACAGCCACTCTGGAAAACACTGTGGCATTTAATAAAAAAAATTAAAAATAGAACTACCATATGATTTAGTAATTCCACTTTTGGATATTTTCCCAAAGAAAACCAAAACATTAATTCCAAAAGATATATGCACCCCTATGTTCATTGTAGCAGCATTTACAATGGCCAAGATAGGGAAACAGTGTTAAGTGTCCATCAACATATGAATGGATAAAGATGCAGTATATATACACAAGGTAATATTATCAGCCATAAAAAGTAATGAAATCTTGCTGTTTGCGACAAAATAGATGGACCCTGAGGTATTATGCTAACAAATAAGACAAAGAAAGACAAATACTGTTTGATTTCACATATAGGTGAAATCTAAAAAGCAAAACAAATGAACAAACACAACAAAACAGAAATAGACTCACAGATATAGAGGAAAAATGGGATTGTCGGGGGGGAGTATAGAGGGAGGATTAAAAGAAGGGGAAAGGCAATTATGTGTGGTAATGAATGACAATTAACTTGATTGTGGTGATCATGTCACAATATATATTTATATGAAACCCTCACATTGCGCACCTTAAATATACAGTTTTTGTCAGTTATACCTCAGTAAAGCCAAAAAAGGCTTTAAAAAGGAAAAGAATAACTGATGGGTCAGGGCTATTCTTTCTGGAGATATGATGCCTAGCCCTGAATAATGAGAAGCTGGCCAAACAGAGACCCAGGGAAATCCAACTCCAGGTGAATGGAACCACAAATGCAAGAAATGACTGCATGTGTTTAAGGAACAGAAGGAAGGTAGTATAGTTGGAGCCCCTAAGCCAGGGAAAGAATGGTTGAGAAGGGTACAGGAGCTGGTATTTTATGTCAAAGGAAAGGGAAATTTTGTAGGACTTTAAATAGGGAATGTGTCGTGGTCTAGTTTATGATTTTCAGAGATTATTCTGATTGCTATGGGGAGAGTGCATTGGTGAGGGAGTAAAGAGAAGAAGTAGGATGCTGCAAAGACCACTCAGGGAAGAGCTGATAGCATCCTGACCGAGGTGTTAGCAGTCAGGTGGAGCAAGAGGAGAACTGAAGATGAAAGGTGAAACCAGCAGGGTATGCTGAAAGATTGCACTCAGGGACCTGAAGGGGAAAGAGATATATTAAGGATAACTTCAAGATTTTTAGCCTGAGCAATTAGAGAGATATAATTGCCATCTGCGGAGATGGAGGAGACAGAAAAGTAGCAGGTTTGGAAGTAAAGATTCAGACTTCCACTTTGGATGTGTTACGCTAAGGCATCTGTGACTCAACCAAGTGGAGATTTTGCATGAGTAATTGTGTTGGTTGGGCTGAAACTCAAGGACAAGTCTGGGAAAGGGAAATGAATCTGGGAGTCATCCGCATTTAGGTAGTATTCAGATCAACAGTTCTCAAATTTGGGTGCACCCAAGGAGGTTTACACACTCCAGATGCCCAAGATATAATACAGTCCACTAAAGTCAGAATCTCTATGGGGTTGGGACCCTGGCAGCAGTATTTTCAGGCTCCCCAGGTGATTCCAATATGCAGCCAAGGCTGAGCACCAAGGCTCTGAACACTGGCTGACACAAAGTAACTCTCCGGGTATGGTCCCAGGATGAGCATCATCACCATCACCTGGAACTCAGTTAGAAATACAAACACTCTGGTTTCACCCCAGACCACACAGAATCTGTGAGGGGAGAGACCCAGTGACCTGTGTGTTAACAAGCCCACCAGGTGAGGCTGATCCAAGATTGGATTTAAGAAGCCCTAGGTCAGACGGGGTGGAGATTGGGTGGAGGTGGGGGTACAAGGAGAAGAGCTCACATGTGAGTCCTGAGTCAATCCGCATTTAGAAGCCAAGTGGAGGAGAAGCAGCCAGGCCTGACAGACTACAGAAGCCTGGGTGGGATCATATATCAAGGAGAGAGCAATCAACTGGTCAATGAAATAACATGAATGCCGAGGTGGGTTCAAATAAATGTAACAGCAGGAAAATGAGCATGGGATTTGGCAGCACGGCGACCCTAGGTGGTTTAGCAGAGGCTGTTTTGGCCTAATTGAAAAGGTCGCCAGAGGAGGAGATGGGCTCTCAGGTCAGGCACTCGGCATGGTCTTGGGGACCTGGGCTGTGCTTGTGTGTATGCTCGGTCGCTTACTTGTGTCCAACTCCTTACAACCCCCTGGACTATAGCCCGCCATGCTTGTCTATGGAATTTTTCAGGCAAGAATACTGGAGTGGGTTGTCCTTTTCCTCCTGCAGGAGATCTTCCCAACCCAGGGATCAAACCCATGTCTCTTGAGTCTTCTGCATTGGCAGGCAGAGTCTTTACCACTAGCACCACTTGGGAAGGGTGTGCTTAGTATATCAGCTTTTCTCTTCACCTTTGAAAAGTCTGTTGTTGAACAAATGCAAAGTATTATTGTTCTCTTCCATTACTGATTTCTCTTAATAGGTTAGGAATAGCAACAAATGTAGATTGTGCCCTCAGGACTTCTCTGGCAGTCCAGCGGTTAAGACTCCAAGCTTCCAATGTAAGGGGTGCAAATTCAATCCCTGGTCAGGGAACTAAGATGCCACATGCTGTGTGGCATGGCCAAAAAGCATTTTTTTTTTCTTAAGTAAACTCTGCTCTTCAGAGCGCTACCAGCAAACCTAAGTTTTCACAAAACTCTGAGGTAGAAAGATATACATTGTGGACTGATTATAGGAACCATTTCTAACTTCCTCTTCCTTTGCTGCCTCCCACTCGGGAGGCTGAAGATAAAAGTCTAATGCTGGCATACCCACTTTCCTTACCTACTAGAGTGGCCATGTGGTCCGTGTCTGTCCAGTGGGTTGTAAGGGTAAGCTGCTGAGTGGGTTCTGGGAAGGCTATTTTGTTTCCTGATAAAACAGACAAGCATATGAACAGAATTCATAGATGCCAGCCCTCCTTTCAAAGCTTTCTTCTAAATGTTTGGAGCCATGGCAGTCATCTTGCTACCATGAGGCAACAGCTTGTGGACAAAAGGCAAATGGTTGATAGATGATGGAGTGGAAATAGAATGGAAAGAGTGAGAAGGGGAGAGAAGAGTGGAAAGAGTGTGAATGAGCACTTGGGTCCTTAATCACAGCACTGTGTGGGGTAATGGACCCTGGAGCTTCCTGCTTCTAGGCTTTTTGTTTGTCAGATATCGTTTAAGCAACTGTTACTTGGGGTTTCTGATGTTTGCAGCTGAGAGCATTCTTACCTGATACAGTAAAGTATTTTTATCTGTTTTCAGCAGAAGGGAAAATGGAGGAATGAAAAGGAGACAGGGTTTCCCAGGAATGAAAAGGAGAGCTCAGGCTACATGTAGATTCCTGGCCTCACCTAACCATGCCTGTTCCCAGAGTCAAGGCCGGTGTCCATGCATATCTCTTGGCACAGATCCAATAACTCTTTAAGGAAGCAACTCCTCAGTTGAGATCTGAGTGGGGCGGGGGAAGAAAGAGTATTTCGGGTAAAAGGTACAGTATGTTGAAAAGGCTGAAAGGCTGTGAAGGGCTGAAGGTTAGAGCAGTTGATCTTGAGCATGGTGGGCCAGTGAGGAAGGGTCATGGGTTGAAGTTGGACGGGCTGTCATTCACCAGGAATATGTTATGGTAGATTATATTGTTGTTCCTAATTTCCCAGTTTTTCCGGTATCCACCCCTTTGCCACGTGACCAAAAAATGTCACATGAGCACCCACAGTGTCTCCTCATTCTTTTTGACTGCACTGGGGCATCAGCAATCATTATGTGCTTTCCTTGTCTATGGAGTTTTCTATCAAAGGTCTCTCAGGCAGTCTCAAACTTAAAGACTTAGCTTCACATTTCAAAGAGCTAACCACGCAAAACAACTTTTTTTCGAGGGCTCCTACTGTCTAGACCTAAGTTTGGCCATTCTGACCTCCCCCTCTTAAGAGTGGTCACTGAGGCTAAAGGCCTAAAGAAGGCAGAGTGCTTCGGTGTCAACCCCATCAGGGTGGCTTCTTGGACGGAAGTCAAGTCTTGCTGGGGCAGCTTGCATCTGGTGAATGAGCGGGACAGGGGTAAAGGTCCAGACACCTGGACCTCTTTGGGGCAGTCTGAAGGGCCATTCTTGCTCCCAATTTCCTCACCAGGTTGCTGAAGGCTCTGCTGGACCTACTGCTCTGCCCTGCTTCCTCCTCTTTCCTTCCATAGATGATGACTCTTCAAAAAAATACCACCTTCTACTCCAAAATCTTAGCCTCTGCCTGCATAGACCACCTTTGCCCATGCAGCACTAGTTCTGATTCCTGGAGGTCAGGTGTTGCTTTCTCCACCTCTCCTTCCCATCAGGTCCATGTCTCTTTACACAAACATGAGCTTGGCCAATCTAGGAGTAAGGCAAAGGGTCACCTTGGTCAGGGCACAAAGGCACCCACTGCACCAACCCCTGGAAATGGTGCCAACTTGTCTGACATCTAAGTCAGTGCAGTCTAGGGAATCGCATTGTTCTTCCTAGTCAGAGTGATGGGAAGTAACTTCTGTCATCCCATTAAACATTTTACTAATTTATTCTGAGTCTATTTGTCCCACCAGCTGGAGAGTTCCCTCCTTCTCTGAGGATAAGGAATATTTTACTCACCTCTGTACCCTGGGAACTGGTTTGGAGAAGGCTCTAAAAATTGTGTATTGAACGATCACCTATGAGGCTTGCTTCTCTCTCTGGACTGTGACATCCTCAAGGATGGGAAACATGTCTCCTTCTTTCTTGGTACCCCAAGGTCAGGGGTGGCCACAGAAATTGCTAATTAATGATGAGTGGGTAGGTGGTTATGTGCCATGAAGACTGGCCACTCAGGACCATGGGTAGACCATACAAGCCCCATGAAGCACCAACAAAGGAGAAGGAATAATTTCAAATGGGCTCTGGGGAGAGCTTCTAGTGAAGGAAGCTGTGAGTTGCACTAGGATGAGTGTGTAGGGTGGTGAGGGGTGGGGGTGGGAGTGGGAGAGGATGGCAAGATGCTTCACGCAGAAGGAACAATGTGAGTGTGGAACCCAGCTATCATTTCCGCCTTCCCAGCACTCAGGATCCCTCTGGGGAAAACCTTCCTGGTCCTCCTCTGAGGAGTAGTCCCCATTCTCAGTCCTTGGGGGATTTGACTCCTTTGCACCCCTAAGACACAAGGGTAGGTGGGCACATGATTGGTTTGAAGGTGGGCACTTGGCCTAACCAGGCCAACCAATGCCAGTGAATCTCTGCTTAGGACATTTGCTAGAGTGTTTAGGAAAGAGAAGAAAATCTGTTAGGATGCCTTCAACTGTAATTACAGATAGCAACAAAACAGCTGAATGGGCTTAAAAAGAGAAAATGTATTATTTCATATAAGGGAGTTTTATGGTCAGGGCACCTTCAGGAATGGTTACTTTAGCTGAACAATATGATTAATGTCCTAGGTTCTGTCTCCTATTTCTGTCCACCAGAAGCACATCAACCTTGTCCTTACAGTCACAAGATGGCTGCTGCAGATCCAGGCATCACATTCAGCCATGATAAAGACCAAAGGTTGAAAAGAAACTGTTTCTTCTTTTGAGGTTTTCACATTTATTGTCTACATTGGCCTCACCAGCCCATGTTCTAATCAATCACAGGCCAGGGCAATTGCCTCTGTTAATGCAGTCTTAATAGGGACAAATGGCTTCCTCAGTGGCTCAGTGGTAAAGAACCCATCTGCCAATGCAGGAGACATGGGTTCAACCCCTGGGTTAGGAAGATCCCTGAAGAAGGAAATGGCAACCTACTCCAGTATTCTTGCCTGGGAAATCCCACAGATAGAGGAGCCTGGAGGGCTACAGTCTACAGGGTCACAAAGAGTCAGAGATGACTTAGCAACTGAGCATGTTTGTACGCATGCAATTGAAGCAATATCTCCTCTGAGGTGAAAATTTGTTCAGGGGAGGGTGATGAAAAAATCTTAGCTATTACAATGGTTTGTGGCTCTCCAAAGGGCCATACTATATAAACAGATATATCATCTGTGGTAATAACATTTCATGGGGGCACAATTAGGAGAAAGAATGTCTAAGAAGTCTGTGTAGGTGGATAATAATGGGAAAAAAATGATTGAGAAACACTGCCTTAGAGAAAGATGCACTTCTTGAGCCTGAAGTCTACCTCTCTGAAACATGTGCATCTGGGGAGGGAGCTGAAGACAGGACAAAACCAGGCCCCACTGACAAGGAGGTGGGCACAGGCTGTGGTCCTGGCAGTTACCTGCTGCCACTTTGCAGGAGCCCTCCTTCCCTTGGAGTCGCTAGAGGTGGGAGGGTGGGGGTGTGGAAATTCTAAGATGAAAAGTAGCATTTAATTAGCAGCAGCTGGTAATGAATATTTAAATCTACACTCCGTCCTTTGTTTAAATCAGCTTGAGTTAGGTACCTGCCACTTTTATTAGACAATGAAGGGCTTATGCAATAATCAGAAGCTGTTAATTCTTCTTGCATGACAAGGGGTCCAGAGGTTTCTTGGGAGTCAGAGGTAACCTAAGCCTCCAACATCAGGGAATTGGCAGCTAAGGCATGGAGGATGCCCACCATGATAGACCATGCAGGAGTTAGAAATGATGGTTGCGCACATACACAGAGCCTAGACCTTAAAACAGTGTTGAGGGGGAAAGGTAGGAAATGATATTAATAGCATTTATGTAAATTAAAAACATGCACATAGACAACAACATTGTCTATTCTCCAAGGACACATGTATATTTAAAGACATACACCAGATGCATTAGAGAGGGTGCCGAAGTGGAAGAAGGATGGTTAATAGGACTCGGGTGTGAAAGGGGCAAATAATAAAACAAGGGAAAGTCTCACTCTGACCAGTAACAAAGTGTGACTGGAGTGAAGGCATGTGATTAACTTAACTCTTGGAACCTGACTTCCAATTGAGGGGAAAGGAAGAGAAGGTCTTTTCTGGGGGGGACCCAGGGGCAGCTCTGTGTGGCTAGAGACCAGAGGGTGGGAGGAAGGGAGAGGAAAATGAACTTTAAAACCCTCTCTGCCCTCTATCCTGGGGGGCTCCAAGGCTGAAGGTTTGAACTATGTTTTGTAGACAGTGGGGAGCTTTGGAAAGTTTTGGAGTTGGAGAATCATATGATCTGAGTTAAGCTTTTGGAAGGTGACTCTCAGCTGTGAACAGCTGGATCAGAGTAGGGAAGGCCATAGAAAGATGCTGTTGAAGTTGCACCTATTGACAAGTGACATCAGATGGCATGTTTTCAAACAGCTCTTGCCTGGGATGTATCACTGGAGGACTTTGGGTCTCTTGACACTTTCTCCACACGATCATCGCAAAATCCACAGCATCAGGTCTGCCTAGTAACTTCGGACGTCATGAACAGAGATGTTCTGTGCAAAGTGCATCACGTGCATTGTCATCCAGTCTCCACAGCACCCAGTCCTTTCACTCCCCAGTCCTGTTACCATCCTTCTTCCACCTCGGCACCCTCCCTAACAGTGGATGCTGGGATCGCCACTTCCTCTTCCCTGAGAAAACAGGCTAATACTCAACCCACCTCACTTCCTATTTATTTTCTGTTTTCCAGTGTAATTTGGGGCACATTTTTTCTATTTGAAGTTATTCGCTGGCAATAGAATGCAGCACTCAAAGAGACAAAAATACCCAGAGTCTCCTTAATGAAGAACAGGGGACACTCTATTAGGGAGAAAGGGAAGAAACAGCTCTAGGCAGACAGAGCAAAGAGGAGGAGAAGGGCTGGGACTGAAGGTAAGAAAGACCCTTGGGCTAAAGGAGGAGATTGCTGCTCATACCACTCAAGCAGGAGGGTCCTCGTGAACCCTCCTGGGGGTCCTCAGACTTCTCATCTGTAAGAGACAAAGTGGAGGAGGAGGCTTGTTTCTAATACAGTTCTCAGCATCCACCCTATCAGCTTAAAACACAAACCCCAGGTCCCAGCCCAGAGATGCTGGGTTGTTAGGACCAGGGCCAACCTGGGTACCATATTTACCTTCAAGTGCCCTAGGTCATTCAGCTATGTGTGGCAGGGCTAAACTGACATTCCAGGGTTCTAGCAAGCAATGAAACTTTCATTGTATCCTCTTCTTTCTTTTACAAATAAATGTTATCGAATACAAATGAACCTATTCCCAAAACAGAAACAGGCTCATAGCCATAGAAAACAAACTTATGGTTACCAAAGATAAATTAGGAGTAACAGAAAAAAAGGGATTAACAGAAAAAAAGATAAACAGCAAGGATTTACTGTATAGCCAGGGAAATAAGTTCATTATCTTGTAATAACTTACAATGGAAAAAATCTGAAAAAGAATATATATTCAGTTAAATATATATATTTAAATGTATATGTGTATATAATAAAAATAAATGGGAAAAAATTTAAAAATAAAATAAAAATGAAAAAAATGTATATGTGTATATATTTAAATATATATTGTATATATTTAACTGAATTACCTTGCTGCACACCTAAAACTAACACAATATTGTAAATCAACTATACTTCAACAATAAAATAAAATGCAAAATCAAAAACAAATAAATTTTATCCTCTCCTGCAGACCACCACCTTGATCACCTGATTACAAACATATTTCCTTGATTCAAAGGTACTTTCCCCCATAGACTTTAACTTTTCTAAAATTGGGAGATGTCTACAATTCCTTATAGTAGGATTTTCATTTTTCCTCTGAAAAAATGCTGTTAAGTTGATGATGCACCTCATAGCTTATAATGTCATAGAATTAGGGAAACACAGTATAATATTCTTCAAGCTGAGAGTGTGGGGGGAAAATTACCAAGATAACAACAAAATCACCCTTAATCTCACTCCCAGAGGGATCTATTGCCAGAATTCTGTAATCTTTCTAGTTCCTTGATTTTGTTCTAAGTCTTCCTTTCACCATCAGTGAGTAATTCTCCAGCACCTATATTACACACCCAACTTATGGACTTAGAAATAAAATAAGAATTCTAGCCACTCTGGGATCGCACTTTTGGTACATGATTGCTTCATTCCATCAATAACCCTAAAAGATGGGGGGTAATATTTCTACTGAACATAGGAGGAAATGGAAGCTGAGGGGGTGAAGGACTTATCCCAGTTGCCATGGTTAGTGAGTGAATGGAGCTGGGATTTGAACCCAGGCACCTGAACTTGATGCTGCCTCTCTGGGCAAAGGCCAGTCTGGTCCAAGGAGAGAGGTTCATGGACTATGGGTCAGGGCTGTGGGGAGGTGTTATTTTCTGGTGGGGCCAGGAGCTTCCTGGAGAATCATGTGGAGGTTGCATTAGCACAAACATGACTCTGCAGCCGGAACCTGGGTTCAAATCCAGCTCATGGTTCTTACAGACCTTTAAGCACTTTATGCTTCAATTTCCTCATCTTCAAAATAGAGATAAATGATACCTCCCCCAAAAGGCTATAAAAAGGATGAGAAATTGTTATATATGCAAAGTGCCTGGCTCACAAATAATATTTACGATAGAGAGCTAAAACCACTGGGGTTTGTATCAAGAGTGTAGAAGTATTAGAAGTCTTCATGACATATTAATATCAATATAAATATTTTAAGAACAGGTAGCTATTTTAGCCAAACTCTATTTGGGATATTTAAATTCTAGGAACTATATTGGGGGTTTCTACAGTGAAGTGACCTACTTTTTTTGGTAAAGAAAAAAAAATTAGTTTGCTGGAAAAAAAAATTAAACAAAAAACAAAACAGTCTTCAAGTTTGAGGTCTGGAAAAATAATGTATCTCTTTCTGGCTTGAGACTTCACATTCAGTTCAGGTTCCATTCAGAACCTCTACTTCCTCAAGCCCAGAGATGGGGCCCAGGTGATTGTGATGAGCAGCCAGAGTAGAGCCAGGATGGCCTGAGTCAGCCATGCATGGGCCATGGGCCCCCTACCTACCCTCCTGATGACTACAGCCTAGCAGTGAAGAGGTGGAGGTAGTGGGGGAAGACTTAGAGCTGCCAATTCCTGGTTCCCAGGTTCAAGGCCAAGAGAGAAGGAAAGACCAAGGTGAAGCTGGGTAGGAGGGAGGCCAGCACTTAAGGAGTACTTCTAGAAGGCCAGCACCAGGATGGATCCTGAAAGTGCAGGAGCTGGGGTCAGGAAACCTACCCAGGTTAGAATCCAGCTCCTCCACCTCCATGCTGCTTGTCTTCAGAGGAGATTCCCAATCTCTCAGGCCCTCTGTTCTCTGTAAAGAGGGTTGTGGTGCAGATGAAATGAGGGGATGCTGGTAGGGGCCTGGCTCAGGGCCTGGCATGCAGCAGGGCTCACTGGATATTGTTCATGGTGTTCCTGACTCCTCATCACAACACCAAGAAGTTGGTGCTATTGTTTCTGCCATTTTACAGTTAAGGAAACTGAGGCTCAAAGAGGTTAAATGACTGGCCCAAGGGTGCACAGCTGATATAAACAGCAGAGCTGGAGTTTGAATTCAGACCTGTCTGCTCTAGAATTCATGTGTTTTCCTTTTCTGGGCCTGAGCTAGACAAAACAGACAAGGGAAAAATGGATGTGTTGATGATGGGATTTGAACCATGATTGGCCCAATCCTGAGGTCTATGCTCATTGGGGATGTAAGAGAACCTCCATCCCTTACTTCTGACTCAGGCCACATCAGCCAGACAGGACCCCAAGGAGACAGGGTTGTGGTGGATCCAAGACTGAGGGTTTTTGACAACTGGGTTTTGTTTGGTGTTAGCTATTTTGGAAAAGCGGAGGGGAGCATGGGAGGAATGGTCTCACTCCCAGGCATATGGGAGCCGGCTGTCAGCTAATATGGAAAATGATTAAGACAGCTTAATTTTTAAATTTTTTATATATACTAATAATGAAGCGAGAGGAATTTGAATGAGGAGGGCTATGAGGAGAAAGGAAAGTATTACAGATGTTGGAGTCACGCATGGGGGATGGCTCTGGCCCCAGTGGGACTGCAGTTCCTACAGCCAGGAGGGGTGGTAGAGGGGAGGGTCTGGTGGCATCTGACCATTCCTCAGCAATGTGGAAAATCTCTGTGGTCTGTCCAGGGACAGGAGTGTGTCTGGGCTGGGATTAGGGGTGGACAGGGAACCAGGGGTTCCTCTCTGAGCTGGTTCTGCCCAACACCCCCACTAAGACCTAGCATGACACACAGGCTAGGTAGGAGGCTCAGCGAACAAGGTGAGTGTCTGCTCAACAGGAAGCGTGATACATATGACAACTGGGCCCAGGTGGTCAATGGAGAACTTGGCCTGGGTGGCTGAGACCCAAGGCAATCAGTGGATACCCTGGGGCCCAGGAGGGCTTTCTAGAGCAGGTGGAAATGGGGTTGGAAGGATGGAGAAGCTGATAGAGGTGAGGAGGATCAACATGTATTGAGTACTTGTTGTGTGCCAAGCATGGAACTAAAAACTAGAATAGAAATGCATTCATTTAACAAATATTTATTGAGTACCTACTATGTACTGGGCACTGTTCTGGGCTCTGGGGATAAAGCAGAGAATGAAAGAGAATCTCTGCCCTCTGGTGCTCATATTCAACCCCGTAAGCAGATACATACCATGCTGAGTGGTGATACATGACACAGAGAGAAAGCAAAAACGTTTCCTACCATTTACTGAGTACCTACTGTGTACCAAGCCCATTCATTGGTCGAGGACTCTGCAGTTGTTGTTACCACTTCATAACTAGCTCGCCTTACCTGGCACTGTTCTAAGGGCTTAAATGGATTAACTCATGTGATCCTGACAAAACAGGAGAGAGGTACTGTCATCTTCATTTTACAGATAAAGAAATGAGGTGAAAGAACTCATTAAGGGTCATGGATTTGAACCCAGTTAGACTCCAGGACCTGCACACTTAACCTGGGCTCGGCTGTCAGCCTGATCATCTGTATCTGACTTCTTGGGGACTGGGCTTTCTCACAATGTGGAAGACTAGATTCCAAGGGTGTGTCCAAGACAGAGCCAGGGTGAAGCTCTATCATCCTTCCTGTCTCATCCTTGGAAGTCTGATAGCGTCACCTCCGCTACCCTGCATTTAATGTCAGTCCCAAGTTCTTGCCTGGGTTCCAGGGGAGGCGAAATCGACTCTCCTGTTGATGAAAGAGAGTGCCAAGGTTCTTGAAGAGCATTTGGGAATGGAAATATTGTGCATTTTTGGAAAGCATAATCTACCCCATTCAGCCACTTGACAGATGGGGAGGAAACATGTGGACAGATCCCAGCGGTCATGCCTCCCAGCCTGGGGCACAGGATCTGGCCTGCCTCATCTGTCTTCTGTCCTGGGAGACCCTCTCCTGCCCTGCCAGGTAAGGGCTCTGCAATCTACTGCCAGGCCAAGTGAGCCTCTCCTCATTTGACAGGTGGTGATTCCAGCTGTGGTTGAGGGGGGGTTGATTCCATTTGCAGTTACAAGCTTCCTCTCCTATGGGGTTGGTGGACAGTCCTGGGAGGGCTTATTCTTCCTCCACTTCTAGGACCATCTCCCTGGGGTCTCTGTCAAGGAGAAAGCCCTGAACCTGCTCCGATTCCCATTTCAGCCTCACTTCTGATGGCCAGGATGAGCTGATTGACTGAGCCCCAATCTGGTATGCCTCAGCTCAGCTAAAGGGCTGAAACAAAAAGTCCCCAGAAGGTGCAATGGCTCAAACACAGCAAAAGTGTGTCTCTCACTCATGTAATGGTTGTGCCAACACAGTAGGTGGCTCTTTTCCATATGGTGATACAGGAATTCAGGCTCTTCCATCCTGGGGTCTTGCTGTCACTTGAACTCCACCAGTGGAAAAGGGAAAAGTATGAACCAAGCCACTTCTGAAAGCCTAGGTTTAGAAGTGGCACTCATCAATTCTGTTCCCATCCCATTGGCAAGAGCTGGTCACATGGCCACAGCTGGATGCCCAAAGAGGGCTGGGAAACATTGACCCTGCCCGGGCAGCCACTTGTCAGCTCCAGCTATATAACTGCAAAGGGGAGCATAGATTTGATGGACAGTTGATACCTTGGTCATGGTCACCTTCTCAGAGAGGCACTCCCACCCTAATCATCCCACCAAAAGAGTGTCCATACGTTACCACACATTTCATATCCCTATTTGATTTTCTTCATAGTACACTTTATTTACCTGCTAGTTTATTGTCTCTATCCCTTTCTAAAAGGTAAGCTCTGAGACACATGTACCCCAATGTTCATCGCAGCACTGTTTATAATAGCCGGGACATGGAAGCAACCTCGATGCCCATCAGCAGACGAATGGATATGGAAGCTGTGGTACATATACACCATGGAATATTACTCAGCCATTAAAAAGAATTCATTTGAATCAGTTCTAATGAGATGGATGAAACTGGAGCCCATTATACAGAGTGAAGTAAGCCAGAAAGATGAAGACCAATACAGTATACTAACGCATGTATATGGAATTTAAAAAGATGGTAATGATAACCCTATATGCAAAACAGAAAAAGAGACACAGATGTACAGAACAGACTTTTAGACTCTGTGGGAGAAGGCGAGGGTGGAATGTTCTGAGAGAATAGCATTGAAACAAGTATACTATCAAGGGTGAAACAGATCACCAGCCCAGGTTGGATGCATGAGACAAGTGCTCAGGGCTGGTACACTGGGAAAACCCAGAGGGATGGGATGGAGAGGGAGGTGGGAGGGGGGATCGGGATGGGGAACACATGTAAATCCATGGCTGATTCATGTCAATGTATGGCAAAAACCACTACAATATTGTAAAGTAATTAGCCTCCAACTATTAAAAATAAATGGGAAAAAAAAAACAACAGAAGTATCAACTCAAAAAAAGGTAAGCTCTGTAAGGGTGGAAACCTTGTTTTGCTAGTTAATGCCATATTCCTAGCACCTCGATCAGTGCTTGGCCCATAGTAGGCATTTAATAAATAGTTATTGAATCAATGAAAGGGCAAATAATTCCCATTTTACCAGTAGAGACACAGAGGAAACCAGTAGCTTCAAGGACAGAGAATGCTTGGCCCCCTGGGGGCCAACAGCATATGTAGCGGCCCCCAACCATGTTAATTCCTTTCCTTCTCCAATGTGGATGTTAAGGCTGCAGATTTCAGGGAAGGGCTAGTGTGCCATCTAAGAGTCAGGCGGCCAGGGTTTAAGTCTGACGCTGTGCTGACTTCTGTGTGGGCCCTTCGTCTCTCCTGGACGGGCCTTGGTTTCCCAGCCTGCAAGTTGGGGGTGGAGCAGGTTGGGTCAGTTAAATTTCCACATTCCTCAGGGCTTGAAACTAGACGACCACCCCAGAGTACATCTGTACCTTCTTTTTCCAGCAGCTGACCTTTGGGAGAAAAGCCTCCTCCCCTTCATCCTCCCCTCTGTGGGTTTAATAATACTTAATGAGGGGCCTGGGTGGGCCCAGACCCTCAGTGGCCACCAGCTCATACTTTCACCCAAGGGCGGGGTAGGGGAGAGTGGCTAATGACAGGGTCTTGGTGGGGGGTGGCCTTTCAGCTTCAGCTGGCCTTTCTGGGCCTCTATTAACAGACCACACAGGGAAATATCTTCCCAGGGCCCATGATTTTCAATTTTCCACTGGAAAAGGCAGCCAGGAGGAGGTAGCCAGGAGGCCAGAGACACTCGCCTATGTTTCTGTCAGCATTATTCTATTTGTCCTCCCATCTAGCTACCTACTTGTCCTTCCATCTGTCCTCCCACTTACCCACCCATCTACTCATCCAAGTATTCAAGTGTCTGCCCACCTAGTCACACATCCATCCTTCCACCTAACCATCTACCAAGTTACTCTTCCATCTAGTCAGTAATCCAGCATCCATGCAACCTTCACCTTATCCATCCATCCTTTCACCTACCCACTCATCTACCCCCCACCCATTCACTCTCCTCTAAGTACATCCCTTCATCCATTTACACACAGACCCATCTATCTGTTCTTCCAATGCAGAGTGATCCAAGATCTATCTAATTTTGTGACTTTGACTAAACCAGTGATTAGTAAATTATTCATTCTATTCCCTCCAGCCTTTATGTCATATGATGAAAAGTACATAGTGAAAAGTAATACTTTGCTGGCTATCAGGCTTAGGATTGAATCTGAACTCTGCTTTTATTGACTTTAGTGACATTAGACAATTTCATGCCGGTCATGATCTTTATTTTTGAGAACACACCCCACAAGTCTAAGTTCAGAATGATCCTTATCCAAACTCTGGTCTTTGAGTGGAGAAAGGGCAGGAGAGAAAGGAAATAGGACATGCTGGTCCCATGATGTGGTAAAAACAGACTCTTCGAGAGATGGTTAAGAGCTGCAAATGGGGAAACTGAGTCCTGGAGAAACCCGGAGAATCCAAGGTTAAAGATCCTCTGATACAATGATAAACACACTTATTGAGCACCTTCTCTGAGCTGAGGCCACAGGGTGTTTCAGTTTCCATAATTCAACAATGGAAATTGGTAAGAGCACCAACTTCACAGAGTTGCTGAAAAGATTAAAGAACTTAAGACACACAAAGGACCTAGAATTTTGCTAGCCATGAGAAAAAATGCTCAATAAATATTCAGAATAACCCCACAGAGCCCTGTGAGGGTGGAGCCTTTTCTTCCTCCAGGCCTGGCTGGTCACGCACACAAGCCCTGGCTGCCACATCCCAGCTCTTCTGTCCCCTCAGATAGTCCCAGATGGGTTTGCTCTGTGTGGTTTAATTAAAGCCACTGCTGCTGAGTGTCAGACTGTCGGGAAGGGGCTCCTGAAAGACCTCCTGGGAGTGTTCTCCTCCTCCTAACTACCTGCATCAAGCCTGAGTTCCAGCAGATGTTGCCTGGAAACAAGATGTTGGAATGCTCAAGAGTTCAGGTTCTGGTGCCAGATAGAAGCCTGCCTTTGACCCTTCCAAACTGTGAGTGTGACTTCATCTCTCTTAGGCTGTTTCCTCAACTATAAATAGCAAAGCACATAGTAGCTACTTATTACTTAGGTAGCTGCGTGCAACATCACTTCAGTTGTGTCTGACTCTTTGAGACCCTATGGACTGTAGCCTGCCAAACTCCCCTGTCCATGGGATTCTCCAGGCAAGAATACTGGAGTGGGTTGCCACTCCCTCCTCCAGGGGATCTTCCCGGGGATTTCCCAAGGATTGAACCTGCGTCTCAGGTCTCCTGCATTGGCAGGCGGGTTCTTTACCACTAGCGCCACCTGGGAAGCCCACCTAGTGTATAGCAGGTCCTTATGGAAAACGTTGGTTACTTACCTCCCTAGAGTCCATTCCCCTTTCTTCTCATTTCTGTTTGAGAGCCCCTTCCTGCTCTTTGGTCAGTGTAATGGGGGGCATCTCCCAGGCCTTGGCCACAGCAATTGGTTCAGGGTCTGTGACCAAAACAGTCCAAGCAGGCACTCCTAATGTCATTATGCCTCCGCAGTGACCTGGGCATGAAGCCAACACCAAAGGATGCTGAGCGAAAAACAATGGAAGTTCACCTTGATGACATCATTGGAGTCCTTAAGTCCTGCCTACCTGGAGCCCCAGCCTGGGCTTTCCAGTCCAGTTGATCCCCTTTTTGTGTGATCCAATTTGCCAGCAACCAAAGGAGTCAACTGATACAGACATAGATGTGAGGGTGGTGTGCCCCTCACACAGGCTGCATGCCTTTTATTCGTCAGGCCTCACTTGATTTTGTGGTGCACAAAATCAGGCCTGGTTCCCTGTACTAGGGGCTCTGATGGAGTCCAAACTCTCTTATTTCAGAGAGTTTTTGTTCCAATGTGCTATGTCGCTTTAGTCGTGTCCGACCCTTTGCCTATGGATCCTATGGACTTGTAGCCTGCCAGCCTCCTCTGTCCATGGGATTCTCCAGGCAAGAATACTGGAGTGGGGCACCATTTCCTCCTCCAGGGGGGTCTTCCCGATCCAGGGAGCGAACCCACATCTCTTATGTCTCCTGCATTGGCAGGTTGGTACCTTTTAATTACGGGCTTTCTCAAGACCCTCTGCAGAGTCGTGCTTTCTGCTCCATGAGAATTTAGGGACCATCCCAATGATGTTCCTATTTTCAATGATCCAGACTCTGATACCTGTCCTCAGATATTGCCTCTAGAGAGCTAATGAGCAGGCAATATGGGAGCAGGGAGATCCCACAGCGTTGGACATGTGTCTCTGTGCTCCTCATCCCACCCCTGCCCAGAGGCGCTTGGAGTTCCCCACTGGTCTGGCCTCCAAGTGATGCAGAGCTGGGATCTGAATGCAGATCTCTCCAAATGGAAGGTTACACTGTGAGGGGAAAGGCAGGTGTCCCGCAGGGTGAGTGAGGGAGAGCTGCAGTGTTGGGGAGCCTTCCCAGAGGAAGCAGAGCTGGGGCAGCTGGGAAATGGGCAACCAAAAACACGGAAAGGGAAGGGATCTGGCACAGCGTAGGGCATGAAGACGGGAACGTGGGTAGGATCTTGAGCAACCATGCAGAGAGAGAGAGGCTCTAGGGCACAGAGTCCTGTACAGTCCACCTCCCGTCTCTCTTACTGCCCCATCGCCACGTTCCCTGCAGGGTTAGGTCCCACTCCCTCTCACCTGGACAGCTGCTCTAGGCACCTCGCAGGATTCCCTGCTCCTGTCTGGTCTTCTAGTCCACACTCTATCGGCAGCCATCCATTCACCCATCTGACCATTCATGCATTTGTTCACTCATCAAATAGTCCTGAGGGGCAGAGTCTGTGTCATGTTGGGCCTTGTGGCTGGAGCTTCCCCACCTGGCTGACCTTCTCTTCTCAGGCTTTCCGGGTGGGATGGCCCCATCCCCCACCCTGAGGTTGCATTTGCTCCCAACATTTATTACAAGACATCAGATGTCTGGACTATAAGTTCCTGGGAAATGTTCTTACAAGGTAGAAAAGCGGGATTCTGAGGTCTCACAGCTTGGGTAAGAATCCCAGCTACAGCATTCTCCAGTCACTTAATTCCAGGAGAGATCTTTGTCTCACTGAGCCTCAATTTCCACACCTGTAACGTGAGGATAATAGCGTCCCCCTTCAAGGATGAAGTGAGGGAATCCATAGAACATACGCAGGGAGGCTCTTGAAAGGTAGAGAGCACCTGTGGGATCCCCGGTATTACGCTCATTCTTAGATAATGATGGGCAGGCGGAGTGGATCCTGGGGCCTCTGCCTGGATCCCTTCAGCCACCCATTCTGGCTGAGAGGAATCAGCTGCTGATGACTCGCAGCTGGGAACTGCCCTGCCCACGCTTTCCTGGGGGCAGCCCCTGGCAATGTGGAATACAAATACTCGATTCTGCCCTTAGCTGGGGGCAACTCTGAAGGGTCATCTCAGCGCCAGATCTCCTTTGGGATCAGCTGAGATTTTTATCACCTCTACCATGCATCAGCTTTTCTGTCACCCCAGTCCTGTCTTCCTTGCTGTCTCAAGGTAGTAAGTATCCTGAGAGCTCTCGTGAATAAACCCTTGGACACTGATATTCACCTCGGGAACCAGTGGAAAGCACAGCTGTGGCAGGGGTCCCTGGGCAGGAACCTGGGAGGATGGGAGATGGAAAGGAAGGCCAGAAGAGGAGGGTGGGGCCCTGGCCAGGGCAAAGCCAGATGGTCCAGTTCTGGGTCTCTAGAATGTTCTAACCTTCTGCCCGGTCTTCACGGCCCACCTTGTTCCTTGGTGACTGATCACAGTGGTTGGGGGTGTGGGCTTTGGGGCCCTCCCTTGAGTTTGAGTCCCACTTCTGTTTCTGACCCTCTGTGGGATTTTGGGCAAGTCCTTTCACCTCTTCAGGCCTCAGTGGTGTCAAGTGTATAATGGGACTGGATGGGGAGAATCAACAAGGGGCACTACGGAGATCTTAGCACAGTGCCTGGGAAACAGGGAGCATAAATGCTACGTCTTATGCAATCCCTCCTAAAGTAGTTTACAAATCAGCCTGCCTGGGCAGGGTCACCATTTTCACATTCCCCTCTAAGGCTTTCTTCTCTGCAACTTCCATAACTGACAAGTTTCCCAAGACTTTCCAGAAATCAAAGAAGATTTGTCCATTTGGGAAGTTTCATTCTATGCCCTTTTGTTCCATAATAGCTGACAGAAGATCCAATGAGAATGGCTCATTGGAACTGAGATGTTACTGTGTGCCAGGCAGGGCTCTAAGAGCTCTGTAGGAATTGAACCTTCACAGTCACCTTGTGGCATGGGTATTATGTTAAAAGATAAAGAAACTGAGGCTCGGGGAGGTTAAGTAATGGGCTCACATAGCAAGCAACTGGTGGGCTGGGTAATGGCTGAGATGAAGGCAGACTGGACTGGATTAGAATCCATGGTGTCTGGCTCCAACCTTTATTAGTGGTGTGTTCTTGGGTAAATTAGTCTTTAACTTTGCTCTGCCCCAGTTTCTTTATTTATCAAATGAAGATGATAACATCCCTATTTCACTGATCATTGAGATTAAATAATACCTATATAGTGCCTGGTCCATATTACACATGTATTATTTTTATTCACCCTACACCATACGCTGAGCACCTACCATGGAATAGGTACTGTTCTAGGTGCTTGGGGCAGAGCAGTGAATTAGCAGACACAGCTCCTGCCCCATAGCGCAGACATTCCGGAAGTAAGTGTTAGTCGTTCAGTCATGACTGACTCTGCAACCCCATGGACTGTACCCCTCCAGGCTCCTCTGTCCTCAGGATTTACCCAGGCAAGAATACCAGAGTGGATTGCCATTTCCTTCTCCAGGGGATCTTCCCAACTCCAGGGATCAAACCTGGGGCATTACAGGCAGATGCTTTACCGACTGAGCCACCAGGGAAGCTGTAGCAAAGGCCTAGAGGTTTGTATTCAAGCCCCAGCTCATCCAGGCCATAGCTGATTTTTCCAGGCAGGCTGATCTCTCTTTCTTCCCACTTGATTAGTGCTGAGAGGCAAACGTGTAACACTTAATACTTTAACACACACCATCCAGCATTGGTTACTGATGTTTCCAGCAATCTGTGTTGCATTGGGCTTCAGGCCTGGGTGCCTTGGGTGAGTGCCAGGGCATCGGCGGGCAACTGGTTTCACCACTTACTTACTTAATTTGCTCATTTGTTCATTCATAATGAACTTATTTGCTGAACAAGTATTTCTCAAGCCCCATGCCAGGTGTTAGGTCAGGTGCTGGGATTCACCATCAGGATGGGCTTCCTGCACTGGAGGTGTTCATGGTCTCATGGAGAGAATAGATGAGAACAATCCATGCCAACAAATAAAGGTAAAATAGATGGTGGTGACATCTGTGAAGGAAACAAACAATGGGATGAGAGATGGTAGAGAGATGTTAGAGAAATCCTGTTTTCTCAGGGGTAGTCAGGGACGGTTCCCTGGAGGAAGTGACCATCAAGTTGAAGAAGATGAAGGAACAACCATGTGGAAGAGAGAAGAGAAGGGTGTTCCAGGCATGGGGAACATTAGGTGCAAAGCCCTGCGGTGGGTTGCCATGTCTGGACCTGAAAAGAAGACAGTGTGGAGACAGTGGAGCCAGTTAGGGGCTAGGAGTGGGAGATGGGGCCAGGGTGCCCTGCAGGCCATACTGAAGAGTTTGGTTTTCGCTCAGAGTGTGAAGGGAAACTACTGGGAGGTGTCAAGTGGGAAAATGAGAAGATCCTTTGGTTACCCAGAGCCATGGAGAAGCTAGAGGCCAGATGCTCTAGTCGGGTGCTCTAGGCATCTAGACAAGAGATCCTGGACACGGTCTGCTTTCCCCACACCTGATGCTTTAATCACCGTGTTGCAAATACTTTGCGATGGGAACTCATTACCTTGGAACATAATCCCTTTCATTGTTGGATAGCTTGAGCTGAAGGAACATGGTCCCTTTGACCAGTGATTCTCAAACATTTTTGGTCTTGAGATCTCTTTATACCCTTAAAAACTGAGGACCCCAAAAGAGTTTCTATTCATGTGGATTATATTTAGAGCCAGGACAAGGGGTAGTTAAATGAGTATAAAATTTAAAGGATGCTAAAAGTCTCAGTAATCATGATAAATATTTTAATACAATAATTTGAAAAATTCATATCGGAGCCTGAAGCAAAAGGAAAAGTCAATAATATTGATCTTTATTGAAAACTGGTATTTTTTTTCCATGAATTTTTGCATTAATCTTTCTTCTTTCTTCGTTTTTGAAGTGATGGTGCTATCACATGCCACATCAACTTTGGAGAATTCCACTAACAGTGATAAGGATAAATGATGTCTCAGTGGGGCAAAAATAATTTTGACCTTATAGACCCCCTGGAATGGTCTCAGAACTCCAGAGAGTCCAGACTATACTGTGAGAACCATTGTTTTCCATAGAACCAAAATTTCCAGATGGTTTCTACCCTTTGGTCTTAGGTCTACTCCCAAGAATTCTCTCTGCCTTCAAGGAGGCAGCACCTGGGAGGCTAAGCTATAGAATTCAGGCTTCCTCTCCATCTACTCTGGGCATCCCCAATGGCTCAGCTGTGAAGAATCTGCCTGCAATGCAGGAGACACAAGAGATACTATTCAGTCCCTGAGTTGGGAAGATCCCCTGGAGAAGGAAATGACAGCCCACTCCAGTATTCTTGCCTGGAGAATCCCATGGAATGAGGAACCTGGTGAGCTACAGTCCACAGGGTCACAAAGAGTCAGACATGACTGAGCAAAGCACACACTCCATCTGCTTCAGGCTAAAGATCTCCCAGAGCTTTCCACTCACCTCTCCTTATCCCTCCACTAGACAAGTCCCATTTGGTTGATGGCATTGAAAGATCAAGGGCCTCCAGCTATGTTCCCAGGGATGGCCTGAGCAGCATGGAACCTGGGAAATCCTATCACTCCCTGTCTTGGGACACTCCATCTCTATTGCTACCCCAGGGGTCTGTCCATGGTTCCTGCCCCTCCTTTATCCCGCTTTGGTGATACTTGAGTGTTCAATATCTCTATGGGTTCCCTCTGGGCTTCTGGAGAGCAGGCAACCCACCAAGAAACAGAATGCAGGCAAAGAAAACTTCTGACATATTAAGTTGGCTTCTAGGAGGCCAACTTCTGAAAATTCAATTTGTCAGCATTATAAACAGGATATCAAGCCTGGCAAAGGCAGGCTCCCAGGGAAACATCTGATGGGGAAGAAAGTGGGCAGCAACCTGCAGGGTGAGTGGTACCGTGGGCACATTCCTCGGCAGCACTGAAACCCACAGCTAATCACAAACAGATCGCTGCCTGCCCTGGGCCCTGCTTTGTTCACTCAGATTTCTCTCTCTAAACACCAATACCCAGTCCACCAGACTCTGCCTCTCTTGGATACCTCCATTTCCCTCTGTAGACCTCAGTATCCCTGTCTGCCATGAGAGGGTCCTTTCTGTTGGTCTGATACACCAGACTCCAAACCTCTTTGATTCAAAGCCCCCAAGAGCCTAGAGTTCCAGGGTTATAAAATGCCTGAATTTTCTGACCCCAGAATTTGACAAGTCAATGATGGTAGATTCTCCAATGCTACAGTTTTAAGATTCAGTGGCTGTACAAGTCTGCTCATGGAGCTTTCTATGATTCTGAGTCTCAATGATTTTGAGTGCAGTGGGCTCTACAGCCTGATGGCCTTGGTTCATCCACTGCCAGCCCCACCCCTACTAACTGAGTGACCTTGGGCAAAATTCATGACCTTCTGGTGTTTCAGTTTCCACATTTGTAAAGTTAGGAGTACAGTAGCTATGATCTCATGGAGGGGTTGTGAGGACTAAATGAGTTAATAGTTGTAAACAGTGCCTGGAGCCTGGTAAGAACTCAGTTTTGCTCCTACAATTATTCTAGACTTGACAGTTTCTACAGCATCAGAATCTGAGATGGGTGTTTCTGGGTCTCCAAGGCTCCAAGTTTGAAATTCAAAAAAATCCATTGTTCAAAAATTCAGTGATACACTGATTCTGGAGGCTGGCTCTGGATATATGTTTTGGTCTCCCTGCCCTGGGGATCGAGGGACTTACCAGGGCAAGCTGAAGACCTGGATGGTTGGCTTGACCCTGATAATCTCAGCCACCAACCCAAAGCGTGTGACAAGCCTGGGACTCGCAAAGTCTAAGTGCCCTCTTCTGCCCTCAATACACACATAGCCCTGGAGATAACTTGCCTTCTGGCCAAAGGTTCATTGACCTTGACTAATTTCCTGAAATCCATGGGACACAGGAAGACAGTTTCCCCCACCCCAACTCCCATAACTTGGAACTTCTTTTCTCAAAAATCTACTGTAGCTCCCTGCTGTCCTTCAAATCAAGTTCTACCTCTCAGCTTGGCTTCTTGAGTCCCTTTATACCTGTCTGCTTCAAGGTAAGTTGAGGTTATCTGGTTGGGGAAGGGAGAACTGGGATGGTTCTTTTGGAAGTTACTTCCAGGTCCATATACCTTCATTCACTTGTTCACTCCACAAATATTTATTAAACATTTACTATATGCTAAACTCTGTTCTAGACCCCGCGAACACAAAATTAATAAAACCGATAAGCTATCTGCTCTTGGGAGATCACAAAACTCACTTCCAGCCCCACTCACTGTAGAGCATTATGCTCGCGGGGGATGATAAAAGCGTAGGCCATTTCCTGATTGCAGAACTTTGGACCAACTCTCTGTGTCACATTTGTAAAATGGGCCAATAACACCACCTACCATGTAAGATTGCTGTAAAGATTAAAAAAGTGATGGTGAAAACTCAGCACAGTGTCCAGCACAGAGTAAGTCCACAATCCATGGAAGCTGCTGCTGCTGTTTGATTTCTACCCCCAGCTCCCTTCAGAGCACTTAACTTGTGGGTTAAAAACCAGATAGGCCTCGGCTCAAGTCCTAAGATGTAAAAAAAGGATATCACAGAACCTGTTTCCCAGGACTAGCTGCCTGGTATGCTGGGCATACCCAGCCAGAGTGCAGATTATAATAGGATGTATTTTCACTTCCCTCCAGCTCTCTTCAAGAAGTCATGCCAACCAACCTCACTATCTGCCATAGCTCTCACATGCACACACCTGACAACTTTCCCCTCCGGGCCCGTGTCCTCCCTGGAGGGGCCAGAAGAAAGTCTGCTCTAAGGATAGGCTGAGACATTTGGGCATGATAAAAAGGCAATAGGGAGCCAAGACTGGTGATGGAGAGAGAAAGAGGCTCCAGATGAAGGGCATCCCTTATCTTCCAGCAGCAACTCTGGACCCTTTGCGTCTTGTCCTCACAGCTGCCAGGGGCTCCCGCCAACTGCCATGAGTTCCTGCTGTGTTTGGGGTTAGGTTATTTTTTCATTAAGTTTGCAATTATTAAAAAGAAAAAAAATGCAAGTCAAATTGTGACGTGCTGAGCTGAGCAGGCTGGAGGTTAAAGCTTTTTCCCTGCCTGCGGCCTGCTGGGCCCCCACCCTATTCTGGGTAAAGGGGAACATTTTGGGGAAAATAAACAAGGAGACCTTGATCCTTTGGGGACTTTATGAACCTGCCCTTACCCCACCCCATACCCCACTCCATTAGAAGGCTTGGTCGCTCTCCCTGTTAATTAAAGAGGAAACTAGTTTCCAGGGCAATTTCAGCTCTGGCCTGGCCTGTGCCCACATCCTTGAGAGGGAGGCCATGGTGATGGGCTGGCTGGGCAGCTGGTGGCCTCAGAGGTAACAATTTGCCTCGAGATGGAATCCATTCCCCTGAATAAAGAGACTTTGTGTTCTTTCTCATAGTCCCCTGGCTTCTAAGGAGGGGGTTATTAGGAAGCAGCTGTGCTCCCCAAGAGCAGGGACCACCATGGCAAACAGCTCAAGACCCACTGCATGGACCACCAGACTCTCTCACTGCCCCTCAGCCTCTATGTGTCCTCAGAGCTGTGGGCTTCTGATAAAAACCTGGAGCTCATTCAGCCACTCATTAATTCGTGCATTCAACAGCTCTTTATTGAGCATCTACTAATATGCGAGGTCCTGTTCTAGGTACTGGGCATACATAAGTACAGACATCTCCTGCCATCATGGAGCTCACATTCCAATGGGGGCAGATAGACAGTAAAGATGAAGAAGTCAATATTTAATCCATTGCCAGGCAGTCAGATGAGGACAAGTAGAGCAGAGGTAGGAGGTTAAAATGATGGGGGGGTGGGGGGAGAAGTTCCCTTTGAGGGGATGTCTAAGCAGAAACCTCCAAGGTCAGTGCCATAGCAGGGATAGACTGGCCTTACACCTCAATCCCTCTTTTCCACCTCTGGGCTTTTGCCAAGGCTTCCTGAGACTGCCCCTCTCTCTGCCCTCTGCCCAGCCAGCAATGACTTATCTGTGCTTTCCTTAATATATAATTTGCTATTTCATTAACTGTATCAAATGCATTTGTAAAACCAGAACATTAAGCCATCTGGGCTATAATACAGGTTGTCTAGCAAGATTCATGAAACCCACATTGCTGACACACAGTATAATGGTGTTTTAATACTCAAAACTCTAACGAAATGGTATTTTAAGATGCTGAACTAAATAGAGGCATTTCTACTCCCCTTATCTTGTTAAAAATATCTCCCAGAGAAAAGAACAATAAACAGAAATACAAACTCTGTCTTTGAGAAAACTAGGAGATACTATAACACTTAAGTACAATGTACAGAGAAGAGAAGCAGATAAAGAAATGGCCAGTGACTTAGATCAACCCAGATCAACACCATAATGAAGAAGCCAACCTCATTTCCCTTTCATGGCTAATTCTCCCACCATCTGCCATCCCTGCAAAGGATAACCACTAACCTGACTTCAAAAAGCACAGATTAGTGTTGCCAGTTCTTGCACATCACAGAAATGAAATCTTTCAGTATGTACTTTTTAATGTCTAGTTTCTTTTGCTGAACAAAATGATTTTAAGATTAATCCCTGTCCTTGCACATATCAGTAGTTTATTCTTTTTAACTGCTATATAATATGTACAGATGTGAGAGTTGGACTATAAAGAAAGCTGAGTGTCGAAGAATTGATGTTTTTGAACTGTGGTGTTGGAGAAGACTCTTGAGAGGCCCTTGGACTGCAAGGAGATCCAACCAGTCCATCCTAAAGGAAATAAGTTCTGAATGTTCATTGGAAGGACTGATGCTGAAGCTGAAACTCCAATACTTCATCCACCTGATACAAAGAACTAATTCACTGGAAAAGACCCTGATGATGGGAAAGACTGAAGGCAGGAGGAGAAGGGAATGACAGAGGATGAGATGGATGGATGACATCACCACTGCGATGGACATGAGTTTGAGTAAGCTCTGGGAGTTGGTGATGGACAGGGAGGCCTAGCATGTTGCAGTCCATGGGGTCATGAAGAGTCAGACATGACTGAGCGACTGAACTGAACTGATGTAATATTCCATTATGTATAGAATAGTACAGATATATCACAACTTATTTATCTCTTATTGATGGACATTGGTGGCATCTTGTGTTCTGCTATTATGAATAAAGTTACTGTGAACATCTTTATTATGAATAAAACTACACGTACACAATCATTTTGTGGATATGTGTTCATTTCTCTTGGGTAAATACCAAGGAGTGAAGCTACCTGGCCATTAGGTAAGTTTGTGTTCAGTTTTAGTAGCTACTGGTCAACACTTTTCAAAGTAATTATACTAATTTAGACTCTTACCATCAGAATATGAGAGTTTCAGTTATTCCATGTCCTCACCAACACTTTGCACTGTTAGTCTTTTAAACTTTAGCCATTCTGGTGGGTATGAGATTATATCATATTGCAGCTTTAATTTGCATTTCTGTTATGAATAATGATGTTAAGCACATTTTTAGGCACTTACTGGATATTTGGATCTCCTCTTTTTGTGGGGTTCTTATTCAAGTTTTGTCCCATTTTTAAAAAAATGGGTTGTTCATCTATCATTGATATATATGAGCCTTTCACTGGAGAGTTATTTCAAATATCTTCTCCAAGCACATGGATTTTTTTTGTTCTCTTAATGATTATTTTGATAAACAAAATACTTAATTTTAATGTAGTCCAGTTTGTCAATTTTCTGTGTAAGGTATATGACAATTGCCAAGATTATTAAAATATTTTTATAAAATACTTTCTTCTAAAAAAAGATTCATTAGACCCAAAGGGACTTATTATCACACAAAATAAGAAATCTGTGGTCCTAGGGTTAGCTCATCATCAAACTCCTTTGATCCTTCAGTAATACTGTGAGATGTTCCCTCACAGCCACAAGATGGCTGCAACAGCTCCAAGCATCACACCCTCACATGACAATATCCAAAAGCAGGAAGAAGGAGTGGGGTGGGGGGTGTAGAGGAGATAAGTATATAGAGAGGGGAGAAACCCTTTCCCAGAAACTCTCAACTGACTCTTTCTTTTGTCTTGTTGGCCACCAGGTCACATGACCACACTTCACTAAAAGAGAGGCTTGGAAAGTATCTGCCATTTTTAGCCTCTGACAAAAGAGGTGGACTCTGCCAGCATGGGAGTAGGAAAATAGGAGAGGGGTAATGTCTGTATAAATACAATATCTGCCACAGAGATTCAGTGGCAAACAGGACCCAGATCCTTAACTCAAAGTAGGGTGACCAAGTGCCCTGGTTTGCCCAGGAAATGATATTTTAGAACCAAAACTGAGAAAGTCCTGGGCAAACCAGAACAAATAAGTCACCCTACACCCAGGAGCTTTCACCTGGTCTGAAGTCAGGGGTAGATTAGACCTTGTTTCAAAACTGGGTGGAGAGTCATTCAGATAAGGTGCTGGGAAGGGAGTGTCAATTTGCCTGCTTTTAATTTCCACCAGCCTTAGACTCCAGCCCCTGCTCTTCCACTCTTAGCTATACTCTAGCCTGTCACTCTGACTATAAATAATTATGAGTGCCTACTATGCACCGGGCTCGGTGCAAAGTGCTGGAAATTCTGAAATGAATCAGGTGCAGTTTTTACCCAGAGAAATTCCCAGACTAAGAGGGGAGACAGTCAGGTAAATAGTCATAATTCAGGGCAGTGATGGAGGAGGCATGATGGGAGGGCAGTGCAGTCTGGCAGGCCTTTCTAGGGGAGATACTGACCCTCAGAGAGGTACACAGGAGCCTGCCAGGTGGGGGAGGAGTGGGTAAGTCAGGAAGGAGCACGGTCCTGTTTGCCACTTCTTTTAAAGACGCTGGTTAGCTCATTCTTTTGAATTTTACTTTTCCTTTAATAAAAGTGTATTTCCCTCTTAATGAGAATGTTTCATGTGGGCAGGGCTCCCTGCAAAGCCTTTTCATACCCACTCTTATTTGGTCTTCACATTGGCATTAAGAGGGTGCAGAGCTGATTATCCTCATTTTATTGAGAGGGAAACTCAGGCCCAGAGAGAAGTCACCTGTCCAAGGTCACAGAGCTATGAAGTGCCAGAGTGGACATGTCAACACAGCTCCACTTCCTCCAGCTGCCTGTCTGCAGCCAGGGCTGAGGCTTCCCTAGTGCTTGGGGAGGGCAGATCTCCTCATGGCAGGTCCCTCCCAGAGCTCTGCAGTGTCCTCGGCAGGAGCATCCCTAGAGGTGATGGGAGATGATGTCCAGACCTGGTCCCAACACCTTCCCTTTAAACACAAGCCAGTCACAAGGAAGGCCTCCTCTGTCCCCATTTCTGAAGCCTGGGTTAGCCTCCTTAGAAACAGAGCATCCCCCTGTCCTCTCAGAGATATGGTGGGTTTGGAGGTTCAGGAGAGAGGGCAGCGCAGTCCCATGGGGTCTGGCAAAGTCACTGATGTTACCAGTCACTTTGCCAGGCAGCATCAAAAGAAACACCCCCCAGGGAAGGATGAGGTGACTCCAAGCTGTTCACAGTCTCCTGGGAGTGGCTACCTGCACCAGTAGGGTCTGCGAAGTGAGACCAGAGGACAGCCCTTCTCCCTCCAAATCCAAATCCTGAAAGCCTTTTGCAATCACCATGCAAATGAGGTGTCACACCCCTCAGACCTCACAAGGAACTAGTGTGGATTCACTCATTCATTCATTCTCTCATCTATCCTATAGCTCTTTTTTGATCACTTTACCTCAATAAAGAGCCTCTCAGTGTAAATGGAGCCCAATGTACCAATCTCTTCTTTTAAGATAGGGTACTACTCTTGGAACCAGGGAATGATGGAGGACTAGGCTGCCTCATGGAGCTAATGGTTAAAGGGGAGGGAACTTGGTCCCATCACTGACATGGAATTTGAGGATAACACTAAAGGGAACAGTTTAGAGACAGGCAGAAACAGGTGATCCTGATTTATTTGGACAGGAGGATGTGTGAGCGGGTGGCTCACTACGGGTCCCTGGCATTCTTTTCTTAAATAAAAGTATATTAAATATTTGTAAATGTACCCATTCTAAATATATTTTAGCCATAACATAATTTGAAAGAGTTTAAAATTTTTACCTTATAAGAATTGGCTGTGAATAATTTATTTCATTAGCAACTGTCGAGACATTATGGCAACTGGCATATACAGCTGGGAATGCTTGCAAAGTGAAAAGAGTAGAACCTGCAAAGGGTTTTCAACTCCACCCTGAGATGTTGAGTGAGCTGGAGTTTTGACTAGGATTTTATCTGAGCAGAGATCGATGGCTAAAACACCTCTTCTGGGGTCACTCCATGTACCAGTATGGAAAGGTGGGGGCGGGGAGGTGGTGTGGGACCGTCTGGAGCAATAAGGATAGCACTGGGAGCCTGAAGCCAGCACAATGCTGGGAGGGTGGTCCTCCTTCTGGAACACCGTTCAACATCAGGAGGATGCAATGGATAGAAGGACCACCCCCAGGTGGGGGACAGGGGGTCGTCAGGGGGTAATAACTGTAGGACTTGGGCTGGCTTTCAGGTCTGGCTGTAATCTCAGCCTGGCCCACTTCCGACTGGCAGCCTATGACAGCTGCAGTCCCCTGGGAATTTGGCAGGAGGCATTTCTCTGCCCCTTACTGCAGCCAAGAATGCCTCTGACTGTTATCAGGGAGGGCAAGGCAAACCAGGTTCATCCCTGGGCCTGAGACCCAGATGAATTCTGGGAAAGCAATCCTACTTGGAGGTGCTAGAGAAACAAAAATTAAAAAATTATTACCATCATAGTGGATCAAAAGCTATAGGGCTAAGCTCAACCATTTGGGCTGTTTTTTAAATAAAGTAAAATTTAAATTAAAATCTAAATTTAAGAAAAGAAAACCATTATCAAAATTTAATAAAAAGGCAACACAATGGTTCCTAAACACAGGAGCAAATGCTTCCCATCACTCCCAATGAAGAAATTTACCCTTGAAATGTGTGTTTGACAAGGACAGCTGTTTAATAAAGATATTAAAGTATATCCCTAAAAGCTAATCACAAAAGAAAAAGTAATATCTTTACAGTGGAGAAACAACACCACCTTAACCAAGTCATCAAAGTTAACACAATCAAAGGGACAAATTGATACCATGTGCCTCCTGATGCAACACAGGAGGAAGGACATAGCATCACTTCTAAGTCATTCCACTGAAGAGGCATAACCTGAGTCTAATCAAGAGAAACAGAACAAAAACCCAAGTGAGTGATGTAACACCCATAAAGCAACATACTTACATTCTTCAAAATGTCAAAGTCATAAAAAGACAAAGAAAGGTCAGAAACTATTCTGGATTACAGAAGACTAAAGAGACACAACTAATACACTAGGTGATCCCAGACTGCATCTTGCAGTCTTGAAAAAAAAATCTATAAAGGACACTATTGGGACAGTTGACAAAATTAGAATAAAGATGACAAATTACATGAAAAGTATTGGGAGACTCGCTGGTGGGGAACAGGCTGCTGCACTGTTAGAGGGTCAGGCCATTTGGCAACATTTAACAGGTTACAACAGGTACCCATTACCTCTGCTGCACTGACTCTACTTCTAAGAGTTTATTCTGCACATGCTCATATGTGCAGACGACGTCTGCATAAGGACAGGCGTTACAGCCTTGTGGTTATAGCAAAAGGCAGGAAACAACTTAAATATCCATCAACAGGGCATCAATTAAATAAGCGAATGGCACATCTGAACCATGGGATTCATGCAGCTGTGAAAAAGAGAGGCAGCTCTCTAAGTATTGATTAAAAAAATACTGGCCAGGGTGTCTCACAGTAGGTGAAGTGGGGAACGCTGAAGTATGGTGCCCTTACTCCGCAGGACTGCACTGCCCTCTCTCCTGGGTTCTCCAAACCCACTCTGAGAGGGCAGGGGGATGCTCTGATTTTAAGGAGGCTAACCCAGGCTCCAGAAATGGGGACAGGAGAGGCCTTCCTTGTGGCTGGTTGGTGTTTAAAGAGAAGTCTTGGGACCACGTCTGATATCATCTCCCATTGTCACCTCCTTTTCTATTTGGTTACACAAACCACTTCTGAGTGAAAACACAAGAAAAGCTAAAAAGAGTTGCTGCTTCCTGGAAGGGGAACTGAGGGGCTAGGGAACAAGTGTACACGTTCCCTGGTAAACCCTTTTGTACTGTCTGTGTTTGTAAAGCATACGTCTATTAAATATTCAGAAGAGAAGAAGAAAGAGGAGAAAGAGGAAGAGAAGGAGGAGAAGAAAGAGGAGGAGGAAGAAGTAGAAGAAGGGCAGGAGGAGAGGGCAAATGAGAGAAAGACAAAATGAGAAGAAAAGAAGAGAAAGCGAAGGAAGAAAAGAGCGGAGGGAGGGAAATAGTTAATAAAAATTCTTAAAGAAATTTTTTTTCAAATATTGTCTGTTTATGCCTACTTTCCCCATGCAACGCTGGAAGCAGGTATAAGGAATCACAGACGACATGAAACTGTTCGATGTTTCCCAGTGACCAAAGACGGCGGCTTTGGCTCCTTCACCCCCAGAGAGGTCAAGAAGGTCCCAAAGGAACACACAGCTTCGGAACCCCCTCCGCCCACCTGAGCTACCACCACCTCGCCTGGCCTGCAGGCTTTTCTTTTGCATTTTGCACCAGGGTCCCTGAACCCCCATTCTCCCCCATACCATGCCCACCCAGCCTCCCGGGGGCTGATATCTGTGCAGCCCTGTGCCTCTTCGTTAGCAAGTCTTCATTGTTTTCTTGGCTGCCCATTTCGCTACCAAACTGTAAAATATTGGTTCAGAATCCAAAGCCAGACAACGTGGGTTCAGCCCGTGCCACACCAAAGTCTACCTCCTCTCTGGGTTGTGCCGGCCTGCGGGGGACCTTGCTCAAGCTCAGGGCCACCATAGGGAAGCTGTATTATCATGAAAAATGAGCACCATCTGCCAAACCTCTGTGTTTGTGTTAGTCGTTCAGTCAGGCCTGACTCTTTGCGATCCCATAGACTATAGTCTGCAAGTCTCCTCTGTTCATGGAATTCTCCAGGCAAGAATACTGGAGTGTGTGGCCATTCCCTTTTCCAGGGGATCTTTGCTACCCAGGGATTGAACCCTGGTCTCCTGCATTGCAGGCAGATTCTTTATGCCTGAGCTACCAGGGAAGCCAAACTTCTAACTCTCAGGAAAGCCTCAGCCACAGCCAAAGAAAGCCTACAAAACAGATTCCCTGATCCCAGCCACCAGCTCTGGGAGAAGGGGTCGGAAACAGCAGCCTATGACCTCATTCTCTCCTCTTACCTTGGGGAACTCCCTGTTGTATATGCTGAAGGCAAATTGTTGGTGCTCACACACTGTCTGTGTTAATGTATTTTAATTAATAAATTATAATTATCCAACTCACATATGTAGAATACAGATGATATATTCTCTTTGAAAACAGTTGAAATGTACACAAATATATCAATCAAAAAGTAAAAATAGTGAAACACACAAATAGAACGTTGGGTGCCCAAACACAGAGTTGTATTCATCTTAGGATCACATTTATATAAAATTCAAAAATTGACAAATGAATCTAAGGTGACAAAGGTGATAGGAGGATACGGATAATAACCCTTGAGAGGATGAGGAGCAGAGAGGAGCCCTGGGTGCTGGTAATATTCTCTTTCTTTATCTGAATGCTGGTTAGAGGGATGTATAGAGTTTGTGAAATGTTATCAACTTTTACCCCTATGTGTGCTCATTTTAAAAGCATTTTATACTTAAATAGAATTGTAAGTAAAAATAGTCCTTTGCACATCCCCCCGCATTTTTTTTTTCTCTTTTCCAGGTGCTACCATTGTGAACAGTTTGGTCTTTCTTTCCAAGATATTTTTCTGTTTGTATTGATAGATTGATAAATGATAAATAGGTAGATGGATATCTACCTATGGATATCTATTCATCCATCTACCTATTTATCATCTATCAATCTATCAATACAAACAGAAAAATATCTTGGAAAGACCAAACTGTTCACAGTGGTAGATATATAGAATAGAAATACAGATACATAGATAGATAAGACATAGAGTTTTTGTTTTTCCCATAGATATCACCTACTGTTGCTCTGTGACTGGCTATTTTCTTTGAGTAATGTGTCCTAGAGATCAGATCACATTAAGCATCATAAATATGTTCTTGCTTTTTTAAAGAAGTACATATGCTATTCCATGGGCTTCCCTTGTGGCCCAGCTAGTAAAGAATCCTCCTGCAATGTGGGAGACCTGTGTTCGATCCCTGGGTTGGGAAGATCCCCTGGAGAAGGGAAAAGCTACCCACTCCAGGATTCTGGCCTGGAGAATTCCATGGATTGTAGTGAGGATATACCATAATCAGTGTCTTGTTATTGTGCATTTAGGTTATTTCCAACTTTTGCCATTTAACAATGCCACACAGAACATCTTCGATCCATTCCTTTGAGAATTTGTGTATTTCTATTGACAAGATGGCCAAAGGAGGAATTTCTGAATCAGTGAATGAGGCTTTAAAATCAAATGGATGCTGCCAGATATGCTACACCAATTTACATGCTGTCCATTCAGTCATGTCACTTGCTTATGCCCTTGCTAAATATTTATTAAGCACCTATGACTCTGTGCTGGAATATTATTCTAGGTGCTGGGGATTTAACAGTGAAAAGGCAATAGTCATTCTCATGGAACTCACAGTCTGGTCAGGAAAACTGTCCCAAACAGATAAACACATAAATATATAATATGTCAAATGATGTTGTTGTTGTTCAGTCACTCAGTCGTGTCCAACTCTGTGACCCCATGGACTGCAGCACACCAGGCTTCCTTGTCCTTCACCATCTCCTGGAGCTTGCTCAAACTCATATCCATTGAGTCGGTGATGCCATCCAATCATCTTGTTCTCTAAAAGAGAACAGAGGTGTCTGAACTGGTCCATTGCCTCATACCTTCAACAACACTGGTATTACCCATTCTTTTGATGGTTTTTGCTGATTTGATAGGTATTTTATCTATTGTGAACTAAAAAGCCTCTTGATGAAAGTGAAAGAGGAGAGTGAAAAAGTTGGCTTAAAGCTTAACTTTCAGAAAACTAAGATCATGGCATCTGGTCCCATCACTTCAGGGGAAATAGATGGGGAGACAGTGGAAACAGTGTCAGACTTTATTTTTTGGGGCTCCAAAATCACTGCAGATGATGACTGCAGCCATGAAATTAAAAGACGCTTACTCCTTGGAAGGAAAGTTATGACCAACCTAGATAGCATATTAAAAAGCAGAGACATTACTTTGTCAACAAAGGTCCATCTGGTTAAGGCTATGGTTTTTCCAGCGGTCATGTATGGATGTGAGAGTTGGACTATGAAGAAAGCTGAGTGCCGAAGAGTTGATGCTTTTGAACTATGGTGTTGGAGAAGACTCTTGAGAGTCCCTTGGACTGCAAGGAGATCCAACCAGTCCATGCTAAAGGAGATCAGTCCTGGGTGTTCATTGGAAGGACTGATGCTGAAGCTGAAACTCCAATACTTTGGCCACCTCATGAGAAGAGTTGACTCATTGGAAAAAGCCCTGATGCTGGGAGGGATTGGGGGCAGGAGGAGAAGGGGACGACAGAGGATGAAATAGTTGGATGGCATCACCAACTCGATGGACATGGGTTTGAGTAAACTCCGGGAGTTTGTGATGGACAGGGAGGCCCGGCGTGCTGCAATTCATGGGGTTGCAAAGAGTCGGACATGACTGAGCGACTGAACTGAACTGATCTATTGTGAATTCTGCTGTGAACTGGTTCTTTATTCCCCTTTGCCCATTTTATGATGATGTGTTTTGCCCTTACAGACTTGAATGAGGTCTTGATTTATTATGGATTTTAATCCTCGGATTTATATATGTTGCAACTATTAATATTTTCTCCAGCCTGTTGCTTGTCTTTTCTCTCTGATCATGGTGTTTCACAAAGTCTTTATAAGGGGGAAAAACAGGAAATCTGGTCTAAATTTTTTTCCAGGAAAAGTTGGTCTTCTGCTCAGGAACTGGCTTGGAGTTTTTCCCCCCATGAAACCATGTAACCATGTTTCTCTTTCTTCGCTTTGACTGTAAGGAAGCTCAGAACAAACTGTGCTAGTCACTTCTGACATTTGTTCAGAACCTCACAGCACTCATTCAGGAACTTGGTCTCAGCCTTGAGCTCATAATCTTTTTCCTTTTCTCAATTTCATTACCCGTTTTTCTCATCGTCTGGTTTTATAATATCTATAGGTCAGTTCAGGCACTCAGTCATGTCCGACTCTTTGTGACACCATGGACTGCAGCACGCCAGGCTTCCCTGTCCATCACCAACTCCCAGAACTTGCTCAAACTCATGTCCATCGATTCGATGATGCCATCCAACCATCTCAACCTCTGTTGTTCCCTTCTCCTCCCACCTTCAATCTTTCCCATCATCAGGGTCTTTTCCAATGAGTCACTTCTTAACATCAGGTGGCCAAAGTATTGGAGCTTCAGCTTCAGCATCAGTCCTTCCAATGATTATTCAGGACTGATTTCCTTTTGGTTTGACTGGTTGGATCTCCTTGCAATCCAAGGAACTCTCAAGAGTCTTCTCCGACACCACAGTTCAAAAGCATCAATTCTTCGGTGCTCAGCTTTCTTTATAGTCCAACTCTCACACCCATATGTGACTACTGGAAAAATCATAGCTTTGACTAGATGCACCTTTGTGGGCAAAGTAATGTCTCTGATTTTTAATATGCTCTCTAGGTTGGTCAGAACTTTTCTTTGAAGGAACAAGTGTCTTTTAATTTCATGGCTGCAGTCATCATCTGCAGAGATTTTGGAGCCCCAAAAAATAAAATCTCTCACTGTTTCCATTGCTTCCTCATCTATTCAACATGAAGTGATGGAACTGGAGGTGATGATCTTAGTTTTCTGGATGTTGAGTTTTAAGCCAACTTTTTCACTCTCCTCTTTCACTTTCATCAAGAGGTTCTTTAGTTCTTCTTTGCTTTCTGCCATAAGGGTGGTGTCATCTGCATATCTGAGGTTATTGATATTTCTCCCAGCAATCTTGATTCCAGCTTGTGCTTCATCCAGCCCGGCATTTCGCATGATGTACTCTGCATAGAAGTTAAATAAGCAGGGTGACAATATACAGTCTTGACATACTCCTTTCCCGATTTGGAACCGGTCTGTTCCATGTCCAGTACTAACTGTTGCTTCTTGACCTGCATACAGATTTCTCAGGAGGCAGGTCAGGTGGTCTGGTATTCCCATCTCTTGAAGAATTTTCCACAGTTTGTTGTGATCCATACAGTCAAAGGCTTTGGCGTAGTCGGTAAAGCAGAAGTAGATGTTTTTCTGGAACTCTTTTGCTTTTTCTATGATCCAATGGATGTTGGCAATTTGATATCTGGTTCCTCTGCCTTTTCTTAATCCAGCTTGAACATCTGGAAGTTCACAGTTCACATATTGTTGAAGCCTGGATTGGAGGACTTTGAGCATTACTTTGCTAGCATGTGAGATGAGTGCAATTGTGTGGTAGGTTGAACATTCTTTGGCATTCTTTCTTTGGGATTGGAATAAAAACTGACCTTTTCCAGTCCTGTGGCCACTGCTGAGTTTTCCAAATTTGCTGGCATATTGAATGCAGCACTTTCACAGCATCATCTTTTAGGATTTGAAATGGCTCAACTGGAATTCCATCACCTCCACTAGCTTTGTTCTTAGTGATGCTTCCTAAGGCCCACTTGACTTCGCGTTCCAGGATGTCTGGCTCTAGGTGAGTGATCACAACATCGTGGTTATCTGGGTCATGAAGATATTTTCTGTATAGTTCTTCTGTGTATTCTTGCCACCTCTTCTTAATATCTTCTGCTTTTGTTAGGTCCATCCATTTCTGTCCTTTATTGTGCCCATCTTTGCATGAAATGTTCCCTTGGTATCTTTAATTTTCTTAAAGAGATCTCCAGTCTTTCCCATTCTGTTGTTTTCCTCTTTTTCTTTGAGCTGATCACTGAGGAAGGCTTTCTTATCTCTCCTTGCTATTCTTCGGAACTCTGCATTCAGATGGGTATATCTTTCCCTTTCTCCTCTGCCTTTAGCTTCTCTTCTTTTCTCAGCTATTTATAAGGCCACATCAGACAACTATTTGCCTTTTTGCATTTCTTTTTTGGGGGGATGGTCTTGATCATCACTGCCTCCTGTACAATGTCATGAACCTGTGTCCAGAGTTCTTCAGGCAGTCTGTCTATCAGATCTAATCTCTTGAATCTATTTGTCACTTCCACTATATAATCATAAGAGATTTGATTTAGGTCATACCTGAATGGTCTAGTGGTTTTCCCTACTTTCTTCAATTTAAGTCTGAATTTGGCAATAAGGAGTTCATGATCTAAGCCACAGTCAGCTCCTGGTCTGTTTTTTGCTGACTGTATAGAGCTTCTCCATCTTTAGTTGTGAAAAATATAATCAATCTGATTTCAGTATTCACCATCTGGTGATGTCCACGTGTAGCGTCTTCTCCTGTGTTGTTGGAAGAGGGTGTTTGGTATGACCAGTGAGTTTTCTTGGAAAAACTCTGTTAGCCTTTGCCCTGCTTCACTCTGTACTCCAAGGCCCAATTTGCCTGTCACTCCAGGTATCTCTTGACTTCCTGCTTTTGCATTGCAGTCCCCTATAATGAGAAGGACATCTTTTTTGGGTGTTAGTTCTAGAAGGTCTTGTAGGTCTTCATAGAACCATTCAACTTCAGTTTTTTCAGCATTACTCGTTGGGGCATAGACTTGGATTACTGTGATATTGAATGGTTTGCCTTAGAAATGAACAGAGATCATTCTGTCATTTTTGAGGCTGCACCCAAGTACTGCATTTCAGACTCTTCTGTTGACCCAGAAGAGTCACATCCACAACTGGGTGTCGTTCTTGCTTTGGCTCCATCTCTTAGTATCTGTAAGCTGCCTTAAAATATAATCACAACAAGATGAGGCATAAATAAATGATGTTATTTCCTGCTCATTTCACCACCGATGATGAAACTGAGGCCCAGAGAGGGGCAGCAGCTTGAGCCAGGGCTGCAGTGAGTCAGCAGAACATCTTAGATCTTCACTCAACCTCTCCATGTCTACTGCATTCCATTCCCGCTCTGGCTATTTCTAAAGAGGAGGTCTGTCTCAATTTGCCAACTGTATCAATCGTAAGTATTTCAGTTCCCTGTGACAGAAATCTTGTTGAACAAAGGGAATGTATTGATCCACAAAAAGGTCATGTCCAGTGGACTGCAGGTATGGTGAGATGCAGACACATGCACAATATTGGAAACCGCCCCCCCAACACTTAGCTTTGCTTCTCTCTGCATCTCTCTTGGGTAACATCATTTTTTTTTCTGCTTTAGACAAGCTTTGCTCCATGTGGTATAAATATGACACAACAGTCCCAAGACTACATCGCAATAGCCTGAAGAGGGAGACCCTCTCTGTAGCCCCAACAGAAAGAAAAGATTCCAACTGGCTCCAGTTCTTTTCTAACTAGAAAGCCCTCCTCTTGTAGCCAGAGTGACAGGCATCTTGACTGACACCTCCATCCAGACTCCCAGAATTGGAAAGGCGTTCCCCAGAGACAGAGGAAAGGGGGTAAGAAAGCACGGTGGGCAAACCCTGCACTGACCAATCAATGCCTGTTGTCCCAGAGAAGCAGAGATCTCTCCATCAGAGAAGGTGAGATGCTCACCCCAAAAACGAATCAGCTGGTGAATCCCTTTTCTTTAATGGAAGCTCATATTTTCCCTTCCAGCTCTTGTGCTCTCTCCCTCTCTTTGACCATAATCTACCACTATCACCTTCAACAACAGCATTGTTCAACTCAGTCCTGCCTCCATACCATGGCTTTTGCAATTTGCAACTCCCAGATGCCCTCTTCTTACCCTCTAACCAAATCTTAGCACTTCTTTTCTAGGGCTCCTTCCCAACCCAGGAGATTTTTCCCTCTTGTGAACTTCCCACCCTATCCAAAGACATTTTTACAGCAATAACTATGTGCTTGGCTCTATGTGGAGAGATAAAGATGTGCCCGTGTAAGGAAGTACATCTGACTTGATCTGAAATGCCATTTCAGAGGAGCAGCTGAATGGTCTCTGGAAGGTTGTAGTTCATGCTGGAGGAAGAAAACAACATTTCTCCCATGGTCCCCAAGACTGATTAGTAGCCTAAGTGAGAAGAGGAATGGGAAGAGAAGACAGTGCTGGAAGTTTCTTTCATATGTATGATCTAGTTTGTGCTGTGCTTAGTCGCTCAGTCGTGTCCAACTCTTTGCAACCCAATGGACTGTAGCCAGGCACCTCTGTTCACTGGGATTCTCCAGGCAAGAATACTGGAGTGGGCTGCCATGCCCTCCTTCAGGGGATCTTCTCAATCCATGGATTGAACCCAGGTTCCCGCACTGCAGGTGGATTCTTTACCATCTGAGCTGCCAGGGAAGCCTATCAAAAGTGGAGTGGGTAGCTTATCCCATCTCCAGGGAATCTTCCCGCCCCAGGAATCAAACCAGGGTCTCCTGCATTGCAGGCAGATGCTTTACCAGCTGAGCTACCAGGGAAGTCCATATGATCTAGTTTAGCATTCCCCAAATCTCTGCCACCTAAATCTTAACTTACAGACAAAGGAGCTGGTGCTCAGAGAGTGAAGTGGCTCACCCAAGATCACACACCCAGGGAGCTCAGATTTGAATTGTCCAACGGTCCTGTCCCCTTCCCACCCACTCCCTAATAAACACCCCCCATTATTAAAAGATGACTCACACTACAGAAACGTCTCCTAATTAAATCTGAAAATTGGAAAAGCATTTGGAATGTACTCTGAGGAGGCTAGCCTTAGCAGAATTATTTCCATACCAAGAATTTGTTCCCCAGCTACGTAGCAGCTGGATTTTTTTTTTTTTTTGTACTCCTTGATAAGTGGAATGTAAGAATCACAGAAGATGACCAGTTTCCACCCTTTACTTTCTTCCTAAGCTGCCTCAAACCTTTTGTACAATAGGGACATAGAAACCAATTGATCGATCAGTTAAAAAATCTATTGATGAATAAATTCCCACTTTTATCAGATGTGCTTATTTGATGGAATTATTACCCCAGAATAGGCACAACTAAGTCCTAGGCTCTATGCTCCCAAACACAATGACAATTGGTAGAGAAAATTGTTTTGTTTTATAGCCGACAGTCTGGGAACACATCTGTTGTCAAGCTCCAAGTCAAGTTACTAAAGTTGTGGAGGAAAATATGGGTTCTTTCCCTTTCTGACTGTTCAGAGGTGTAATAAAATAAGCTATTACTCTCCCAGCCTCCTCTCTCTAAGCTATGTGACCTGCAGGATGTAACTTCAGAGGGTCTCTTGTCCCCCATCAAGAGAATGGTGGGTTGTGCCGTGTGACTGTGAAGTTGGTCTTCAAAATTGGCCATAAGGCTACAAGTGTCTCTCATGCTGAGTCCAGCGCCCAGTAGGAACTCAAGCTAGGTTTTTGAAAGATTTAATTGAGTAGAGTTGAAAAAGTAGAAATATGGGTGAATTTGGTGCCATCTCCTGGCCATGTGACCTCAAGCAAGCTCATGACCTCTCAGAGCCTCAAGTTCCTCTTCTATAAGATGGATTCAATGATACCAGCTATGGAAAGTGGTGAAGATGAAATAGGTTGAGAGATGTTAACCGTGTTCAGGAATGGTTAGCCCCTCTCCTTCCTCACCCAGTGAAGGACAGGCTCATCTCCTGTGGAAACTGATGCACAGGACTCAGCCTCCTAGGCACCCGTCTCTGGAGCCAGCTCCAGTGGTAGTTGTGAAAGGCACTGGGCTGGTTGGTTGAAAAGAGAGATCAGGAAGTATTGATGCCCACAGCTCTGTGTCCCCTTCCCTGGCAGATGAGGAATAAATCTATTATTGGGGCTACTCTATTGGCTAACTCAATGGAAATAGAATTCATTTATAGGCATCCCCTTCTTTATGAAAATTCACTTTAGACCACTCTGCTTTTATGAAACATCTACTTTAGTACCTGTTTACATTAACCAAAATAAATCCAAAGAGGATTTTCACTTTTATTAAAAAAAAAAATGAAGACAAAATAGTACCCAGCGTTTGTTTTGCAGCAAGTCCTTATCAAGGCAGCACACAGCCTGGGCAGCGAGAGGGGCCTCACCCAGCTCCCTCCCCCCAGAACTACACTCACCATCTCAGTAACAAACCACCATAGCTTTGAACTGTGTCTGTGAGCATCTGTGCTTTATCTCAATTTATACTGTGCATATCCATCAGCAAGATGTTGTTTGTTGTTCAGTTGCTCTTGTGTCTGATTCTTTGTGAGTATGCCAGGCTTCCCTGTCCTTCACTATCTCCTGGAGTTTGCTCAAACTCATGTCCATTGAGTCGGTGATACCATCGAACCATCTCATCCTCTGTTGCCCCCTTTCCCTCCTGACCTCAATCTTTTCCAGCATCATGAGTCAGCTCTTTGCATGAGGTGGCCAAAGTACTGGAGCTTCAGCTTCAGCATCAAGATGTATCCTAAGGGCAATTGTTTTTTCATCCTACACCATTTTGGCTTACAAAAGTTTTCATAGGAATGCTCTCTACTTTCAGATAGCGTGGGAAACTGTGTTCAGAGTGACCAACAAGGATGGGGGTCATCTAGCTTAACCGGTCTCTTCCTCTCCCATCTCTCCTTCCCTCATTTTGCTTCATCCACACCAGCCTCCCTGCTGATTCTCAGGCCCATCAAGCCCATTTCCACCTCAGGGCCTTTGCCCCGCTGTTCCTTCTACCTGGAATACTCTTCCTTGCAGTTGTCACAAGGGTTTGCTTCCTCACTTCCTTTGGACTTCTGCTTAAGTGTCACCTGGTCAGAGAGGACTTCCTTAACCATCAACTTGTCTTAGTTGCTCTCAACATTGCTCTCCTCTTTACTTTCCTTTGAGGCACTTAAGCCTCACATGCAGAGTGTATTTATTTGTCGTCTGCCTCGCACAACCAAAATGTGAACTCCAAGAGGGCAGGACTTTGTCTAGCTCAAAGTCAACTTCAGTCCTTAGAATAGCGATTGATGGATGGTAGGCACTCAGTAACTATCAAATAAATGGGTGGATAGGTGGATTGGAGGATGGGAGGATGGATGGATAGATGGATGGACGGATAGATGAGAGAATGGAAGTGTAAGAAGATGTGTGATTATAGGTTTGTAGATGGGAAGATGGGTTGACTGATTGATAGGTGGATGGGTCAATGGATGGATGAGAGGATAGGAGGGTGGGTGGATGAGTTGATGGGTCAGTGGGCAGAGTGGAAAGGGTACAGGGTTTGGAATAAGACAAGCCTGTGTTTTTGTTCCAGTCCTCTCCCCACTCCTTACGTTACCTTAGCTGATCCTCTATTTCCATATCTGCAAAATACACAAAATGAATTCTGCCTTATGGGGTCATCAGGCAGAGGAGAGCAGAGGGTGGACTGGGTGGGTAAGATCAAGGAACGTCATCAGAAGGTACTGCCTCTTCTGACTTTGTCTCCAGGTAGAAGACCAGATGGCCCAAGATAAGACTGAAAGTGTGGGGCTGGAAGAGAGAAGAGGGGGATGGCGAGAATATTGGGAAGGAAGAATGGGTAACACCAGTGACTCTTTGATTAAGGGTCTAAAAAAGGGTGCACCCACAATGCAGTGAGTAGGACCAGGCTACCAGCAAGAGGAGATCTAAATCAAATCAAATCAAAGTGATTCTGGATCCCCAGCCACAGATTATTTGCTGGAACTTTGTGATGATTCAGAGAGGCAGCCCAATAGTAAGGAAGAGGGCTTTGGAGCCAGAAAGACCTGAAGCTGAATCTTAGCTGTGCCCTTGACTTGGGCAAGTTACTTCTTCTCTCTGAACTCTGGTTTCTGCATCTGAGAAATGTAGATAATCATTATTTGGGGCCCTTATGGATGTTCTGAGGATTAAAAGAGATTGTGTGTAAAGTGCTTAGTATGGAATCCTTCAATGGGGAAATGAGCTGCCATGTAGCGAGGAGACTTAAGCAGCCCTGTGGAGGGGCCCACATGGAGAAGAAGCAAGATCCCCAGTCAACAGCCAGCACCAGCTTGCTGGCCACGTGAGTAAGCCACCTTGGGGGCAGACCCTCTGGTCGCAGGGAAACCTTCAGGTGTGGGTGGCCCCAGCTGATACCTGGACAGCAACCTCCTGGGAGACTCTGAGCCAGAAGCCCCCAGCCATGCCAGCTGCAGACTCCTAGAAAAAATGGATCTCCTGACAAAAAGGGACCAGTTCCGCTGAGTACAGAGGGAGAGTAGAAGCCAAACCTCCAGAGAGGATGGAGAGAGAAGAGGGTGAGAAACCAGCCACCACACAGATGGGCAGAACTTCTGAGATGTTTCATGATGACAGAGAGAAATGAAGTGAAGATGGGAGCAAAGTAGGGTGGAGAGGACAGAGACCAGAGACCAGAGGCAGATGGAGGAGGGTGGGGAGGCGCAGCTGGCCAGCTGGACCAAGAGAAGAAGGGAGCTAGCAAAGGGGGTGGGACCCAGGGGTAGGAATTCTGGCTAGTTCAGGACCATGAGCAACCATCTTTCCCTCCTCCTCACACAAAGAAGGACCAAGAAACAGGGATGCAGAAAACAGCCAAGTGCGGGCTGGTAAGCTTACTGCTGGTGGTACCCAAGGCAAGGACCACCAGGCAGCCCCCATATCCAATCTCCCTTTCCCTTAGAGAATATTACCCCTAAGAATCTGCCTGCAATGCAGGAGACCTAGGTTTGATCCCTGGGTCAGGAAGATCCTCTGGAGAAGGAAATGGCAACCCACTCCAGTATTCTTGCCTGGAGAATCCAATGGATAGAGGAGCCTGGCGGGCTACAGTCCATGGGGTCGCAAAGAATTGGACACGACTGAGCCACTAAACCACTACTGCTCCCCCAGCTGGCTACTCTTTCTTTCCCAGTTCTTTTCCTTTGTGGCATTTTCTACAACTGGTGCATCATCTGTCTGCCTCCCCCAGCCCCAGTCCAATCAGATGATATCAACTCCAAGAGGGCAGGGACATCACCAAACTCACAGCTAGACTCAGAAGCCGGCCAAGGGCCTGGGGCAAGAAGCGCATTGTGTGCAGACAAGGTCCCTGCTTTGGGAACTCAGTCAGAGTCCACAAGACTACAAATCCACAAGGCCGACTCAGATGGTGGGAAAAGGCTTAAAGGGAATGAAGCAGGCTAAAAGGACGGACGGAGCATCGTGATAGAGATTCGGGACTCCTTGATTACATGGTCAACGAAGGCCTCCCCGAGGAGGTGACATTCAAGCTGAGAACAGGAGGACCAGAAGAAGTTCAGCGGGGGAGATCTGGGGAGTGTTCCAGGCAGAGGGAACAGCAAGAGAAAAGCCCCCAAGACCGTTGTGAGTGGCTGTGTTTGAAGAGCAGGAAGGTACCCAGTGTGGCCCGGGGGAGAGGTGAGAAGAGGTCAGCAGGACCGCATCCTGTGGGCCCTGCGGGTTGTGATGAGGGGAGAACCGAGGGCCACAGCAAGTATTAAGCAGGAGAAGGAGATGACCTGGTCTCCTTTATATCAGATCCCTTTGGCTTTTGGGGAGTCAGAGGCAGAGGCAAAACTGGAAGACAAGCTGGGAGGTCTTCACAAGCATATAGGCAGGAAGTGCTGGGCACCTGGACTAGGCAGGCAGTCACAGAGGTGATGGAGAGAAGGAGCTGGGTTTGAGAGCTATTTCACAGGTCAAACTGACTAGCCATGGTGATGATCTTAGCAGACTGAAAATAAGAGTTCATGTGCAAATGGCTTACTTGGGAGCAGACCCCAGAAAGCAAGTGGGCAACCTGGTTTCCATCCTACTGGGAAGTCTGGAGACAAGATCATCCCACCCAAGAGGTAAGGAAGCTGAGGCTTATCCACCATCTCCCAGGGTGCTCACCAGCACTCCCAGCCTGCCTGGCAGGTGATCAGGGCCCCAAGTTCTGGCCAGCAAGTATCTAAATTGTGAATACCAAATGGTATGGGCAGGGCATCCACTGATGGAGCTGGAGAAATGGCAGGAGGGGCAGACTTGGGACTGTGGATATCTTTACCAAGAATTCCCAGGAGCTGAACCGGTCCAAAGTTACAAGGAATTGGAGAGAGACTGGGGAGGCCCCCAGGTAGGGACTGGGATTAAGGGGGCTGAAGATAACTGGAGGGCTGATGCCTGTCACTTCTTCCTCAGTCCAATTTTGGTTGAGCCAGCTAGGAAGAAGGAGGCTGAGGACTGTGTGGGCTGCGGGAGGCTGTGGGTTCTGAGGATCCTTAGGGCTGGGAGTCAGATGCCAGAGAAGACAAGGGGGAGATCAGGGAGCCAGGGCTCTGGAGCTAGCGGCAGCCAGATCTGTGTTCCCTCTGTGTGACTTTCTGGGGCCTCCACTTCTCCATCTGTGAAATGGGTTGTTGTGAGAATTAAGGGGAGAGAGTGGAAGGACCCAGAACTCCAGCCTTTCTAATGCCAGTGTCTGATCTTGTCCCTCCCCAGTCCTCCTCAAAGGCGGCAGCCTCTGCTTCCTTATCCCCACCACCATCCGCCCCTCCCATCTCCCTGGGAATATACCCAGACAAGGCTGTGCAGGTCCCAAGCCCATCACGGGTGCTTCTTTGCCCCACTTCCCACACACCACCCCCTGCTCCCTCCACCCCAGCCACTCTACCTCCCTTCACTACCTTGAGCCCAAGTTCATTCCCACCTCTGAGCCTTTGCATCTGCTGTTCCCACTGCCTGAAATGCTCACCCAACTTGTTGACTAAACAACAACACATATGAGGCACTTACAATGTGCCAGGCAAGTTCTAAGTGCTTTGCATGTATTAACTCATTTTAACCCTCACAATAACTTGATTACCATTCCCATTTTACAGATGAGGAAACTGAGGCACAGAGGGTTCCACAAATTGCCTAAGGTCACACATCATGCATGTGTGCTCAGTTGTGTCTGACTCTGCGACCCCATGGACTATAGCCCACCAGGCTCATCTGTCCATGGGATTTCCCAGGCAAGAATACTGGAGTGGGTTGCCATTTCCTTCTCCAGGGGATCTTCCTGACCTAGGGGTTGAACTTGTGTCTCCTATGGCTCCTGCATTGCAGGTGGATTCTTTACCTGCTGAGCCATGGGAAGGTCAAGTAATAAATAATAGAACCAGGATTTGAACATAAGTGGTCTGATGCTGGCTTACATTTACCACCAAGTTCTACTGCCTCTCAGCTGACAAACAATATATTTTTATATTGTTATATATATATAAACATATTTTATATAAAAAAATAAAAATAATAACAATGGCAGGAACTGATATAATTTGCACCCACCAGGGTCAGGACTTGACCTGGGTACTCTGCAGTTGTCATTTGATCTCCAGAGTCTTCCTTGGGCAGATGTATTGTCTCCATTTCATAGACAAAAAAAGTGAGGCTCACAGTCAAGGGTGCGTAGCAATAAGAGGTTCAACTCCTTCTAGAGTGGGAAGGTACAGAGGCATGAACCTTGACTTTTTCCTCCACCTTTCTGCACTCAGTTCCCCCCCATCTCCCTAGAGCCAAGGCTGGTCCCTGCACCCCTGCCCCAGCCCACCAGAGACCTGCCTCCCCCAACTATGCAAAACTTCTCTTTGTCCTTCCCTTCTCTCCCCCAGCCAATTATTGAGAGATCAACTTGATGATGAACATGTTTTAGAAATATTTTCACTGTTGTTTTAAAATTTTTCCCTTTGTTTGAAAAAGTGTTACAACTTTAACCACAAGAGCAAGAAAACCCTTATCCCAGCGGACCAGGGCTGTGAGTGTAAAACCATGAACAACTGTATTAAATAATCAGAACTGAAAGGCACCCAAACAATAGAACTCCTCAGAGTTCTGGCATCAGGAGGACTTGGGTCTTCAAGACTGGCTCTGGGTGGCATTAGGGGGGTCTGCAAACACAGGCAAGGAGATGAGGGTCTTGCCTCCTGTAATAGGTTGTTAACCCTGCTCTGATGCCTGGGTCTTCTCCAAAGGGTGCTGAGAGCAGTTTTCTTTCCTACTGTCTTGCAGGAAATGGACTAAATCCTGGGGAAGATGGGAAATTGGGATTCATAGACCAGATGCAGGAAGAGGCTAGAAGTAGTGTCCCAGGTTAGAGACCCCACTGAGGGCTCTGTCTGGGGCCAGAGTAGAGACTCAGTATGAAACCAGGATCATACGTCAGTATGGGGCTAGGGGTATAAGAAGGACTATAAAAAGGACCAGGATTCAGTCTGTCACAGGATCAGGGTTCCATCAGAGCCTGAAGTCAGCATCTACTGTGAAACAATATCAGAGGTTCCAACTGATCCCAAGATGACAGCTTAGACTGGGACTCAATCCATGATCAAGAATGGGGTCAGAGCCCCATGTGGGACCAGGATTATGATTCAGTCTAAGATTAGGGTCAAGAATCAGTGTGTGATGAAGGACCAAGGTTCAGTGTATGATGGGAATCGAGGTAGAGTGTTACAACCAGGATCAGGATTCATCTTGGGTTCTCGAACCACCAAATAGGTGTCTATCACTTTCTGAGACCTTGGGGGTGTCTGTTCACCTATTAGGCCTCAGTTTCCTTTTTTGTAAGCTGGGCTAACCATAACCAATGCCCTGAATCCTTCTGCAGTTAAATGTCAGGCAGGATGAAAGAGCAGATGTCAGCAAGCTTTGCGAACTGCAGGGCACTGGGCAGATGTTTACATAAACACCCCAGAGGAAACCCCAAACAAGGCTCACTGTGGAAAATCTGAATGTCACTAAGCCTCCTACTCCATCTTCTATTCTACTTTCTCTTCTGCCTGTAAAACTAATAATAGCTAGCAGCTACACCAAGTGGCCTTATGCCAGGCACTGTTCTGAGTTTCATATATATTTAATCTAATCCTCAAACAACCCTATGAAGTAGGTACTAACATGATCCTTGTTTTCAGAGGAGAAAACAGAGGCAGAGATAAGTAATTTGCTTAAAAATATTTATGAAATCTCTGTTTCAAACCTAGATAGTTTGGCTTCCAAGTCTATGCTCAGTATGGGAACTAGGGGTGGGGGGTGAGTCTGAGAGGTTCTTCATGGAGCAGACAGGCTAGGGTAAGAGATGCATGTTAGCAAAGGGCCTAGGGATGACCCATGGCCCCCAGCGGCCTGCCTGTGCCCGGGAGGCGAGACTTTCGGCAGACCCCACTCCCACACAGGGACATAAAAGACTGGGGGAGGAGTTGGCGGGTGGCATTAAGGCATCTCTTTAAACTTGTTTGTTTATGGAAAGAAATTTCAGGCCAGCTGTTGAAAACCTGTATTTTATGGGTAATTTTTCAATTTATTTCACACTGGTATTAAAAACAATAACCCCAACCTACCATGGAGACTGTGATTCCACTGGGGCTGGTGAGGGGTGGGGGGGTGCGGTGCTGGCTTAAAGCAGTGCCTTTGTTTGCCTGAGCACCCCAGGGCCAAGGCTGCTAGCCTTCCCCTGGGAAAAAAATAGCCCAAGTGAAGAAGGAAGACAGGGGTTGTTGCAGAGGTTGTGATTTAAGAGAACAAGACAAAGTTCAGTGGGAGAAGCTGGGGTTCCTCTCTTATGTGTGTTAGTTGCTCAGTCGTGTCTGACTCTTTGTGATCCCACGGACTGTGGGCCACCAGGCTCCTCTGTCCCTGGAATTTTCCAGGCGAGAATACTGGAGTGGGTTGCCATTTCCTTCTCCAGGGGATCTTCCCAACCCAGGGATCAAACCCAGGTCTCCTGCACTGCAGGCAGATTCTTTACCATATGAGCCACCAGGGAAGCCTGACTCTTTTATAGATGATGAAACTGAGTTATAGATAATGGAAATTATTAGTGAAGATTTACTCTGAAATAGGCATTGCTTTTACCTGCACACCTCAAGAGTGATCAGAAGAATTAGTAAGATACTGTATTGGTTTGGGTTGCTGAGAAGGGGACCTTGAAACACAGACTGGAGTTCAAGAAGTTTACTTGGGAATTGATCTTGGGAAACACGGGGCTGAGAATGAATGAAACAGGACCTAAAGGCAACCCATGGATCATCAAGACGATTATCACTGGGCACAACATGATCTCAACCCTGCCGGGGAGTTCTGGGAGACAGCGTAGACCATGCCTCAGGCTCCCCCACTTGCTGAAGGAGGGAACTGGGGTATTTGTCCATCATTGGGTATCTCCACTCTGTTATTGACTCTATTAGCAAAGTTTTTGTTTCAAATATTTTTTCAGTTTTATAAATTTCTTTCTGGTTCTTTTTAGTTAACTTCTATTTCTTTGTTGAGATCTTCCATTTTCATTTTTTCAAAAGAATGTATGATTTCTTCTCAAAGCATTTTTTTATGGCTGCTTTAAAATCCTTGTCAGATAATTCCAACATCTAAATCATCAGGTATTAGCATTGGTTAATTGTCTTTTTTCATTCAAATTATGGTTTTCTGGTTTCTGGTATGACAGTTAATTTTCTACATATCCTAGAAATCTGGGCTGTTATGTTATATCCAGGCCTATTTTAAAACTTTAATTTTAGCAGGCATTTTCACTATTTAGGTATACATATAGGTTCTCATCTACTTTGGGAGCTGTACTTGCAATGGCCATTTGGTTTCCAGAGCCCTTGCATTTCTATTCTGGTCTGCTTTGCTCTTCTGGTGCTACTAGTGCTAGTGTTATCCTACTACCAAAATCAGACAAACTCAGTGCACAAAATGCACAGGGATCAATAGCCTTCATGAATACAGAAGCAATGATCCTTAATAAAACATTGTCAGGTAGATTTTAGAAATATATTAAAAAAATCATACGGGTTTCCCAGGTGGCTCAGTGCTAAAGAATCTGCCTGTAAATGCAGGAGATGCTAGGAGACACAAGTTGGATCCCTGGGTTGGGAAGATCCCCTGGAGGAGGAAATGGCAACCCACTCCACTATTCTTGCCTGGAGAATATCATGGACAGAGGAGCCTGGCAGGCCACAGTCCACAGGGGTGCAAAGAGTCAAATGTGACAGAGCAACTGAGTGTGCACATGCACACACACACACACACACACACACACACACACACATAGACAAATCATACACCATGGCTAAGCAGAATTTATTCCAGGGTGGAAAGGCTGATTCAACATTTGTGTATACTACTCAATCACAAAAAAGGATGAAATAATGCTATTTTCAGCAACATAAATGGAACTACAATCATACTAAGTGAAGTAAGTCAAATAGAAAAAGACAAATATCATATGGCATCACTTACTGTGAAATCTATTTACAAATCTATTTACAAGTTTACTGTGAAACTTATTTACAAAACAGAAAGAGACTCACAGATATAGAAAACAAACTTTGGTTACCAAAGGGGAAAGGAGGGAGTGTGTGGGATAAATTAGGAGTTTTGGGTTAGCAGATATAAACTACAACATATAAAATAGGTGAATTCCCTGGCAGTCCAGTAGTTAGGACTCTGTTTTCACTACCACGTGCCTGTTCAATTCCTGGTCAGGGAACTATGATCCCAAAAGCATTATGGCACAGCAAAAAAGAAAAAAGTCTTAAAAATAAATAACAGTGTCCTACTGTATATCACAGGGAACTATATTCAGTATCTTATGTGTGTGTGCATGTGTGCTAAGTTGCTTCAGTTGTGTTTGACTCTCTGCAACCCTACAGACTATAGCCTGCCAGGCTCCTCTGTCCATGAGGTTCTCCAGGCAAGAATACAGGAGTGGGTTGCCATGCCCTTCTGCAGGGCATCTTCCTGACCCAGGGATCAAACCCATGTCCCTTAGGTCTGTTGAATTGGCAGGTGGGTTCTTTACCACTAACGCCACCTGAAAAGCCCATCTTATAATAAGCTATAATAAAAAAAAGAACAAGATGAAGAATATATATATAAGAAAACCAAATCACTTTGGTGTACCTCAGAAACTAACACAATATTGTAAATCAGCCAAATTTCAATTTTTTAAAAATCAGATGCATTTCTATAGGTTAGGAATGAACAAATGGGGAGCAAAACTAAAAATACAATTGCTTTTTTAGAAAAGAAAAGAAATACTTAGGTGTAAATCTAATAAAATACACACACACACACACACACACACACACACACACACACACACATACACTCACATACATATGCTGAAAATGATCCCAAACACTGATTTTTTAAAAAATCAAAGAAGATCTTAAAAAATGGAGAGACACATATTCATGGATTGGAAGACTCAACATAGTTAAGATATAAATTTTCCCCAAATAGATCTACATGTTTAATGTAATTCTGATCAAATTCAACAAGATTTTTTGTAGACATAGACAAAATTATTATAAAATTTATATTGAAAGGCGTAGGAACTAGAATAGCTCAAACAACTCTGAGAAAGAATAAAATGGGTAGGATCAGTCTACCCAATTTCAAAATTTCTTATGAAGCTACCATAATCTTGGTATTGGCAGACAAGACAACACAGTTTGTGGAATAAAATAGATAACCTAGAAATACATCCATATAAATATACCCAATTAATTTTTGATAGAAGAGCAAAAGCAGTTCAACGGAGGTAATGCAGTCTTTTCAGCATATCATACTGGAGTAATCGGACATCCATAGGCAAAAAATGAACCCTGACTTAAACCTCACCCTTTATACAAAAATTAATTTAAAATACACTGTGGACTTAAATGTAAAACAATATGACATCTAGAAGAAAAATAAGGAAATATTTGAGACCTGGGACCAGCAAATGTTCTTAGATTTGACAACAAAAGCATGATCCATAAAAGGTAAACCTGGGACTTCCCCAGTGGTAAAGTGCTTAAGAATCCGCCTGCCAATGCAGGGGACACGGGTTTGATTTCTGGTCTGGGAAGATCCCACAGGCCTCAGAGCAGCTTAACCCGTGAACTGCAACTACTGAAGCCCATGTTCCTAGAGCCTCTGCTCTGCAAGAAGCCACTGCAATGAGGAGCCTGTGCACGGCAATGAAGAACAACCCTGGCTTGCTGCAACTAGAGAAAGCCTGCACACAGCAACGAAGACCCAGCGCAACCAAAAATAATAAATAAATCAACAAACCACTACTGTAAGACTTTTAGAGAAAAAAAGAGAAACTGATCATGTGAACCTCATCAAAAGTAAAACCTTGGGTCTATGAAAGATGCTGGCAAGAGAATGAAAGGACCAATTGCAGATTAGAAGAAAATGTTAGCAAATAACATATAGTATAAAGAATTCTTAAAATCCAACAATTAAGAAAATCTAATTAAAATGGGCAAATATGTCTGACCTTCACAGACATTTGCCAAAGATAGGCAGAAACTTGTACACAAATGTCCATAGTAGCTTTATACTTATTAACCCCAAACTGGAAATTATTCAAATGTCTTTAGATGGATGAATGCCTAAGCAAAATATATAAAACATCCATATCATGGAATACTGCTCAACAGTAAAAAGCAGCTATCAACACATTCAATAACCTCGACAAATCTCAAGGAAATTATACTAAGTGAAGAAAGCCAGTCTCAAAAAGACACATACCGCATGATTCCATTATATAACATAAGTGTAACAACATAATTATAGAAATGGAGAACAGATTAGTGGTTTGTTAAGGATTAGGGTGGAGGGGAGGGAGTGGGTGCGGCCCCAAAGAACGGCATGAGTAAGGGAGTGTTGTGATAGTCCTGTTAGGTATTTGGATGTGGTGATGGTTACAGGAAACTGTACATGAGATAAAATTGCATCCCAGAAATCTCTTCAATCCCTGGCAAACCAGGACAGTTAGTCACTCAAGCAGGAGCCATCCAGCAGCCCTTGCTGCTCTGAGGAGGAGTTTGGGCTGCACCTGGAAGAAGAGCCAGGTCGTCCGGCTGCTTAGGAAGAAGAGCTCATAGGGGCCCGAAGTGATACAGACAGGAGCCACCACATCACTGGGGTGAGAGTGGCCCAATGGGGCAAACTGGCCAGAGGTTCACCAAACGTTTGCTTTTCCTCCTTAGCACATGGCATGGCTAGACTATATTTCCCAGCCACCTTTGCAGGTATATGGGGTACATGCCTGAGTTCTGACCAATGAGATACGGAAGGACATGCTCTTTACTTCCCATAGGTGGTCCTCCATGCCCTGCCCCTTCCACAGTGAGCTTTAAGCCATGTAGTGGCTCAGTGGTAAAGAATCCTCCTGTAATGCAGGAGGCACCTATAGTCCATGGGGTTGTGAAAAAGTTGGACACAATTTAGCAACTAAACAGCAACAAAAAAGAGACCACAGCACAAGCTGGAAGGAACTGAGGTCCTGGCTCTCCTGCAAAGAAGGACTTGCCGATCAGGAATACACACTCTGAGCATAACGCAGTGCAGCCATTATATCCAGCTTCACTTACTTGTGACAGCGTCCAGTAGTTCCTTAACTGACGGCTCCTGGTGTGTACACCTCCTATTCTGCCAGCAGCACCACTGACCCTGATGTCCTCCCTGTGTTGGGAGAGGGTGGCTGGATGGCAGACGGGGATTCCCAGACTCCCTCCCCACTACAGCTACAGAGAACCCAAGACCCTTTGAGCAGCTCTAGGTTGGGTGGGGGCCTGAATTCTGGCTCTTAGAACCCTAGAAATACCAATTCTGAAAGGATCAGAAGAAAACACAAAATCTCATCTGTGCCACTGAATGAATGGGGGAACTAAGGCCAAGAGAGAGAACAGGAGGTACTTGAGGTCCCACAATGAATCAAGGGATGAGTGGGCGCTCACTCATTCATTTTTTCATTCTTTTATTCATTTCACAGATATTTATTTAGCAGTTATGTGTCCAGTGCAAGGATAAAATAGAAGATTCCTGCCCTCATGGAACTCACAAACAAGCAAATTTCAAACATGAACAGGCCTGGTGGTGCTTGGTACTACAGGCATTAAAACAGGACCAGGAGATAAAGGGCACAGGCATCCTATTTTGCCTGGAGTAGTCAGACAGGGCCCCTCAGAGGAGGTAACCTAGAGTGGAGACAGGCCCTGAGGATATCAGGAATTTTCCAGGCAGTGTGTAATTCAGTTGTGTCCGACTCTTAGCAACCCCATGGACTATAGCCCACAAGGCTCCTCTATCCATGGAATTGTCCAGGCAAGAATACTGGAGTGGGTTGCCATTTCCTTCTCCAGGGGATCTTCCCAACCCAGGGATTGAACCATTGCAGGTGGATTCTATACCACTGAGCCACCTGGATGGGTAGGGGCTGACTCTCCAGTTTCCTAAAGGTTGATCTTCTAGGGTTACCTTATTTCTCTGCATACCCAAATTCCATGTATAAGCTGAGAGACCCTTGCATCTGAAGAACTCATTCATTCATTCATTCATTCTACAAACATGTTGCATACCTCCTCTGTGTCCAGCATGAGCCAGGTTCCGGCATCCAGATATGACCTCATCTCTGGCCTTAAAGAGTTAACAATTCAGAGGAAGGGACAGACACATTTATAGTTACCACCGCATGTGATCCAAGCTGTGACAGAGAGATTGTGGAAGCCCAGAGGAGGCCCTGGACTGGCCCGAGAATCAGGGAAGGCTTCCTGGATGAAGGGTATATTCAGGATGGGTCCTGAATTACTCAGCGGGGAAGGGGGATGGAATGTAGGCCAACATTCCATGAAGAGATCACTCATGAAAGGCTGAGAGGTGTGAGAGACTTGGAGACATCTGTGAAATACTGCAAGGAGTTGAGATCTTTGAGATTAAAGGGGTGAAAGGAGGGGTAGAGGAGAAGGCGGATATCAAAGAGGTGTGAACAAGAGGACTTGGTAGGCTCTGGTGGATGGGGACCACACTGGGACACTTTGAGGCCATCCCACCTCTGCCCTAGATTTTCTGGGCTTCCTGGCCTAGGCACCACTCATCCCGAGGCCTCAGTGGCCCATCTGTAGAATAGAGCCACCGGGAGGGACGGCTCTGACATTCTACCCAGATCCCTACTAGGTTGTTTGTTGGTCTTCATGGAACCCTATTGAAGAAGACCAGCCAGGGCAGAGAGGCCTCACTCTCTGTGTTTCTCTTCCCCTGACATGTCCTCAAATGTCCTAATTGCACCAGGGATCTCACTAAGGATGAACATAAGGGACTGGAGAAAGAGATGCGGGCATTTACTTTTTTTTTTTTAATCAAATTACCACACAGGTAAAAGGAAGAACAATGGTTCAGCAACAGACAGTCAAGGGTAAGTTCCCCTAGTAGTAGCTAAAAGGACCCAGACAGAACAGCGACCTGCTGTGTGGTCTTAGATAAGTCACTCAGCCTCTCTGAGCTTCCCTTTCCTCCCCGGTAAAGTGGAGTTAACCAGAACAGAATCTCACTGGGTTGTTTTGAAGACTGTATTCTGTATAAAGTGCTTAGAACAACACCAAGCACATAGGCCTCAAAAGTGACAAGCAGTATTATTAATTACTGTTACAGTTTTCAGTGGGCAGGGTGGTGGGAGGCAGAAATGTACCCTTTGTTGGGAAGAAGGAGGAATTTGACTCTGAAAGGGTTAAAATTGGGCCAGCTGCTCCCAACCTGTAGATAAGGTTGGAGGAAACACAGTCCAGGCCCCGGGCCCCTTCCCTGGTGAATTTATGAGGTGCTGGTCACTTTGAGGCTTAGGAGAAAGAAGAAAAAGAAAATCGGAGGCAGAGAGTGGGGTGGAAGGAGAGGCTGAGAGCAGGACAGAGTCACCTGGAGTCTGAGCGTCTGTACCTGTGTGTGTGGCGTGGGGGACCGTACCTGTGTTCGCCACGGGGCAGTGCAGGAACGACGCCAGAGCGCTCACAGCCGGACAGACCGACCTCTCGGCCCCTGGCCTGGCGACCCCCTCTGTCCCCACCGCGCGCCAGCCCCTAGCGGGTTAACGCGCCGCCCCCGAAGCGCCAGCTCCTCCCAGCCCGCCGCGTCCGGGCTCTGCCGACGCCCTCACTCGACCTGGAGGCCGGGCCCTGGGCGGACGGCGAGTCCCTGGCGGCGGGACTGACCCCGCGCCCGCGGATGCGCCGGGATCGGCCCCTGCGCCCCGCCGCACCGCCGCCGCAGGGTAGCCGCTGGGTCGTCGGTGCTTCCAGGGCGCCCCGCACGCCCGCCTGGACCAGGCTGCCCAGATGCGGGCGCCACTCTGCCTCTTGCTGTTTGTCGCCCACGCCGTGGACATGCTCCCCTTGAATCGAAGGAAGAAGCAAGGTATGAGGGGCAGCCGTCAGGATGGCCGGGCAGTGCAGCAGGATAGTCGAGGGGTGGCCATGGGGGCATCTGCTTGGTGCCCCGCGCCCCAAGCCGTTAGCTCTTCCGGACTGCTGCCAACCCCACTCTACAGATGAGGAGACTGAGGCCCCAGTATACTGTGGGGCAAGCTGGACCAAGAAGTTCTCCAGGCAAAGAGCTGGCAGGGCTGGCTCCTTATGCCCACTCCCTCTAATAATAGTATTGCTGGGGGAAAGGAAAGTGACTTTTGCAGGGACAAGAAGCCTCAGGTGACACAGGCTAGGGGTGGAAGGGACTAGGGGACAGAGTTAGTGGCTCAGAAATCATCCCGAGCATCCGTACTGAGCCAGGAGGTGAGGTAAAGAGCCCTGAGTTGGGAGTCCCGATGCCCCGGTCTCAGCCCCAGTATAGACCCTGAATCTCTGTGTGACTTTCCAGAAGGCAGTAGTTTTTGGTAGGTTCCCCCTGGGTGAGGGCCTGAGCTGCGTGGGCTCAGGGAGACGGGTTTGACAACATTTATTCTGGGATGACCTGGAAGACATCTACACCCTCCAAGAGCCTTGGTTTTTCCGTCTTGACCTCCTAGGGCCACTAAGAGGATGAACCAAGGTTCAGATTATAAAGGTACTTGGGGCACAAAGCCAGGGGCCCCTTGCACTCTCACCCTGGGGCTCTTCACCATGTTCCCTCCCTGCGGGAGTCAGAATGTCCCTGGAGGTGAGTTTGAGGTTGTCCCTGCAGAGCCAGGGTTGGCAGAGCCTGTGGGGCTGAGGAGGGTGAGCGAGTCCCACACGTGAGCCGGCAGCCCTTTGACCTCTGTCCAGTTGGCAGCCTGAGAGTTGAGGGCCAAATGCCAGCCTCTGTGCCCAGGGTTTTCCACGCACGGAGGGAGTCCCCACCACATCCTCGTGACATAGGGATCATCCTATTCTTGGAGCCAGGTGCCAAGGCTCAGACAGGCTAATTAACTTTGCTAAGTTGACCAGCAGATGAATAAGACCCTGTGTCTTCTTTCTTTCCAGCTCTGGTGTTAGGTTTGAGCAAGGCTACATGGGAAAGAGAACAAGAGTCTACTCTCTGGGGGCTTCTAATCCGTTTTAGTAAAAAACCCTGAATAGACAAAATCACTCCTAGAGTGAAACAGGAGGCGGAAAGTGGTTGTGGGAGAATGGAGGGGTGGGTTTGGGTGGGACAGAGAGACTGAGGCCTGAAGGACTCCAGGTCCAGGCGTGACTAGACAGAGGGGTCCAGGGAAGGGAGAGGCGGGTAGGCTTCAGGTGAGCTGGGGGGAGTCTGCGACCTCATGGGGGCAATGCTCTGTGAACGGCCCTTTTATGGTAAAGCTCATAGGCTCTGGAGTCAGCCTACCTTTTTCAAATCTCTGCTTCCTCAGTTACCAGCTGAGTGACCTTGGGGACGTCACTTTGCCTCTTTGAACCTCAGTTTACCTATCTGAGAGTCGATTAAAAGCTCTTTAAGATTTTCTCAGTTCTCAGAAAGACCAAAAAAAAAAAAAAAAAATTAAAAACCTCTCTCCTCAGTAACTCCTCTTTAAAACAGGAATAATGATCTTCATATCCAACTCACAGGGCAGATGTGGGTAAGACTCAGTGAGTTAGCGTGTCTGTTAAGTGAGTAGCCAAATGCAGTAGTCATTCTCCTTTCCTGCCCGTCATGTCATTGGTCACTCACAACAGCCCAGGGTGGGGGGGGGGTGTGGGGTTGGGGGGATGCTTATTTTCCGCATGAGGATACTGAGATTCAGAGAGAAAGGTTGCCCAGCAGGTTAGTAGCAAAGCAGGTTTGAATCCCAGCCAGTCTGACGTGATGCTGAGAAGATGTCTCCTGAACTCTGTTGGTCTTCCTTCCCTTCTCAGAGTCTCAATTTCCCCCTCTGAAGAGGAGCTGGTTTAGAAGAGCTTCTCGGTTCTAAAACACATGCCACACAGACACACAGAATCAAGAAGAAGAAAACTTCCAGTCCCTCTTCCACCCCCACTTGCTCAGTGAGGAGGTCGGGCATGGCTGCACCTTACATGGCCACTGTTTGGTGAGGGGGCTACTGGCGCCCCTCCCCATGGTTGTTGATGTGTTGCATCTGGAACACATGCACGTCCAGGGCAGCATCTTCAGAGAGAGGCTTTGTGACTCCGTTTACCTGTCAGGTGCAATGGAGATAGCCTTGGATTTCAGTCCCACCCCACCCCCCACTCCTTTTGGGTGAGTGGATTCCCCCAACCTACCTCCTACCCACAGCCTTGGTTTCCCCATTGGCACTAGGGTGGAGGTAGGGCGGTAGCAGAAAGCTTCCTGTAACCTATTCTGCAAGGTGGTCATAGGAGTCTTGGCCAAATAACTTTGAGCTTTGCTGGCTTTAGCAGATTTCTTGATGGTGGGACTTATCAGAGCATTCGTGGTAAAGAGGCGGAGGACAGAGAATAGGACCTTTCCCAAACCACTTACAGATTAGCAACCATTTTTCACAAGACAGCTGCTTGGAAACTTCCACACAAGATCCCCGAGGGTCTTCCCAGCTTTGACATTCTGGTCTAACTTTGGCAGGAGAATGTGTCCTGAAGGCACCTAGATATTAGCAATGCCTCTTTTCTCCTTTCCTCTCCTTTCTTCTCCCCTCCTTCCCACCCCCACCTTCCTTCTTTAATTCCTTCCTTTCTTCTTTCCTTCCTCTCTCTCTTTCCCTTGCTCATTCAATAAGCATTACAGGGCAGACCCCGCGCCAGGCTCTGTGTTGGGGAATCTGGGAGTGTCGAGGTAAATGGACCTGGGGCCTGCCCTCGAGGAGTAGCTAGTGTGGAGGGATGCCCTTCCCTGCTCCTCTCCCACCTCCCCTCCAGCGTTTGACCTGCTCTTCAAGGCCAAGAGGAACGTTCTCTGGGCCCAGCAGCCGCCCAGGCTGAGCTGTCACCCTCGGGGCCTGGCTCCCACAGACCCGTGCTTCGTCAAGCTCCAACATCACTGTTTTTTGATGAAACCTAATTTTTCTGTTTCCAAGACAAGAAAGACGAAAAGAAAAGGCTTGAGAATGGTTCTCAGATCTCAAGTGACTCTTACAAAACAACATGTTGATTAATTAAGTATAAATGAATCAGAACCAGATGGGGACATTTCTCTCGAAACATGCTGGGGTGTCCCGGCAATAGGACAGTCGGGCTGGCTGAGGGGTCCTGGTCTGTAACCCTGCCTTGATGTGGAGCTTCATTTAGGCAATGAGGAGAAGACAGGCTATGCCCGACTTTCCTCAGTGTCCACGGCCTGCCGGGGAGGGGCCTTGTGGATGCAAGTGTCCCCCGCATTCACATGGTGCCTTTAGATCCTTCTGGACCTGGGGCAGCAAAGGGCAGAGGGAGGAGCTCTGGAATTCAGGGCCCTCTCTTGCCCTTGATGTGTGATTTGGGGCAGTCCACATACCTTCTCCAATTCACGGTTCCACATCTGTGAAATGGGAATGGTTGTGCCTACCTCTGGCGTTTGGGACAATTCACCACAGTCATAGAGAAAGGTGTCCAAAGGCACACAGTAGGTGCTTCATAAGGACTCAACCACTTCCCCCTCATTTTACAACAGAGTGGATGCTCCCTGGGCTGGGGGGAGGGAGTCTCATGAGGATTGAATCTCACCTCTGCCCTTCTCCCCTCTCTGAGCCTCTAGAAATAGACATTTCTTTACAAATAAAGAAAATTATCTGTACAAGGACTATGGCAGCGCCCACTCCAGAGGCCTGTTAGGTGGACTGAATATAATAATTCTCCAAACTGAGAACCCCTGTGTGGATGTCCAGACAGGCAGCACTGTTCCCTGCCCAAAGACAGAGAAGCAGGTGCCCAGGGCAGAGGCCGTGATAGAGGAGGACCTGGGTTTCTAGTCTCCAGGTCAGGGCCATGACTGAGCACAGAGCAAGGTGTATCTCACCTCCCTCTCCCCTGGGTAGAGATAAGCCTACCGCTGCCCAGCCAGCAAAGGAGACCCTTAGGGCTAGCACGTGCCAGGAACTCTGCGTGTGGGCTATGAAGTCTGACTGTGGCGCTGCCTGAATTACTCCTATTTCCTAGACAAGGAGGCTCCGAAAGAGGCAGAGACCTGCCCAGGATCTCCCTACAGCTGAGTTGGGAGGTGGACCCAGAGTTTTGGAGGCTCTGAAGTCTGTGCATAGAAAAGGAAGTGAATCCCATCAGAGACTTGCCAAGGGCTACAAGAAGGAGTTCAGTTCAGTCGCTCAGTCATGTCCGACTCTTTGCGACCCCATGGACTCAGCATGCCAGACCTCCCTGTCCATCACCAGCTCTTGGAGTTTACTCAAACTCATGTCCATTGAGTCGGTGATGCCATCCAACCATCTCATCCTCTGTCATCCCCTTCTCCTCCTGCTTTCAATCTTTCCCAGCATCAGGGTCTTTTCAAATGAGTCAGTTCTTTGCATCAGGTGGCCAAAGTATTGGAGTTTGGCATCTGAGGCCCTCCATGACTGGATGCTGGCCCTGTCTGCAGTCGGACCTCCACCCCCAATACAAGGAGGAGGGTTGGTAGTAAAACAGGCTCAAATCCCAGTCAGTCTGACATGATTCTGAGAAGATGTCTCCTGAGTTCTGTTGGTCTTCCCTTCTCAGAGGCTTACTTTCCCCATCTGAAGAGGAGCTGGTTTAGGAGATCCTTAAGATGTTTCTCAGTTCTAAAAGACACACACAGAGAGAGAAAATAAAGAAAATGAAGACTTCCAATCCCTCCCCTATCCCCAGTTGCTCAGTGAGGAGGTCGAGCGTGGCTGCACCTACCATGGCCACTGTTTGGTGAGGGGGCTACTGGCGTCCTTTCCCACAGTAGTTGATCTGTTGCATCTGGGACACATGCATGTCCAGGGTAGTATCTTCAGAGAGAAGCTTGTGGCAGTGAGGAGGCATCTGAGAGGAGCCCCATCCGAGAGCTGCGTCTTGGGAATTTGTCAGGCGGAAGCAGCAGTAGCATAAGCGCTGGGGACTCTCGCAGGTGGAGCGGAGGTCTGGCCGGTGGGAAGGGCCGAAGGGGCTGTGTGGCAGACGGGGTGGAGGTCTGACTGCAGACAGTCCCAGCATCCTGTCATGGAGGGCCTCGGATGCCATTTGCCTGTCACCATTGTCACGAAGAAATGTTTACTGAGCCCCTGCTGGGGATCAGGCCCTGAATGCGGTGTTGACAAGGACAGCGGAGGCGTGCCCCGTTGTCCCTGCTGTCAGCGCTCAGTCCCTCAGTCGTGTCTGGCTCTTTGCGACCCCATGGACTGTAGCCAGCCAGGCTCCTCTGTCCATGGGATTTTCCAGTCAAGAATACTGGAGTAGGTTGCAGTTTCCTACTCCAGTCCCTGCTGTCAAAGAGCTCAGCATTTCCTAGAGGTGTCAGGAATGAATCCAACCTGAAAAAAAATGGCACAGACAGGATCCTGCTGCTTCTCAGTATAGCCCAGAGAGGCTGGTCGGTGGTGGCCCTCGTCTCAGCTGAGGAATCTGAGACGCAGAGGTGGGACGTTGTTCAGCTGAGGTGTCACAGGATAAGGGGACCCTCTTCACTTTGTTCGCCTGCCTCCTCTCATCCATCTATTAGTCCGCTGTCTCTTCATCCATCTTTCCATCCTTCCATTTAGTGAAAAAACTGAAGCTCACGCTGATTCAGAGCTTTTCAAACTGAGGTTTGCAACCATTCAGCAGATCTGGGAAATAAATTTAGTAAATGCAGCTAGCATTTAGAATGCTGAAATGGAGTAGAATGGAATAAAACAGAACAGTATAGAGTAGAATAAAATAGAGTGAAGTCAGCAAACTTTTTTGCAAAGGACCAGATAGGTAATATATTAGGCTTTGTAGGACATACTCTTCCTGTTTTTGTTTTTGTTTTTTTTTTAAACAAACCTTTAAAAATATGAAACCGTTCTTAGCTCACAGGCCGTACGTAAAGAAGCCATAGCTCAAAGTTAGCCCATGGGCCATAGTTTGCCAACCCCCTTCGTGGAAAATATCAGAATGCATTACAGATGTTAAGTAATCATTTTGAGAAATGGGTTTTTGCTTACATATATATGTGAATGTGTGGGTGCATGTGTGTACCCATATGTAGATGTGTGTGCACATGGATGTGGGTATGTGTGAGTGTGTACTCTGTGTACTGCACATGTACTGAAGTAAAAATGTAATTTTTACTATTGTCCAAAAAGTGTGGAGGCCACTGTATCAGCTGAGCCCAGTGCAGTCCTCCCGACAATTCCGAGAGGAGGGTTCCAGGGAATCCTGGGATTGTAGATAGGGAGTTAAAGGCCCCATGGGTCACACAGCCATTGGCATGTGAACCCCAGAAGTCTGGCTCTGGAGCTCCAAACAGGAGGCTAAATTGCCTTTAAAATAGCAATCACCCTCGACACATTTGTCCTCACGCTTGTTTCTGATGGCCCTCAATCTGATGGCCATGTCCTTCCCAAGATGTTTTCTTTTCTCAAAGTGGACTTTAGCCCCAGGAAATGGAATGATCCATCGGGGTCTAAATGTTCTCCTGCATCAGACATCCCCAAGCAGCTGGCAAGTGGCGGACATTGTATGTTCCTTTCACATGGACCCTCCCCCAGCCCCGCCGGGTGGATATGGTTACCCTTCTTCCTTTATAGAAGAAGCAGTCTGGCTCAGAGAGGGAAACCGACTCATCCAAGGTCACATAGCCAATGTTCCTGATTCCATAACCATGAGAGCAGATCCCGCCTACTATAGAGTGCTCCAGAAAGTCCATCTAATCCTGCCGGTACCCACCTGCTCATTCATATAGCTCTTCACAGTTTGTAGAACAGTTCAACTTCCAGTTTCTCTCTGGAGCTCTGGAGAAAGGTTATCGAATGATGGAATGCTAGGGCTGAAAAGGCCAGTTGAGACCTTGGAGACTCATGTTTGTGTAAAAAAAAAAAGATGGAGCTTCAACAGAGGAAGTGCCTCACCCAAGATCACCCAGTCGGGGTGGAGCTGAGGATGCAGGAAAGGGGGCAGGGGCAGCGAGGGTGGCCTTGGATAGGCAGAAGAAGGCAGCTTGCTCCAGAGCCTACAATCTGGTTTGGAGCCTCTCAGAGCCTCATTTTCTCGTGTCACTTGGGAATGCTCCATCTTCTTTGTCTTTCTCTCAGGCCCAGAAGAGATGTTAGATGAGAGGGTGCAACCAAGAGGGCTCGCACAGCTCTGCAGAGGTTTCTTAGTAACCAGAGGCCAAGAGCCTCGTAAGGGCCTCCAGGGGTACCTGAGTGCCATACAGGGTCTGTGGCCTGGCTGTGTGGTTCCATGAGAGGCACCTGGTGGAGGCCTGGGACCCACGCAGAACTGCCATGTCCTTGAAGCCAGTCCTTCTGTCAGAGCCCAGACTGTGGACACTGTTAGGACATAGAACAGCCCCAGGTTCTGTGGACACCCAGGGACACACACATTATGTGTGTGTCAAAGGGTTCTCATGGGGACACACACCTCAACAGGCCAGAAGGAATGGGTTAAGTGTGTGTGCTCAGTCGTTTCAATCATGTCTGACTCTTTGGGACCCCATGGACTGTAGCCCACCAGGCTCCTCTGTCCGTGGGCTTCTCCAGACAAGAATACTGGATTAGGTTGCCATGCCCTCCTCCAGGGGATCTTCCTAACCCAGGGATGGAACCCGCATCTCTTATGTCTCCTGCATTATAGGTCGATTCTTTACCGCTGGGCCACCAGGGATGTCCCCTCATGTGTATGTCCACACACATGTATGTTCCTAAAAACATTTATTTGTTTCTTTAAAGGCACTTGATTTTCACTGCATCAAAGCTTTTAGAAAGTCTCTTTTTTATTTTGTTTTACGGTTATTTCCTCTATGCCAGATGTTACCTGTATTGTTTTATTTACCTATGTCAGGCACTATGCGTATAAACTGACTAAATTCTCCTAATAAACCTGTGATGTGGGTACTATTATTGTCCCCATTTTACGTATGAGAAAACTGAGGCACAGAGGGGTTGAGTGACTTTCCCTAGGTCACACAGCCAAATTCAAATCCTTCCTAGTCCCAGAGCCCAGACTCCAATTACCGAGCTCAGTTGCCTCCCAGCCTTATTTAGTCCTTGCAGCAACCTGGAAAGGGATGTTATTGTCCACATTTCACAGACGAGGAGACTGAATTAAGAGAGAAAGGAGCATTAGTTAAAGAATGTGAAACTGCCATTTTTATAGGCTGAAAAAAGCCAAATATTAGTGATTTCATATGTTCCAGTCTACTAGCTTGGCAAGTAAGTTTGGCAAAGCCAGGATTTAAACCCAGATGGTTGATTGCAAAGGTTGGGTCCATAGCCACCCAGCCTGGCCTTCTCGCAGTACACCCAGATAACAGCCCACAATGTGGTTGGATCCTGTTGGCCTTCCAAGCATAAAGAGGGCTATCAACTTGCCAGGGTCACTCAGCAGGATGGGGAGAGGTTGGAATGTGCCCCCACTCCAGGTCTCCGGAGCCCCTTTGTCTCCCCTCCGTGCAGCCGTCAGCACCACCCAGGACACACACACTCTCGGCCCCACCCTGGGGGTTCCTCCAGGGTTCCACAGTGCTCGGTCTGGTTCCCATTGCACGGGTGAAGCTCACTCATGTTGGGCCCTGCTGCCTCAGGCCAGGCCACCCCCACCTGCCCTGGGATGATTTCTTACAATGTTGTGTGATTCACGGGGCCCCTGGTCTGTGGCCCTTGGTGGGGGCCTCTCTGGGTCATTGTGGGTTGGGGGGGTTCTGTTTCACTAGCTCAGAAGAAAGGCATGCCCAAGCCTGGGGGACCCAGACAGCGTAGGGAAACCACTCCCTTTCGCCAGAAGCCTCCACTTTCCCTGCAGACCGACTGCGGTGCCCACATCCGCAGGGTGGGGACACCCAGAAAGGAATGTCACAACTGCTCTTCTGCAGCCTGCTCTGCTGTTGGCAGGCAGGCATGGCTATCTTCAGCACGTCCCAGATGAGCAGTGGGAGGTCGACCGACTGGCACGAAGGCCACGGGCTCTGCTGCTCACCAGCTGAGTGATGTTGGGCAGGTCACCTCTCCCCTCTGGGCCGCTGGTGGCTCATTTGCAAGATGGGGCACAAAAGTCACCCACAGCACATAGAGCGTGCTCAGCTGGTGACCGTGAAGAGTGTCCAGTGCCGGGCAGGGAGTACGGGATTTGGGCTCTGACAGGCCTGGGCTCAGCTCCCAGCTCAGCTACTGCCATGTTCGTGTGAAGATATTTCACTGCTGAATCCCGGTGTTGTCTCTCAGTACCATGGTGACGATAGTAGCATCTACATCACAGCATTGTCTTGGAGATCACAGTTGTGCATGTAACCCACCTGGGAGGCAGTAGGTGCTAATAAATGGTGATACCAGTCATGCATCATAGAAAAGTTGGCTCACTCTAGTGTCCAGGACATTCCACCCTAACGTCAGACATGCCCCTGCCTGGGTTTCAAAGTCCTTGGCAGATCTAACTCTTCAAAAGAAAGTTATGTGGGGAAGCCCAGATTCAGAGGATAGGGAGGTCCTAAGTGACCTATAGTACAGTGATTCACCTTCTCTGAGCCTCTGTTCACTCCCCTATGAAAGGGGACCTCAGAGAATAGCAGTGAAGATAGAAGTGTGTGGGTGTTGCTCGCACATTATAAATATATAAATGATGTGATGAGGCCATGATGAGGCCTGACATCCTGCCCTCTGCCCACAGCAGCTGGAAAAATGCAGTCAGATGCTGCCTTTCAGACATACTTTTCCTTCCTCCTCCCCTCTTGCCTGCTTCTGGCAGACATGTGAGTCCAGCAGACTTAATTCATAGCACATTATCAGCTTCAATTGAGCTGATAATGTTCTTATTTTGTATTATCTTATTTTTTCCTTATTTTTTAAATGGTTGTGCTTAGTCGCTCAAGTCGTGTCCGACTGTTTGTGCTTCCATGAACATTAGCCCACCAGGCTCCTCTGTCCATGGGATTCTCCAGGCAAGAACGCTGGAGTGGGTGCCATTTCCTTCTCCATTTTAAATGGTTACAAACTGTTGATGTTTAATTTTGCTCTTAACATTTGCTTCACTTATTTTAAAATTTTCATTTTTGTTTTATTTAAGCATCTTATTTTTATTAATTTTAATGTATTTTATTAGTTTATTTTTATTGAAGTATAGTTGATTTACAATGTGGTGTTAGTTTCAGGTGTAAGGCAAAGTGATTCAGCTATATATATATATACATATATATATATATATATATTTTTTTTTTCCCAGATTCTTTTTCCTTATGGGCCATTATAAAGTACTAAGTATAGGTCCCTGTGCTATCCCGTAGATCTTTGTTGGTTATCTGTTTTATATATAGTGCCTTAGCACTTTATAATTTACTGTCTTTGTTCTGGCCATCATCTTGTGGGTAAAAAGCTAATAAACTGTGTTATTTGCATGATATCTAATTTGCTTATCATGTCTCCTTAGATTAGTAAATTTAGGCACTTACAAATAAATGCTTTATATGAACTTCTTTTAAGTGTCTTTTGTGGATTTGTTCAGCTTGTCAAAAAAATGATTTTATTAGGGTTGTATCAAATGTTAATCTTTCTCCCAAGAAATATCAAACTCAGATGAACAAACGTGGTAAGAATTTCATATGATGAACATTTTTGCAGAATCAGTCTGATGCATTCTAAATGGTTGTTACTGTCAAATGAAATTGCCCTCAAATTTTCTTGGAAGGGGTTAATGCAATTTATTTAAATTTACAAGTGTATTTTTATTTTATTCTTACATTTTATTTTTCTAAGCTTTTTGTTTTTATCTTTAGTTTTAAAATGTCTTTTTATTTTAAATTTTTATTAATTTAAATTATGTTTTATTTTAAATCTTTTAATTTTACTTTTTAGGTTGTTAATTTCTTTATAAAAAATGTTGTTGTGGTTTTTATTTGCCCACTTTTTTACTGGGTTTCCTGAATTTTTCTCATCAGTTTATAGGCATGTGTGTGCTCAGTCAGTCAGTCATGTCTGACTCTGTGACCCCATAGACTGTACCCCACCAGACTCATCTGTCCATGGAATTTTCCAGGCAAGAATACTGAAGTGAGTTGCCATTTCCTACTCCAGGGGATCTGCCTGACCTAGGGATCGAACCCATGTCTTCTGCATCTCCTGCATTGGCAAAACAAATTCTTTACCAGTGCGCCATCTGGGAAGCCATCAGTTTATAAGACTTCTTTGTATCACCTACATATTAATCTCCTGTTGGTTTTGACATGGAAGATATCTTTCTTTAATCTGTTATCCCAGCTGCTAACTTTGTATGTCCTTTGGAGAATAGACATTGTTACTTATAATACTGTTCAAGAAAAGGTTTGAAGGTTTTTTGGTAGGAGTGGAGTTTTTCTACCTTATGGTCTGAGCTATTTGATCTTACAAAATATCCTCATAAGAAGGTCTTATGAGAAGGATGTGAGTTCCCAATTCTCTGTCTTTTGAGCAGATCACCCTTCCCATGAGTGATTCTTCCTTGAAAGTGTTTTCAGTCCTGATGCAGTGGCCCTAGGGCCTTCCCTGAGGATACTCCTGGAACTCTCAAATGCAGGTGACTCTTCTCTGTCCACCTGCATTCCTGGTTGTCCCTGGGTCACTGCATTTCAGCCGGCACACGTCTATTAAACCCTTGCTGTCAGTCAGACTCTGTCCTTGAGGGCCCCAGACTGATGAAGGTGGCAGGCCCAACAGAGTGGATAGGAGAGGTGTCAGCTGGATACACTAGCCCCAGGTCAGGGGGAGTTGGCTTGATGTTTTCCCCATGAGCGGAGCATCCCCACCAATGGCTGACATTCTGCGAGGGCTGCTTTCTCTGAATGGTTTCAATTCGTAGACCATCTTATTCTCTTGCATCAATAACCCTCCCTCCAGTCCCCTCCATGTTAAAGGAAAAGGAAAGAAACTGGCACTCAGGACATTTGTGAGGAATGCAGACTTGAAGATTGAAGGTCTGGGCATGCTGCAAAGGTCTCCATCTGCAGCACAGGTGGTTTCAGGCTTAGGGCCACTGGGTCATTCCTGCAGCCTCTTCTGTCCTCCTCCTGTCTGACTCTGCACCACACAGCTCCGTCTGCTCTCTGTGGGTCTTGGGCTCTGGGATGTGTGACCTTCAATGGCACTTTTCTGCCTTTGGAGAGTCCCCAGGCTTGAGGCAGCGGGAAGGGGCTGACAGGCCATCAGGAAGGTGGAGCTCCCAGCAGTTAGGAGTTAGGGCAATGGTTTGCATCCCACTTGACTCTTTGCTGTGAGTATTTGGATCAACAACTTTAGCTTTCTGAACCTTAGTTTTCAATACTTGAAAATGAGTTTACAGCCCAGCTTTGCAAGACTGTGATGGGTTTGCAGTGATTTAACAGAAGGACCTGCTGGCACAGGGTCCTGCACGCTGTAGATATTCAGCAGGCATCGGCCTGGCTCTGCCCCTCTGCAGACCTGGTCCTTCAGAGGGTCTATAGGAGCTCATAGAGATCAGCGTCTCTGGCTGTGGCTGTTTGTCTTGGTTCTAGCCATTGATCCTGCCTTTAACTGGATAAGAAGGATTACAATCCCCATTTTGCAGATGAGAAAACAGACCAGCTAACAGTGGGTGTAGAATTTCCAGGTCCTACAAGCCTGGGTCCCTCCAATTGACTGGGTTTTGGTATGGTAGAGACAGTACCCTAGGACCACGAGAGGTTTCCAAGACAAAGCCCCACGCATACTGTGCCTCTGTCACCTGCTTCTGTTCAGCTCCTCCCTGCTGGCATCATACCATTTTTGAGCACCTACTATGTGCCAGGTGATCTGTGTGCATTAATTACCCATAACCTCAGGAGATAGGACCTGTTTTATAGAAGTAGGATCCAGATAGGTGAGGCCATATGCCCAGGTTTCCATAGCCCCCGTCCATCTGGGTTGGAAGCCAAGCTGGGACTCTGAAGCCAGAGCTCTTATTCACCATGCCAGGAATTGCTGAGCTGAACCCAGGACAGCAATGAGGATAAAGTTGACTCCCATTTGGTGAGTCCTTGGCATATGAACTAGGCATGCCGCCAGTGTTATGTCCCATGTCCGTATCCCCGAGCGGGAAAAGAGAAGGCCTCCAAGACAATGCAACTGGCAAAAAGGGGAAGTTTATTACTGACTCGAGCCAGGGCCCTCTGCCGCATCCAACGCAGTGGTGCAGGTCAGAGAGCCCCGAGCCCAAGCTGTTACACAAACTTATAGGGTGAGCACACAGCAGTTGGTAGTTGGTTTAAGCGGATTGGTTACAAGTTTGCAAAGCAATTTCATTGGTCAAAACTTTCGTGTGGGCGGGACTTTCCTGGGGGTTGCCGCCCCATTCCTAATTTCCTAATTGGCAAACAGCAGTCAGTATTAAGTGAAAGCTAATTGGTCCTAATTGGCAAACAGCGGTCAGTGTTAAGCGAAAGCTAATTGGTTGTATCCAGGTGGCCTGATAATCTTACCAAGTAGGAAGGCCTACTCCTAATCTAAGCTGCGTTACTTCTGCTCACCTCACAGCCAGGTGCTCTGTAGGTTATTGCCTCCCTTCATCCTCCAGACAACCCTTTAATAGCATCATTTTCATTTTGCAGCTGAGATGTGAGGCTCAGAGAAGTGAGAGGGACCCCCACCGCCCCCCCCCAGGGTCAAGGTTGCAGAGCTGGGATTCAAACTCAGATGTATATGACCTGGACTCCTGCCTGCCCCACGCTGCCTCCCCTCATCTCCTACTTCCTGAGCTGGGCAGTTGGTCTGGGGGCCTGGGCGGGCAGATGCCTGTTCTGTTTTTCTCACCTTCAAGAATGACCTGGGGAGCCATCCAGACAGGGCCTCAGGTTTCAGCCCAGCTTGGAGGTGGCGGGTGTGCAGCAGGTGTAGGGAGCAACTGAACAGCAAGATGTGAGTGAGACCTTGTCCCAGTGGCCTGCGAACGTCAAGAGGCCACTGCAGGTCATGGAAGCACAACCCGAGCCAATGATGTGGAGGAGCAGAAGGGATTCAGGCACTTCTGGAAGAGGCTGCGGGCTAGATACCGTCATGGGATTCTCAGATCAGGTCTCTTTAGAGGATGAGGACGGGGAACTGATAGCAGCTCACACCAGCTACCTGCTGCACCATGAACTAGACTGCTTACCTTTTAATTCTCATAATTACCCTTGAGCAAGACTTGTCCGTCTGCTGCTCACAGCCAATAGCCTGGTCCAGAACCCCCCAGATGACCACAGGCCTCCAACTCGGGCTCCCAGTTCCCATTGCTGCCTCTTCCCATCCATTCTGCTCAGCCCCAAAGGGACCTCTTGAGATGCAGATGCTAGTTGGCCTGCACCACGCAGGGTCTTCCCATCTTGCTTCCAGGAAAGCCCAGAACTAGCCTTTTCTGAGCCCAGCACCTTGCTCTGGGCTGATCTGCCTTTCTGACCAATCTCTGTCTTCTGGCCTCACTGCCTTCTTCCATGCTAAGCCCCTGGACCTTTGTACCTGTTGGTTCCTCTGCCAGGAATACGTTCCTTGTAGGTCTCAATGAGTCCTGTCTTGTGGCCGGACCCTTCTGTCCTCTGCTCACTTTGTTTCCTTTCATTCACTTACTGTCACTATCTCAGATGACCTCTCTCTTTCCTTTAGAATGCAGACTCCATGAGGAGAAGGGCTGTCTTGTCCTCTGATGGATCCCCAGTGTCTACAACACTTCTTGGCTCATAGTAGGTCCTTGATACATATTTGTGGAAGGAACAGGCTTTCCAGTGAGTAGATGATTGCCCCTAGCTTACAGTGAGCAAACCGAGGTCCAATAACAGGCCCAAGGAATGAAGTTTAGAACTGGGATCTAAAGGCAGGTTTCTCGGCTTCCCTAGTGGCTCAGTTGGTAAGGAATCTACCTGCATTGTGGGAGAACTGGGTTTGATCCCTGGGTCAGGAATATTCCCTGGGGAAGGGAATGGGTACCCACTCCAGCATTCTTGCCTGGAGAATTCCATGGACTGAGGAACCTTGATGGACTACAGTCCATGGGGTCTCAAAGAGTCTGAGATGACTTGAGCGACTGACACTTTCACTTTTCCTTTCCCATAAAATAAGAAGTGATAACAGCACCTGCCTTCTTGCTTCTTAAAATGAGATATGGAGGCCAGCACCATCAGCATCCCTGGGGAGCTTTGTCGAAAAGCAGACTCTCAGGCCTCACCTCAGACCTTTAGCATCAACATCTACATCTGAACCCAAGACCCCTGGACACTTTGTATGCTCATTAGTTTGGGAAGCCCTGGCTGACCTCATAGAGTAGTTTTTTTAAAAATCACATGAGTTCATACACATATGACACCAGGTAGACCGCCGTAAAGTGTTAAGCCAACAGCACACATTGAGGAGTGGAAGTGCCTCTGTTTTAAATAAGCAGCTCCAGGTGATTCTATTTTTTTTTTAATTTTCAATAAGCATCATAAATATCTTCAAAGAGATAGGCTATTTGGTAGTAACTGATGAAATAACCGCTTCCCAGGTAGCTCAGTAGGAAAGAATCCACCTGCAATGCAGGAGACACAAGAGGTGTCAGTTCAATCCCTGGGTCAGAAAGATCCCTCGGAGAAGGAAATGGCAACCCACTCCAGCATTCCTGTCTGGAGAATTCCATGGACAGAGGAGCCTGGTGGGCTACAGTCCAAAGGGGGTCACAAAGACTTGGACATGACTGAGCAACTGAGCACACATGCAGTAAAATAAGCAGTTATTTTTAAAAGACTAATTGGAGATACAGGGTCTCACAGGAAAATGCATACAGCCCCAGGGAATTCTGATGGATTTGATTCTAAGGATCACCACTGGCTGGGAAACAGCAGATGTGGGTATGAGCCCTGGTTCCACTACCAGCTTCCATCTCCCTACCTCTCCAGCAGGTGGAAACCAATGTCTGAGAAGGATTCAAGCAGGAGCTGGGCCAGGGTACTTCCCCACTTCCCCAAGTCCAGGTGGTGGCAAAAGAATCACTCAGAGAGAGCCTGGAGGGGACCTGAAGGACGGGGAAACAGTTCAAACTCTGATTGAACACATAAGTACTGATCTGCTCCATGTCATGGAGATGAGGGGAGAAGAGCATGGGATTGAATAAGATGCAGAAGGGCGGGGTCAGTCCTGGGACAACCTATACTGCCACTGTCTGGCTAATTTCCTATCTCTGTCAAGGTCAAATGAACATTGAAGGAGACTAACCTTAGCACAGCATAGGAAACCTAGCAAGGCCTTAGCAAGGGGACCTCTTACTCTGTGTGGAGGATTAAAGGAGGCATTGGGATATACTGGCAATGGGAAGGCAGTGTGGCCTTGAGGTGAAACCTTCAGGTTCTGCAGCCACACTGCCCGGGTCAGACTATCCAGCCAAATACCTCTTAGTAAGGCACTTACCTCTTAGTAAGTGACCTTGAGCAAGTGGCAGCATTGCCCTGGACCTCAGTTTCCTCTTTTCTGAAGTGGATACAATCATTGTACCTAAATGAACCTTGCAGCGTCTCTACCTGGAGGGGGTAGCAGCTATAAAAGAGGACGAGGCAGTGATGTACAGCATTCGCCAGGATACTTTAAGTGAGCAAAGCAAGGTGCTGAAGAGTCTGTGCAGGGCACTGTGGTTTATCCTTACCTTCCTGGAGCTTACCTTTCAGTGGTGGGAAAGAGATAACAAAAACTCAAACCAACCTGTCACATATCAGATGGAGATAAGTGCCAAAGAAGAACAAAGCAGGCTGAGACAGGGATGTGCGATGGGTGTGACTTCAGGCCAGGTGGTTAGGGAGGTCTCATGGGGAAGGACGTGCCAGTTGAGATCCCAAGGGGGTGAGCCCTGTGGGTGAATGTGGGGAGGGCACTCCAGGCAGAGGGAAGGGCAAGCGAGTGCAAAGGCCCTGAGTTGGGAGTGGTCTTGGCATGTCTGAGGGACAGCAAGGATGAGCCCAGCATGGCTGGAGCAGGGCAAGTGGCGATTGGGAGGGAGGGGAATTGGTGTTGGCGTAGACTGATTTCTCATAGATTCTATATGGGATAGGACACAAGGAGAAGGGGCAGGGTGACTCCAAGATGTTTGACCACGAGTGGGGTAGCCATTGACCCAGATGGACAGGAGGGGCAGTTTGGGGTGGGCAGAGGGAGGAAAAGTATTTAAAGTTTCCATTTTGGATGTGTGCCTATTATTACTATATTCTGAGGGTTCTACCCGTTAAACCCTTGGTGTCGTGTGCTGACACTGTAGCAAGGATTTGCTCTCTGCCTCTTGCCCAAGCTCCCTCCCTGCCAGCAACTTATACCCAGTGAGTCCCCTACATACAGACGAGTTCTGTTCCCAGAGTGCATTCTTAAGTCCAATTTGTTTGTAATTCCAACAAAGTTAGCCGAGGTACCCAACTAACATAATTGGCTATATAGTACTGTACTATAATAGGTTTATTACCATTTTCACACACATAATACAGAAAAGCAAACTCACACACACACAAACCCATTTTTAATCGTCCAGTGCAGTACCTTGAAAAGCACGGGAGTACAGTACTACATCTGGCACACAGGCGCTGGCAGCACGTGAAGAGGCAGAAGAGTCACTGACTGGAGTAGGGAGAGGAGCTGGGAGATGGTGGAGCTGAAGGGTCATCGGCCATAGGAGATGGGGGCAAGCTGCAGTTTCCCTCACGCCTGACATTGATGGCACAGGCTCTGGTTCATTGCTGGATTCAATCCTCTTGCCCCTCTTGAAAAACTGATCCAGTGACATCTGGATAGTAGCTTTTTCTCTCGTCATAGATGACACAGTAGCACTGCATTGCATTCTGAATGGCTGCTGCAAACTTCATGGACCCTTTCTACATTCAGGTCCTGTTTCTCAAAAATGAACAGCCTTTTCAAATAAAGAACATCCCCTTGCCATCTTCTACATTGTGAGCCTTTTCAGCTCTTCAGTTACTTCTTCTTCCCCTTGTCTCTCTTTATCCTTTCTCTGGACACACTGGCATCTTTGAAAGTTCGTAGCCTGAAGGTTCAAATGTAGGGGATTTCCTATACTGTCATAAACTCACCTTTCTTAGGAAACCTTTCTTCTGACGCAAACCAGTCCTGCTCCAGTTCCCACATCTGCCTCTCCAGAAAACCATCCCTGATGAACTGAAGTCTGAATCCAGCTCCTGGCTGCCTGGGTCCTTCATTTAGCTCTGAGCTCTGCTGGGCAGACATCATCAGCTTTCTTGGCAATGTATGAACCAAGTTCCCCCAACTAGACTGCAGCCTCCCTGAAAACAGCTTTTGAGAACTTTTATTAAGCCATCATTCATTCATTCATTTAAGAAATAGCAGGCACCTGCAGTGTGCAAGATTGTGGAAATTTGAAAGAGAATGAGCCAAGCTGAACCCCCAGCTCTCAAGGGAGCCCCTTGGGGTGCTTCCCATGTACCTCCCATCAATCAAGTACTAAAACAGTGCTCATTTATCTGCCATGAGCTGTGCTAAGTACTCGGCATGGATGAGCTCACAAGTGCTGGGAGGTGGTTGCTACTATTGTCCACATTTTGCAAAAGAGGAGACTCGGGTTCAGAATAGTGAAGCCACTTGCCTAAGATCACACAGCCAGAAAATAGGCGTTTGTCATGCTGGAAGCTGAGACAGTGTCCCCACACACCGCTCCCCCCGCCGCCCGCCCCCCCCACCCCGATCTCTCCAATCAGGAGTCATCACTAGGGCCCATGCCTTGCTGGGGATGGTGAAATCTGCTCCCAAGGCAGGAATGTGCCTGGAGGTCCTCTGAGCCAGCCTCCAGTGGCAAAGACTGCCTCCCATATGTGGCGATCTGAGCAGGCAGATGGAAGCCCAGATGTTGTTTATTTCCTCTGGTCATCGGTGACATGCATCTTCCACTGCCAGGCGGGGATAGGAGAACGCACCGTCCAGCACTCTCTGTGTGTGGGCCCCCCCCCCCACACACACACATGGTTCTGGATCCTTCTCAAGGGTCTGGCCCACCTCAGGTTGCCCTGCCTTGGGATAGGGGATGGTGGTCTCTTTTTCTTCTTCTCCAACCTCCTCTCCCCCAGGGAGTCCTTCAGGACAGCTGTGTTAAATCCTGTAGTCCACCATGACACACACTGTTCTCATGCAAGACACACTTCCCTGGGCACACCCCAAATGTGAAGAAACTCTACCTCAAAAATGTTGACAGCAAATTAAAAGTTCTGCACTGATTGCCAAAGCAAGTCTGAGATCACAAACACCAACGGAGGCATGGCAGGTGGTGATAGCCACGTTACTGAGACCCTGGTTGACTGTCAGGCCTGCTCAGGTCCTCAGGGTTCTCTCAGGTTGGTCAGTGTGATCCCTGTTTTACAGGTGGGAAAACTGAAGCACAGGGCGGAAGGCACTAGTTCAAGGGCACATGAGCAAGGATGAGGGGCAGAGCTGCTTGAACCCAAGCAGTGTGGCTCTTAACCCTGCTCCACTTTAAAGTAGGAACCTGTTAGCAGTGCAGATTCTCAAGCCCTACCCGGACTTACTGAATCAGCAACTGAGGGGAAGGCTCAGCAATCAGTGATTTAACCAGCCCTCTAGGTGAATTTGATGCATGCCCAAGTTTGGGAACCCCTACTCTGCACTGCCTTCTAATGTGGGTGAATGAAGCAACTGTAAGAAAAACAGCTGCCCAAGGATGATAAGACATGGCGGTTGACCTTTGCCCTCAGTGTCAGGGATAACAACTGGGAGTGGTGGGGACCTTGGCAAACCAGAGAGCATAGGCCCCCTCTGTGGAATTCCAGCCAAGCATTGCCCTGCGGGAATGCAGGCCTGGCGTGTTGGCAAGTATTCATACCTTTTCCAGCTTCTTACGTGAAGTCTGATTTTTTAACTGTTAGTGAATTAGTTTTTTGGGGTTTTTTTTTTTTTTCTGGTTTTTTTTTTGCATGTATAGTGAAGTTCTTGGCTTGGGTACTGAGGATTTGTCAATTTCAGGCTCACTGTGGGCTGCCAAGGAGATGGTCCTGCCTGAGAGACCAGGTAATTTTCAGGATCCTAGATGTCGCCCTGTGCCTTCTGACCCCCTCAAGGAAAGGTGGGTGGGAGGCACGATAATGCAGAGATGACTCTGGATCCACTCAGATACCTAAATGAAAAAATATAGCGATCACTTGCAAACACTGAACCATTGACTCCCATCGAAACAAGGGGCTTGCGGTCATTCTCAGAATGTGGGTGACCCTGAGATTGGAAACCCTCATTTCAAAGGACACAGGTCATTCCATGATCCCAACAGAAAGAATAAACTGCCCTCCTCCCAAGACCAAAGCTGCCTCCTCTGTCTCTGCCCTGAGCCCTTCACCATCCCAAGGGAGAAAGGCTCTATGCTAAGACTTTTCCATGTATGATACCGTCTGCTTTCATCACATCTGCAAGTTAAGTACCACCCCCTTTCACAGCTAGAATGACTGAGGCCCAGAGAGTTGGAGTACTTTTCCCATGATCGCACAAGCTGCCACCACATTTTGTAACCACTGAGTCCCTAGCACTGGACCTCACAGAGAGTAGGGGCTCACTAGCTATCTGTTGAATGAATGGTTGGATGGATGAATGGATTACTGAACCTTGGTCTAATGCACGTGCTCAGAGTTGTTATAAGCCTGTATCCCTTAGTGAACTACCAACCCCAATGTGATAAAAGTCTACTGTCATTCTCTATAAGATGGACATCCAAATTTCAACTTATCTCCTGGCTGCTTGAGGAAAGACAAAGTGACTCTGATGTCATTCCAAGCCCCTCTGGATGCTGGAGCAACACAAGATCATCCTTTTGGGGCCATTGGTACTTCAACTGCGGGAGGATGGTCTTGATGAGGGGAAATACTTACTAAGAGAAATCACATGGGGTGTCATCCCCTGTGATGCCCCAAGAAAACTCAGGGAGGTGGCAATCAGAGCTCAAATACTGATACTTCAATGAGAAATATGCCTCAGAGGGGAGAGAGGGCAGCAATGAAGGCCAGCATCCAGTTGAGGTACAGAAGGAGCCAGGGGTTTTCAGAGCAGGTGCCCTAGAACCCCAGGGCCCCTTGGTGTGCCGTGTGGTCAGGCTGAGTGGGCAGAGCTTCAGGCCCTCAGCCTTGCTAAAGCCGAGCTGCCCCACCATGACCTGTTGGGCTCCACCTACCTGGTGACCTGCATCATTCTGACTGTAATTTGACGTGAAGAGAGCTACCTCAAGTTAACTAGCAACTTTCTTTGGGACTATGGAGTGAATCAAGTCTTTGGGGACTAGAAAGATGAAGTTAGAAGATGATCAGAAACTCTGACCATCTGGGCCCCATGAGGTTTCTCTCTCTCTCTCTCTGCATCTGATTTCCCTCTCTGTGTGTGTGTGCTTCTGTGTAGTCAGGCGTCTTTGTCTGCAAGAGGCAGAAAACCATACTCAAAATGGTTTTAGAAGAGAAGAGACTTTATGGACCCTCCCAGGAGTAGATCAGATGCACAGGCAATCTCTTGTGTGGCCTCCATTCTTGGGGCCCTCTCCCCTCATGCGTTGTCCACCAACTCTGATCTACATCTTCTCAAATCAAATAGAGTGTAAACACATGCGCGCGCACACACACACACACACACACACACACAATCCTAAGACTAGGTTCTGTCGAAACTTGCGCCTATGTCTGGACCAATCACTGCAGTCAAGGGGACCTGATGCTGATGCTCAAGCCCACGTTAGATGCATCTGGACAGAGGTGGTACCACATGAACCTCAAAGTCAGAGATGGGTCTTTGCTAGAAAAGAGTGCTAGTGCCCACCAAAGCTTCTCACACTTGTACACTGGAACAGGCCACCTTGCTGCTGCTGCTGCTGCTGCTAAGTCACTTCAGCCTGCCCTCCTGCAAATGTCCTTCGGTCAAGAGGCCATCCTAAACCATGGTCTGTCCGCACACAGTCAAAATTCTCTAGAGAGGTAGTCTAATGGTCCCAGCCTGGATGACCTGTCAGGCCTTGGTACAGTCTGTCCACCACTGGCTAGGGGAAAGGGTAAAGCTGAACAAGCATAGTTGTCAGGTCTGGTTCTCAGGGAAAGGAGATTATGAGTAAGAAAAGACACACACAAAATGCCAATTATGTCTATTTTGGTCTTGTTTAAATGTACATTCCTTGGCCTAGAGGCTTTACAAGCCTCCCTGGAGATTCTTATGCATAGTCAAGTTGAGGAGCCATCAAGTCTGGATCTTTCTAAAGCAACATTGTACAAACTCTAGCTGTCATCACTTATTATTCATAAAATTATCACTCAAGTCTCTACATCTGTAACCGTGGGGAAATGGGAGGAACAGCGTTGCCCTTTCTAATGAGTTATAGAGATGTGATGAAAGCTGGAGTGAGGCCATCAGATTACAAAAGTCAGGGGTGTCATTACAACAGCAAGGCACTAGAGGGCACCCTACCAACTGCAGCAAGAGGCAGAGCCAACCGCTCTTCAAAGACCTGGTGATGAAGGCAGTTGAGATCCATCACCTGTCAACACACATGCATGCCTGCACACACACTGACACCCTCCCAGGTCAGGGGCGAGTCCTTGTTGGGTTTTTTTTTTCTGCAGCATGTTGAAATCTCACTCTACAAATACTGCAGTAGCTCTAGCTGGAATTTCTTTGCTATTTGGCTGCCTGACCTTAGGGAAGGCTCCACCTTCTCTGGCCTCTGGGTTCCCAGTGAAGCTGCAGGGGTTGGGCTGCGTGATCCCTAAACTCTTCTGAGAGAAAACGGTTAGTAAGGGTTTCGCTTTGTCACCATCTGCGTTGCTATTACAGTCACTTCTGTGGGCTGCAACCCTCCCAACCAGGCTGTAAGGTCCCAGAACAGCAGGGCCACGTGTTGCTCATGCCTGCAGCCCCAGGCTCTGCCTGTCACAGAGACAGCCCTGAGTAAATGTGCCGAGTGGCAGTGTGGTGCTGACTGACATGGGTCCCTGCACCACTGATGCTGAGGGATGCTGGGTATGTCATTTCACCTCTTTGGGCCTCTGTTTCTTAAGTTGCAAAATGGGTAGCACCACCCACGCCTGTGTCAGGCTGCGTCTCTGACCACAAACTCAGTTTTCGGGACATACCCTTCTATTTCTCTGTCATTGAACATAATTTCTAATCTGAGTCCTATTCTGCCAAGTGGTAGAGACCACCTCAAGCCAATAGAGGGTCTCTTTGCCCTTTGTTGGTGGGGTCACATCTCAGGGGCAGTGGGCTTACATAATGCCAAGGTAACTAGTTTATTAAACAAGCTGAACTTGGTGAGGTATAAACATGCAACTGTTTCATGTTTCCTTAATCTCTGCCTCCATGAAGCTGCCTGGCCCTTTCTTGTCCCTTAATGACACCTGGTTAATTTCTGACTCTCCCCAGCTCCCGCCTACCCGCAATGGTCTACCCTACTGCCTCTTGCTGGGGCGCCTGCCAGAAACCAGCCTTCTTGGGTGAGGCTTCTTGAGCCTGACTACTCCTGGGGAGACTTGCCACTGAGAACCCCTCATGCAGGCCATAAAGGATATGCAATTTCTTCTGCTGCCTTCCTGCTCAGCTTGGCCCCTTCCCTCTCCTGGTCTCTTTTCTGTGCTCAAAGCGGTGTTGGAAGGAGCAGACCTGTGGGGCTGCCACGCAAGCTAACATCCAACCGGGGTGTGAGGTGCTGGTCACCCCCTTTATGCAGGCAACAGTCTCTGTGAGGGGTACCCTTGCATCTTCTCTCACTTGGTTTTGGGGTTTGGGAAGTGAGAGGAAACCACAGCAACCCCCTCTTGCCCAAGTTGACAGCTCCTAACTCTCCTGAGTCCTCCTGTCTTGGTGTCAGCATGATCAGAGGTAGTCGGACGGCAGAGACTCCCTATAAACCCTGGAGGAGCTTTCTTTCTAGGGTATTTCTCATCTTTTTCTCCCCAGCTTTGGTTGCCACTTCTGGAACAAAAAGTTCCTTCCCTTCACTTGCTGTACTTGAGGATGTTGGGAGCCCTTGATAATGGCGTCAGTGAGGAATGGGGTATTGTTCAGAAAGGCAGCAGGGAGACGAGGGTCTTCCACACCCTCATGCATGTGCACCACAAACACACTCAAAAATACACACTGCATTAGTGAAGATTAAATATGTCAATGAGTGACCGAACTTTTCATCTTATTTCTCCAACATCTTTGACACATGGTCTATACCTCATGATCCAAAAAAGATGTTTGTGCTCCAGCCCTCGTGTTCACATTCCACCCAACGGGAAGGATCAGGGATGACAAAGGGCATGCCCCTGCACTTTAAGCTTTCTAGAAGTTGCACACACACTGCTTTACCTTATAACCTACTAGCCAGGTTTTGGTCACATGACCAAAGTCACATGATCTAGTTGCATGGGAAGTGTAGTCACTTGGATGGCCACGTGCTCAATTACTGTTCTATCCCAATAAGACAGTCTGAGCTGCTGACACATGTGGTTTCACTCTCTCTCTCTCCCTTTCCCCACCCTCCACCCTGGTCTGGCTGGCAGTGGGCACTGGTCTGGGGGGCAACTGCACAGGCTGTGTTATCTGCTCAGAGGAGAACGGCTGCTCAACCTGCCAGCAGAGGCTCTTCCTGTTCATCCGCCGGGAAGGCATCCGCCAGTACGGCAAGTGTGTGCACGACTGTCCGCCCGGCTACTTCGGCGTCCGTGGCCAGGAAGTCAACAGGTGCAAAAGTATGTGGCCCCTCCCTTATCTTATGCTAGCACTGTGCTCCTGCACATTTCTGGTCCACATCCCACCTCTCGCCTAACACAGCAGCCCCTGGGAAAGTAGTGTATGCCTGAGCCCAGACTCAGATATATGCTTGCCTCAGGCTGGCTCTGAAGCCCTAAGCAAGTCAGTGTCCTCTCTGAGCTCAACCCTAACAGGGCAGGGAACTTCCACCCCTACACTAGTTTGTTCTGTGGCCTTTGGCATGCTGCTCACTCTCCCTGGGCCTAGCTCAATGGGAAAAGGAGTCCTAACTCCTAACTTTGGTTTTCAGTGTGAGCTGGGCAAATCATGACCATCTTTGAGCTTTGGTGGAAATGGAGTAGGGAGTCCTCACTCCCAGCCCAGATTCACTGTGTGACTTCAGGCAAGGTATTTACTCTCTCTGAGCCTCAGCTCAAATGATAAAGAGAATCAAAATAACCATGTTACCTTGGACATGACACCTGCCCCCACTGAGCCTCAGTTCAAATGAGAAAAGGAGATCTGAAAGGCAGCCCCATTTGTGGACAAGTCTGGGCTTCAAATGAGATGTTAGTCACTCAATCGTGTCCGACTCTTTGTGACCCCATGGATTGGAGCCCACCAGGTTCCTCTGTCCATAGAATTTTCCAGGCAAGAAAACTGGAGTGGGTTGCCATCCCCTTGTCCAGAGACACACAGAATCTGGACCCCAGTACTGCAGAGCTTGGGTCACTCAGAGGCCCTCCCCAGTCCTGGGCAGTCCCAGAGGGTCCCATCCCCAGGCATCTCCCCTCACCAGGGCTGGTCCTGGCTGTATTACAGAATGCGGAGCCACATGTGAAAGCTGCTTCAGCCAGGACTTCTGCATCCAGTGCAAGAGGCGGTTTTACCTGTACAAGGGAAAGTGTCTGCCCACCTGCCCGCCAGGCACCGCGGCCCAGCAGAGCACACGGGAGTGCCAGGGTGAGTGGGGGCATCCTTGCCCTGCCCTACCCCCTCCCTCCTTGGAGCAGGGGCTGGTGAGGGGTGTCAGGAGACCTGGAAGAAACCATAGCAGAATGTCACATGATGATGGGAAACCCAATGCTATGTCAGGGACACATAGGAACCCTTCAATACACTAGACCCATCATAGGCACCGTTGTGATGATTACTATTACTACCAACATCTACATCATTATTATTGCCAAGGGCGGTTGCAGAGCACAGAAGAAGAGCACTGATTTTGGAATAAGACCTGGGTTCAAATGCTATCTCTGAAAATCACCCATTAGTGAACTTGAGCAAGTCAGTTAAGCTCTCTGTCCTTCAGTTTCTCCAAATGTTAAAAAAAATTACAATAGAACATAAAATCTACTTCATGGAGAGGGTTGTTGTAATGGGTGAATTAATTAATACACTTTAAAGTACTTAATACAGTAGCTGGTACAGTAAGTGCTCAATATATGTCATTATTATTACCTGTCATACTAGTTGTCATGACTGCTCTGTTTTCCCCCTACTCCTTTTCAGATTCCCGTGTGAGCACCACTTCTGTGATCTGTCCTTTTATGAGGCTGTTCCCCAGCGTTCTCACCTGAATCACATATCTCTGCCCACACAGTCTCTCTGGGCTCATGTTCACGGTCATTCCAAACACTGATGGCTCCTAACTCGCTCTCCTCAGCTTCATTTTCTCACGGGCAGCAGACTCACATCTTCACCTGCCCTGTGGATGCATTCTTCCCTCCCTGCCCATCCCCAGCCTGGTGCTTCTTCTGGGCTTCCTCCTTCAATGACCTGCTTCACCACCCACAGGCTGGCCATCCTGGAAGCATGGGCATCACTGTGGACTCTTGCCTGTCATCCTACATCCAATCCAGTCTTGTTCATCCACTCGGGAAATATTTGCTAGAGTATCTTCTATGCTCCAGGCACTTTCCAAGTCATTGAGGACATATTAGTGAACAAAACAGAAAAAGTTTCTGCCCTTGTAGACTTGACATTTTACTGTGGAGACAGAAGACGCACAAGAATAAATACAGATGTTAGGTGGTTAAAAAAAAAACTTTGGGGGAAATGAAGCGGAATAAAGCTTCCAAACTTGCCCCAGCCTTCCTTTCCCTTTTCCCCCACCCTACACCCAAACATCACTTTCTCTCCCCACCCTCTGCCCATTGCTATGATCTTGGCCACAGACTCCTGCCCATATGCCTGCCTCCAGTCTCACTGTCTGCAGCCCACACTGTCTCTCGTTCCAGAAGCCAGAGCGATGATCTGAGAATGACAATCCGATCAGGTTTCTCTTCTGCTCAAGGCCCCTCAGTGGCTCCCACTGTTCCCCAAGCTGTGGGCAATGTAGCCCCCATCTGCCACCTCTCCAACTCTATCAGGTTTTTCCTCCTCCATTTGAGTCTGTGCCCCAGCTTCCCCACGGAGGGCAGAGTCATCCAGGGATTTCGCTTGGGGTATTTCTTTCAATTATGGGCTTTTCTGGGGGCTTCCCTAGTGGCTCAGAGGTTAAAGCATCTGCAATGTGGGAGACCTGGGTTCGATTCCTGGGTCAAGAAGATCCCCTGGAGAAGGAAATGGCAACTCACTCCAGTATTCCTGCCTGGAGAATCCCATGGAGGGAGGAGCCTGGTAGGCTACAGTCCACAGGGTCGCGAAGAGTCGGACACGGACACGACTGAGCAACTTCACTTTCACTTTCATATGGTAAAGAATCTGCCTGCAATGCAGGAGACCAGGGTTCAATCCCTGGGTCAAGAAGATCCCCTGGAGAAGGGAATGGCAACCCACTCCAGTTTCCTTGCCTGGAGAATGGACAGAGGAGCCTGGCGGGCTACAGTCATGGGGTCACAAAGAGACACGACTGAGTGACTTAACACTTTCACTTTCATTTCTTTCAACTGGAGCACTTGTCCTTCCTGCTCCTCCCTGAATCTGGCTGACCTCCCCATGCCCACTTCAAGACTCAGATCAGGAGTCTCCTCCTCTAGGAAGCCCACCTGGTGGCTCAGGACGGGGCCTCCTGATCTCCTAGTGCTGCTGGAGCGTCCCTGTCTGTACAAGCGCCCTGCCTTCCAGCCCCACTGCTGAAGACGGTGAGCTCTGGGAGGCAGACCCGGGGCTGTCCCTTCCCTGCCTCACCTGGGCACCCGCATGGCAGGAGGCACACGGCAGGTGCTCAGACTGTGCTCCCAGATGAATGCGTCTGTGAAGGACCATCGTTCCAGGGTCTGGAGACTTGGGTGCTGGGCCCTGCTGGATCGTAAACACTTGTGGTTCTGCTGTGCAAGCACCTCTTTTCCCTAATTCAGTTCAGTTCCCTAATTCAATTCCCTAGTTCAGTCGCTCAGTCATGTCCGACTCTTTTCTGACCCCATGGACTGCAGCACTCCAGGCTTCCCTGTCCTTCCCCATCTCCTGGAGCTTGCTCAAACTCTGTCCATTGAGTCAGTGTTGCCATCCAACCATCTCATCTTCTGTTGCCCCCTTCTTCTCCTGCCCTCCATCTTTCCCAGTATCCAGGTCTTTTCCAATGAGTCGGCTCTTCGAATAAGATGGCCAAAGGATTGGAGCTTCGGCTTACCCCTTACCTGCTCTAGGCCTCCGTGTCCTAATCTGCAAAGCGGAGGTATTAAGAACTGCCCTATTCTCTGCCTACCTTTCTAGGACTCTTAAAAGAACCAAATGTGAAAGAATACTATATATTATATATTCATATATTAAAAAAAAATTACTCCCTACCTTTTCTGTCCATGACCTCATTTTTCCTCACAACAGCACAGCCTAACTCCCACCTCCTAAAGCTTATCAGAGGCACAAGATCAGGTTCAGAAACCAGGTCTTGGCCCTGAGGGCCTCCCAGCCAGCCGTGCAGCCTGTCTCCTGTCCCTGCCGTCCTGAACCTTCACTCTGCCCATCACTACAGCATCCTCGTGCCCCACACAGGATGGCCAGGCCTCCAGGGCTGTGCACAGCTACCTGGGATGCGCTTCTTTCCGCTGCCAGCTGATAAGTCTGCTCTTCCTCTGGCTCCTACGTCACCTCCTCAGGGAAGCCTTCCCCTTTAAAGCCACACGGTCTGTCACTCGGGCTTCCGGCTCGCCACAGCCTGTGTTTGCATTAGTACCGCTCTCATCCCAGGATCTCAGAAGTAGCTGTTTAAACGTTCCCCCTTGGCTCCTTAATGATAGCCTGAGACTCTTACATGTGGAGATGGTGTCTTCAGGGAGCTGAACCCCTCAGACCCTGCACTTGATCTGAGGGACACTCACTGCCAACTGACCCCATCTGCCTGTCTGTCTCCCCCTCCACCCCCGCAGAGGAGTGTGAGCTGAGCCCCTGGGGCAGCTGGAGCCCTTGTACGCACAACGGGAAGACCTGCGGCTCGGCCTGGGGCCTGGAGACCCGCGTGCGGGAGGCCGGCCGGGCCGGGCGGGAGGAGGCATCCACCTGCCAGGTGCTGTCTGAGTCAAGGAAATGCCCCATCCGGAGGCCCTGCCCAGGAGGTGAGCATCAGGGTGGGCATGGTGGGCAACAGGCAGGGCATAGTGACTGCAGCACCCAGACCCCACAAAGTGCCCCTGTAAGGCTGCCTGAGGGCTTCGCTAGTGGCTCAGATGGTAAAGAATCCACCTGAGATGCAGGAGACCTGGGTTCAATCCCTGGGTTGGGAAGACCGCCTGAAGCCCATGCCAGTATTCTTGCCTGGGGAATCCCCATGGACAGAGGAGCCTGGTGAGCTACAGTCCATGGGGTCACAAAGAGTCAGAGGCAACTGAGTGACCCAGCACAGCCCAGCACAAGGTTGCCCGAAGGCCCCCACTAGCCCCAGCTTCCTGTGTGTTGAGCATTGCCTTCCCCAGTGTCCCCCTGCCAAGGTCAGCCTCAGACCCCTTGGGAAGATCAAGCTTGTCCTTTCCAGCAGGGGTTTGAGACCGCTTCAGACTGATATCTCCTATAATAAAGGACTTGGGACACCCCCTTGACACTCTGAAACAAAGTCAAGGATAATGTGACCCACTTGCTCTGGTCATTAAAAAAGAAAAATCAGTGTAGTACCTAACTGGGCTTCCCAGGTGGCGCTCGTGCTAAAGAATACTACTGGCAATGCAGGAGATGTAAGAGATGGGAGCTTGATCCCTGGGTCGGGAAGATCCCCTGGAGGCGGGCATGGCAACCCACTCCAGTATTCTTGCCTGGAGAATCCCAAGGACAGAGGAGCCTGGTGGGATATGATCTATAGGGTCACAAAGAGTCGGACACGACTGAGGGACTTAGCAGGCAACCTCGCATAGTGCCTAACTATAAGGAAAAACAAATTTCATTATGGCCGTGCTTGGGTGCCACACACCAGAGAGTACTGACTGAAGTCGCCTCACAGCAAAGGCGGTAGCCGTCCACAGTCAGGGCCTCAGGCACACCATGTTGCCATCAGAGATGCAGTTTCCCAAATGGCGACCAGTTCTCTGTGAAGTCCAACAGAGCTGCTTCACCTCCTGATTGACAGCACACTGGTGGCCCTAGAATAGTCAGCAATGGGACAGGTGTTCCACAGCACTTGGCATTCATTCACACACAAGACAGAGTTCAGCTCTGAGCGAGCTGATTCCTCGCTATGTGAGGCTGGGGCAGCCGTTAGGGAACTGGACAGGATGAAGCTTCTTCCTGGGGGACTGTCCCATGTATGGTGGGCAATTGGGGACAGGGGATGAGTTTGAGATGGGACCAGAGAAACTAAGAGACCCCAGACCTAGAGAAGCACCCAGCAGCTCCTGTAGAAGCGTGTGGGGCCAGTGATGCAAGAAGATGGCCTGGCTGTGCAGACACTTTTAAACCAGAAATTTAGGGCTGTCCTTGGTCCCACCAGATTCCCTGATAGCTCAGTTGGCAAAGAATCAGCCTGCAATGCAGGATACCCCAGTTCGATTCCTGGGTTAGGAAGATCTGCTGGAGGAGGGATAGGCTACTCACTCCAGTATTCTTGGGCTTCCCTGGTGGCTCAGCTGGTAAAGAAACCACCTGCAGTACAAGAGACCTGGGTTCCATCCCTGGGTTGGGAAGATCCCCTGGAGGAGGGAAAGGCGACCCGCTCCAATATTCTGGCCTGGAGAATTCCATGGACTATATGGTCCGGGTCACAAAGAGTCGGACACGACTGAGCGACTTTCACTTTTTTGCTCCCACCCATGCCTCCGTCTTCTTGCTTGTTGTCAACTGCTAATAACAGGAAGAGCATTCCAGGCAGAGGGCACAGCCAGTGTGAAGGCGTGGCGGTGGCATGAACCTGCCAGTGATGAGGATGGTGTGAGCAAGGGCGGGGGTTGGGGGACAGGCCGCGGAGACGGTGTGGTCTTTTGCTCCAGGCGAGCCCAGAGTCACTCAAAAGTAACGCCCTGAACTCCAGCCTAGGCTGTGCCTCTGAGTAAGCGAGGGTCCTCCTGGGCCTCAGTTGCCTCACCTGAGAAATGGGACTTGATCATGTGTTTGTGTTAGACACTCACGCCAGCTCCATGGGGGGCGGGGGGCACAGCGGGGTCAGGATTCCCTGGCAGGTCTGGGGTTTGCATCCACTCCCCACGGTGGGAGAGCCAGTGGGTACAGACACCAATGACGGCGTCATGTGGGGCATCCGGGCTGCCCTTGCCTCCCGGATATCCTGGAGATGAGATACACAGGGCACCTGGATCCGCAGCTGGCAACCCAAGTGCTTCTGTCACTGTTGTTGTTTGAGGGCAGAGCTGGGCCAGGAGCTAAGTGGGGAGGTTGGTGCTGAGACCCTGGTGAAAGGTGTTGAGTCTCTGGCAAAGAGCCCCGTAAACCTCGCAGTGAGTGCACGTGGGCGGGTCCTGGCCCCCCGCCCCCCAAAGCCACCCTAAGTCTCGACAAAGGGGGCCCCACATGGACCTCGAGGCCTGATGAGCAGATGCCCAGCATGGGTGGTGCCTCGCATGTCAGTGACCTCTTTACCCACTAAGGAGTTGAGAGTGTCCGGTTTAGGGTAAGTGATGCTGCCGTCCCAACTCCCAAAAGGAGTAGTTGTCAGGTCAGCACCCCTGTGTCATTCTGAGCCTGCTGCGGGGAGTGGGGGGCCCCTTGTCTGTCAGGATGGCCTCAGCAACAACACTCTGTGCTCTTGTTGCAGAGAGAAACCCCAATCGGAAGAAGGGCCTGAGAGAGCGGCGCCCGCGCAAGGACCGGAAGCTGGATGGCCGGGGGGACGGGAGGCCCCGGCCGGCGCCCACCTAGGCGCCCAGCCCACAGCCAGGGCGTCGGCCGCTTCGAGTTCTCTCTCGCCCCTTCACTCTCTAGCTGTTCCCCCTCCTCTCCCTTCCCTGTTCTCTTTTGCTCACTCACATCTCCTCTCTTTTTTCTCCTGTATTTCCTACATTTCTGCCACCTCAGTTTTCCCTCCTTCCTACACCTCCTTTCTCCTTTTTCTTGCTTTCCTTTCATCTTTTCCTTTCCTCCTGTTTTTCTTCACTGTGTCCCCCCCACCACCACGCACACACTAAGACAGAGACCAACTCCTGCGCACCCCGCCCCCCCAACTCCTCACTCTCTATTCCTCCTTAAAGAAAGCGCACCTCTTTTATTCTAGGTCTTTCCCTGACCCTCCTCAGCCCAGTTGCAGAGAAGGTGTTTCTAAGAGTGGGGCCCAGGCCACAGCCCCGGCAGGCTTGTTGAGTCCTGAGAGCCCTACTTCCACTCCAGAGGATACTCCAGACCCCAGAGCTGTGGGTGCCTCCACTTCTAGCCAGTCCCTAGAGGCATCTCCGCAGCCCCCAGCTTCCCTGGGAAGCCCCTGGAAGAGGCTCCGCGGGTTTCCGGATACCCCAGCTGGCCATGGAGGAGCTGTGACGGGGCCTCTGGCCGGACAGCCAGCCTTGTGCCGAGGCCAGCCTTCTGGAAGCTTCCTGCTGCATCCATCAATGCTCCCTCAGCACCCTCCCTCTCAAGGTGCCCTGGCCCCTGCTTCCCGAGTCCCTGTTCACCTATGTCCTGCATCCTAGCTCATCCCAGAAAAGGCCATGCAGGCTGAAAGGAACTTCAAGATTCTCCAGGCCACTCCATTTCCCCCAGCTCCTCCTGCTTGTTGTACCTCTGGGGAGACTGAGGCCGAGAAGGGACTTGTCCAAGGTCACCCAGGGATCCCATGGGCTGTGCCTTCCACTTGCTCACTTGCTCAGCAAACCCACAGCTGCGAGGAAGCTTTGGGAGCCTTGGGGAGGTGAGGAATGAAGTTGTCGGGTCAGGAGTAAGGGAGGATCCCCCTCCTCACCCACCTCACCCCTGACACCCCAGCCTGTGGCACCTCCCAACCGCCGGCCAAGGCCATACACCAGCAGGAAGAGCAAGACAAGGCATCTCCTCACTGCCTGTCGTTCCACCATCAAGTGCCTCCCTCTTCCTTTGCTCTCCTAACTCCCAGAAAGTGGTGCTTCCTGCATTGGCATTGCCAGCAGCCAAGGCCAAGGAGAGCATGAGACCCCAGGGCCCCAGGGTGGCCTGGGAATGGAGGTGTCAGTGGGTGGAGGAGAGGCTGAAGGTGATGAAGAAGGACAACCCCGCCCAGAGACAGCGCCCACCCTCAGGCTTCCCTCCACCTGGCACAGGCGGATCCCCTATCATTGCCTCCAACAGACTCTGGGGGCCCTGTCCCCCAAGGCCTCATTCTTTGTCTCCCTGAGGTCAGAGAGAGCCCCTTGCCTGGCCAGACCACTAGCTTCTCTTCTGCAAAAGTTTGTGCCTCTGAAATGCTCTGTTGTTGTTTCAAGACCCCACTTTTTTTTTTAATAAAGGGAAAAGAAACTCACAGATGCTTCTTGGGCATCAAGTGGTGTTGCAAAATCATGATCCTGATGAGTTTGGAGTAATTGAACCAAAACCATGTGGGGTGGTTTTCTCTGGAATGCCCAGAGACCAGAGGACCAGGATGTGTAAGGGACTGGGTGGGGAATTTTCGGGCCCTCAGCCCCTCCAGGCCTCTCACAAGAAGGGGGCTCAGCCAGAGGCAGACGAGAGCTGTGCTCCCCTACTCCTGTACCTCTCAGCCCCAAGATCACAGGAGAGGCCCCTGGAACTCATCTGTGCCCTGTATGACATGTCTGGAGGGTCAGCGACACCTAGGAGGTGTGACAGTTCCACAGAGCTGTCTAAACTCCCTGGGCAGCTATTGGCAGGAGGGGCGGTTAGCGCTGGGAGGCACAGGTCCAAGTCTCAGCTTGTCACTGGCAACCAGAGGGTTCAAGGCCAAATCATTTCCTCGTTCTGGGCCTCGTTCCGTGCCCCCTTTTGATGGATGAAGAGGAGGCGTAACTGGGCTAAATCCATTGCCTAACCTGGGGGAGGGGTCTTCCCAGGTGGCTCAGGGGTAAAGAATCCACCTGCCAAGCAGGAGACGCAGTTTCCATCCCTGGGTGGCGAAGATTCCCTGGGATAGGATATGGCAACCCACTCCAGTATTCTTGCCTGGAAAATCCCAGGGACAGAGGAGCCTGGTGGGCTACAGTCCATGGGGTCACAAAGAGTCAGGTATGACTGAAGTGACTAAAGAGCAACAACAAAAACCTAGGTGGCCTAACAGCATTTTCTGGTGTTGCCTAAACATTCAGATTTCAGGGCCCTGTCCCAGACTTAACTAATTGTGAACAAATTTAGGAGCAGACAGTGAGAGCAAATTGACTACGCCAAAGCCTTTGACTGTGTGGATCACGACAAATGGTGAAAAACTCTTAAACAGGTGGGAATACCAGACCACCTGATCTGCCTCCTGAGAAATCTGTATGTAGGTCAAGAAGCAACAGTCAGAACTGGACATGGAACAACAGACTGGGTTCCAAATCAGGAAAGGAGTACGTCAAGGCTGTATATTGTCACCCTGCTTATTTAACTTATATGCAGAGTACATCATGCGAAATGCCGGGCTGGTTGAAGCACAAGCTGGAATCAAGATTGCGAGGAGAAATATCAATAACCTCGGATACGCAGATGACACTTACCCTTATGGCAGAAAGCAAAGAACTAAAGAGCCTCTTGATGAAAGAGGAGAGTGAAAAAGTTGACTTAAAACTCAACATTCAGAAAACTAAGATCATGGCATCTGGTCCCATCACTTCATGGCAAATAGATGGGAAACAACGAAAACAGTGAGAGACTTTATTTTCTTGGGCTCCAAAATCACTGCAGATGGTGACTGCAGCCATGAAATTAAAAGATGCTTGCTCCATGGAAGAAAAGATATGACCAACTTAGACAGCATATTAAAAAGAAGAGACATTATTTTGCCAACAAAGGCCCATCTAGTCAAAGCTATGGTTTTTCCAGTAGTCAAGTATGGATGTGAGAGTTGGACTATAAAGAAAGCTGAGGGCCAAAAAGAATTGGTGCTTTTGAACTGTGGTGTTGGAGAAGACTCTTGAGAGTCCCTTGGACTGCAAGGAGATCCAACCAGTCCATCCTAAAGGAAATCAGTCCTGGATATTCATTGGAAGGACTGATACTGAAGCTGAAGCTCCAATACTTTGGCCACCCAAGGTGAAGAACTGACTCATTTGAAAAGACCCTGATGCTGGGAAAGATTGAAGGCAGGAGGAGAAGGGGATGACAGAGGATGAGATGGTTGGATGGCATCACCAACTCAATGCATATGAGTTTGAGTTAGCTCCGGGAGTTGGTGATGGACAGGAAAGCCTGGCATACTGCAGTCCTTGGTGTCAGAAAGAGTTGGACACAACTGAGTGACTGAACTGTACTGAAGTGGGAGCCAACATTCATTCCAAGACCAGACTCGGGGCAAAGGACACTCTCGGATGACTTCCAGTCCCAGGTTACTGGGTCTAAAGTGGAGTTGACTGTACTTCTGATTCCGATCTCAAGACATAATCTGATTCTACAGAGTTAATATTCCACATGAAGTTTTCTGATAAGCGTCAAATTCTAGGATGTTGAATGTTCTAAATTCCAAAATTCCAAGACATGAAGACAGGAATGGAAAGTTCCAGTCCTGCTATCCCCTGACCATATTCTTTGCCTCAGAGGACCTGGTTCTCTGCCCCACCCAACTGGGGGCTGTAGACAAGGTTTTTTCTAAACATTTTCAAGTTAGGAGATGAAGTTTCTTCAGGTCCTAAACCCCTCCGACAACCTTTGGATCTCAGGCCTTTCATTGCCCCTCCACCCCAGCTCCTGTTGTTGCTCTGTCGCTGTCATCTCCAGCTCTTTGTGACACCGTGGGCTGCCGCATGCCAGGCTTCCCGTCCCTCACTATCCCCCGAAGTTTGCTCAAACTCATGTCCATTGTGTCTCTGATGCCATCCAACCATCTCATCTTCTGTCACCCTCTTCTCCTCCTGCCCTCAATCTTTCCCAGCATCAGGGTCTTTTCCAGTGAGTTGGCTCTTCACATCAGGTGGCTAAAGTATTGGAGCATCAACTTCAGCATCAGTCCTCCCAGTGAATATTCAGGGTTGATTTCCTTTAGGATTGACTGGTTTGGTCTCCTTGCAGTTCAAGGGACTCTCAAGAGTCTTCTCCAGCACCACAATTTGAAAGCTTCAATTCTTTGGCACCCAGCCTTCTTTATGGTCCAGCTCTCACATTCGTACATGGCTACTGGAAAAACCACAGTTTTGACTATACAGACCTTTGTTGGCAAAGTGATATCTCTGCTCTTTAATACGCTGTTGAGGTTTGTTGTTGTTTTTCTTCCAAGGAGCAAGCATCTTTTAATTTTGGGACTGCAGTCACCATCCACAGTGATTTTGGAGCCTAAGGATACAAAGTCTGTCACTGTTTCCACTTTTCCCCCATCTATTTGCCACGAAGTGATGGGACCAGATACCATGATCTTAGTTTTATGAATGTTGAGTTTTAAGCCAGTTTTTCACTCTTCTCTTTCACGTTCATCAAGAAGCTCTTTAGTTCTTCTTCGCTTTCTGCCATAAGAGTGGTATCATCCATGTATCTGAAGTTGTTGATGTTTCTCCTGGCTATCTTGATTCCAGCTTGCGAGTCATTCAGCCTGGCATTTTGCTTGAGGAACTCTGCTTCTAAGTTAAATAAGCAGGGTGACAATATGCAGCCTTGACAATCTCAGTCTCACCCACATTCTCCCCAGAATTTAGGCCCCTTCCTTGGAAGAAGACCCTCCCAGGTGACCACCTTTTGCAGATCAAGCTCAGAGAGAAGCTCAGAAACTGGTGGGACCACCCAACAAAAAAGGGCAGTCACACAGAATACATGGGGAGGTTCTGGCAGCTGGCCCCTCCGGACTACCCCAGAGGGAGAGAACAACAGTGTAGCCCAAGTTTAGGCTCCCCTACCTGACCCCTGTAGGCCCCACTCCAGCGAGGCCCACTAAGACTCTCTCCCTAGGCCGCCTCTCTGCATGGCCTGTGCTCACTTCATACACCTGCCTGACTAGGCACCACGGTACTTGTTCTACCCACTTTCCGTCACTAGAGGGCGCTGCCCAACCAGGAACAGGCTTGCAACAGCCCACCAGTGGCAATGGGATAAGCGGCATTCACACGGCTCCGGAGGGTCAGGCGTAGGTCCAGAGCCCAGGCCCTTTCTCACACAGAAGGGAAACAGATCAGCAGAGGAAGTTCACCCAACATTCCATAGCCAGTCTCCATGATGGTGGCAATTCTGAACCTCTTGCCAAGACATACAACATACCCCACCCTACCCCCAACTTCTGGAGCTTCATAGGTTCCATTTCCATTTCCACATGTGTGAAAACCATGCTATGGGTCCTTCTGGCTCAGGAAATCTGCTTTCTTATAACAAAAAGAAAAGAAAAGAAATAGTAATAAAAATAATGCTAACTAATAACAAGAATATCTTCTATGTATTGAGTACCTACTGTGTGCCAGACACTGCTAAGTGTTTTAGGAGCAGTATCTCATTGTCTTTGCTTTCCCCTCTTCAGTATAGATTATATTAACTCCCATTTTTCTGCCTGCCTCTTATGTGCATATATTTTCACGTCCTTTATCTCCTGCCACCTTCACAGCATCCCTGAAAACCAGCTTATAGAAGAGGAAATTGAGGCTCAAGTTAAAGCCATTCAAAAGTCATTGATCTCATCTCTTTATCCACTCGGTAAATATGCGCAAAGTGCCTGCTGTGTGTCTGGGACTGTGCTGGGTGTTGGTAATAAGGACCCAGACCTTGTCCCTGGAGCTTTCAGCCTGTGGACAAGTCCATACAATGGTGTGATAAGGCCCCTCCACAGGGAGCAGGATCTAGGAGGAGGGACAGCAAATCTGGGAGCTCCATTTCCAGGACCAGAGAGCCAAGCTGGGAACTGACGAATGAGGTGGTGTGAATGTGATGGGCGGGGAGGGTCCCAGCTCAAGGAAAGAGTAGGTGCAGAGAGGCCTGGAGAGGAAGCTGCTCGTGGGGGTGCCACGCCCAGAACTCCTAAGGCCCTTAGGCTGTTAGACCCTGGAACATGGGGACACAGCCCTGGTGAAGAAGGAATTCATAGGGCCTGGACTCCATCTTAGGCCTGTTCATGCTGATCATGTTTGGCCACCTCTCCAATGGACTCTGAACTCTGTTTAGTGTCTATGGAAATGACAACAGAAGGATAAGACCCCCTCTGGACAGGGGAATCTTGAAGATTGTATCCAGGTTACTCATCGCCTAAGATAACACATACACTGATCACCCCTTCCTCCAGACAGGCCATAAAGTTTTCTGTACCTATTGGAGTGTAACCTCGTGTTTATTGATTATTGGCTAATTGTTTAACTGTGTGAGCACATGGCACATGAGTGATGGGGTTATTGGGATTGTATTTACCCTTCCTTTGTTTATGTAAGTCTCAAGAAATTTGGGGTCGTGGGTTCGGACACGTACACATGGGGTATAAAAGATTTTCACAAATGCTGGTCGGGGTCCTTGGCTAAGAGGAGACTCTGCCTTGGGCCCGCCGGTGTAATAAACTGCACTCCACTATCTGCATTGTCCTTCTGAGTGAGTTTGTTTCCTGGGACACATGGCTACGACACTGGGGCCTGCTGGCTCCCCACCCTGCCCTCCATGACTCCCAGCCTCACCTTTAGCAGTGCTTTTCCATTCAACCTGCCACCCACGAGGCAGAATATCATCCAGCCAGACCAACCACTAAAGAAGCCATCTCCAGAGTGGGTCTGCCAACCCTGCCCTTTCTAGCCCCAGCTGTAGTGTCTTCCCAGCCAAGGACCTGGCAGAGATAAGCCAGCCCTGCTCTGATCTGTCTGGACTCTGATCCTCAGAACTCATGAGCACAGTAAAATGGTTGATGTTTTCCACCTCTCAGATTGGGAGGTTTTGTAGCAACAGACAATGGAAACAGGGGTTGACCGCGGTACCTCTCTCCTAAGGTGGAGAGACAGACGGCAAGGCCACCAATCCCATCTCCATCTCTGAGCCTTTAGGCAAGACCCTCTGGTTTTCTCAATCCAGTATTCATGCCTGGAAAATCCCGTGGACAGAGGAACCTGGTGGGCTACAGTCCACGGGGTCGCAAAGAGTCGGACACAACTGAGTGACTGACACACTCTGGTTTTCTCTGTGCCTCAGTTTCCTCATCTGTAGAAGGGGGAAATGGGTGTCCCTCCCATTGTCACTGTGAGGTTTAAATAGGTTAATATAAGAGCAAGGGTTTATATATACACAGCCAGTGCTCAATAAAAGTTTTTATTATGACATATGTGTTTATTCACTCAACAAACATTTCTTATGCACTAAGTATGAGCCAGAAACTTGTGCCAGGCACTTAACACTAAAAACTTAAATTTGTGCTCTGCTAGATCTCTCTGGAGGAGATTTTATTATTATTCTTGTATTTTTTACAGACAAGGAATCTGAGTCTCAGAAAGTAAGCAGTGGAATGGGAGCTCAAACCGTTGCCCTCCACCAGGCTGCCCCTTCATTCATGCAAGGGCACCCGAAGGCTTTGCTCATTTATGGCAAAAACATTGATCCAGAATAAGAATTCACATGCACTAGTGAAGATGGTCAACCTCACTCAAATTAAATGACAATAAAATCACACAGAGCTATTTTCCACCTATCTGATTGGCAAAGAGCCAGAATTTCAAACCACTGGGCTGTGGGTCAACTTTTGGCACTCACTCCTACCTTCCCCAGGGAAGCCCAAACCCTACAGAAAGGAAAAGGCCAGCCTCTACAGCTGACAGGGAAGCCCAACCTCTACAGTAGACGTCTATCAGAATTACATTGCACATGTCTCCTTTCCTGGCAATTCACTTCTAGTGATTGATCCTCTAATTAGCCTTGTTCATGAGCAAAGTAACAAGCATACATGGTACTTGGCTATTCCTCGCAGGCTATGTGTGATCACAAAAAAATTGGAAACATCCTGAACTCTCTAAGAGATCTGTTTATGCTACAATCTGTTACAATCTAAGAGATCTGTTTAAGCTCCAATAGCTTGGAATGAACACCATGCAGCTGAGAAAACTGAGGAAGCAGGCAGCGTGCTGGCCCAGAGTGATCCTGAGACCCACTGTTACCTGGGCAAGGCCAGTGGCTCAGCCCAGTGTGGTGTGCATGGGCTGGGGTGAAGGGCATCGAAAGGAGATTTGCTTTTCTCTTCTGTTCCTTTCGACTTTTAAGAGATAGAAATATACTACTGAGTCCAAAAAGTAAAAATGAAATACTCTGGAGACATTTTGCAAACTGGTCATTAAATAATATCTTTAATAAAAATTCAAAGGGCTTTGATATAAATTCTGAAATGAAGCTTTTTTCAGACAGTGCCTTAGAGACACGTCCTTGAGTGCAGAGAGTGAGACCCCACCTTTGATCCCCAAGTGTGGGCACCCCAGTTGCCTGCCAAAGAACAAGAGGCAGCTTCCGAGGTGAGGCCCCGCAGGCCATCCCACAGCGAGCTTCCCTCTGTCTCCGGGGGTTCCATTCCCATTACTTGTGCAGACCTGATGTGAAATTCTGCGAAGGGGTTGTTCAGATGCCAAGATTCAGGGGTAAATTGTGCCTGGGATCACTGGTTTCCTTGATCCACCCCAAAGTGAAAACGATTGAGTAAACCAGACAGTCCCCCAGACTGGGTGCGGATCCTTGGGTGTGTCACCTTGCTCCCTGAGTCTCCCTTTTCACATCTGTCAGTGAGGCCAAAAGCATTAACACTCATTCCCGGGTGTTGGAGGATAAAATATCAGGTGTGTGAAGACTGGCACACAGCATGGCTTAGTGATGGTTGTTGTTCAGTCTGTAAGTGGTGTCTGACCCTTTGCAACCCCGTGGACTGCAGCACGCCAGGCTTCCCTGTCCTTCACTATCTCCCGGAGTTTGCTTAAAGTCATGTCCATTGAGTTGCTGACGCCATCCAAAGATTTCACCTTCTGTCACCCCCTTCTCCTCCTGCCCTCAATCTTTCCCAGCACCAGGGTCTTTTCCAATGAGTCAGCTCTTCGCCAAAGGATTGGAGTTTCAGCTTCAGCATCATATCCCTGAATATTCAGGGTTGATTTCCTTTAGAATTGACTGGATTGATCTCTTTGCTGTTCAATGAACTCTCAAGAGTCATCTCCAATACCACAGTTCGAAAGCGTTAATTCTTAGGCACTCAGCCTAATTTATGGGCCAACTCTCACATTCCTACATGAGTACTGGAAAAACCATAGCTTTGACTGTACAGACCTTTGTCAGCAAAGTAATGTCTCTGCTTTTTAATATGCTGTCTAGGTTTGTCAAAGCTTTTCTTCCAAGGAACAAGTGACTTTTAATTTCATGGCTGCAGTCACTGTCCGCAGCAATCAACTTTTGATAATATATTAATAACACCACACTTTCTTTCATTAGCTTATCACTATCCCAGACTCCAGATAGTATCTATCCTTCAGCATAAATGCTCCTCCAAGGAATCAACCTGCCTGACTTCAGACTCTACTACAAAGCCACAGTCATCAAGACAGTATGGTACTGGCACAAAGACAGAAATATAGATCAATGGAACAGAATACAAAGCCCAGAGATAAATCCACGAACCTATGGACACCTTATCTTCGACAAAGGAGGCAAGAATATACAATGGAAAAAAGACAACCTCTTTAACAAGTGGTGCTGGGAAAACTGGTCAACCACTTGTAAAAGAATGAAACTAGAACACTTTCTAACACCATACACAAAAATAAACTCAAAATGGATTAAAGATCTAAATGTAAGACCAGAAACTATAAAACTCCTAGAGGAGAACATAGGCAAAACACTCTCCGACATAAATCACAGCAAGATCCTCTATGACCCACCTCCCAGAATATTGGAAATAAAAGCAAAAATAAACAAATGGGACCTAATGAGACTTAAAAGCTTTTGCACAACAAAGGAAACTATAAGTAAGGTGAAAAGACAGTCCTCAGATTGGGAGAAAATAATAGCAAATGAAGAAACAGACAAAGGATTAATCTCAAAAATATACAAGCAACTCCTGCAGCTCAATTCCAGAAAAATAAATGACCCAATCAAAAAATGGGCCAAAGAACTAAACAGACATTTCTCCAAAGAAGACATACAGATGGCTAACAAACACATGAAAAGATGCTCAACATCACTCATTATCAGAGAAATGCAAATCAAAACCACAATGAGGTACCATTACACGCCAGTCAGGATGGCTGCTATCCAAAAGTCTACAAGCAATAAATGCTGGAGAGGGTGTGGAGAAAAGGGAACCCTCTTACACTGTTGGTGGGAATGCAAACTAGTACAGCCGCTATGGAAAACAGTGTGGAGATTTCTTAAAAAACTGGAAATAGAACTGCCATATGACACAGCAATCCCACTCCTGGGCATACACACAGAAACCAGATCTGAAAGAGACACATGCACCCCAATGTTCATCGCAGCACTGTTTATAATAGCCAGGACACGGAAGCAACCTAGATGCCCATCAGCAGCGAATGGATAAGGAAGCTGTGGTACATATACACAATGGAATGTTACTCAGCCGTTAAAAAGAATTCATTTGAATCAGTTCTAATGAGATGGATGAAACTGGAGCCCATTATACAGAGTGAAGTAAGCCAGAAAGATAAAGAACAATTACAAGCATACTAACACATATATATGGAATTTAGAAAGATGGTAATGATAACCCTATATGCAAAACAGAAAAAGAGACACAGATGTACAGAACAGACTTTTGGACTCTGTGGGAGAAGGCGAGGGTGTTTTCGAGAGAACAGCATGTATATTATCTATAGTGAAACAGATCACCAGCCCAGGTGAATGCATGAGACAAGTGCTCGGGCCTGGTGCACTGGGAAGACCCAGAGGAATCAGGTGGTGAGGGAGGTGGGAGGGGGGATCGGGATGGGGAATACATGTAACTCCATGGCTGATTCATGTCAATGTATGACAAAACCCACTGCAATGTTGTGAAGTAATTAGCCTCCAACTAATAAAAATAAATGAAAAAAAAAATGCTCCTCCAGGAAGCCTCACTGGATCCATGTCTTTCCCAATCGGAAATCCCCTTCATCTTGTGACTCCATCTTCCTTCCTTCTTTCACACCCTTCGTCTGATTCCCTGGTAGTGGCCTGGGTATGCTTTTGAATTGTGATGCTGGAGAAGACTTTTGAGACTCCCTTGGACTGCAAGGAGATCAAACCAGTCACTCCTAAAGGAAATCATTGGAAGGACTGATGTTGAAGCTGAACCTCCAATACTTTGGCCACCTGATGTGAAGAACTGACTCATTCGAAAAGACCCTGATGCTGGGAAAGATTGAAAGTGGAAGGAGAAGGGGACGACAGGATGAGATAGTTGGATGGTATCAGTGACTCAATGGACATGAATTTGAGCAAACTCTGGGAGATAGAGAAGGATAGGGAAGCTTGGCATGCTGCAGTCCATGGGCTCACAAAAAGTCTGGACAAGACTGCGCAACTGAACAATTGGCAGTGGCCTGAGTTTTATCACTGTTTTGGCCACGAGAGGGCAGCACTGCCTAGGAAGCTAGACAAGCAAGACCTGAGCCAGTGGCTGGAAGACACACCTCAGAAGCTTGGCTGTGTGCCATGACCACACTGAGTACTCTGCCCACTTTGGCTCATTGAGGAAAACATTGCTATGGCCACCCTTCCATCATACCCATTTTATCTTCATTTTGTTTTTACAGTGTGAATGCCAAGAAAGTTGAGTTAATGGTTCTCAATTCCCGTAAACGCCTCTCTTGCTTTATTTCCCTCTTGATGGTCCTTGCTCTTCCACTGTCACCCAGGCACCCACTCTTAGGGTCCAGTCTGTGTGCTTGAATACTCGTGATCCTTGTGAACCATGTGGGAATGTTTTGTGGTGTGTGTGGCCTTTTATTTATAGAAATGGCCTCATGCTACAGATTTCTATCTTCTTTTATCCCCCCACGCACCTGGTGTTTCTTAACTCCAGTTGCATTGCTCCCGCATCCCTGGGGGTCACTTACCATGACATCAGATGTGGCTTATTGTTGACTGGTCCCTTCCTCACACCTCAGGACAGGCGAGAGACCCATTACCGCTTAGGGTCCCCTCCAGGGCCTGCGGGAGAATCTCTCCAGGTTTTATATGCAGGAGAAGCATGGCTGGATCAGCACCACGTCAGTCCAAACACCAGCAGGATGAAGAACTCCCATCTCCCACATCCTCGCTAATACTTGGTAGTTCCCGGCTTCCGAACTTTTGCCAGTCCACTGTGTGCGTGTATTTGTCACTCAGTCATGTGCGACTCTTTGTAACCCCATGGACGGTAGCCTGGCTGTGCATGGAGTTCTCCAGGCAAGAATACTAGAGTGGGTAGCCATTTCCTTCTCCAAGGGATCTTCCTGACCCAGGGATCGAACCTCAGTCTCCCACACTGCAGGCAGACTTTTACCATTTGAGCCAATGGTCCAGTAGGTGTAGGTAGAGAGGTTGTGCCTCTTACTGTATAACCCACATTTCTCCAGTTTCTACTGAGGTTTACATGCATCTGTTCACACACTTGTTGGCTACATTCTCTCACATTTTACAGGTGATGCAATTGAGGCTCAGGCCCCCAGGAAGTAGAAGCAGGAGCACTCACTTTGGGCCACCTCCCGAACAATGGCAACAATGCATTCATCACCCACTCAGTCAATGAATGTTGCTGATTCCTTGATGATCTCGGGGGATGTGGTAGAGAGCAAAGGCAACGGTAACCCAGCATTAAACAAGAGGACTGAGGATTCTATGAAAAGGGGGTGCAGGGAAGGTGGGCCTTACTGTTGGATGAGCCGGGGTTGGTGGAGAGGCACTGGGAGGGATCTAGAGATGGCCAACCTGCCCACTGGCCTTGACAAGAACAGAGGAGGAAGCAGGGGGCCAGGAGCCACCGGGAACAACGATCCGGAGGGCATCTTGCACTATGTCAGGGCCGGTACAAGCTCACAGTGACCACAAGGCCCAACCTAATCGACCCCCATGCCCCCTCTGACCTTGTCTTCTGTCCTCTTGTCCTTGTCTGTTTCAACCACGCTGACTTCCTTTGTTCCTTAAACACACCAATCTCATTCTGGCCCCAGGGTCTTTGCATTTGCTATCCTCTCTGCCCAGAATGCTCTCCCTCTAGATCCCATGCCTGGCCCCATCTCTTCCTCTGAGTCTCTCTGGTCAAATGCCACCTCTTCAGTGAAGCCTTCCTTTATAACCTTATCTGAATAACACGCGCCTCCCCACAAGTCATTCTCTGCTTAGTATCTTTGAAGTTTTTCTTCACAGCCTTTATCAAGATATAAAGGATCTTGCTTATCCAATTCTTTACCTTTTACATCTTCCCCCTCCCCGGGTTCTGACCCAGTTTCAAAAGACTTCCACCAGATGTCCCCCTATTCCCCTTCAAGCCCCTAAATGTCCCTCTGCCTCCTCTTCCCCTATGGTGTAGACCTAACTGTGCTTCGGTCACCTTACACACATTCTCTTGAATCATCTTGCCCACTTTGAGAGGCTGGGTCATTGCACTCTTCTCCAAATGAGGAACTCAACTGCAAGCGAGAGTGAACGGCCCGTGGCTGCAGAAGGTGTGAACTATGTGACTCCCCCCTCCACCCCATCTTACCCCTCACCTACACACAGCTCTGCTCTCTGCCTGGAGCCCTCTCACCCTCCTCTTCACCTGGTTAACTCCATCATCCTGGAGGTTTCAGCTCTGGCTCTGCCTCCTCCTGGAAGTCTTCCCTGATAGCCCCCCAGGCAGGACAAGTACCTTTCTTGTTTGCTCTGCACCAACTTCCCTGTGAGGTCCTGACTCTATGTGTCTGTCTCACCCCGAAACGAGAGCCCCAAGAGGGTCAGGCCTGAGTCTGACTCAGCTCTGAGTCCCCAGAGCCCATTTCCAGTCTGGTACAAGGGTGGGACCCAGGCACTGCTGAAGGGATGAGTGAATGAAAGTAACTCTGAGCAAGAGTGAGGTCTGGGGTGACCTGACAAGGAACAGGCACTGCCTGTGCCATCTGCAGGCACCAGAATATCTGCATCCAGTCATGGCCCTAAAGCCCCAGAACACAGGCTCGTCTGGTCACTGAACCACCCCCATTCCCTACCCCCTGTGCTGTGCTTAGTCGTTCAGTCATGTCTGACTCTTTGCTACCCCATAGACTGTAGCCCACCAGACTCCTCTGTCCATTGGGATTCTCCAGGCAAGGGTACTGGAGTGAGTGGGTTGCCCTTCTCCAGGGGGTCTTCCCAACCCAGGGATCAAATCCAGACCTCTCACACTGCAGACGGATTCTTTATTGTCTGAGCCACCAGGGAAGCCCTACTACCCTTCAAAGCCCTGCTCTCACTCACTCTAGGAGGGCAAACGAACTGCTACAATCTCTATCTCTATGGGTCATTTGGAAGTAGTTGTTAAGTTTACAAATAAATGTATGGTTTTCTTAAATATTTTTCCAGACTAAAATATTCAATATTGAATTTATTACTGCTTTGTTGAAATATAATTTACTTCAGTAAGTAAAATTTATCCCTTTGAGTTGTAAAGTTCATTGTGTTTTCTCTTTTTTCTTTTTTTTTCCCATTTATTTTTATTAGTTGGAGGCTAATTACTTTACAATATTGTAGTGGTTTTTGCCATACATTGACATGAATCAGCCATGGATTTACATGTGTTCCCCTTCCTGATCCCCCCTCCCACTTCCCTCCCCATCCCATCCCTCTGGGTCTTCCCCAGTGCACCAGCCCTGAACACCTGTCTCATGCATCCAACCTGGGCTGTTGATCTGTTTCACCCTTGATAGTATACTTGTTTCAATGCTGTTCTCTCTGAACATCCCACCCTCACCTTCTCCCACAGAGTCCAAAAGTCTGTTCTGTACATCTGTGTCTCTTTTTCTGTTTTGCATATAGGGTTATCATTACCATCTTTTTAAATTCCATATACATGCGTTAGTATACTGTATTGGTCTTCATCTTTCTGGCTTACTTCACTCTGTATAATGGGCTCCAGTTTCATCCATCTCATTAGAACTGATTCAAATGAATTCTTTTTAATGGCTGAGTAACATTCCATAGTGTATATGTACCACAGCTTTCTTATCCATTTGTCTGCTGATGGGCATCTAGGTTGCTTCCATGTCCTGGCTATTATAAACAGTGCTGCGATGAACATTGGGGTGCATGTATCTCTTTCAGATCTGGTTTCCTTGGTGTGTATGCCCAGAATTGGTAATCCTGGGTCATATGGCAGTTCTATCTCCAATTTTTTAAGAAATCTCCACACTGTTCTCCATAGTGGCTGTACTAGTTTGCATTCCCACCAACAGTGTAAGAGGGTTCCCTTTTCTCCACACCCTCTTCAGCATTTATTGCTTGTAGACTTTTGGATAGCAGCCATCCTGACTGGCGTGTAATGGTGCCTCATTGAGGTTTTGATTTGCATTTCTCTGATAATGAGTGATGTTGAGCATCTTTTCATGTGTTTGTTAGCCATCTGTATGTCTTCTTTGGAGAAATGTCTGTTTAGTTCTTTGGCCCATTTTTTGATTGGGTCATTTATTTTTCTGGAATTGAGCTGCAGGAGTTCCTTGTATATTTTTGAGATTAATCCTTTGTCTGTTTCTTCATTTGCTATTATTTTCTCCCAATCTGAGGACTGTCTTTTCACCTTACTTATAGTTTCCTTTGTTGTGCAAAAGCTTTTAAGTCTCATTAGGTCCCATTTGTTTATTTTTGCTTTTATTTCCAATATTCTGGGAGGTGGGTTACAGAGGATCCTGCTGTGATTTATGTCGGAGAGTGTTTTGCCTATGTTCTCCTCTAGGAGTTTTATAGTTTCTGGTCTTACATTTAGATCTTTAATCCATTTTGAGTTCATTTTTGTGTATGGTGTTAGAAAGTGTTCTAGTTTCATTCCTTTACAAGTGGTTGACCAGTTTTCCCAGCACCACTTGTTAAAGAGGTTGTCTTTTTTCCATTGTATATTCTTGCCTCCTTTGTCGAAGATAAGGTGTCCATAGGTTTGTGGATTTATCTCTGGGCTTTGTATTCTGTTCCATTGATCTATATTTCTGTCTTTGTGCCAGTACCATACTGTCTTGATGACTGTGGCTTTGTAGTAGAGCCTGAAGTCAGGCAGGTTGACTCCTCCAGTTCCATTCTTCTTTCTCAAGGTTGCTTTGGCTATTGGAGGTTTTTTGTATTTCCATACAAATTGTGAAATTATTTGTTCTAGTTCTGTGAAGAATACGGTTGGTAGCTTGATAGGGAGTGCATTGAATCTATATATTGCTTTGGGTAGTATACTCATTTTCACAATATTTATTCTTCCAATCCATGAACACAGTATATTTCTCCATCTATTTGTGTCCTCTTTGATTTCTTCTCATCAGTGTTTTATAGTTTTCTATGTATAGTTCATTGTGTTTTAACCAAAAGCTAGTCATGTAGTCAGCACCACAGTCATGATCTGGAACAGGTTCATCACCCTATAAAGTTCTTTCCTGCCCCTTTAAATTGATCTCCTCCACCCACCCCTCCTCCCCCACCTGCCCATTGCAAACACTAATCAAACTGCTCTCTGTCCATTGGTTTGCCTTTTCCAGAAGGTGGTAGAAGTGAAATCACACAGTATGCAGCTTTTTGAGTCTGATTTCTTTCACCCCACATCTTGCCTTTGAGAGTCATCTGTATTTTTGCTAGTATCAATAGTCCATTCTTTTGTCTTGCCAAGTAGTATTCCATTTTATATCCATTCACCTTTGTTGAAGGACTTTGTTTGGAGTGATTATGAGAAAATCCGCTATAACTATTTGTGTACGATTTTTTCACAATTTTAATTTCTCTTGGGTAGACATCAAGGAGTAGTATTGCTGGGTCATATAGTAAGTGTAGGTTTAATTTTATAAGAAACTGCCAGATTGTTTTACCAAGTTACAGTGGCTCTGTACCCTAATCAGTGCTTGGCATCAGCATTACTTTTAACTTTAGTCATGTTAATAGGTGTGTAGTGGTATCTCACTGGGCTTCCCTGGTTCAGTTCAGTTCAGTTCAGTCTCTCAGTCGTGTCCGATTCTTTGTGACCCCATGAACCGCAGCATGCCAGGCCTCCCTGTCCATCATCAACTCCCAGAGTTTACTCAAACTCATGTCCATAGAGTCGGTGATGCCATCCAATCTTCTCATCCTCTGTCATCCCGTTCTCCTCCTGCCTTCAATCTTTCCCAGCATCAGGGTCTTTTCAAATGAATCAGTTCTTCCCATCAAGTGGCCAAAGTATTAGAGTTTCAGCTTCAGCATCAGTCTTTACAATATAGGACTCCCTCATCTACAGATTAATTGCTCCCATTTCACCACCATTGCCAGGCCAACCACTGGCAACAAGAAGAACCAAGAGATATGGGGCATCAAATGCCCACTGTCACTGGAGAAGCCCAGTTGTCTATGAAGCCTCTATTGCAAGATGGTGTCTCCTCTTTTCTTTGAACAGGGAAAGTAAGAAGGGAGCCCAATTGTGGAGAGCTCAGCTATTTTTATTCTTGGTTTTCTGTTGCCTTCCTTCTACAGGTATATTAGAGAACCTTTGGAGAGAGAAAACTATGAAGTGTTGCTTTTTAGAAATGACTATGAAAGCTTTTATCACTGCTATACTCTTAAAAGCCTAAGCTCTACGCTTTTTGAAATTTTAGGGAGAGTGAGCCTATAATTTCAAGATACCTTAAATAGCAAAATTTGAATCACAACTTCCAAAGCAATGCTTCATAAATCTATTTAGAATCAAGCTTAAAAATCACCACCAGCAAATCATTTGCATAGCCTATATGGCAGCTGAACTTTCTTCTATTTAATTTTTCAGCACTGCTTTATTATAAGACATAGGTTACAAAAAATAATAAACTATTTGTATTGTAAGCTGAAAAGAATGAGAATCATAGAGTAGATGTGAAGCAGTCTCTTCTGAGGATAGCAAGAAATATAGACATTTCAACGGTGTCTTTAGATTCGCAATCGGGTTGGTGGAAACAAATAGCCCAGGTCATTCACCTTAAAACCTAAATAAACAAACAAGCAATCAGCCAACCATAGGTGTAGAATCTGTGTAGAATTCAAAGACTCAAGGGCAGTTTTCTGTAACAGGTTAATCTGGGGTATCCTCTAATGCACATTAATGACGTCTCCTTTATGTACAGTTGGGAAGGTCCCCTGGAGGAGGAAATGGCAACCCACTCCAGTATTTTTGCCTAGAGAATCCCATGGACAGAGGAGCCTAGTGGGTTACAGTCCATAGGGTCGCAAAAAGTCAGACACGACTGAGTGACTAATACTTTCCAATGAATATTTAGGACTGATTTCCTTTAGGATGGACTGGTTGGATCTCCTTGCAGTCCAAGGGACTCTCAAGAGTCCTCTCCAACTTCACAGTTCAAAAGCATCAATTCTTCGGCACTCAGCTTTCTTTATAGTTCAACTCTCACATCCTTACATGACTACTGGAAAAACCATAGCCTTGACTAGACAGACCTAGTGGCTGTAAAAAATCTGCCCGCAATGAGAGAGATCTGGGTTCGATCCCTGGGTTGGGAAGATCCCCTGGAGGAGAGCACAACAACACATCCCAGCATTCTTGCCTGGAGAATCCCTATGGACAGAGCAGCCTGGTGGGCTATGATCCATGGGGTCACAAAGTGTCAGACATGATTTAGCGACTAAGAATAGCACAGAACAGTATCTCATTGTGGCTTTCATTTGCGTTTCACTGATAATTGATAATATTGAGTGTCCTTTCATGTGTTTTTTGCCATCAATATCTATATTTTGGTGAAGTATCTTTCTAAATCTTTTGCCCATTTTTATTGGATTATTTGTTTTCTCATTATTGAGTTGTGCAAGCTCTTTTTGTATTGGGTTGGCCAAAAAGTTCTCTTGGGTTTTTCCATATGATATTGAGGAAAAATCCAAACAAACTTTTTGGCCAATCCAATATATTCCAGATCCCATTTTTTTAAATCAGATATAGTTTTTGCAAATATTTCCTCCCAATCTGTGGATTGTATTTTCACTTTATTAACAGTACCATTAGAAAAAAAGAAGTTTCTGATTTTGATTAAGTCAAATATAATTTTTTTTTCTTTCCTGACTCATGCTTTTAGTGTCTTGTTGAAAAAATGTTGGTCTAACCCAAGTTGACAAAGATTTTCTCCTACTTTTTATCTGGATATTTTATAGGTTTACCTTTGACATTTAGCTCCAAGACCCATTTCAAGTTAATTCTTGTATATGGTGTGAGGTTAATTCTTGTGTATGCCTTGTAGGTTAAAATAATTTTATTTTACTTATTGATGAAGAATGTAATTTCACTTCTAGAAAAATATCCTACTCATATCTTCCCACAAATGTATAAAATAGATACTCAATGCAATTGCAACCTAGATTGAAAATGGAAAATATTGGAAACAACTTAAGTGCCCATCACTTGAAGACTGGTTGAGTACATGTTGACATATTCATGCACTGACAAAGCTATGCAGACACAGAGCTGGCACCAGCCACCAGCACTGTATGGTTGTAGGGTTTGTGCACTGTTGGGGTTCATTCTACTTTGTCAATGTCTGTACCAAATATATTTTGACTATCACTTTGGTCAGGCATCAAAAGGAATGAGATACTCTTCGTGGAACATATAGAAAGACCTGTAAAGGGAGTTTTAGACAACAAAAGGATGGTGCAGAATAGTGTGTGAAGTCTGCCATCACTGAGTAAAAAAATTCCTCTGTATTTCCTTACAAGTGCATAAAGCATCTCTGGGCAGATTCACAAGAAATTGGTGACAGGGTTGCCTTGGGAAAGAAGGGTCTGGGTGTCTGGAGGATGGGGTGGGAAAGATTTTCACTTTTCACTATGTCCCTTTCTTTTCGTACCTTCAAGATCTTGCCCTATGAATATGAATTATACATTCAGAAAATAAAAGCCAAACACAAAGTCCCTACTTTTCCAGTGCACTTGGTCTGGAAGATTCTGCCCCTGGTGCACAGGCCTCCACAGTTTGGGAAACACTCTCATGCTCTTCCTCAAGTTTCCCGGCACACGATGGCCCTGCCAGGCCAGAGTGAAGGAGAATGCTTATTGCAGGAGAATGTCTGCTTCTCAGAGGGAGAAACTAGGGTCTAAGCAGGACCAACATTCCTGAAGTCACCTTGCCCAAACCCAGGTATACTTCTGGTTATTTACCAGCAACAGCGGGCCTAAGAGCCAGAGAAGAGGTCTGCAGTCTGGCCCCGCAGGGACCCAGACCAAGTCATGTAAGGTACCGCTCAGAGCTGAGCCCATCTGGAAGCCATCGCCACCCCCATCCTGTGCTGCAGAGGAGGGTGGGCAGGGCCCGGACTCTGTGCATCTGTTCCTCATCAAGGCTTGTGCTCTGAACTGGGCTCCAGCCCTAGAAATCCCATTTCCCAGCCGGGCCAGGCCACCCTCACACCAGCCACCCTCCCCTCTAGGACCTGCACAAGGGGAACAGCAGGCGGTGGCTTTCCAGTTCCAGCCTGCACATCCCTTTATTCTCAGAGCTTTGGGTTCCTGTCATTGTAAGGATTAAACAAGCCAGTTCATACACAGAACCCAGCACACCAGCATCCAACACACTGTTGTTCTTGTTCCATTGCTCGGTGGTGTCCGACTCTTTGTAATCCCATGGACTGCAGCACACCCCGCTTCCCTGTCCTTCACCGTCTCCCAGAGTTTGCTCAAACTCATGTCTATTGAGTCAGTGACGCCATCCAGCCATCTCATGCCCTGTCACCCCCTTCTCCTCCTGCCCTCAATCTTCCCCAGCATCAGGGTCCTTTCCAGTGAGTCGGTTCTTTGTATCAGGTGGCCAAAGTATTGGAGCTTCAGCTTCAGCATCAGTCCTCCCAATGACTATTCAGTGTTGATTTCCTTTAGGAGTGACTGGTTTGATCTCCTTGCAGTCCAAGGGACTCTCGAACTCTCAACACCTTTCTTGTCTCCTAATACCCCTCCACATTTCATTCCTGTACTGCAGGTGCTCAAAGGTCAATAGCTAATGTGCCCAGCGATGTAAGTACCAACTATGTACTAACTCCTCAAAACAACCATCAGAGGTGGATGCTCCTACTAACTTGGCTTTTCTGATGGCCCAGCTGAAGCTCAGAGATGTTGAATAATTTGCCCAAAGGCACTCAGCCAGCAAGGGTCACAGCCAGGATTCAAACCCCAGGCCTCTGAGCTCTAGAACCTCTACTCCAAAGCGCTCCCATTCCCACTTCTGTGGACCCAAACCTCTTCCCCGCTGACCTCTGATTCCTGTAGGTGCCTGTGACAGTGTCCCCTGAGATGGTGATGAACACTGGTCTTGAGCTGTGATGGCTGACTGAGAGACGAGCATCAAGACACAGCAGGGAGACGATGCTGGAACTCCAGTCACCTTGAAACCAGCAAGCAAACCAAAGAGGCAGGAAGGCTGGGGCCTGCCAGGGTGGAGGGGTGGGAGCCACTGTGGGGGGAGTATGCAGGCTAGAGCAGCCTGTGGGAAGCTGGGACCTGATGGTACCCTGCACGTAAAGAGCATGTCAGCCTCGGGCCCAGGAATCTGCCTTCGAGAAACTGGTGCCCATGTGGATGAAGAAGCACAAATGTGATCCTGACTCCCTGTCACAAATGGGAGGTGCTGGGCTGCAGCTCAGGGGTCCACCTGGGACACTGGCCCCACTGACTGAGCCGCAGCCAGACTGTGGCAAACTACATGGGGATGGAAAAGCCTGACACAGGGGTCCTGCTCTGCCAGGACACCATGCCTAACCCTCTGTGTGGCAGTCAAAGGGGCTGCAGGGCCGTGGGTGGGCGGAGGGGGCTGGTCTGTGTGCACAGAGTGGGTGGTGAGGGGGGCAGAAGGGGGCTGCGGGTGGACAGACGCATGTAATTTTAACTCTTACACCCTTCCAGAATGTCTTTCACTGAATCATCATCTCTCAGAAAGAGAGAGAGAGGCAGGCACCCCTGAGTCTAACACATATGGAGCTCAGTTGAAATGGGCGGAGGTGTTCTGAGCCCCTGATGGCTGCAGGGCAGAGAGAGAGGTGAAGAGGGCTGGCCCTTGGCAGCCCCTACCTGCAAGGTGACTCCAAGTACCTGATTGAGAACTGGGTGGATGGAGGTGACGAGACGGTCAAGAGGAGGGGACAGTGGGAATCAGGGCTGAAGTCTTAGGGAGGATTTATCGTTGCTTGAAAGGGCTAGGCGAGGTTCTAAGCAAGAAATCTTATATTATCATCCCCATTCTGTAGATGGAGAAACTGAGGCTGGAGGAGTGACCCCTAGGCTATCCACCTCACCTTCCACTCAGGACTCCTCAGCTCACAGCCCTCTACTCAGAACTTTCTGCTCACAGTCTCTCTGCTCACGGCCCTCCCACCCAGCCTGAGCACTGGGCCAGGAGTCCAAAGCCCAGCTCGTGACCCACTCTAGCCTCTGCTCCCTCATCCATCAGCCCCATCCAGTGCTGGGTGAGGGCAGCCAGAAGCCAGTGGCTTTTCAGCCAAGAAGGCTGGGAGCCATCAGGCCCTAGCCTCGTTTTTTGGACAGAAGCGCCTTCTGCATTTTAATCAAGCAGGGCATCAAGAGACCAGCCCAAGTTTCTGCTCTCCAGTGGGACTGGGGCAGGACTTAGAGGAGAGAAGGAGCATCCCCTCAGGAAAGAGGAGGGAAGGGTGGGCAGAGAAGCCCAAAGAATGTGGGGCACCTGATCCACTGGGCCCCTGGGCTGAGACCAGTCCTCCTGGAGGCAGAACTGGGCTTTCGCTTCCTCGCTGCTCCTCCTTGCTCCCTCCAGGCTCTCAAAAAATGTAGGCCTCAGGGCTGATTTGTGTTCCTGACTGCTCCTCAAGGTGGAAGCCACCTTGGGTCCCAGCAGAAGGGAGCTGGGCAAGGCTAAAGCAGGAAGGAAGGGGTTGGGTCCATTTCATGAGAGAAGGTCAAGCCCCCTTCCCCACCCCAACTCCACGCAGGGCATCTGTGAGGTAGGTGAACACTGTTTCTTGACAATGGCTGAGAGGAGGAGGTATAGGCAACAACTGAGTCGGTCTGAAAGCTGGAAGGGGCCTCAGAAAGGACCCACATTAATAGTTACAGCAACAATAACAGTAGTAATAGAATGGTCAAATAACACTAACTCCTAGCAATTACTGAGTGCCAGTCACTGTACATTTAATCCTCACCATAACCCCAGGGACTTGGCCATCCCCAGTGCACAAATGAGGAGATTGAGGCCCCGGGGGTTAAATAACTTGCCTAAGGACAGACAGCCAGGAAACAGTAGAACCAGACCAGCTCCCTCTTCAAACAGAAGAGAGAAGGGAGGCCTAGAGACAGGCAGAGACCAGCCCCAGGTCACACAGTTAGAGGTGGAGCAGAGGCTAGAGAGCCTGACTTTCAGGGCTGTCTGAAAGTCAGACGATATAATAGGATGGGTTCAGGATGGTCACAGCCTGGTCCTGAGAAACACTGTGCAAGTGGTGTTTGATGCAGTCTTTAAGGCTTGTCCTTTACTCCCAGGGAGACCCCCCTATCTGGACAGTTCCCCTGACTTATCCTCCCTCCACCTCCCCAGTGAGACGTCTGGAGGACAAATGAGCAGATATCTCCCTCCATGTTCCAGGAAATGATGGAGGGAAACTCAGGCCATGAGCAGGTGTCTGACGTCTTCACAGATCCTGGGGTGTAGGGAGGGCAGCCACCATCTCCCTCCTCTGCTGACAGCCCTCCGCTTGCCCATGGAGGAACCATTCCTGCCCACTATCAGCCTGTGTGGTGAAGGAGGCTGCCAGGGCAATCAGCTGGCATATCCCATCCCTGTGGGCCTCCACGGTTGGTCCAGCAGTGGGACAGGACCCTGTCGGAGCCAGTGTGATGCCTTCCCAGAGATCTCACAAGGACTGGACAGAGAGCTACAACAGTCAAGAATGCTTTCTGCTATAAGTAATGGGGAATAATGCAGTGGCTTGAACAGCAGAGGCTTATTTTTCTCTCTTAGAAGTCTGAAGGTAAGAATTCAGCAGATTAGCAATGTCAGGGCTAATACCATGATGATTTTTTTGGTGTTTCCCTCAAGGTTGCAAGATGGTCCCTGGTCCAAGCATCACGCATGGTCCAAGCATCATGTTTGTTGACTTGAAGTAAATAGACAACCAGACATTTCTCCCACAATGATGGGTTTATTCAGGATCCACAGAGGATTGTGATTTGGGTTTGGTAACCATGGTTGAGCCATGTGCAAGACCCTGCATGGTAAGGAAAGGGGAATGCTTTCAGAGTGAAGAAATCAAAGTTGCAAGTTAGAGGGCTATAGTAAACAATGAGCCAGTGGCTTTTCATTGGGTGAGTCCTCGCCAGGAGGGAAGTCTTTCTTCTTCCTGTTGCTTGGCTATCATCGCAGACTGGGAAGCCTCCCTGTTCTGGTCTCTCACCTCTTATTTAATTGAGGCTTCTGTTTATTAATTATTTGTATGTTCACTGCAAGACAAAGTGAAGAAATGCGGCTCCAGCCACTGCTGCCCTTCTTATCAAAGTAGCAAAAACTCTCTTCTTGCCAGCTGGCTTTGACTTATGTCTCAGTGACCAGCACTATGTCGTGTGCCCCCACAGCTGTAGAAGAGGCTGAATCAGTGGATATTTGGCTACGCAGCTACTATGGTGGAAGGAAACTGATGGGAATGGGCCCTTGATTAGCCAAGTCCAAGGACTGTGATTAGATATTGTTTCCCTCAGAGCTTGGTTCTTTGGGGACGTGAGAAAGGAATGGGAGGGCTAGCATTGCAGCCAGCCAGCCATCCTGCTATTATGATGTGAGAGGTCATCTGAGAATGGATGAGTCAATTTTGGTGATGCTGTTCAAGATCCTAGATCCAACCATGCCTGGAGACTGCCCCTTGTGGATATACTCATTACATAAGCAAAAATTAATAACAATGATGTATTATATTTCATTTAATTTTTAAATTTTATTAAAATTTTAAAAATAAAAATATATCATAAAATAGTGTTTATTTTCTTTTTTTTGAATTTTGTATTCTTTCTTTTTTTTCCATTTATTTTTATTAGTTGGAGGCTAATTACTTTACAATATTGTAGTGGTTTTTGTCATACATTGACATGAATCAGCCATGGAGTTACATGTATTCCCCATCCCGATCTCCCCTCCCACCTCCCTCTCTACCCGATCTCTCTGGGTCTTCCCAGCGCACCAGGCCCGAGCACTTGTCTCATGTATCCAACCTGGGCTGTGATCTGTTTCACCCTAGATAATATACATGTTTTGATGCTGTTCTCTCAAAACATCCCACCCTCGCCTTCTCCCACAGAGTCCAAAAGTCTGTTCTGTACATCTGTGTCTCTTTTTCTGTTTTGCATATAGGGTTACTGTTACCAACTTTCTAAATTCCATATATATGTGTTAGTATGCTGTAATGTTCTTTATCTTTCCGGCTTGCTTCACTCTGTATAATGGGCTCCAGTTTCATCCATCTCATTAGAACTGATTCAAATGAATTCTTTTTAATGGCTGAGTAATATTCCATAGTGTATATGTACCACAGCTTCCTTATCCATTCGTCTGCTGATGAGCATCTAGGTTGCTTCCATGTCCTGGCTATTATAAACAGTGCTGCGATGAACATTGGGGTGCATGTATCTCTTTCAGATCTGGTTTCCTTGGTGTGTATGCCCAGAATTGGTAATCCTGGGTCATATGGCAGTTCTATCTCCAATTTTTTAAGAAATCTCCACACTGTTCTCCATAGTGGCTGTACTAGTTTGCATTCCCACCAACAGTGTAAGAGGGTTCCCTTTTCTCCACACCCTCTTCAGCATTTATTGCTTGTAGACTTTTGGATAGCAGCCATCCTGACTGGCGTGTAATGTACCTCATTGTGGTTTTGATTTGCATTTCTCTGATAATGAGTGATGTTGAGCATCTTTTCATGTGTTTGTTAGCCATCTGTATGTCTTCTTTGGAGAAATGTCTGTTTAGTTCTTTGGCCCATTTTTTGATTGGGTCATTTATTTTTCTGGAAATTGAGCTGCAGGAGTTCCTTGTATATTTTTGAGATTAATCCTTGTCTGTTTTGCTTCGTTTGCTATTATTTTCTCCAATCTGAGGACTGTCTTTTCACCTTACTTATAGTTTCCTTTGTAGTGCAAAAGCTTTTAAGTTTCATTAGGTCCCATTTGTTTAGTTTTGCTTTTATTTCCAATATTCTGGGAGGTGGGTCATAGAGGATCTTGCTGTGATTTATGTCGGAGAGTGTTTTGCCTGTGTTCTCCTCTAGGAGTTTTATAGTTTCTTGTCTTACATTTAGATCTTTAATCCATTTTGAGTTCATTTTTGTGTATGGTGTTAGAGAGTGTTCTAGTTTCATTCTTTTACAAGTGGTTGACCAGTTTTCCCAGCACCACTTGTTAAAGAGGTTGTCTTTTTTCCATTGTATATCCTTGCCTCCTTTGTTGAAGATAAGGTGTCCATAGGTTCGTGGATTTGTCTCTGGGCTTTCTATTCTGTTCCATTGATCTATATTTCCATCTTTGTGCCAATACCATACTGTCTTGATGACTGTGGCTTTGTAGTATAGTCTGAAGTCAGGCAGGTTGACTCCTCCAGTTCCATTCTTCTTTCTCAAGGTTGCTTTGGCTATTGGAGGTTTTTTGTATTTCCATACAAATTGTGAAATTATTTGTTCTAGTTCTGTGAAAAATACTGTTGGTAGCTTAATAGGGATTGCATTGAATCTATAGATTGCTTTGGGTAGTATAGCCATTTTGACAATGTTGATTCTTCCAATCCATGAACGCGGTATGTTTCTCCATCTGTTTGTGTCCTCTTTGATTTCTTTCATCAGTGTTTTATAGTTTTCTATGTATAGGTCTTTTGTTTCTTTAGGTAGATATACTCCTAAGTATTTTATTCTTTTTGTTGCAATGGTGAATGGTATTGTTTCCTTAATTTCTCTTTCTGTTTTCTCATTGTTAGTGTATAGGAATGCAAGGGATTTCTCTGTGTTAATTTTATATCCTGCAACTTTACTATATTTGTTGATTAGCTCTAGTAATTTTCTGGTAGAGTCTTTAGGGTTTTCTATGTAGAGGATCATGTCATCTGCAAACAGCGAGAGTTTCACTTCTTCTTTTCCTATCTGGATTCCTTTTACTTCTTTTTCTGCTCTGATTGCTGTGGCCAAAACTTCCAAAACTATGTTGAATAGTAGTGGTGAGAGTGGGCACCCTTGTCTTGTTCCTGATTTTAGGGGAAATGTTTTTAATTTTCCACCATTGAGGGTAATGTTTGCTGTGGATTTGTCATATATAGCTTTTATTATGTTGAGGTATGTTCCTTCTATTCCTGCTTTCTGGAGAGTTTTGATCATAAATGGGTATTGAATTTTCTCAAAGGCTTTCTCTGCATCTATTGAGATAGTCATATGGTGTTTATGTTTCAATTTGTTAATGTGGTGTATTACATTGATTGATTTGCAGATATTAAAGAATCCTTGCATTCCTGGGATAAAGCCCACTTGGTCATGGTGTATGATTTTTTTAATATGTTGTTGGATTCTGTTTGCTGGAATTTTGTTAAGGATTTTTGCATCTATGTTCATCAGTGATATTGGCCTGTAGTTTTCTTTTTTGTGTGTGTGGCATCTTTGTCTGGTTTTGGAATTAGGGTGATGGTGGCCTCATAGAATGAGTTTGGAAGTTTACCTTCTTCTGCAATTTTCTGGAAGAGTTTGAGTAAGATAGGTGTTAGCTCTTCTCTAAATTTTTGGTAGAATTCAGCTGTGAAGCCATCTGGTCCTGGGCTTTTGTTTGCTGGAAGATTTTTGATTACAGTTTTGATTTCCTTGCTTGTGATGGGTCTATTAAGATCTTCTATTTCTTTCTGGTTCAGTTTTGGAAAGTTATACTTTTCTAAGAATTTGCCCATTTCTTCCAAGTTGTCCAGTTTATTGGCATAGAGCTGCTGGTAGTAGTCTCTTATGATCCTTTGTATTTCAGTGTTGTCTGTTGTGATCTCTCCATTTTCATTTCTAATTTTGTTAATTTGGTTCTTCTCCCTTTGTTTCTTAATGAGTCTTGCTAATGGTTTGTCAATTTTGTTTATTTTTTCAAAAAACCAGCTTTTAGCTTTGTTGATTTTTGCTATTGTCTCTTTAGTTTCTTTTGCATTTATTTCTGCCCTAATTTTTAAGATTTCTTTCCTTCTACTAACCCTGCAGTTCTTCATTTCTTCCTTCTCTAGCTGCTTTAGGTGTAGAGTTAGGTTATTTATTTGACTTTTTTCTTGTTTCTTGAGGTAAGCCTGTAATGCTATGAACCTTCCCCTTAGCACTGCTTTTACAGTGTCCCGTAGGTTTGGGGTTGTTGTGTTTTCATTTTCATTCATTTCTATTCATGTTTTGATTTCTTTTTTGATTTCTTCTATGATTTGTTGGTTATTCAGAAGCGTGTTATTTAGCCTCCATATGTTTGAATTTTTAACAATTTTTTTCCTGTAATTATGATCTAATCTTACTGCACTGTGGTCAGAAAAGATAACTGGAATGATTTCAATCTTTTTGAATTTACCAAGACTAGATTTATGGCCCAGGATGTGATCTATTCTGGAGAAGGTTCTGTGTGCACTTGAGAAAAAGGCGAAGTTGATTGTTTTGGGGTGAAATGTCCTATAGATATCAATTAGGTCTAGCTGGTCCATTGTGTCATTTAAAGTTTGTGTTTCCTTGTTAATCTTCTGTTTATCTATCCATAGTTGTAAGTGGGGTATTAAAGTCTCCCACTATTATTGTGTTACTATTAATTTCCTCTTTCATACTCGTTAGCGTTTGCCTTACATATTGCAGTGCTCCTATGTTGGGTGCATACATATTTATAATTGTTATATCTTCTTCTTGGATTGTTCCTTTGATCATTATGTAGTGTCCTTCTTTGTCTCTTTTCACAGTCTTTATTTGAAAGTCTATTTTATCTGATATGAGTATTGCAACTCCTGCTTTCTTTTGGTCTCCGTTTGCATGAAATATTTTTTTCCAGCCCTTCACTTTTAGTCTGTATGTGTCTCTTGTTTTGAGGTAGGTCTCTTGTAGACAGCATATATAGGGGTCTTGTTTTTGTATCCATTCAGCCAGTCTTTGTCTTTTGGTTGGGGCATTCAACCCATTTACATTTAAGGTAATTATTGATAGGTATGGTCCCGTTGCCATTTGCTTTGTTGTTTTGGGTTCACGTTTATACACCTTTCTGTGTTTCCTGTCTAGAGAAGATCCTTTAGCATTTGTTGAAGAGCTGGTTTGGTGGTGCTGAATTCTCTCAGCTTTTGCTTGTCTGTAAAGCTTTTGAATTCTCCTTCATATCTGAATGAGATCCTTGCTGGGTACAGTAATCTAGGTTGTAGGTTATTCTCTTTCATTACTTTAAGTATGTCCTGCCATTCCCTTCTGGCCTGAGGGTTTCTATTGATAGATCAGCTGTTATCCTTATGGGAATCCCTTTGTGTGTTATTTGTTGTTCTCCCTTGCTGCTTTTAATATTTGTTCTTTGTGTTTGATCTTTGTTAATTTGATTAATATGGGTTGTCTTGGGTTTTCGTCTTGGGTTTATCCTGTTTTGGGACTCTCTGGGTTTCTTGACCGTGGTTGGCTATTTCCTCCCCATTTTGGGAAGTTTTCAGCTATTATCTCCTCGAGTATTTTTCATGGCCTTTCTTTTTGTCTTCTTCTTCTGGGAACTCCTATGATTTCAAAGATGTTGGGCATTCCAACATTGTAGAGGTCCTGGGTTGGTCCTCAATTTCTTTTGATTCTTTTTTTCTTTTTTCCTCTCTGCTTCATTTATTTCCACCATTTTATCCTTCTACCTCACTTATCCTATCTTCTGTCTCTGTTATTCTACTCTTGGTTCCATCCAGAGTGTTTTTGATCTCATTTATTGCATTATTCATTTTTAATTGACTGTTTTATTTCTTCTAGGTCTTTATTAAACATTTCTTGCATCTTCTCAATCTTTGTCTCCAGGCTATTTATCTGTAACTCCATTTTGTTTTCAAGATTTTGGATCATTTTTATTATCATTATTCTAAATTCTTTTTCAGGTAGATTCCCTATCTCCTCCTCTTTTGTTTGACTTGGTGGGCATTTTTCATGTTCCTTTACCTGTTGGGTATTTCTCTGCCTTTTCATCTTGTTTAGGTTGCTTTGTCTGGAGTGGGCTTTCTGTATTCTGGTGGTCTGTGGTTCCTTTTTATGGTGGAGGTTTCACCCAGTGGGTGGGGTTGGACGATTGGCTTGTCAAGGTTTCCTGGTTAGGGAAGCTTGTGTCAGTGTTCTGGTGCGTGGAACTGGATTTCTTTTCTCTGGAGTGCAATGGAGTGTCCAGTAATGAATTTTGAGATAGGTCTATGTGTTAGGTGTGACTTTGGGCAGCCTGTATGTTGACACTCAGGGCTATGTTCCTGCGTTGCTGGAGAATTTGTGTGGTATGTCTTGCTCTGAAACTTACTGGCTCTTGGGTGGTGGTTGGTTTCAGTGTAGGTATGGAGGCTTTTGGATGGTCTCTTATTACTTAATGTTCCGTGTGGTCAGGAGTTTTCTGGTGTTCTCAGGTTTTGGGCTTAAGTCTCCTGCCTCTGGATTTCAGTTTTTTTCTTCCAGTAGTCTCAAGACTTCTCCAACTATACAGCACTGATAACAAAACTTCTAGATTAATGGTGAAAAGATTCTCCACCATGAGGAACACCCAGAGAGGTTCACAGAGTTACATGAAAAAGAGGAGAGGGAGGAGGGAGATAGAGATGAGCAGGAGGAGAAAAGGGGGGACTCAAGAGGAGAGAGACAGATCTACGCAGTTGTCTGTTCCCAAAGTGTTCTCCATAGCCCAGACACCCACAAAGATTCACAGAATTGGATTGGGAAGAGAAGGGGAAAGGAGGAAATAGAGGTGTTCTGAGGTAGAAAACGGAGAGTCAAAAGTGGGAGAGAGTAATCAACACACTCCTGAATAAAAAGGGGAACTGAATATTGGATTCTTAAATGTCCAAAATTTATATCACATACTGAAAAACAGAGACTAAAAATCCAGAGTAGAGGTTAGACTCTTAAAAATACAATATTAAAAACAAAAACAAAAACACAAAAAATTTTAGAAATATATATGAAGTTCTGTTTAAAAATAGGGCTTCTCTTTTTTTTTGTTGTTTTTGCAAGGTTATAGTGAAATGAAGATGAAAACTAAGGAGTAGTAGAGGAGTAATAGAGGAGTTTAAAAGAAAATAAGAGAAAGAAAAAAGAAAAGAAAAGAAAAAAAAACAAGAAAAAAATTTTTTCCTAATTAAAAAAATTATAAAAATATATGAAAATGAAAGTTAAGGAGTAATGGGGGAGTAATAGGGAATTTTAAAAGAAAATAAAAGAGAAAAAATAAAAAAGAAAAGAATAGAAAAAAAGTTTTTTTTTAATTAAAAAAAAGGTAAAAATATATCTAGGAATTTCTCTGGAGCTGTTGCGGTCAGTGTGGGTTTGGTTCAGTTTCAGATAGCTCCTCGTTCCAGCTTACACTTCTCGATATCTATAGGCCCCTTCCGGTGTAGTCAGTGTTATCTACAGGGATTTTAATCTGTTGCACCGGTCCCTTCTGAAGCGGTTCCCTTTGTTTATTTGGCTTCTGTTTGCCGGTCTCTTCAGTGCCTAATTTCCGCCCTGACACAGGCGGGCGGAGGTGGTCCCTTGTTCAGGTTGCTAGTTCCGTTGCGCTGCGGAGAGGGAGGGGCCCGTTTTCCCGTCTACGCTGCTCAGGCTCCTGGCTGCTCTATATGGAGCGGGCCCTGCGCTGCGCGCGGTTCCAGCCCTCGGGTGTTCCACAAAAGTGCGGACTCGGATGCGCCTGCGTTTTGTGCCTTCCCCGTCCGAGCAGCTCAGGCAGCCAGGAGCTTGACCGGAGCACTCTCCCCGGGTGCGGCGCGCCTTCACCCCTCCGTGGTCCCAGTCTCAGTT